>NC_140085.1:170131460-170731460 GCF_964237585.1 Gallinula chloropus | reverse complement strand
AATTAAGACTGCTCCTGGACATACCTACTTCTGACATGCTATGTGATTGGCATTCTCAAAGCTTGACGATCCCTCCCTCATTGTAGAAGGACCTTTGACATATTTCACATCTCTTGAACCAGTTTGCTTCATCATATAGTCATATCACACCTCAGTATGTTGATTAGAGTTAAGATGAAGCTTTGCCCTAACTCAAATGGGAAATACCTGGTCGGCACTGATGGTCACAGAATAACAGAATCAGAGAATCACAAGATTGGAAAAGACCTTTAAGATCACCAAGTCCAACTGTTCCTATCCTATGCTAAACCATATCCCTAAGTACCTCATCTACCCTTTTTTTGAACACATCCAGGGTCGGTGACTCAACCCCTCCCTGGGCAGCCTGTTCCAGGCCCTGACAACTCTTTCAGTAAAAAACTTTTTCCTAGCATCTACTCTGAACCTGCCCTGGCACAGCTTTGTGCCATTTCCCCTTGTCCTATCTCCTGCCAGTTGGCTGAAGAGACCATCGCCCACATCTCTACAACCTTCTTTCAAGTAATTTTTTTTTTAAACCACAACCAAGGTTTTTTTTACCCTTACTACTACAAAATCTGAGCTCTGGAGAATAACCACCAACTGCCTAGCCTATCGTTTCATCCTTAGACTATAGCTAGTCTTCTTGGAAGTGGAACCTCATAAGACTAGTTCAGTTGATTTTCAGCAACTAGTATTTCCCCATGTTGTTTGAAGACTCATTACCAATTACTTTTCATTTCTGAATCTAATTTCCTGTAACAAAGGTTGTTATGCATTCATTAGATGTTCAGGATTGGTGTTCTACTAACTCTTTTTTTTTTATTTAAAAAAAAAAACAAACCTTGGTGTTCTACTAACTCTTTTTTTATTATTTAAAAAAAAACCCAACCTGAACTTTATCTGAAATACAGCTACCTAAAACTATTCAAATCTAAGTATGTGCCTCTATGGTGGCTTAAGTTCTTGTACACCCAAGGCAACCAATTTACAATGCTGTCTTCCTCCTGTCCCAGCCCATACACTTCCACCCCTTCCTCCACGCAGGCGCTAGAATTTGTGCCATGCAGTGGGACACTTCAGACGAGTGGTGTGACTGAGAACTAGTCCTTCCAAAAAGAGAAAAAAGAAAAAAAAAAAAGAAGAAAGATTAATTTTCAGCTGGTCTGAGCCGGGAAACAACCTGCTTACCATACTCCTGTTTAATTAGAACACTGTTGTTCAGGGACAGCGGAGAGTTCTTAACCTTGTCTAGCAGAAATGTGTTGCAGCCTGTCTTGATCTACATAAAATGAAAATGTGGTTATATCAGAGCATTCATCTCACTTTTAATTTAGCTCGCATAGGTGAGAATATTAGTGAAGACACTGCTGCACTGCCTTCATCAGGAACTGGCAACTGTAATGCTTGGTACAGGCTTTTTAAAGGGACAATACTTGAGCTGCTAGACCATACGGCCAGATCTTCACAGCGCCTATCACGCACGCTGGCAAAGTCACCGGCTCTTTCTACAGTTGCCCTCACCCTCTGCTAAGAAAACAGACCCTAGCAGTGGCTAGTTTTTTTCCTGGGTGCTATCAACAGTTCTCACTCCCGGACTTTTGCTCCTCCAGTGCACATTCTTCTTGTGATGCCGTAAGCACGGAATAGAAAAGGCTACATTTTCAAAAGAACCACAACCTTTCGGGTCTTTCTAAACTGGGACACCAGACTTCTCCTGTACCTGACTCAGTTCTCTCATTATTTTTGGGAGACTGGCTCTTAAAGCAATTCCAAGACCCTGGCTTCAACGTTTTAAAAAAATCCCTCAAAACCCAAAATATCTTTCCCAATCTATCTTTCTCTTTTTTTTTTTTTTTTTTTTTAATTACATGCCAGGTAGACTGTAAAACTAGCCCAATGAAGTTTGGCTTGGTTTTTTTACCCCCCAAAAAAGAAATATCAAGGATATTCCTTCAACACAAAGCTTGTGTTTTCATTTGGGGGGGGGGGGGGGAAGCCTAATCTGTAACCTCTTTTCTATGACCCTACTCAGATTGCTTTTATTCAAATACATGTGGCCATGTCAAGCCTGAACCTGGAACTGCAGCTCTTCCATAAACCCCACTGAGAAGCTCAATGCAGCACTCCTCCAACCTGTACAAATGCCTCTAATATCTATTAACACTGCTAGGATGCTCTGTCAGAGAATCAGTAACAATTATGTTTTGTTGGAACTAAGACCTGTACTACAAGAGCTTAAACAGCTACCTGGGCTGAGAACAGGAGTTTCCTACAAGGTTTGCTGTTGTTCATCAGCAAATACGCCATCAAAAAGCAATATGGTAGTGTAGCTCAAGGAAGTGACGAGCAAATATTAAGCAAATCCTGTTAGGTCATTCTGGAAGAAATGAACAATGTGGCTGTGTTCCACAAACAACATGGAACAGAAGAGATGATTTCTTGCTCACACAAAATGAGACATGACCTACACAAATCTCAAGGTCTCCATTTGAAACCTGCTACCTTTATGGTTGCCATTAGCAAGATCAGACTCTACATACCAATGAAGAAACAGGCCCTCTCCAACGATGACATTAACAGACCAAAACTCAGAGATACAAATCTTAATGTTTTACTGCTATAATCCTTTCCCCATTCCTACATCTCAGAAATGTCATAAGATCCTTCACTGTCCTTAATAAAAGCCAACTTCTCAAAGAATAACAAATACCAGTAAGAAACTATATAAACAGAACAGAAATTTAATGAGAAATTCTAATTCTATAATCCGTTATAAAAGTTAAAAATACTAACAAATATAATCATAGTATCTTTTAAGACCATAAATATATCAGAACAGCATAAACATTTTGCTTAGCCTAAGTCTGCTCTTCCCTGCAATTTGTTTACAGACTGTATCTGGTCTGTCATTTGAGACTGCCATGCATTGGTCAGATGTTTTCTTACCTTTTTTTTCCCATTAATTTCAGAAAATGTTCTATTATTGGACTATTCCTTGAGCTAGATTCAACAATCTCAATTAATTGTTGGATTACTCTAGCCATAGTCAGTAGTCCTTAATCATGTATTTTATCTCACACTGTTTAACACTTAATAGACCTATTTGCTAGCAGACTAAAGATTAAAAGCCTTTTTTTTTCCCTTTTCTTTTGAACACTAGTCCTTCAATGCTGTTTGATCCTGAGAAGTCACAAGATACTGCACCTCAGCACACGAGTGTTACCACAGTTAAAGGATCAGACCTGGAAAGTCTGGTATTGTCTGCACTTAATGTCCCTATCTCCAATCACTTCCTTTTTGACTCCAGAAACAGGAACTACTCAAAATACTCCTAAAATAGATTTTCATTAAAAGTGCTGTTCTTATAATTATTCGTGTCATTGGCCCCTGACTTTGTCTGATGAATAGAAACCTACAAAGTCCCTTCACACAGTACACAACACCTTGAAAGCATCCTGCCTGAACAAATACCAACCCTTAAACAACAGTTTCACTCCAAGAAACAACTTGGAAAATATCATCTTCTTAGTGAACAGACCCACTTTTAGGAAGTATGAAGGCAAATGTTTGCTCACTTTAGAGCTCAGTTTTCGCTGCTCTTTACTGCTGTTAACCCGGCAGAACTAACATGACTTCACTCATCTGCAGGAGGAGTCCCACCCCTGCTCCTGCAGCAACAGGATTGCTAACGAAGTTCTTTCTGCCCCGCCAAAATTTTTATTCTGTTACATCTACACAGACCCACTAAATAAAGCCATCATTTACCAAAAACAATTACGCTGTGCAAGTATAAACAAGGGCAAAATAAATGTTACTCATGATGAGCATTTGAAAGCAAAGGAAAAAAAGGACCGCAAAGAAAAAGAAACAAACAACAACAACAAAAAAGATGCATTGAAAGATTTAATGAGCTCAAGCTATTTAACTTATCAAAGAGAAGGAGTAAAGATCTGAAAGTACCTACCTAGGAAACAAAATTTCAATAATGTAAGCAGTTGATAAGCACGTAGTAAGCAAATGCAGGAGAAAAAAGTACCCAACAGCGTAACAGAGGGTAGGCACTAAACAAATGAGGGTGAGATGCAAAGAATCCTTATTAGCTTAAATTTGAGAAAAGTTGCATTATTCTTCTGAAATGTTTATTTAGTTCAAATAAATCTAAAGCAGAAATCCCTAACCTGTATTACACAGACAGGTGATTTCTTTACTATATGCGTTTTATTATTTGTTTTCCCCGGCATTAAAAGTACAGAGTGCCTCAACCTGTCTTTCCTGACTTTTCTTGTTCACTCACAGGTCAGAGTGAGTGTCGGTGCTTTTTGTGAATGCAGAACATCCAGTGCCCTGCTTGCAATTTCATCTTTAAAAGTCATCTCAGCAGTTTCTTACAGAGGAACCCTATCTCCAAAGAAAAACATCTCTAATTACCAAATTCCCCGAGCAAGAGACCTGAGCTAGCTTTCAGAAAGTTAGTGAGAGGGAGTCATGCTGGTATGGTGCTGCCTGTGATGGGATGCATACATGGAAACAAACCTAGAGAGCTGAAACGATGGGCTCTGAAACATGGGAACAGCTCGTGGAAGCACTTGCAAAGCAATACAGCATAAAGAATGGCAGAGACCGCTGTGTGCCTCCAGTATTACACTACGGTGACTTTCCTACACGCCACACTGTATAATGAACCGTAACATATGGGTATGTGTGGACTAGCCCTAAATAAACTAGCCTGGGTAAAGGAAAAGCTACAGGGATTCTAGTGCGTTGCCAAAATGTGGAAAAAGGCATAAAGTGAAAGGGAGACACTCAAGCCCAAAGTTGTAGGAAAAAGTGAACTACACATTATCCAGTAAAAGTCTTGCCATAGTTAAGAAACTTACTTGTGATTTTTTTGTTCTTGGAAAAATAATAATCCTATTTTATTTTGCATTTACAATTACCTGAATTAAGATGCAGGAAAATATATGGAGCTCCTTGCCAATCCTTTAAGGGTAGTATTTTGATACAAGTGATTATGCATGTGCATATGCAAATCCCCCTTTGAACTGCTTTAATATTCGAACTCCAACATCTTTAAGAATGGGTGGAAGCAATTATTTTTGTTCTGATAATCTTGAGAAAAAAATGGCAGAACCACAAAAGGAAGAGTGCAGAATATTTTAAGATTCACAGGAACACTCGCTGATCTAAGAAAATTCATCGTAGCTGATCTAAACCGCATGCTCCATTTCAAATGGCTTAAAGGATAGCAGAAGGAGAGAATGGCACTTGGTAAGACAAAAGCATTTCAAAGTCTTACAGAAAAATAGCTACTACAGATACAACTGTAATAAAACTCTTTGAAACTAGGAGAAGCCTCAAATACAAGTTCATTTAGACATGAATCTATTCTTCTGGAAGCTGATTTGCAAATAGGAGACATTTCCAGAGCAGTAACTAAAATAAAGCGTAATTATGCTTCAAAATAAAAAGAAGCATTTGACTGCGAGTCATTTCAAGAGCAGGTCCACAGGCACAGATCTGCAGTAGTGAAAGAAGATTCTATTTAAAACAACAACGGAGTATTATCTAGATTTCCAAGAACAATCAGAAACCCACAGAATTATTCACTAAACAGTAGCACGGGTTTAATATTTATCTTTTTAACAGGTATTTTCAACAATGGTTACAAATACAGTCAAAAAACATTATTTAAATTGGAACCTGACATAGCTACAATTCTTACAGCTTTTGCTTCTGACACCTAGGTTGTCATCTCAAATAAGAAAACAACAACCAATTTTAACCTTCTGGGGCTTTGAGAGCACTAGTTCACTGGAGAACGGTCAATAACGAAATTTCAACATTCACATGCACTGAAAACACACAGGAACCTTTGAAACTGCCCCTATTCATAGTCCATGCATCTACTATGACAAGAACATGATGTCTGAAACGCTTAATCCGAATGCCCCACCCACATCATTTTTACCTCTGTCATCCATGCCCCCTCAACTCATCCATTTCAGGTTTCTGTGAGCTCACTAGTTATGCCAGAAGCAACAGCAGAGTTACTTCTAGTACATTTTAGCTCCATGTATACGGAGATCTGATAAATCTCATCAGTAGGCCTATCCTCATGATACTCTGAATTATTTCCAATGCATTCAAAAAACCTGGGCAAACATGAGAACATCTTGGGGAGAAATGGAGTGAAAGAAAATGTGCCCTTCACTATTTAGTCACAGTCAATACCTTATGGAAGTCCCTCTTTCAAAACATAATCACCATCTCAGAACAGTGTTAATAAAGTAATAATCACAGTAACAGCAATGACGATAACTTATATTGACTTAACTTTCTCCCTCTGTATCTACACATATGGATAGAAAGTTTAAAGGGTTTCCTAGCAGTATAATTAAAAAAGCAAATCTAAATAACTTTTATCATGAAATATATATATATTATAGCAGCTCAACAAATATTCTTATGTATGTAGTTCAACTGGAAAGTCAAAAGTGAGATTTTCACATTTTCATCCAAGTTCTTGCTTGCAGTCACAGCAAAGGCAAACTCAGTAGAGACTCAAAGTATTCAAAGAGAAAATGTAACTTTGGGCTGGGCAAGACAGTAAAAACTATAGATTCTGTCTACAACCTCAAACATGGCAACTATATGGATTTAGAATTTCTATTAATAGAACTAATAATTTCAGGTAAAAATTGTCCCATCAGGAGACTCGATCATTTTAAATATATATGTTGAAATAAACATTAAAAACAGGTTTCTTTGAAAGCTTCTGAGGAGCAGTTGTTTGGATAGTGCTTTAGTATCAACTTGTCAGAAACCTAGGAAATTCAGACCTGGTCTGCTCAGTCACACACGTGAAATCCACATGCAGCAGCTAGAGAATTACAGGTATATTTTTAAAAATACTACCACGGAATCAGCCTTTGAAGATGAGCGTGTTGGGCATACCCAAGTAAGTACTCAAAATGAAGTAGGAAAAACCTATAAAACACCCTTACAACACCTCAATTTTGCAATTGCCTATTTTTCAAGTCTCCTACAAAACTGAACCAGAACAGCTCAGCCACTTTTGGTTGAGTCTCTCCTATCTACCCCAAAGAGTTATGAAAAATAAGCATGAATGCTTTTTCTTAAAAATATAGGAAGATGGAGACTCTACCAGATAATTCTTTTCCAATCCAGATAATCATTGAGCAACAAGTAATATGAGTGCTTTAGTAAATGGGTACTGGCATCTTTGTAAGAAAACTATTTGTTTCAGGCTGTAATAGCTGGTCTTGGTTAAGTCTACAGGCATCTTGCTAGTGCCTCTAAGTTTACAGAGTACCATCAAAGCCATATATATTCTAGGCGTCCCATGTAGCAGAGCGTTCAAAATATTATTACTGTTTCAACAACAATAAATATGAAGCACTAAAAGCTGCTGAATATTCAGTACTATGTGAAAGACTAGCATTTGTTCCTGTTAAGAAATGTGCTGATGATTTTAAAAGATAAAGCAACGCTCAACACTTTTCATACAGTGTTGCATACCCAGTCCTGGGTTTTGCAAAAGGAAAGACTTATCACAGACGCTCCCAAAGCCCCTGACATCTTCAGAAACTCAAACAAAAGACACTCTTCTCGACTGCTCCTCCTAGTAAATCTCAGACACTAGGTTTCAGGGTAGACAAATGCCAAAGGAAGAAGGAAAAAAAAATCAATCAAACAATTAAAACAACCTACTAAATTTCAGTTAATAACAAAGGAGGCACGGTGTGTGTTACATAATTTACAAAAATGGCAAGTCATTATCATAAATCCTAGTGACAAAGAAGATGCTCTAGTTCTTGGTATTGAGAAGATTACACTGAAGAGGCAGCAAATCAAATAGAATAAATGTGTTACTTCAAAATGCCCTGGTTTTTTAATTCAAAAATTGTACAAGTTATTTCTGTAGAAATGTATGCAAATTCTGATGAAACCGAAGTAGGGGAAAAGCCAGAATTCACAAGCCAAACACTGAGTTACCCTACAATGGCAGGGTGATCCCAACTTCCTGAAACAAGTATCTGCATCTTATGATGTCTCATGGCATTGAGCCCATGTTGAATCCCTATCTGCATAAATACTGCCTTCTTTGCATGCACAACAGACCTGAGTGAACATCACTTCCAACAATACGAAGTACCTTCTCTTCACTGTGGACATTTGGTGGTATCTAATATTATTACAGAAAGTTAAGCAGTTAAGCCCCTTACAGTTCAAAATATCCCAGAAAGTCTACAAACCATTACTGCCATCAAAAATGGACTAAATGAATTAATATTTCAGAAATTCATTAAAAATTCAGAATACTCATTTTTACAACTTCCTAAGTTTAGCAGAGTATGTTCTTCCACCAAACTGTTTTATATTTAAGAAGGAGATTGTTATTCCCAGGAAAATATTGTTAGCTTTAGAACTGAAGTGCAATTTTTTATGTCTTCTTTGAATAAAATGGATTGCATGTTGTCTTACAGAAACTTGTAACAGGAACTAATCTTACTAGCACCAACATATACGATCTGTATTCTGAGCACTATGCATAATATCTAAAATATTTTATTTCATAGAAGAAAATTTTCATCATTTACTGAAAAGTTCTGGGGCAATCCCTGGAAAATGCTATCTAAATGCTGTGAAACAGCTTGATCCTTCAATTCATGAACTTCTGTGATTTGACTGTGAAGAAACAGAATCTTTTCTTAACCCATATTCCAGCACTAAAACTTTAAAATCTTAGCTCTGGGAAAGCCAGCTCTAGACCAAACACTTCTGATGGAGGTTATCATTCTTCATCCCAATAAAGTGATAATGAAAACAAAATTAACAGGCTAGGAGTTACAATCTAATATTCTGCATGTCTCCTCCATGAAACCTCCCATTTCGCATCATCAATACAATCCCAAATGCTGCTGCCTTCTTCAACCAAGTCCCCTTTGGCTATTTTGCTGCCTCCCAAAAAAGACCTTTACAGAAAGCAGCCCTCTCCTGCCCATTACTAACTACCTCTGTCTCTCAGAACATCTTACATCCTTCTCCAGATGTGTCCTTTCCCTAACTACCATTTCCCATTGCCTTTACACCTGCAAACCTCTAAAGCAACCTCTGGAGACTTGGCTCTCTACACTTAGATGCGTCCCTCCCCTTCATAAGAAAGGGAGCAAGGAGGACCCAAGGAACTACAGGCCGGTGAGCCTCACCTCTGTGCCTGGGAAGATCAGGGAACAGATCCTCCTGGATGACATGTTAAAGCACATGAGGTATGAGGGAGTTATCCAGGACAGCCAGCAGGGCTTCACCAAGGGAAGGTCGTGCCTTACCAATCTGGTGACCTTCTATGATGGAGTGACAGCATCAGCAGATAAAGTGAAGGCAACCAATGTCATCTACTTGGACTTGTGCAAGGCCTTTGACATGGTCCCCCACCACATCCTTATCTCTAAAGTGGAGAGAGTGGATTTGACAGGTGGACCATCCAGTGGGTAAGAAACTGGTTGAAAGGACACAGACAAAGGGTGGTGGTCAATGGGTCTATGTCCAGGAGGAGGCCGGTGACAAGTGGTGCCCCCCAGGGGTCTGTCTTGGGACCAGTGCTCTTTAACATCTTTATCAATGACATCGATGATGGAATTGAGTGCACCCTCAGCAAGTTTGCGGATGACACCAAGCTGAGTGGTGTGGTTGACACAACATAAGTAAAGAAAGCCACTGAAAGGTGGGCCCAGGTGAACCTAATGAGGTTCAACACTGTGAAGTGTAAGGTCTTGCACTTGGGCCGGAGCAATCTCAGACATGTATATAGACTAGAAGAGCTCCTTGAGAATAGCCCCTCTGAGAAGGACTTGGGGATTCTGGTAGATGAGAAACTTAACATGAGCCAGCAGTGTGCTCTAGCACCTCGGCAGTCCAATGATATCCTGGGCTCTATCAGAAGAGGGGTGGGCATCAGGGACAGAAGTGATTGTCCCTCTACTCTGCCCTCATGAGGTCCCATCTGGAGTACTGTGTCCAGATCTGGGACCTGCAGTACAAGAAAGACTGTTGGAGAGGGTTCAGAGGAGGGCCACAAAGATTATTAGAGGGAGGACTGGAGCACCTCCCCTACAAAGAGAGGCTGAAGGAGCTGGGCTTGTTCAGCCTAGAGAAGAGAAGGCTGTGGGGGGACCTCATTGCAGCCTTCCAGTACCTGAAGGGAACATACAAACAGGAGGGGAATCAACTTTGTAAAAGGGTAGACAATGTCAGGACAAAGGGGAATGGATTAAACATAAAAGAGGGAAGGTTCAGATTAGATATTAGGGGGAAGTTCTTTACAGAGAGCTACAGTAGTGAGGTGCTGGAAATGGGCTGCCCAGAGAGGTGGTGGATGCCCTGTCTCTGGAGGTGTTCAAGGCCAGGTTGGATGGGGCCCTGGGCAATCTTATGTAGATCCAGGCCTGAAGGCTGCTGTCCCTGCCTGTGGCAGGAGGTTGGAACTGGGATCCCTGGGATCCCTTCCAACCCAGACCATTCTATGATTCTCTGATTCTAAAGAAAGGTAGGCTAAACAGGCTACAGGACAGGCATATAGGTGGGCATATATGTGCCGGGTAACCATATCTCTAGCTTCTCTTCTTACTTAAGAATGTACCTCAGTGGTACAGGCAAGTGCACATACTTGTCCCTGTGCAACTGCAGTGTCGTCGTGTCTCCCCCCCTGCCTTTTCTTTTTAATTTTTGTAACTGAAAAACAAACACAGCAGATAGAAAAGCTTAATACACGGCCTGCTAATTACTAGATGGCACTGAGGAATGTTGATCTTATTTCTAGGCAGAAACTGAACTCATCATCTGAAAATCAAATATGGAAGGAGCATTGCCAACGGTTGCTGCATGGTATCCAGGGCACATTCGTGGGGTCACGGGGTTCTGCTCTGCTTTCATTGCCCATTATGTACCCAGACAATAGATCACCGGAGATCAATCTTGCAGGAGCAAGCACTTACGGAAGTAACCACAGATGACATCCTTAGGGGTGGATGAAAGGCGAAAAAACAGAAAAAAAAAAAGAAAAAAAAAGGGAAGGAGTTGAGGACATTAATCCCACCTTATCCAACAACCATGTGAAATCAGTATTATCTCTATTGTAGCTAGAGCTAGTAGAAGAACAAAATATTGACACGTCAGTTAAAGAAAAAGATGTGGAAAAATAGGCATAAAACCAGTTTTAGGATAATGTTCTGTCTGCAGTATCAATAAAACCATCAATTACGTTCTTAGACTGAAAAGATAGCAACTTCTACAAATTCTTGAACATCTCTAGTACTGTCTCCAATTATGAAAGTATACTCTAAGTGTATAGGGAACTCTAGGATTCCTACATAATTTTGTCCACCTACATAACTTCCAGGTTTTATTCTGTTATATTTACTTCTTTCCACAAAAGAACGGTACTTCGGAGGGGGGGAGAGAGGGAGGAATGACTTCAGAGCTCTTAAAGATCAAACCCAAAGTAACTAGCTGTAGCAAAACCCAGCTTGCTCATCTTTTGCCAGACTGATGGCAACCACAGAAAGAAAACAAGAGAAAATTCTTTCCTCCCCCCACACCCCCCTCGTTTTCCCCTTAGAAGTACTAACAACTTTTCTCTTCTTGCTTAGCCACTAAAGGAGGAAAGTGATAATCCCTTTGAAATTCAGCACTTAACACCTATACGGTAGGTGATAATTGCTGCATTCCAAGAGGATTAGCACAGTGGAACCCACTTTGCAGTGAAGCCGGGCCATTCTGAACACAGCGAAGTTTTGCTGAAGCCATGCCTACTCAGGCAAATTTTGCTGAGCTTCCCACTGGCTCTCTCTAAGCCAAGGGTCTTGTATGGCTTTAGACCCATTTCCGTCACGTCTGCAAAAAACCTGCTGAAGAAACCAACTAACTGGTGTTTAAAACAAGAAAAACAAACCACCGATGTTTCTGTTCTAAATAATAAGAGCATTCTTAAATAAGTACAAACTCGTACAATCCTATCAACATAGCTTGCAAAAAGTGCACAGGTTATCTATCATAGCCTAGCTTTCCTTACAGAGAACAGAGTATTTCCATCACCATTAACATTCGGAAGGACTAGTGTGAACTGGGTGCTCGCATTAAAACAGTAGTCAGTAATTTTATCCTGTATCAGAACCCAGAAGCCTAAGTGGCACCGTCAGATCCTGCACAGCTATAGAAGATGCTTTCTGTACTAATGGATATGCCATTACAAGGGGAGAAAACAGTCCCAAAGAAGGCAAGAGGTATGAGTGATGAAAGTCCACTCCAGAAAGCAGAATAATTTAGGGCTTTCATTCCGCCTCACTCCACCATCAGAGACATAGGCTCAACCTAAGTTCTAGGGTTCTCCCACTGTGCAGTATGCCCCAAAGAGCATTATTCTCTGAAATAATGAGAATAATTCTCATCCTACATCCAAAAGACAGCACTACACCAAAAGAAAACTTACTCTATCCCTGGCGAAACCAGGATGGCGGCTATCACTGCATTCATATTTTCTTCTTTCAAAAATTTCACTTCTTCATTCACTAGTGCTGCCCACCCCCCTCCCCGTTCCCTCCTTACACATAGAGTGTTAGAACCACTGTGCAATCCACAGTTCATTTCCCAGCCTAGGCTCAGGACACTGCAGATAGGATACGGGACAATTTCATGGCACACGGGACGACGACACATAAAATTGAAGGCGCCGTTTCCCCACCACCACCACCACCCCATCACCATCATTCATTTCTGTCCCTGGTGCCTGTTCACTTGTAACAGCACGACTGCTGATGAAAACACGTGGTGAGCTGCTTTCCCAAAACAGATGAGGATTAATAAAAATAATACTGAAAAAAAAGGAGGGGTAAGCGGGCAGCATTTTTAACCTAGACCTGATCCCGTGCAGAAGATAGTGGTGTGCAGTTGTACAGGCACAGCTGTACAGGAATGCCATCACAGTGCCTGGAGGAAACAGAAGAGAGGCAAAATTACCTAAACCAACCCCGCTATCAAAAAAGGCTGTAAATCACAGACTTACTTCTACAGAAAGAATATAAACAACAGAAGATATTTTATCCGATTAAGGAGCCATTTATCTGATTCCTTTACCTATCATATTTATGTGATACATTTATTAACACATCACCAACTAATACACGGATTTATTTCATACTTGCTTTTCATTAACTTCCAGGCTGCTGTTATTTCTTCTCTCTGCATGTATGAATGCTCCTGCTATTGATCTCTGCAGAACAACAACCCCGTTCAGTATCTCTAGCCAAATGCCATTTATTTTAAAGGAAGGGGAAAAATAAATTAGGAAAGGTTTTCTAAATTAAACATGTTTATTTTTAAACATGTTTATACATAATCTTTTTTTTTTTTTACTTTTCTCTTAGATTTGCAGAGTATGCCTCAAGTTTCCTTCCTTGACTGCAACACAGGCATTTCTAAGGAGAGGAGCCTAAATTGAGAAAAGCTGGCAGCTGTAAATTCCAAGATTATTCCCCTCCTTATTACTGATACTCCTTTCCACAAACCCATCAGATCCCCTGATCAGCCTATATGGCATGTGAGCACTTATGAATGATGTCAAAGAAACTACTTCAACATCCAGGCAACTTTTAAAACCAGACAACTCCTAAGAAGATAACCCCAAACAGCCAAGTAGATTAAAAATGGTGAGTGAAGACAGAATTTTCTCCCAGGCATATTGCCAATATTTTTTTTGAAAGGTAAACTTGAGCTTTTAATTAGCATGAACACTCCTCCCTATGAGCATTGCCACTGCCTGGACCATCTTAAAAAGGAATAAAAATGGCATCCCACGACTCTGCTGTAGAGCTTGGATTTCCAGCAAGCACGACAGCAAACCGCTGCCAATAAACAGGGCCATGGAAGCTGAACATTGGTATGACCAAACAATGCCACAGTCCAGTGAATGAAAAGCAAAGAAGGGGTAAAGAAAACAGATTTAACCCTGGCAATTTCTCTACTTCTGCTACTGATAGTTTTTATTAGTTACTCATTCTTCTGGGTCTGTAAATTAAAATCCCTACTATGAAAGCTAAATCAAGGATGATTAATATCTTCTGATTTAACTTCCCATCCTCCCACAGTTCAAAATGAAGCAAAAGTTATCCTCAGCCTGGCCTGTCATGGTGGGCAATGGTCCAAATCAGGAAAACTGGGTCAAGCATCTTTTAAAGTCAGTATTACATGCTTTAACAAGCATAATTATTTATTTGTTTCTAATACAATACTGTTTCACACTTAAGATTTTGAATAACAATTTCTTCTAAGAGTGGAAAATTAATGCTAATAATGAAAATAATACGTACCCACTTCTCTAAAATGATGCCTACAACACAATCCTATTTTTTTCCCCAATTTACATGTCCACTGCACCATTTTATAATTATTAGAAGATACTCCAGGGCATATGTTGTGCTGGTGTACAGCGACTTCTCTGGTGGCTAAAATCATTCAGCCCGTGGACTTGTGAATCACAAAGCACCCACGGCTCAGCAAATCCTCGTACGACACATGTCATGTCGTATCTTGCTGCTTCAACAGAACCCTTGCACTCCTACCGTATCACCAGTAACCAAACACTTAAGTACAGATGGGCCGACCGCCGCTGACATCACAACCCCCTGGAAGGCATCCCAGCTCCCATCCCCAGTCTAATAAAAGCATGAGGCGTTTCTCCCTGAGCTGGAGATGAGGGTTTATATTTGGTACCAAAGCACTCGTGGGGGTGTCTGCATTTTGTTCCGGGCAGGGGCGAGAGGGGGCTGCGTGCATTTAGCAATTCCCAGCGGTCTTTTGTAGGTGTTTTAAAACCACCTCGAGTTAGCCGAGCGACTCATTTGCATGGCGAGAGTGCCAACGAGTTCCTACATCAAACATTTCTGGGAGGTGCCTGCCCAATAGCTGTGGGTACAACCAGCCCTCTAATCAGTGCTGAAATCATTGATAGCGCTGTCTATCCGCACTATGACAGACAAAAGCTGAAATGTATTAAACATAGCAATCCATCATCCCGCAGATGGGAAGCAGGAGCCAACAGAGTTCAGAGGGAGCGACTCCCGCTGCTAACAATGGCTGAAGTACTGACAGTTCACTACTCCTCCTTGCTCCTCACCGGGCTCTTCTCCCAGCTTCCCAAGAGCGATAAATGAACAAACAGCCCACTGAAGAAGAGGGATTTAAACGCTGTAGACTTGCTGATAGCTTTTTTTTTTTCCAACTCGGAATGCCCATAAACAAGCTTAATGAGACATCAGTTCTCTTCTTTAAAAAAAAAGAAAGAAAGAAAAAAAGGTTATTACGTTAAGGAATTGTGAAGTCAAATAAATAAGAATCAAATAAACTCACCAAACTTAAAAACGTTAGGTGTGTAAATCTCATCTGAATATATGAGAAGCTTACGAGCTAAGTATCTAGCACCAGCAGCTGGAGACAAGCTACAAACAACAGTGCTCCAAATTAAGAAGTAATTTATGTGGAATACATCATTATTTTAACATGAAGGCTACAAAGCTTTAAAGGACAGAAGAATAAGTAAGCGGACTTTTAAAGAAAAATAAGTCCAGAGCAAAGTAATGCTATTTATGAAAGTTGATTTTTCTTTCTTGACTTATTTCTTGTAGGACACATGAGTCACACCACATAGCCAAAGGAAAAACTGCAACTGCTAACACCACATTAGTAAAGTATAAAAGGGAAAGACACTTTTCTTAGCATTTCAGCCTTGTCATTTCCAATTTTCTGCTCTTTGGACATGCTTGTATTCAAATTCTGGAACATCTATTCAGCATATCAATCCTAATTAGACAATCTGGGTCTGGAAAGGATGAGAGCTGGGTCATTTGCATAATTTAATCATAAATACTCAGTGATACATATTTCCAAATGCATTTGTACAATTATCTTTTCATCCTTGGGGCAATGGTATTAATATGATTAGGCAATATTTCTGGAAAAAACAGACAAGTATGCACTCTTTTTAACTGCAGCTTAGGGCGATATGAAAAATTAATTAATTTCTGAAGAAAATCAATTTCTGTACGTGACCACATTAGACATTGCTAAACCAAGACACAGAGTTCTTTCTCAATCAGAACATTTTATCATTCTTTTCCAAATTCTGATTGTTATAGGCACATTTCAATAATAAAATTGTTAGATTATTTAAATTATCTTAATACATAGGCATGGAAATGTAACTGTTTCTTTTTCATGTTACCCTGACAGACATCATGTTTTAAAAAAACGTATTGTTTGACCAGTCAATAGGAAACCTTAGCATTTGGTCTGAACTCATCTTATGTGATCTTTTATTAATGCACATTATACCGATTGAATTCAAGGACAGCAGGAAATAATTCAGCTCTGAAAACCACAGCTGGAAAAAAGAAAAAAAAAAAAAAAAAGCAAAATCCAGAACCACGCTAACCTAAAGCATTTTAAAATTAATATAAGGTTGCCTTCTTGTTTGTTTTGCTACGAAGAATTAGATAAGGTGTTCCTTCAACAGAAGCATACTCATTACAAAAATGTTGTGACATATGTGGGATACAGCCAAGCACCCAGGTGGCTAATCTCATTTTTAGAAGAAAGATACTGCTTTGTATGTTAATTGGTGCAAAAAAAAAAAAAAATTACATTTATGTTGTTATATGTACCATCTTTATTTCTTCTCAATCAACAGAAAAAGTAGAAATTACTGCATGCAAATGTTCAATATTCATTTAATTTGCATGAAGGTGCTTGAACAATTTTTTTATTCTAACAAGCTCATTTTTCATGCGTTTTGTCTTTCATCCTAATCTAGCATCTGTCATTCCTTTTTGAAGTTATTATCGGCCCAATTCCCTCTTGGACATGGTTGCTGGGTGACCGGTATCTTAGCACCCACTTTGACAGGAACAGATGTGAATCTGATCAAGAGATTTCCCATGAGTACCTGAAATCACAAACAACTTTCGGGAAAAACAAACAGCCTCGCTGTCACCGTCCCTTTCTCGCCCTCCTTCCCATCCCTTCCCCCATCCCACCCACTGCACCCCCCCGCCCCCCCAAAAAGAAGTAGGAGGAAGTTGAGGCAGAGTTACCCGGCGTCCTTAAAACGCATTATGATGTGGCAGGTGAGCTCCCCAAACATCTTTCAAGCTGCTTCTGCCTTCAAACAGCACTTCTCAGCTTTAAGTTTTAATAACCACCCTTTGAATCCTTCCAAAGACGACTGTTCCGTTCCTAAGGTCACCATCTTCTAAACGTTCCCGCGTTGAACTTGTTTCCGTCACATGAATGCTCTCATGTAAATCAATGGGATTACTCGTGTAAGCAAATTTCACATGCACACAAGCACCCACCGGTTGTTTTATAAACACCTAACCCACATCTTGATTACAAATAGTGCTCTTTGATCATCCCCACACTTGGTTGCCAGTATCTGTGAAACTCCAGCTTATGAAGATTTTGCTAGCTATGACAAGTGGGTACCGATACCGACAATATTTAAGGACCTGCATAATTGGATTCCTACAAATTGTCTGAGAGGTTACAGGCAACAGGCCTCCTTACACAAACCGAAGTTTCCTTCCTGCTGACAAGATTAAGTCTATTACATGCAATCGAATATCACAGTGACTGTATTCATTACATACCATGCGATATGGGAAAGCAAGAAGGAACCTGGGAATTGCAGCTATCTGCCTCTGAAGTAAACACAGAACCATACAAAGCATAGGCAAGAGTTTCCAAACAAGAGTGAACTTCCAAAAAAAAAGGTATCTAACAAGTTCCAGTCTCTCTCCTTGCTGAGCCCATGCGGAGGCATTACTCAATGCCTGGTAGTTGCACGTTAGTGTTTAGTGGACGAGCAATCAGCAAAACTCAGTTCTAACAGCAAGTTCTTTTACCTACATAAGCATACCAGCCCCAGAAAAGAGGCGATTAAGGGAGATGGAGGTAACCCATTCTTTCAAGTGCTTAATAAAAACACAAATACCTTCTTCCCATCTAGCATCTCTCAACCGCAAGAATCTCAAACTACACCAAACTCCAAAGCAAACCTTTTTTCTTCTTGCTCGCTTTCCCAGGCACACTACTCTAAACACAGTCTTACAATATTCGCAATCCAAAGCCTGAAAATTTTATCATACATATGTAAAATTATAAAGTTGCATGTAATAATAACACTGGGTAAATCTGCTCTAACATGCTGTCAACCAGCCTTTCACTTTTGTCTCTCTACTATGCTACTCTTCAGCGTGTTCCCAGGCCCATAGCCTTGGGGCATTTGTCATACTGCTACTGCTAGCAGCAACTGCTGCTTCCCACCAAGGAACCTCTGTATTTGAAAGTTTTCAAGGTGCCAAACAAAATGGAGCTTCCATGAAGAACTGTAACTTTTCATCTTCATTCTCTTCAAAGATCATGAGAGCTGGGGGGGGGAGGGGGGGTGTTTGTGGAAATAAAGAGGAGGAATGGGAGAGTTTGGATTTCAGAACCCAGAGATCTGAATTTGTTCCTTCATTCAGAGTGGTTTCATAGTTAAACAGGTAACAAAGGCATTTTTCCTCTCTAGTTTAGAAGCAAGGAGAATTTAAGAGAAACATTTCAGTTGCAATGAAGCATTCATTGCCCCTACAGGCTGCTCTTAAGTATTTCCCTTCCTTACCACCAAAATCAGAAAGCAGCCCAAAAGTTTTATTGATAAATCAAAAGCCTTAAGACTATTCTGATTTAAACTTAATCTGGATATAGTAAAGCTAATGCATCTTCTATCCAACTTACGAGTAACAGAACTACAAAGAAAAAGCCAAGCAAATATTTGCTTAAGAAAAACATTCAAATGCAACTGGACCTCCATTAAAAATAATTTGGGAATGAACCCATTCTCTTCCTGGGAAAAAAATATCCCCCTGTACCTACTCAGGTATCATCACGCAGTACTCAAACCTGTTGTTGGCATCAACAAAAACTGAATCATTAGAAGCATACAGTTGACTTAAGAGACAAGACTAAAAAAAAAAAGCGCTTAGAGATCGATATGACCACTTCTTTGAGGTGAATTAGAAAGGGACATTATATACACATTTATAATAAATACGTAAGGGTGATAAGTAATCATCATTTAGAAGATTTGCCCTTCACTCTGCCAGTTGAAGGAAGCACAGGCCATGAATAACAGTCCCATGATGATGCCTCACAAAGCAGTTTGCATATCCAGACCAGCAGAGTCATTCATGGCTTAATACAAACTGTACTGTTTGAAAAGCTTGCCTGAGAATAGGAAAAGGTTTCCAGAAGGCAGAATCAGAGCCTCTCTGGCACAGTAACTGCTGAGGCAAACTTCAGCTGAACAGAGTTCAGCTTACTTTGTTAAATAAATCCAAATGCAAACTACTTCTAATTTAAATGTAAGCATATAGTTCCAGGTATTCAGATGTACTAGGGAACCCTTCCCTGTCCTTAGGAGTCACTGTTTCAACTCTGCTGGCATATTCCAACTCAGCACTACACTGGCAGTAACACTTGGGGTGCCTTCAGTACCCTGTGACCTCACCAGAGAGGGGTAAGCACACAGCCTAGGGTATTTACGCTTCCAGCTCAAACCAAAGTACCGGAAGAGGAAAGCCATGGTAGCACCTACTCTTTACCCTCACTGAGTCCAAGAGAAGGCCTCAACCCTGATCTTCCACGTCCCAAATTTGCAGTCTAATTGAGGGAAGGACAGATGCAATCCTGGAGAAGGAAGAAAGAAGTCTTGGTGTCTTCTTATTAACAGTTTCACTGAGTAACACTTTTTGAACCTTCAGCCAACATGTTCAATGTCCCTGGTTTGCAGTCTAATGACCAGTTTTCCAGTACCTGAAGTGGGCCTACAGGAAAGCTGGAGAGGGACTCTTTGTAAGGGCATGCAGTGATACGACATGGGGCAGTGGCTTTAAACCAGATCAACGTATGTTTAGATTAGACATAAGGAAGAAGTTCTTCACTATGAGGGTGGTAGATCACTGGAAGAGGTTGCCCACAGATGTGGTGGAGGCCCCATCCCTGGAGTCATTCAAGGTCAGGTTTGATGAAGTTCTGAGCAACCTGATCTAGTTAAAGGTGCCCCTGCTTATTGCAGGGGGGTTGGACTAGATGACCTTTAAAGATCCCTTCTAACCTAACACATTCTATGACCCATCTGCAGAGTCACTCTCTTCTCTACAGCCCATGTAACACATATTGATTAAAGCTATCGCCTGCTGTGCAACTATGGACAGATTTCACACACTGGAAAACGAAGCCTAAGTTACTAAACCCAGAGGAGAGTTCAGAGTTTGAGGATTTAGCCTTTACTGAACAAATTCTATAATTTAAACTTTTTGCAGCTTAATTATATTGAGAAACCATTAGACATTTTAAAGAATTAGAACACTGAACTGTTAAATATTAGGCACGTGACCCATACCTAATGTAAAGCAAGTTTCTAAAAATGTCCTCAGAAAAATTTAGTAGAAAAACAGGTGTAGGAGAGAATTCAAATGTGACCCATAAGGCCCCAGTATTTAGCAGTGAATTGGGATCAGTTCATTCCTTTCCCATGGGGTAACTTGCATAAATGTAATTCTATGGTTTCATAAAACCAGGTCAAGTCTCTGTCCCTTGAGGTCCTTTGGCAATTTGAAGCATGGCAGCACTTCTTCCTGGCTACAAGTTCAAATCTGCATGCGTTCTGGATTTGTGAAAGGAAACGATTAGCTGAGCTGAAAAGATAGACCCATCCCGATTACAGCACATCATCCACGCAGAAAACCACTTATGGGGGTGAAACATGACTTGACAAAACAGTATTGGCTCTTTTTATTTAAGCTGATGAAAATGCCTATGGTTTTCACCTCTAGAAAAATAAGTCTCTTTCTTCCATCAGCTGGCACACCAAGCAGACGAACAGACGACCTTATCACATAACACCACTAGCAGTTTCAACTGACGACATCCTTCTCTTTTAATGTCAAAATGTTTTACTCATGTAGTCATACTTTGGAATATTTGTGAATACATGTATGCCTCAGTGCATTTCATAACTATTATTTTATTACCTCTCGTAATACCATTGTATTATCCTAATTTCGGTAATAAAACATGTAAAGTAAGACTCAATGAGACAAATCATAGAAGGGGTCACCAAAAGAAGAAACCTGTACTTGGCAAACCCACACCAACAAAGGCTTGAGCAGCAGGAAACTAAATGCCACGGAGGCTCCACTCCTCTAGGAACAACCTGAAATTACTGCATTTAACCTCATGTCCCATGCATTGCATACTAGGCCCTGGACTTCATCACAAAGAGGCCAGCGTGACCAAGGGTTGAGTCTGACCACTCAACTGAGACACACAACCCCCATCCCTCGCCCCATATGGGACCATACTCCTTTTGGGTCTACTAAATCTTGACCAGCCTATGTATAGGGTGTATCAGGCAACTCCAAGAAAGCACCTTCTAATGCATGCCTGGAAGCCCATATGCAGACCAAAGGTGAGAAGGCATCGAGAACTGCCCTGTCTCAACCCACAGGAAGACTGATCTCTGCATGGGCTTCTTCATAGGGACAGACACTGGTGGAGCTTTTAAAAACAGATTCAAAGAGCAGAGGAAGGGTAACAGAGAAGATATTCAGGGTCTTTAAGCAAATTCCTTTTTCAGCATGTGTTAACCTGAGCTCTGCATGCTATGGAGGTGGGCTGCTGCTTCTTCTGGAGACAAATTTCACCCTTTCCTCTACTCTACCGGGATGATGCCAGAGAAGCTCCATGAGGTAAAATCTGTTGAAAGTGTATTAATTCTTAGCCACATCCCACCTGTTGTACCTTGAGGTGGCCTACAGCCAATCCGACAGCTGTGGCTATACCCAAACATCTCAACTAAAAAAACCTCATCAATGCCCTTTCCAGGAAATCTTACAGCTCCTTTTTCACACAATTTGCATACGTGCTCCTGAAACAGCAATGTGCTGTTAAATTAGTATTTCTAATACATTTTCCTCACAGCTTCTCAAAAATGTACTTTATATGCAGCTATACTTCAAACTGCAAATTATTGTAGCAGAAATTTTCTACCACTGTATTTTTAACAAAATATTTCGGAAGCAAATTAATTTTGAAGGGAGTAAGTAGAATCATTAGCAGTCCTCAATACCAAATAATGTAAACCAAAATAATTTATTAGCATTTCACATATATTTTTTAACCTGGACTGCTAAAAGCAATGAGTGTAACCTAAAAAAAGCAATCCCAAAAAAAAACCCACACTAAAACTAAGCAAACAAAACAAAACAAAACAAAACAAAAAAAAAGGGAGCTCGCTTTGAACTATAACAACATAGAACGAACAACGCAACAGAACTGTGGCATTAGTCTTGAGCGGTAGGCAAGAGACACACAGTATTCCTATATGTCATCCAGATCATAAAAACAGTTCCAACAAGCTAGGGGGAAAATATATATTAAAAACAATAGAGAACATACGGCTTTTAATTTGTATCAGTCATTATACACTTAATACCACCTGAGGTATTTTCCTCCCCCCCCCCTTTTTTTTTTCTTATAAGCAGAAATTTAAGGAAACAGAAAACAATTGGAAAATGGTTTCGCTTCCTTCCCTCCAAACTATCAGTGAGTATCAGAACTAAAATGTGAAAACTGACAGCCATGGCACACATCTTGGAAGCGGCCGTTCCCTCCAAAAAGGAGTAGGCTGCTCATGCTCTGTAGAATGAATACAGAAAATCTCAGCAGAGGGGTAACAAAGCCAGGGGTCACACCAAATTCTGATACTCATTCCTGCCAAGACGTTGCCATGATGTCCTAAATTTAAAGAATACAAAAGACGATGATTCTCACCAACAAAAAAAGGAAAAAAAATCATTAAAAAATGTACCATGCATCTGTTTTATGCAACAAGTGCTAATTTACAGGACACCAAATTTAAAGCACTTTTTCAGTGCTTTCAAACGTCCCTACAAATGCAACACTGCATACAGTAAGACAGCTTTCTACCGAAGATGTCAACTGCTTCTTTTATAGCACTTCCAAATATATTTTGCATATGCTTAGTTTAAAAGATATATGCGGGCTATTGAAAGCAACAGGACTATCCACATTCTTAACCAAGTTAAGCACATGGTTTAAAACCACAGCATTTTTATTTTAATGTAAATAGCTAAGTCCTACAGGTGACCTTCTCCAACAAAGAAAGGTTTTTACAGCAGACTGTAAGACTGGAAACCAATTATATACTTCATATGGACAGGTAACACTGGTCATGTATTAGAGCACGGTATAAAAACAATTAAAATACTAAGTTTGTATTTTCACTTCATTTGAAAAAGTATAATGCAAATATATAATAGCTTTAGTTATGTTTTCTAAAAAATACTCCTTTAATAAGCCCTGAGAAGATTTAGTATATATAGGAACATAATGCATTGTTTGTACATGTTAAAAATACAGTACCTATTACCTGAAAACTGCTTTTCTGTCCTCTAGATACAATAATGATCTAGCTTTTTATTAAAAAAAACTAGCAAGTATGTGTACAATATGAAATCAAAGTTCCAAAAGATGTAATTAATAATAAAAATAATTTATGTGACGTGTTCCCTCTATAGTTTATTATATACAACTAATTTCTCTTTGATCCCTTATAATTGCTTTATGTAAGGTAAGAAAGCAAAACATTTCCCAAAAGCAAGATTTAAAAATATTTTCTATCCTACAGCAATTTGTAAATACAGGCACATTCCAAGACACATGCCCCAAACAGCAGTCTTTGGTCCCGATGCAGAACACCTATTACCTGTTCTCAGTACAGTGCCGTTAGAACGTGCTCTAATGTGAACATTTTGCAGAGTTATGAACTTCAATCATGACATTGCAATGTTACAAACACATTTTAGTTGTCAATTATGCTAAAATGTTTGCAGCAGTCCCATGTACTCCCCTTCCTCCCCCCTTCTCTCCAGCCCCATCCAATTCTAGTATTTAACTCTGTCACGCTGTCAGCCAGGTAGCCTGCACGCACACCTATGTATGGCCCTCACAGTTTGTCATAGAAATCCAAGGAGCAAATCTAAGTCTTTAACAGTCAAGGTGTATTTTCTTTCAGTATTCTTTAGTATCACGTAAAAGTATGATGTGAAAAGGAAAACTAGTCTGAAAGCTTTGCTTGAACCTGAGCTTGCTTTTGGATCAGACGGAATTTAGGCGGAATTCATCCACTTGGCTGATTTAGAGAGTAATTCTATAAATTCTAAGGATGAATAAAATTTTAAGGACATAAACATATGCTTATTTCAATGGAGAAAGAATATCCAGTTAAGTGTGGCAAGGCACACTGAGAAATTTTAACTGCACTGTTTCTGGATTATGGCGAATTTCACCCTTCCAATGGACCTAAAACCTCACCGTTTAGTATTTGTAACAAAAAATGTGTTTCTTTTTTCATACCAAAATAACTTTCTTCTTCATTAGGAAGATGCAAAGTGTACGGGGTGCAAAGAAATTATCTACAGTAAATTAGTTCTGGGGTGAACAGGGTACCCTTAAACAGTATAACAAACAGGAAGTTATTTAAGTGTTACCCACAGGAGTTTTCTCAGTGCACAGTAAAAACTTCAGACTGTTTTATTGCATGAAAAGCACAACATCAAAAATCCTAAAAAACAGGTTTAGACTACTTCTGAAAGTTTCTGTTTATTCCTGACAAACTGTTCGGATACACCATTCACAGCATCTTTCCATACAGTTCTGCGAATTGTACCGTATATATTCATACACCTGCTGCAGAGGGATGTTGAATCTTACAGGTAATTATCACAACAACATCGTTTAAAGAAATGTGAACCGAAATACGGTCTGTGATCCATTTCCTCAATCGCAGCTCGTGCAAAGCAGTTTCATTAGTTTTGGTGAATGTGTCCTGAACTGCCACTCAGGGTTCTTCCAGTCCAACATCCCACCTCTAAAAGAGACCGATGGAAAATCACAGCAGAGAATGCAAGTATTCAGCATTTACAAAGTTATCCCTCCCAGGTGTAGTTTTCCAGCTCAATGCTACCGGTAATTTAAAGAATTCCAAATTGGGATGCAACCATATGGTCAAAAACTGATTCCTCCTCTCATGAAATACAGTGACAGTATTTTTCTACTTTACGCTATGGAAAATATGTAACTACCCTGTTTTCTTTTTCATCCATTATAAAAAAACAAAAGTTTAGAACAGTTCACAGCTATTCCGAGTTAAAGCTAAAATTCCGTATTTAACAGATTACACTTCAACATTCTGCACTGTTTATGAAATGAAACATCAGCACTTGTTAGGAGATGCCCCCGGCTGAGCACCATATCAGATAAATACGCAGAACTTAGTGGGTTAAGGATAAAGTTACTCCTTGAAGCAACCTGGATTTTATCGTTTCAAGTCACAGCCATTCATTGACTCTAAATATAAAGATTTTTTGGTTTATGTTTCAGGATTTTTGAAAATAATTTAAGTGGTAATGGAAAAAGAAAAATTCTTCCTTAATGCATGCTGGAGAAATTATCTATATATAAATTAACTCTCTGGATCATAATAGCTTTCTGCAGATGACTCTTCAGCTCTATCATTTAAATGCGTATTTAGGCAACTAAAAATTTACTGTCAATTCCTATTATGTCAGTCCACATTATGGCGCTGTTACAGTATGCACATTTAAAGATTATTGAAAAAATTACTGTTCGTGTGCAGTATATAATTTGCAAAAGGTTAATAACTATTTTAAAACAATGAATGGAATTAACTCATAATGCAAAGCAGATGCCCCAAACGTTATTTTTAAAACAAAACATATTTAACTTATAAAAGAACAAAGAGGATCTAAATCCAGTCCTGTTGCTTAAAAACAGGCAGGCATCAGGGTTGTTTCGGACTCTCGGTTCGCTGGCTCATACAATTTTGATAGAACTCGGCAGTTTCTGACTACTCCCTCTGCTATCCTGCAGCCAGAAACGAATTTTTACAGCTAAACTTGTAAAGCTCCTCCGTGAAGAGGCAATGCTGGCAACGCCGAGAGAGATTTACCTGTAGCAGACCAGCAGAGATTGCAGCAATAATTTAATCTATCTACAATATAGTTCAAAGGGGGAAATATTAAAATTCAATCCAGTGTATGACAATTCTCTGCTTCATATGCAATTCACTTTAGATGATGAATCGCAGCGATAGGCAAAAACAGCCGGCTGGAACGATCTAGTAACAGGAGAAAACAGAAGAAATACTAAATGGCAGTCAAACAAAATTATCATTTCCAACCAACATTCAGAACACTCTCCAGGTTGCAAAACGTGAGGCAGACAAGGAGCACATGAGATTACTTTTAGTGCATTTTGGTTTACTTTGGTGCTGAGGACCCTCATGAGAGCAGCAATCCCCATCCACATCACCCCCCTCCAATCGCTGGCCCATAGGTGGCACGCTGTGGGGCACCCTGTAGCTCCCAGCATCCCAGGAGGCACCAGCAGCCCCAGTTCATCACTCCCGGGGTAGCTCCAAGGAGAGAGAGGGGGAACATAAGACTGAATGGAGCATTTGAAGAGAGATGGGAGATCTGTGTAATTAACAACACTGTTTGCTGTGCTTTCACGCAGTCCCTTCTCGTGCAGAAAGTTGGTACAAAGCTGACAACAAAACTGTGTGTTTTTATATAAACTACAGTTGCCGGCAAAAGATTTCTTTAAAAAGAACCCCAAACTTTACCAATATTCATAGCTACGAGATAAAGGAGGAGTTAATCATATTGAAATACTTGAGGAAAATCATGCAAAGCAATCAGGAAAAAAAAGATGCCTCTATGCCCATCGCATCCTTGCGCAAGAACAGCACCGACAGTACTGCACAACGGGCAACAAACGTTTACCGGGGGAAAAGTGTTCCCTTCCTCAAGTACCAGATACTGGGCTACTGCCAGAGACTAAGTATGAGATTAAAGGGATAAATAGTCTGTTCTGTTGCAGTAAGTACAGTCCAAAGATCTCAGCTTCTAATTTATAATATTTACCGTTAAATAAATGCCGTAAGATGGTTATTAAAGTTCCGCTATTGCAAGCAGCTGGAGTCTTTTAGGGTTTTCTTAAGTCTCAGGAAGCCACCTCCAAACCTTTTAGCCCTTCTTTATAGTTACTACAATTTATCCTCTGGCCTTCCAGAAGTCGTCTTTGCTTGTAAAACCTACCATATTTCTGCTGATTATATTTTAGTAATGTGTGGCAAGAAGGAAGGTCATCAATATAAACCACAGATACTATATATTTGACATTCCTTTCAGCTGCACTTGCTGACCTGTTCATTTAAAATATTTGCGATCTCTACTAACCCATCTGGGTGAGATACTCCTTTAATTAATACAAACAGAAAAAAACCCTACGTGAGCGTGCAGTATTCGGTAAACAAGCACATGCTAGGTCCACATAAATTGAGAGGAGCAGAAGATAGCAAAAGGAGACAGGGCAACTGCCGTGTTAAAGACAGACTGTGCAGAGAATTGCTTCACGTTTGCATCTTTCCCCCTTTCTACTCAAAAATCAATTAGGTTGCTTCCCAAAAATTTGTAAATAGCTCCCAAACAGTGCAAATAATTCCCCACTCTAAGTATGAATGTCAGTGAACTCATTCAAAATCATCTTCAAATGTCAGAAAAGATTAACATATCCTGGCCACAGGAGGGAGGTCAGAGGAAGGCACACGCTTTTTAGTCTTTACTCGGGGTGGACACGATCCAAAGGCAGCCTAAGGTCTACGGGAAAACTCCACGAAGGGACCCAGCATGGTAAAATTCCACGACAAGTGCTCAAAACACAAGAGACCAGAAACAATCTGGGATCAATAGCTTCCAGGTCATTAATCCTAGGCAGGTGACATCCAGTGCACAGTTCGCTACTCTCTTTCAAGCACACATTCAAGAAACCTGACTCGATTGGCATCTAGTAGCTTTAAATATTTTCCATGTTTTGCCTTTATCCTTCCCCTGTTCATTTGGCATATGGCTTTCTAGCATCCCATTAATGTCAAACCGTTTAATCGGAATGTAAGCTAAACGCACAGTTTGCTATTTCCTGGATTTCTGTTCAGCGGCCAGTGCTTTTTATGAGGAAAATAAAAGCAAAGGTCAGTATGTCCAGAAAAGAAAAGTCATCTTCCCTAACGGAAGCTTGTTTTTCCAGTGAACTGATACAGACGCCTGATTTAGAAAAAGGTCCTTTGGTATCATGTTATTATTAGTAGTATCACAAATAAACACAGAAACCAATTCACTTTACAGACCTCCACATTAAGCATTCAATAGAAAATCCCTTGGTGTTTTATTGATTTTTGGTTTATTGATTTTTTTAAATAGCAATATCACAG
This sequence comes from Gallinula chloropus, assembly GCF_964237585.1. Lineage (NCBI taxonomy): Eukaryota > Metazoa > Chordata > Aves > Gruiformes > Rallidae > Gallinula > Gallinula chloropus. The sequence continues at coordinate 170,702,950 of NC_140085.1, read as the reverse complement.
TTAAAATGTATCATTTCGGCAAAACACGCCTGAAACTTTTCCGTCTCAAAATAAGTTATCACAAATTATTTCCACAGCAACTGGCAACTAACGATTCAGTCCATTTAAAGAACAACAAAGTAATGGCCTTATTTGGATGCCTTTTTTGATTAAATAACGTATTAACCTTGGCGAAGCTTTTCCAAAAAAAGGGATTAGTGTATTTGAGTGCATCAGCTGATTATGAGACAAATATAACAGTGATAAGATGCTGGTTCAAAATTTTTGAATCTGATGAGTAGAACAATTTAGCCGCTAGGATGGAGTTGGCTCTCCTCGCTTCCGTCTCAACAGTTAAGTGTCCACCCAGGATACAGAAAGACATCACCCGGCTGAAGTATGCAGTAGCTGAGAGAGCCTGGAAAGGTCGCATAAATCACTAAACCAAACAGATCAAAATATCCTTGCCTAATTACTGGAACGTCAGAAATAATTTTTAAAATTTTTTTTAAAAAATATTATTTGCTGGAGAAGAGGAAACAGAATGAAACATACTGGAGAGGAAACCCAGAAAGTAAATACACTTTTATCTTCTGATGATATCATCCGTTTTGACCAAAACTCACTGACCCACTTTGCTTTATTCCTCTATACTGTAATAACACATTTTGCATACCTACTGTATATCCTTTCCATTAAGTTATTTGCTTAATGGATGTATAAATAAGTCTACTACAATTACGCTTTTTAAGGGTCAGATCCCATTCCACTTCTGAACCCACTCCTGTAATTCCTACGACGCCGGATGGTAACACAGCAGACCTCAGGAACAGCTGAAACACGGCCGATTCTGTGCTGTTGACATTATCAGCCCATGTTACAACCAGGCTGCCAAACCCTTTTACAACCCTGCCAAGTCCAGGCATTGGTGTCCCCGTAATCTCTCCCCCCAATACACAACACCCCCCCCCCCCAAAAAAAATAAAAAGTTTATCTGGTTTTTAATTTCAGATGTTGGAATTACAATTGACACAGTAGGGCCGTAGCAAAATAAAACTTCCATTGGTTTATTTTAAGGACCGAATCCTGCAACTCGCACAGAGTTTTTACAAGTTATACGCCACACCAAAAAAAACCCAAAATCCAACAAAAAAAAACCCCGAACCCAAAACCCCAACCAAACCCAAAAACCTAAGAGCAGCTATTAATATTCATGTTGATTCCACATGAAACAACAGCAGAGTTACCCGAGCAGCTACAGTTATGTCAGCGCTTGGAAGTTATTCCCGGCTGTTTTGTCCTGCTGCCCTGAATATTCAGGAACTTCAGCCATCCATCTAGCAACAGCTACTGCGGAGCGAGCGCTCTGCCTCGCCTGGCTCGGTGCTAAGGAGTCCCAGCTACCCCAGCTCCGGCAGGCAGGGGGGAAGGAGGGAGTCACACAGCCCCCCCATACACACCCCCCTCCATCAGGCGAGGGAAGGAGCGCGGCACCGCACGGGGTTAATTCCCCACGTGTTGGCTGTTGCTGCACCTTGAAATGTGACAATGGGAAAGTGAAACGAGCCCGGCTCGTCTGTTTGCGCGTATTGAAAGTAGCATCGGGACTTTGCCTGCGACCTCCTCGGCGGCGAGCCTTCGCTCCCTGGTAAAATTCCCACCGCCCCTCTGGCACCGCAGAGACAGAGCTGCCCCCCCCCCCCCCCCCCCCCCCAAAAAACACACACACATCCCACCCCACCCCCCAACCCGGGTACTGGAGGCGCTTCCGACCGCTCAGATCTCGGGGTCACGGCAGTTACGCGATCCCTTCTCTTTATGAAGCAGATTCAGCCCTGTAACCTACAGATTGAGAGATAACAGCCCCAGGCTTTCGCCCTCAGTTGCAAAGCAGGCTGCTATTGCAGCAGGAATTTCCTCTTTTGCCAGCTCCTTCCTTCCCCCCCCCCCCCCCCCCAACATCCCTCCCCAGTTGTGCCAAGTTTGGGGCTTCACCACTCCTCGGACCCCTCTTCCCCCACCCCCCTTCGCGGGGTGAGCGGGCAGGGCAGCGCGCCGGTACCCGAGCACCGCCCGCAGCCGGAGGGCTGCCCTCCCGCCCCTGGCGCCATCCCCTCCACCGCGCCCGCGTTATTCTGCGCGGTAACGTGATTCAGCCTTTCCAAATCCCTTCCGCGCTCCCGCTGCCCCCGTCGCCGCCTTCCCGGCTGGCGGAGGCCGGGAGCCGCTCGCACCTGCTCCTCGGGGACCGTCACCCCCCCCACACCACCCCCTCCCCCTGCTTCCCGGGGGAGCAGGCCAGACCGACAGCCTGGCACCTCTTCCCGCTACCCCAAAGCAAACCAGTCGCCGCCACCACCTCCTCCTCCTCGCCGTCTTCCCGCCCTCCCGTATCCCCCCCCCCCCCCTCCACACTCGCCATGTGGCAACTGCCGTGTAGACCTATACAAAAAGTGCACGTGCCCCTTCGGATATGTGACAGCAGCTGATGGCCAAGTGGCCTCCATCCAGCCCGGATAGGGCCCTCTGCCCGGCCTCTGCTCCGCGCCCCAGCCCATTCACGCGAAACCCCACTCCCTGTCCCCACCGTATACCACCCCCCCCACCCACCACCACCACCCCCCGCCCCGGACCGCTCCCCGCCCACTCCTGTGCACCCTTCGGGCAGCTTTTTTGCAGGGCTGCCCGTTCTAAAGACACATCCAGGGATAAACTTGAGCAGAGGGGTCGGTTAGAAAATACTTTTTGCCTTCCTTCCCCCCAACCCCGTGCCCATGGCCCCTCCCCCCCGGCCCTCCGCTCCCCGCGTTACCAGCGGGCTGCTCTGCCCGCGGCCGCCCCGAGCCCCCGGCACGGCTCGGCCGGGGGGAGAGAAGGGGACAATGACAGGGAGACACTTGCACGGCACGCGGGGAAGGAGGCAGAAACACCCCTTCTCCTCCCTCTCCGCCTCCGTCCCGCCAAGAAGCGGCGCAGCCGGCTGCGGAGGAGGCCGGCTGGGCGCCGGGGCAGCGAAGGAGAGGGGGAGAGGGGCGAGCGCATGTGGCCGCCGGGCGCGGGCCGCCCCCCGGGCCCGCGCGGTGGCAGCGGGAAGCGGCGCAGCGATCGCCCGGGCCGCACCGCGCGGGGGTGGGACGGGGGCGGCGGTGGCGGAGAGGAGGGGGGGGGGGCGCCCGCGGGGTGTGCGTGTGCCTTGCGGCTGTTACCTGGCGTTGGTGCAGTCGTTGTAGAGGGTCTCGAAATCCTTCCTGGAGATGAGTTTGCAGCGGTTGACCCCGGGCTGGATGGCCCCCAGCCCCCTCAGGATACGGACCTGCTCCACGTTGCAGACCACGGGCGTGATCTCCAGCCGCTTCAGCTTGGTGTAGACCGTGTGCAAGCCCCCCACCAAGTGCTTCAGGAAGAGGTCGAAAGCCTGGGGCAGGCAGATGAGCTCGCAGCCCTCCACGGTGAAGGAGGCCACTTTGGCCCCCCTCAGATCCACCATCTTGCACTCGTTATTCTGGGGAGTGTTCTCCACCGGGGACGGGGTCGAGTACACGGGCTTGCCGGGCAGGCTGCTGGCCGTGCTGGCCGCGCTGGCATTAGGAGTGGAGGTGCCGCCGCCGCCGCCGCTGCTGCCGCCGCCGCCGCCGCCGGTGCCCAGGCTAGGGCTGCCGCCGCCGCTGCCGCCGCTGCTGCCGTTACCGCCGCCGCCGCTGGTGGTGGAGGTGACTGTGGCCGCCGCCGCCGCCGCTGCGATGGGCTCCGGCCGGAATAGGTTTGTCCCCGAAGCGGCCGGCGGGGGAGCGATGGATGGAGACGGAGAGGAGGTGGCCGATGAGGAGGTGGTGGTGGTGGTGGTGCAGGCGGCAGAAGTTGAGACCGGAGGCTGAGGGGGGACCAGCTGGGTCGGAGGGATCAAAGCAGCCGGTACGGCCATGGTCACATATACGGCGGAGGGGGGCAGGGGGAGGGGGGGAAAGTTCCCACACACACACGCAGGGGAAAGGGGAAAATTTAAAAAAAAAAAAAATTAAAAAAAAAAAAGAGGAAAGGAGAGGAGGGGGGGAGAAGAAGGGGGGGATAACCCCGGATCAGGTGCTGCGGCGAGCGAGAGAGCAGGGGGCAGAGTGAGAGAGAGAAACGCACAAAGTGTCCCGCAAGTGGGGACGGAGGAGGAGGAGGAGGAGGAGAAGTCCGCTCCGGGCGGCGGGGCTGGGGCCGAGGGGAGGGGGAGGGCAGTTTCTTTTTGTGGTCCTTGCTCTAGCACCACGTTAAAGACGAAGGTGAAAAGGAGGAGGTTTGAAGGACTTCGGTTCTCTCTGGCAAGTACATTGATCAAAGATTGAGAGGGGAATGACAGAGAGAAAATGAGCTGGGAAGTGCTGGCTGCCGCCGCCGCCGCTCGCTCGCTCGCTCGCTGGACGAGTTGTTGTTGTCACACGGTGCGGAGGGGAGGAGCTCCGGCAACTTGAAATACCCTTTGAAGCAGCAAAAGGCTCACTCACTAGTATTAACCCAAATTATCCAACCAGGAACCCGGAGCAGGGAAACAGAGAGAGGGAGAGGGAGAGAAGTCCCTCTTCCTCCCCCCACCCCACCCCTCCTTCTCCAGGAACCGTTAGATTACATGTTTCATATTTCACCCCACCAGAGACGAGATGTAATTTTCCCAGCCCTTTTCAGCAGTCGCTTGTCAACACAGTTTGTGGAGAAACACGAGCGTCTCCAGCCTTTCCCCCCTCCCCCCCCGCCCCCCAAACATCTCCCGCCCCCCCGAAGCCGGTCGGGAGCGGAGAAGCCGGGGCGCGGGGCGGGGGCTGGCCGCACACCTTGCCGGGGCCGGGGCGGGGGCACCCGCGGACAAAAGCAGAAACCTCCGGACGGGTCTGTTGCTCTTGTTGTTTGTTCTCCCGGGACCAGAAAGGCTCCTCCCGGCGGGGTGGGAGTTGCTGCCGAGGGTCCGACGGCAGCGCCGAAGCCCCTTTGTTGCGCGGGTTGGCGCTGGCTTTGCGCGGGGCGCGCGAGGGCAGCCCCTCGCGGCCACATCCGCGACCGGCCGCGGATCGAAGGGGGACCGGGGTGCCGCGGGTCACACCGTCAAGAAACCGCACCGCGGGGAGAATGGGGGGGGGCGGGGAAAGGGGGTTGCGGCGGCACCCAAGTAACTTGGGAGATGGAGAGAAAGCGTGCGGCCTTCCCCGCCCCGCGCAGGTACCGCCGCGCAACAGGTGGCGGCGGGGCGCAAAAACCGCGCAGCGGCGTCCCAGCTAACCCCACCGATTTCCCCCCCGGCGCCAGGTAGCGCGGAAAGTCAGCTGCTGCGCTTGCCCACGCATGCGCGGTGGCGCAGCCGGCAGGACGCGCCTGGCTTGGCTTGGCGTGGCCGAGCCCCCCTGCGCGGCGCGGTACCTGCCCGCCGCCGGAGTTGGGGATGGAGTTTTAACACGTGTTCCGCAGCTCGAGGGCGGGGGTCGGGGGGTTGGGGTGGTGGTCTTAGGGTCAGTCGGGGGATCCCGGAGCTTGGTTCGAGGCCACTCACCGTCGTATTTTTGATTTTTTGATTCTTTTTTAAAGGGTAAAGAAGCGGCCACTCATACAGATGGCCGGGGGAAAGGGGGGGAGGGGGCAGGATGGGGAGGTCTCTCCAAAAATAGGGCTTGGCGTGCACGTAATTCGTCCAGTTTTAAAAATACGCACGGTGTACTTTAATTAATTGCAGTGCCCGTTTTGTTGGGTGGGTTTTTTGGGTTGTTTTTTGGTTATTTTTTTAATGTATACTATTATGTGAGAGATGACTCACGGGATGACACATCTACAGAGTGGGTAATCTCAGCTGTAGTAATTCAGCGCAGGGGAATTTCCATATTATTAGGTATAAACTATTCTCATATGATCTACTTGCTTTATTGTGCCTCTTAAGTTAAACCTACGGGAATTTGTGTTTTAATACAAGTGAAGATATGTCCTTTACTGGGGAAATCTGAGCTATCCTGCACTAAAAGCTTTAAAATTGGCAAATAAACCCAAGAAATGCAAGCTGCCATTCTGATTGGAACTCTTGGGTAGTCAGAATTGTACAGAGCACTTCTTCAAGCTGCCGTTAGGCACTTTCCAGAACATTTATCTGGAGGAGCTTGGGTTCCAGTGGCAGGATCTAGTGTGGCATAAAACTTGTCATGTAGAAGTGCAAATACACTGCATCTTTCGGGTTTTGGTTGTAGAAAACCAACTCTGTCCATATTTTCTTTGCCTTGAGTATCCATCCCTTTGCATCTCACCTTCTCTCACACCTTGTGGAGACAGAGCAGATCCTTGAGAAGATGAGGACAGAGCCAGCCGCACGTGGTATTGCCGCTTCGAGATACGAGGGGACTCTGAATTAAGAAACCTACCATTTCATTTGTTCTCTACCCACCCTACAACGTGATGCAACCGGCCCTTCGGCTTTTCTTCTTGCTGTGTGCCCTCATGGATGTATAATCCCCACGGTTCAAAAACATATCAATAAAATGTAGTTTGAAAGGGTTTTACTACCACAGCTTTGGGTTAACCTTGATCATTTCAATGCAACAATGGGATTAGAAACCTAGACAGAAAGAGATTTATGGAAAGGTTCAAGAATCCGCAAAGCTTCTGGCTTGGTAAGTGTTTCTAATGATTATGGGAAGCAACTGGATTTATTTTAACTCACACATATACTCACACACTGATGTAAACACACCAACAAATCCCGAGGTTGCTCTTTGTAAACTTTGTTTTAGATCGCATTTCTCTTGCTCCCTGACCCTTTCATGCAGTTATATTGTTGGGTGTTTTCCTTTTTTTTTTTTTTTCTCCCAGAGTTGATATCAGCAAAACTCAAATTACTGTAACTGATATTTGAAAATTCTCCCTGTGTCAAGTGAAGACTTATGGTGCTGGAATCAATAAGACTGTTTAAAATTCAAAGACCTGCAAATCGTTCTGTTTGTCCTTTGATAGGGCCTGGGCTGATTAAAATGCGACCAAGAAAGCTTAATTGCTGCACTAATTAAGAAGTCTTTAATTTCTTTCCTGGAATATTGTTTGAAGCAGGGTTTCTGTTCTGCTCATGTAGCTGTTCAGGGCAGGTATTCTCTCTGTTTCTGTTTCCCTCTTCTTTAATTTTTTTTTTGTGTCTTTTGACTATGTTGATATATTTAAATGTATGTTAAGGCAGTAAGATGTATTGACAGTGATTGTAATTTATTGCTCTGAAAAAAGGACCGATACAGAGTTCACTATTTTATTAAATTACAATTTTGAGGGCAGCTGTAAAGGGTAAAACGCAATTAGGAAATGCATTGTAGCAGTTGCGTTTTGAAGAATCTGAATACCTGACTGACAGGCGATAGGATAGTGCATCAGCTCCCTCCCCCTTCTTCACTTATTATTGATAATTAAATTTTTAAAATTCATTCAGAATTATTTTAATAAAAAATAATAGTACTTATCTTCTGAACATGTGTGAAGGAATGGGGAGGAGGGGAAGCATGCAGAAGATAGGCACCTGGTAAGGACGAATAGTGTTTTACTGTGTTAAGTTCACCCACAACAGTTGTGGTTTTTTTTTTTTTTGGGGGGGGGGGGTCTGTGTTTCTTTTGAATTTATTTTCCTGAGAAATACCTTTCTGCCTTGTGTTTTGCCTTGTCCTTGTTTAGTGACCTATTTTGTTCACTGGTTTCTGAAGAGAAGAAACTAAATGATTTCACAGAGCTTTCTGTGTGATCAATAGAGTAATGTTTTAGGTTTAATCATGTTGCATTATAATTCTGGCAAACGACGGCTTCTGAGCAGAAGACTCTAAGAAAGGAGCAAGTACTGGCAAAGAGAAGGTAAGTTCTGTTTTGCTTTTAATCCCCAGGGGTCTCGAGCAGCAATCCTCCTTTCAGGAGCTATCTGTTACTTAGAAGGAAGACTGAGAAAGAGGGAGGGACCTCATACCGAATACCCCCACCCCCCCTCATCCCCCCCTCATCACCCTGCATCGTTCAGGAAAATAGACTTACAGAAATGTTAAGTGTGTGAATTGGGATCTTTTTTTTTATTATTTTCTTCCTCCCCACACTCTACCAAGATATTTAGTAAACACTGAAAACACGGTGAATACAGCTGAGATTGATGTGTTATACCAGTAATAAGAAACTGGATACTGCAATGCTGTTTTTCTAATTGTTGCATTATAGTCAAATTAGCAGAGACCTTGTCCAATACAAATACAAACTGGATTCCTTTCAGTGACAGGACAAGTAGATAACATGCTTAATAGATACAAAGGCAGATTTACCATTCCAAGCACGACGTCACGCTAATTATGTTTACTCTAATTGAAAGCAAGGTTTTGGGGAACCTGAAATTACTCATAGGATATTTTTAATAACTGAATAATAATAAAGTGCAGCAAACGTTGATCACAAACCTTTTGGTCTTTCAAAAATCTATTGGAAAATTAAATGAAAAGTGGAGTTTGGTACAAACAATGCCCCAGGGCAAAAAACAACTAACACTAGATTTTCCAGTCCAGCCATAACACAAATCAATTTGAGCACACTTCTATGGCCAGACTGCCAGATTGTTATGACTGCTAATTCACTCAATCAAACAGTGCATTAGCACACCCGGCACAAACAGCTTTAACAATAGCATACACTTCTGAGCAGTCCACCATATATCATAAAAAGTCCAGAATACATCGCAAGATTGCTTTCACGTTCTGTTTACTGCCATTTATTTGAATTTACGTATGGTGCCTGCCTAACAAAAAAAAAAAAAAAAAAGAATGGAAGCAAAGAAACTTCAGAAACCATTATAAGTAAGTTTTAAAGTCTTTAAAAAACGAGAATGTAGGAGCAAATTATCACCTCGGCTGACTGTTTAATGTGCATCCCTCAGCTGGAGAGTAGGAAGCAGTGGCTGCACATCCCCAGCACAGGACTGGAAGAGGAATTGTTCCCAGCTTGGCAGCTCGCACACGCCCTGCCTAACCCAGTCACTTCAGCGCCAGAGCATCTTTTGCCGGCTTTTGCCCCCCACCCTCCCCCCTCCCCGCCCCCGAGTCGTCTCCCTGGCTCCGAGGGTACTCATCGCCCGAGTAAAAGGGTAGGATTTACCCCCCAGAGAGTAGCCTTCAATTCTTCCCCTTCACCCACACGAGAAATGGGTGTTATGTCCAGTGATGCTAAGTGATGCTCTGGCCAAGGACGCGCTGTACTGAGAGGTGCAATAACCGACGGTTTGGGAACCTTCTCATCCTTTCCCTCCCTCCCTCCTCCCCTGCATCCGACACACACACACACACAAACACACGTACACACCCACACCCACGCACAAGCGCATAAATGCAAATTGCAAATACCAAGCGCCAATTAAGCTACACGCTTATTTAGGATTTTGTGAAGTCGCCGTTCTGACTTCAAAAAACCCGTTTCTAAACCAGTAACTAAAATAATCCCTATGTTGGTGAGAGCCTGTCGGTGACGTTGCAGCTACCGGAGCCGAACGGTGAGGCGGGTCGGGTTCCCTTCTCGGGGTGATGGAGCAGGTGACTGGGCTCTGCCTGCCGACATTCACCTGACAGCTGGCAGCCAAGGGAGAGAGCGGCGGTAGCGAGAGGGAAACGATACCCAACTTCCCCGCGTGTATTAAACGAGGGCTGACACAGACGGGGAGCCCTCCCGTGATGTCTGAGTTACGCTTGGGCTCTCATTAGAGATCCTCAGTCCAACGTGTTAATTCACCCACCAACAGGTAGGAAAAGTGGCTCGGAGCAGTAATTGCAAAGTACAAAGCCCCTGCCATTAAATTATGCTGAAGTGGTGATCTAATCCGAGATGCCCTTCCCTCCCCCCACCTCCCCCCGTGCTTCTCTCCCCCACCACCCTCCCTCGGCAGAATTAGTTCGCTCAGCCATCCGCCCTCAGCTCCCAACCCAGGCTAATCGAAACACCGACGCTGCACAGCCGGCCCGACATTTAAACGCTCCCGGGTTTGCAAGACGCGCCCCGATCTCTGCCGGTGCCAGGGGACCGCTGCTCCTGCCCCGCGCCCGGGACCCGCGGGGCACCGCGGCATCCAGCACCCCCCGTCCTTCCGTCCCTCCCTCCGCCCCCGCCGGGCTCGCCAAAGCCCCGGCCGCGGGGCTCGGTGAGAAGGGGCGGGGAGTGGGGGGCGGCAGGCGGCGGATCGGGCGCCCGGCGGGGCGGAGGGCGGCGGCTCGGCAACCGCTCCAGCATTAATTGTTTCCCTTAATAATAATTTCTTTAAAAGACAAATTAAAAAAAAAAGCACACGGGGCTCTCTTTATATAGGGAGCTGACAGCGAAACGCGGCGTTTTCCTCCTCAGGTCACTTAACCGACTGACAAACATGGGTGGTGGGGTGGCATTTACCTTTCTTATTCCTGTATTAAAAAAAAAAAAAAAAAGCAAGCAAACATTTTTAATTGGGTTTTGTTTTGGTTTCTTTTTTGTTGTTGTTGTTGTTGGGGGGAAGGGGGGGGGGGGAGGGGGGAGAAAGGGGAGGTGAGGAGGAAGGAGCTTTATAAGTCCGAGCCCTTGCTTGAAAAGTTTCAGCCCAGAGCGGAATTTTATAGCGAGTTATAAACTCTCGGTAAGAGGGGGGGATGTTATAAATGGAAGTGCTGACACAACCTTAACTATAGCGTGTAAACGGCTATGCTATAATATCCATTAAGCAGAAAGAAAAATAAGATGGCTGATCAATAATTTATACAAAGAGTACCAACTGCAGACATAATAACTGTAATGTTTGCGAAGCAATCTCTCGCTCTCCAGGCTTAACAGTAAACTAGCGGGGCTGTTAATTTCCAACTCCTACAGATAAGAATACAAACAAATTACTTAAACTTGTATTTTGCTCGATATTTTGCATGCCTCGGTTGGATAAAATAAAATTTAATTACGATGCAACTTGGAGTGGTTGAGGAACCTCAAACACCGCCCCTCCCTCACCAACCCCCCCCCCCCTTCCTCCTACCCTCCCGCCTGCTCCTCTGAGAGGACCTTCTTGTGCAAAAGCTCCGACCGAGAGAGGAACAGGTTGGTTGGACGGGCGTTGTATCTGGGTCGACTTCTGGGTCACTACAGTTCTTCTGTTCCTACCTGGCAACAAAATGAAGCCATTTAACTTCAGAAGAAAGTTACGCGGGTTTCCAGTGCCACGGGCTCAAACACAATACCCCCACCGGCACGATAAGCATCAGCTGTCAGAGGGACAATGTGCCGGCGGGAGGCTGGGGGGTGGGAGGTGGGGGGAAAAAAACCCACTAAAATAAAATCTGCTTTTGGGAAAACCAGTGCGTCTTCCACTATCCTAAGCGGAGAGTGGGCGAGCAACTGTTATCTTCATTTGCATGGGAGCGTTATCTCCCATTTCCGTCTACTGTATTTAGATAGCAAAGCAGAGGAACAAAGTCTGAAAGTTGCGAAGTAGGCTCGGGTAGTGTGCCGAGGGGTTTTTTGCACGTCTCTTGCAATAGTACAGAAGAGATCCCTTTGTTAAGTAACGGAGAAACTTGTCAGTAGAGACGATTTTTAATTTTTTTTTTGTTGGTTTTAAAGTGCCCTCCCTCCCCCAACCTAGGGGAAAAAAAAACCCAACCCAAAAAATGTTAGGTTGCCAACCACGCCAAAAGCAGCCCAAATTTAACGTGGCTCTTTCCACAGTTTCCAGCTGTGTTTCCTGGGGACTTCACGGGTGTTTTCTTGCTGTACAACCGGTGCGACACCTTACTTCTCATCCCCAGGCTGTAACCCGGGGTGCTGCTTTGCCAGGTCCTACATTCAAACAAAACAACAAGAACCAAACCCACACCAAAAACCCAAAACAAAATCAACCGAGCAAACCCAAGCAGCTACCCGGCTGCTCGCCTGGTTAGGGACCTCTCCCAGCTCAACTCCAGTAACGCAAAGAAACATAAATGGCAACTGCCTGCAGACTGCGCACACAGACGGAGCCTTCCATACTGAAGCTATAGTTTTTTGCGCCCCCCCGCGCCCCCCGGCCCCAAATGACCAGTTGGATGCGATGTGGATGCAAATGGTTAGAGAAACTTAACAGAAAATGGAGCGCCCACTAGTGCCCGTGAAGGGGGGGTGGGGGTGGGGAGCCGGGCAACGCGCCCCTCCGCGCCCTTCCACGCCCCGCGGGCCGCTCCCGGGGAAAGGTGTCCTTCGGTGGGAAGGAAACGCGGGCAGAAATGGAGTAACTCGGGCAAAACTGGGGTAAAGCACAAAGGAATGAGGTACGGACAAAACCAGGCTTAAATTCATCCTTGTTTCTTCATTTTCCAAGTGACAGCTTAGAGAAAACAGGCGTGGAAAAGCTGTCCTTTCCCTGCTCCTTCCCATCTCTCTCCCCTGCACCTTCCCATCTCTCTCCCCCACACCTTCCCATCTCTCTCACCCACACCTTTTTGCAAGGAGGCACGTGAATGGGACAAGTGTTTCATGGGCAGCACCCTCACACTATCATTCCCACTGTAGAGGGAATTGGAGGGGATGCCCAGCTGTGAAGACCTGATGGGAAACACAAAGTAGGCTAGACGTGTTTCTGGAGGTTTGGATACTCACCTGACATGCAAAAGCAGCAGGATCTGTGAAATACTGCCATTAGGCCCTTTTCCCAGGTGTTTGGGTTTTGGTATTTTTTGGTATGTGTGTGTGTGTGTGTGTGTTGTTTTGTTCTGGTTTATATGCATAAAGTTCGGAGACTGTAAATGGGCAACATGTAGATTTTCTTGGAAACTGTCTGTTCTTGCTTTGGACATGAGGTGAACTTTGCAAGGAAGGTGGCATACAGCCCTCATGTCTAGGTAGAATGTACCCAGTAGATAAGCTCAAGATGCACTTCCACAGTGGCAGTGAATGTCTTGAGTATTGGCTTACTGTTTATTGTGTGTTGGGACACTGGATAATGTTCCCAGTCAGATCCAAAATTACAATGTCATCCAGCATAATAATATGATTTTCCATGCAGGATTCCCAAAGCTGTAAGAGGCAACTTTAGATTATATCACACACACTGGTCACAAGTAGGTGGCAATAGGCTAATCCTCTCATCTTCTAACTCTCTTGTCTTTAAAAGCTTTCACTAAACCATTGGTTTACATTGTATAAACTTCTTGAGAAGTCTCAGACCTTGTCTAGCCAAGAAAGAAAACTCCAAATAATGTTCTCAAATACCTTGGGCTCAATGTCATCTGGTGGATGACGAAAGGCAGGCCAGGATTAATACACATCTCTTCTCTACCTCTAGTTGACAGTCGCATCTTTTCTGTTTCCTTTACTGTTGCTATGTATTTCTTCATTAATAATGAACATCTAGATACATGGTCAAATAGTTCTCTATGCCAAAAAAATTGTCACACAAAACTGTAAATATGGAAGGCACTGATACCAAAGTAGTTGAAAAGAATTTGCGGGAGGCACTGATTTTCCTCTATTTTCACATTTCAAAAAATCCCCCCAAAACCCCAGACATTTCATCTGAAACAGGGTAATACTTGGCATAGGTATAAAAGGTAAAACAAGTTCCCATATCTTTATCGTAGGTATAATGGGGATAGTATGGCCCAAATAACTTCCTGTAAAAGATGTGCTGTTGGGTTTTATGCATAATAGCAAAATACTTGTATTATGACTATTTCTTTGAATTTACAGATAATATAACTTCACTGTTGTCTGTTCCTCTTCAGTGCTCGGTGATTTACATGCAATTGAATTTTATTAGTGTGAATACTGGACTTTAAGCTTGTGCATTTGAGTGCTTACACAAAGTAAATTCTTGGAATATTTATCCAATAAAAATAGACTTATGGAGACAGCAATTCCTCAATATGTTCTTAGCTTTAGGCACAACTGTAGATCTGTAAGTTGTGTCTTAACACTGAAATGCAAGAAGCTGAGTCACAAAAGTACAAAAAAAATTAAAAGAAAACTACACTTGATTCTTGTATTTTGTAAAGCAAATGGAATTTTAGGGGAAAATCAGTGCCTACAATCAAATAAGAAACAAATTTAAGGAACTCATGAGGTTATACAAAAAGGTGAGTTACAGTAATAAAAATTTGTCTGCACAAAATATTTTTCAGTCAAAAGTATATACTTACACATTGCTTTTATTAATGCTTGTTCTCCTGACCATGTGAGTATGAACTTAAAATATAAACTTCAAAGGAAGAAAAATGAACTACCACCATCTGAGCTGCTTTAATCTAGCTCATTAGAAAGAGTTTTAAATGTCTTGCTTTTGCTTAATTACACCCTTCAATCTGATGATCATTTTCAAGCATTTGAGGATTATTCTGTTTTCACACGTGAGGAGGGATAGGGCAACTAAAATCCACAAAAAAGTTTCAGGTGCCATACTCAAGCTACCAATTGTTGAACAATTTAATGGGTACTTAAATCCCTTACTACATAAACTGCCCTTGACATGATTCATCAAGTGGGTAGATTTCCTTTGCTGAACATATAGAGAGATGGAAGCCCCAATCTCAGTGTTGGTGTTTTGGGCTTTTTTCAAGAGAGAGTTCATGCCAAGACACCAGCAGTGTTTGCTTGGGTCCACTGCGTTCACACAAGTGGGTCTTTGAGCAAGGTAAAGCCGAAATGAGGCTATTTGGTTCTGCGTCCATATTTGCATCCTGTGGTACAGCTAATAACCAGTTAGGCGGGTCACTTCCAGGGTGGGAAACCTGTTTTCACACATGCATCCATTGTTCCCACAGGACAAGAGAACTAAGGTTTCCCACATGGTAGCAACGAGCACAAGTAATCAAATATGAGATCTGCAGTGGTGAAGGTTTCTCTGGTTCTTCCTTGGAAAATTTAGGCCAGTTGACCAATGCACTACTACTAGAAGGAAGACCTCCAAGTAATTCTTACTTCTCAGATAAATGTTGGTGTCACCTTGCTGAAAAAAGATTTCTAAGGGCTAATTCATCCACTCTTGCTGATAAAGAAGCTCTATAGCTTCTTCACTGTAAGTAGCCCTTGCTGGCAATGAAGACCACGTCTCTTCTCCGATGGTAAATTTGTCCTATTTTGAAAGCGGGGCTTCAAAGTAGTTTAGAGACTTCTAAGATGTTACTCCTTGGCTTTTACTTTCTGTTTTAAATTGTTCTATCTACAACCATAAAGCTATATTCAAACCAAACATTTTTCTTAACGGCTCTAAGTTTTACTTTTACTATCAAGCTGAAACAATTACAAGGAAAATAATGCATGTAGCAGTATATATAATCGAGAAAATGTCTTCTTGAGTGTTTTGTTTCCTACTGATATAAACTTAGAACTCAGCACACAGTTTACAAGTCAGGGCCGATAGCTGAGTACTTTTAAATACGGTGACATGTAATGGCTGCAGTAAATACAGATTCGGAGGCTATGTTTATGCCAGCAAATTAAACTTGCCTGGGAATGTTCCTATGCAACAAAGCCAACCAGCACATATGTGTATTTGTAAACTCTTCTCCTGGCCAAAAGAGGGTAGTGGCAGCAGCCTGCCAGCTGGGAAGGGTCTGTGGGATACTCAGCCTCCTTCAAACTGCACCTAGAAATTGGGTTTGGGGATGCTTGAAGTGTGCCACTATTTTAGAGTATAGACCTTTATAGTCTACTACCTGGAAACATTGCTGGCACTGTTTAATTTACTAGTGCAAATGTAGCTTCAACTGTTTTATATTACACTAACTGTCTAGAAACATATACTCACATTGGACACTTTTACGGGGACGGGTATTTGAACTTGCAATCTTTGCATGGGCAACATTCCTATTGACTTCTAGAAATGTAATCTTACCAAAAAAAAGTTTCCTTAATTAGCAAGGAATCCAGCTTCAGCCTATAATTAGGAAAGAAAAAGGAAGTAAAATTATAACACGGGAGGAGCTTGCTAAAATACTCCCCAAACCAATTTTCCAATGGCATTAAAGTATTACTCACTAAAACAGGGCCCGCTTAATTAATTTAGCAGCCTCGACTTGCGATTCAGGTTTTTTGTGCTCTCGTGCTTTTGTGCTGGGTTTTTGAAGCTGAAAATGTAAACATGAATGCATTTTCTATAAGAGACTTTGAGAAAAATGTTAGGGAAGGCAGGGCACATTCCTTACTGGGTTTTGTGTTGTTGGATTCTTTACAGTCAACATTAGTCCCAGAAACCAGCTCAGGGAAGTTAGAGTCTTCTTGCAACAGGTTGCCTGTTGTTGAATTTATAAGGCTATTTGTAACTTTTATTTATAGGAACACCATAAAAAAAAAAGCATTACACCAAGGGACAGACACATTTATCCCTGTGTTTTCCCCCAGTTAATATGAGTTAATATATAGTACTGGCCTGTTTGGGAGTCGCATAAATGCAGTGTCTTGCACTTCTTTTTTACAGCTGTAGCTTGTTTTGAATAGTCAGACAGATATAAAATGACAGAGGAAAGATTATTCTTTAGAATTTTCACTTTGCGATTTACAAATCAATGACGTTTGCATCTGTCTTAACACATTAGTGAAACAGCCTGTAAAGGAAGGCTGTGTTACAGATTGAGCTGAAAAACAATATTGAACGGGAGAGTATTGCTAGTTTTATTCAGAACCAGCAGATACTATGAATGATATTCTTGACACTTCATAAATAATAGCTCACCAAAAAAAAAAAAAACCCAGGAAGAAAATTACTTTTTGGCTCAGCCTTGCAGTCAATTGGTGTTTTTCCCAAATAACAATTTTAGGGACAGTTTTGATAGTCTAACCCTGCAAAGGAGAAGAAAATCTTCCTTTCTTCCACTTGAACAGCTTTCAGATAGCAATTGCTAATTGGAACTCTGTTAGGAAGATTTATTTGGGAAATGTTTAACTTTCTTTTTACAGCTTGTTTTCCCATGGATCGTGTTTTTAGTGCTCATCGCAGAAACTTTTCGTTAGGTTTTTTTTGTTGTTATTGTGTGGGGGGTTTTTAATGTCAAAATCTTTAATTATTCATTAAAAGAAAAACACCCCAAACTTAAGCTCTTTAATTAATCTCAGCACTCATTGGCCTCTCATATAAATTCCAGTGATCTCCTGTTCATCTCCTCACTTCTTGGTGGAGACTGTAATAATACAGAATATAACATTGATATTGCTTGCTGCTGAATTAGGGTGCAAAACTTGGTTAATTAACAAGACTAGGCAAACAAGGTCCAGGTATCCATTAGAAGTTTGATCTCTCTTTAAGGCTCGGTTATTTCTCTGATAACCACCGATTATCTCTTTTGCAGAAGCAATTCCAATAAGGCAAAGGTGCCCTCTGTAGGGAAGAGGCTGTAAATGGTGATGGGTAGCTGGAGTTCAATGCTCACAGAAAGCAAGAAAAAAAGTAATTTCTGAGCAGCATGGCTCTGAGAGACACTAAATAATATGTATAAATGAAGCAGTGCAAAAAAACCCAAACACAACCCCCCAGAAAACAACCCCCGATGTTAAAATAAAGCTGAAAACAATACTCTCAACTGCTGCCCTGATGCTCTGTGTGTAGTGCAGCAAAAACTGAGCTGCAGGAATCTCCTGAATAAAAATGAAATATGAATTTCAGTCAGAAGAACTGTATGGAAATAAGAGAATCCAGAAAGCAGCACGCTTAAAAAGTCTCTGCAGCATGCACTCCTAAAAAGTTTACCACAAAGCAGATTCATTAACAGTCCCAGAGGGTTAGCATACTGCTTGCTAAGAAATTGCTTTTGTTAGCATGTCCGCAGACACATCTTAGCTGGTTTGCAGGATCTCTAGTGGCTATTTGCAATTATTTGGGGAATTTTTGCCTCAATTCATAATGGCAGCTAATGTTAGCCCCGAGTGAGGCAGGGCATCAGACACTACTTGTAGTTCATTCCTCATTATTAATTATTTTCTAGTCCCCACGTTTATAATTCATTAGGATGACCTGCAGCTCTTTTTATCATGTTTTTCTGTCTGATACTCTCCCTTTCTCCTTTTTTATTTTACACTACATTTACATCTTTATTTTTATATATATATATACACACACATATACTTTTTGAGTAACACTGGCACTGCATATAGTAAACTGCATTACTGTGTAATGAACTATAGTATGGAGTGAGCAAAACTCTTCAGAATTATTATTTAGCCTCTTCTCATCTTTACCCGAAAGTCAGAGAAGACACCAAAACTAATTCTTGTAGTTGAATTGCTATAAATGTTGGGGTTACAGTGAAAATCTGTACTGAACCATGGTTTAGAAAGCAAAGATCAGTTTTGTGAACATGCTTCTAAATATGACTGTAAAGAGAGGCGTGGGGCTTTGATCACCTGGGGAAAAGTTGAGGATAATAAGTTTTAAAATTTACAGGTTGCTAATGGTGGCTGAGATTTTTTTGTCTAGCCTAGATGGTTAACAAGGGTCCATTTTCCTGGGTCATAACATGAAGACCGACTGTCTTTCAAAAGCAGGGTTGAAAGGAAGGAAGAATGCAAACCTACAGCATTGCCTTTCCTAATCACTGGTCCTAGTCAAAGAGAGCTTGTTCCTTTCTTGGAAACACTGGTATGAGTGACATGTGCCATGTTTTGGATGGTGTAAATGTCAAGTGAACACTATCTTTTGTTTTAATTAATATCTGAAACAGTAAACTCCTTTCCTTCAACCCATCAAATAGCATTGAATCTCCCAGCCTCATTTTAAGAGAAGTAATTTCACTATGCTACTTTTTGATCTCAGGGCGTGCTTCCAAGTCTATTTACATAAATAAATGTTTTAGGAAAAATAGAGATTATGGAGCTTTGTGGACTTTTGATGTTCCTTCTTCATATCCCGTTGCTTACCCTGTGAATCAGATCTGACACATGGCAGGGTATTAACTCTACCTTCTCTCAGAGCCAAAATTAATGCAAATCGGAGGACAAGAGTGGGGATTCTAACTTGTAGGTGCTGCCATGCTATGTGAATGTCTTTCACAGGTCAAATACTCATGACAATTTTTTTTTTCCCCTGATATAAAGCACGTTTACACGGTAAGTTTTCTGGAGTAAGATACTGTCTTAATTTGCTTAATTGTTGCATCTTTAACAAAAGTCCATGTGCGTGTTTGATTGCCTACCCTGAAATGTGAAAGTAACCTCAGGGTAGGTCTCTCAAATCTTTCTTGGCACTATCCAACCATTCAGCTAAACACAGGACAAACATCCAAGGCTATTTTTTCCTTTTGCTAGACATCTTGCCTGTGTATAAACATGCAAGCTGCATACTTCTGGCTTATTGTATTGATCCTTTGTGGTCCTTTTATAAGACTGTATTTGCAGTTGCAAAGGTATTATAGTACTTTTTTGAAGATGTGCAATAGATTTAATTCTAGAAAAACAATGCTTTTCAAGCATTACACTTATTTTTTTTCCCTTGGGTTTTCTTCTTTTTTTTTTTTTTTTTCCCAACTAGAGGCTGCCAGTTCCACAGATTTACTCTACAGCAGCTGCTTCCAGATAGTACTCACACAACCTATCTTTAGATGCTTTGTTTATGTGTCAGAGATAGGAGTCTGGTCTCCTTATACAGTCAATGAACAGAAGTATGCATCTTCAGTGCAGAGATTCAGAAAAACTAAACTATAAGACTGATGTTGTGAAAGAAGTCCTAGGTGACCTGAGACAGGCCTCTATCACAAGTGGACTGTAAAATATGTCAAATTTTCCTTTTAGTCTGGGTACCCAGTTCCATCGTTTATGATTTTGTTCTTAATTTCATCAGTCATCATTTTCTTTGTATCCATTTTGGTCTTTATTGTGCTTTTAGTTGTTGTGATCAGGTTAATCCTTTAAATTCTTCCTCATTGACTGAAATTTTTCTATCTATTTTTAAACAGTCATGATCAATGTTGACTTGAAAAAAAACTATGGTTCATCTCAATATATGATTTTCTGATGTCTTTGTCCTCTTTTTTTTTTTTTTAAAGATTATTAGAGCATTCTATAGTATACAAATAAAATTTTACTTATTTCCTGTTACTGTAATTGGCTTGACCCTTTCTTTCCACTTTAAAATCACACAGACTGTAAAAGCAAAGTGGCATTGTGCAAAGCCTTAAAATATCAGGGTTTTTTTTTTTTTTAAATCTTCCATTCTTACAGTTTTATTAATTTTACTCAGCTATCTGCAGCGTTGATACCGCTGCCCCCAGCACTTTTCCTGAATGGCTGCCAACTGTCTTTGGGCTCTGTTGTCTAGCATTATATTGCTTGGCCCCAATCCTGAAAAATTTATACACTTGTGTAATTTTACGCATGAGAGCAGGCCGATTGACTGTTGATGCATAACGTTATTCGGGAGTGCAAGCGTTTTCAGGGCTTGGATAATTGTTTTGAATTTACTGGTCAATCATTGCAAAGTATTTGTAGTGGGATTTCGTACCCAATTCTAGATTTCTCCTTCTTCTTTCCCTGCCCCCCCCCCCCCCCTCCATCTTCTCAGTGTCTCTAAACTGTCTCAGGTGTTGTGCAGTCACATGGGTTTGGACACAGGATAGGCAGGTTTAATGATTAAACCTGCCCTTAATTTTGTATTCATGGCAGTGATGCCCACAAACATATTAGTATCTGGCTGAGTTGAATGTTTTACAGCTTCTTAAGTATACATAGGTTTGTTTTGTTTTAATTTCACACTGTGGATGAGTGAATCAACACCCGTTCATTCCCATCTGCCATTCCCATCCCATAGCCTATTCCCAGATAAAGAATTAAGTATCAGTCCAAGCTTTGAAGACATATCACAACATCCATAACCAACCATTTAAATATATATATGCCTGTGATATATTTATTCCTTTAAAGGAATTCAAGGTTTTTTAATTTACTACATGCTTCTAATGCCTTGTGATTGCATCATTACGGGAGTAGTCTTCTTGCTCAACTCTCTAGTTACAGAGGACCAAGAGTATGTAGCCCAATAAATGTTCCAGAGCAATTACTATATAGTTATTTCTCTGTCTCTATGCCCATCTTTTTATTACTGCCATCCCATTACTTGTCCTCTTTTACTACTAACTAGTAGCTAAACCTCCCCCCTCTTTATCTAATTAAAAAACCAAATCAAAATATACAAGGGCCTGAATGTTGCAAGTCTCCAAGCTTCTCCTGAGTCAACAAAGCAATGTCACATTTTACTAGCTGAGAAAACTGGTTGAATAGGTATAAAAGCCAGATTACTATTCCCTCTCTGATGTTCAATATTGATTTCAACTTCTTTTCCTTTTGCATTCCTTAAATACCACGCATTCATTTCATATCCTTAATAGACTGTTCCTGCTTAAACTGTAATCTCCTTTAAAACCTAAATACTTCTTTTGGACCACTGTTTTTTATGCTTTTAAGGATGTCCTGCCAGCCTCGTCATTATGCAGATCTCAGCAATATATAGTATTCCCTTTGGAATTTTCCCCCAGTATTGTCCATTTCCTGCCAAAGACTCAACAGAGGTTTTAGAATAAGCAGTCTATATACCCAGGAACAAATTTTTCAGGTGATAAAACCTACTCAGTATAAGCTATCTTCTGCAGTTTATGCTACCTGTGAGATTTCTACCAACTTTATTTTGCCTAGATATTTAAGACATGTACATATTACACACACAGAGATATATATTGCTCCTTGTAGAACCTAAAGATTTTTTTTTCTTTAAAATTTACATTCAGTTTCACTTGCAGTGTTACAGTGTGACTAAACATTGATGCTTAAAACAGTTGTTCATAAGCTTGTTTCTAAGTGTATGGCTAGCTTTATTAATTTTGATGCTGAATAAGAGCCTTCAAACAACATATTTTAATGCCAAGACAATTTCAGATTCTCCAGTGTGTTTTTCAGGGCCTTTTTAGCACTCTATTTTCAGTTGCAATCACCAAGTTTTTTTGTAGTGGCACTGAACACACATGGAAAAGAAGTCAAAGTGCTGAATATTGGGTAATGCAACATAGAAGTCCTATCTCATGAGGTGGTGGATACTATGGGCAGTTTCTTGGCATATGGATTTATTAGCTACAAAAAAAAAAAAGGATTTGAACAAGTCTTTTTCTAATTTTAATGTATTTATCAAAAACCAAAATAAATTCTATAGTTACTGAACTTTTATTTTGCAATGCAATTCTATATTTGTGTTATAAATATTTTAGGCATGGGTTGATGATGGAGTTACATAAAAATTAAATTGAACTGTGTTTTAGTAACTTTATGCAGATTAAGAGAAGTCTTCTCCTTTGAGAAACTGGTAGAGTTTGCTGATTGGGTCTAGACTGTCCTGCTTCTGGTCCTCCCACTCAGATTTTGAGGGTCAGGGTAGCCCACTATTGCAAAAGAAGGACCATGAACCTCCTGTATGCAAACACTGTTCTTACAGATACAGCTCCTATACAAATGAGAGAGAGGGTAAGTGAAGATTCAATAGAAAATATAAATTACAAAAATTATATGTAGAACCATGGTTCTGGTGAGCAGAAAAAGGGATTAAGCGTGTAAGAAAGCTGATTCATGGATGCTTCATGAAATATCCCTGTAATCCTTTGCATATTCATTCATTTTTTCACTGTTTTTTCCCCTTACCTATCAGCAAGTAGTACAGGAGTAGTTTAAGGACTTTGAGAATTAAGGTATCAGGAGATTAAAATAACTCCTTTAATCTGAAAGGTGTAGTTGGTTGGGGTTTTCTCTTCATCTGATGATTTTGTCTAACAATGTGTTGTTACCTTTTATCATAAGAGTTTCAGGAAAGGTTGTTTTGGCTTAGCTGATTTTTTGGACCAAACTCTTTTTTACTAGTGGGTTGGGTTTTTTGTTTTGGTTTGGTTTGGTTTTTTTTCTGGGTGGTATTGACTTTTTTTGGAAGCACTGGTGACTCATCCTGAGGACCAAGAGTACAGTTTAAGGAAAAAAATAGTTGACCTACTCTTTTATTTATCAAACAAAATTAGTCTGCTGTGTATACTTACTGATGTGTTGTATGGCACAGGAAATGATTTTTTGCTATGATGAAGAGCAGCACAAGTTGTCTCCGGTTGTTGAAGTCAGTGAGGTCACCCTTTCACAGTATCCTACCCATGTTTCCTTATTTCTGTTTCTCAGAAAGGCTTTTCCTCTCTGCCTTCCAAGATTTCATTAAGCACGTTTATCAGTTTCATCAGGGAGGTGAGTCAAATACTTCTAGTAGTCCTGCTTTTAGATTTTATATCCTTCTTGCTTGTAACCTGTCCTGAAATCCTGGTAGGGGTGGGGTTAGTTGTGTGGTTTCAAATACTGCATATAAAACTGTGGTTGACATAAGGAGATGCTGTTAATGATTCCCTTTAAAGAATCTCCCCATGTCTCCTATTTCAGCAATGAGAATTATCCTCCTTTCCTTTTGCTTCTCCCATTTTAAACACTGCTTGCTCAAATGTAGTGCATGGTTTCACAGTACGTCATAGCATGCCGTGTATTTCATAGCTTTTTAAGTGCTCTTTTCTCGTTGAGGCACCGTATTTCCATCGTTGCTGTGAGTGTACTGATACTCAGTTGTGACAGCTGAGCTGAATTGCATTGTGCCTGTGCACTTCCCTTTCTTCTTTCATGTCAGCTTCTTTTGCCTGATACACTAGTGCTAATCAATTCCTGAAGCCAGGCTGGAATTCCTCATGCAACCCTTATTTTTCAGTTTGGTAGTGTAGATTTTGTCACCTCCTAGTCAGAGGGTATCTTTGTTTTATTTTTAGTTTGGCAGAGCAATGGTTGCAGTCATTGCTGACACCTGCTGCCTGGCATGCTGTTGCATCTTAGATGCATGACCTGTCTTCAGATGATGCAGTTGTGGACAAATTTTTCTTTTCCTATCAGAAAAAATTTTACTTTCTCTCTGTGAAAACCTTGGAGAACAGTATATCAAACACCAAATGTTATTCGTCAAGTCATCACACCTTGGTTAATGATTCCTCATCCCAGTTTTCCCTTTGTACTGTCTTTTCCATGTTTCTGGCATTGTAACTTAATATTGAAGCCATCCATCACAAAGAAATGAGCTGTATTCTGGTATTCTGTCAGTAACAGCTTGGAGGCAGCTGCAGAATCATCTTTGCCTTCAGTGCTGTCTTCCTTATCTGGAACATAACGCTAGTCGACATAACTTTGTTTAGGATGATGGTTTAGAATCTGATGTATGTGACACACCACTCTATAGGCTTCAGAATGCTCACTGGCTTTTTTCTTTTTGCTGTGTGCTATAATAAATACTACTCCTTCTTGCTTCTTCATTGTCCCCGCTCTCTTCATTGGTGAAATATTTATTCTTTCATTCAATATGCTTCATGTGTCTACTGTAAAATGCATTTCCTGGAGCCACTGTTGGTGTCCAGACTGATAGAACTGAGTGGCCTGTATCTATTGTGCTTAACTCCAGTCCCATCTAGAGCAGACTGGCCACATCAACACTAAACAGTACTTGATCGTGGGTCTCCTCTGAGTCTCATGTAGTTTGCCCTATACCCATAAGATGTGATTTATATTTTTGGGGATGTATTTCAGTTCAAAAAGCATCAAATAATGTGAGATTTGTGCTGTAAATAATGTGTTATCTGAAGCTAAAGGTGTGCTGGGTGCCCTAAAGCGTAGCATGGAAATACGTGGCAGGCTTTGAGAGTTCAAAGCTTCTTAAGAGTGACAGAACAATTACAATCATGGGAAAAACAGACGTGACTTGGGACAATTAACCTATTTCATTGTGAAGTAAAATAAAAATGCAACCATTAATTTGGGTAGTGGGAAACAGGATAAACATTAAAACAACACCCTTGCAAACTCAACTTCACTCTTTCACTCCTGACTCCCTTCCCCAACAGGAGCTGGGAAGATGCTCAGTAGAAAGGAGTTACTGTCTGTTGCTCCTTCCTCTTCACACTTTCCCCTGTTCTTGCAGGGGCTCTCCAAAGGTTGTGTAGGGAGCATCCATGTACTTCATCATAGGTTCATTCTCTGGCACCATGGAGCACCTCCTCTTTCTCTGATCTCGGTGTTCCCCCAGCTGTTTCTCCTTTTTTCTATCCGCCTATACCTGTCCAACATTTTCTGCCCTTTCTTAGATACATTTTCATGGATGTGTTACCAACGTGTCTGCTGGGCTCAGCTTTGGAAAATTTGACACAGAGCTTATGGGACATTACCACTCTTCTAGAACATATTAAATCCAATAAGGATACTCTAGGACACCTGAAGTGGCACTACACACCAGGGGTTAGACAATGGAATTGCTCAACTTCCATGCAAATAGACGGAGATCACTGAAGAAATCCAGAAGTAAAAGTTCCCCCCTCTGCTTACCTAAATTTAAATTGATAAGCATAATAAATTGAGTAGCACATGACTCCTTAGAAAGTGAAATCTTTGTAAGAGTTACCTCTTTTCTGGAAGTGCAGACAATCACAATTCTGATGTACAGCAACTTTAATCAGACATAAAGCAATATGTCATCACATTAGGACATTATTTCTGCATAGACTTGTCAAAATTATTGCTAGGTATTCCAGAGATCATCTATATATTATTGCCTTTTCTCATTTCTTTTTATATTGTATTGGATGATCTGTGGGATATCTGGCCTCTAAGACAAATTGCAGCTCTCAGTCTCTGGGTTCTGTTATCCTGTTCCTGACAGAAGTATGGGAGCAGGACAGAACACCCTCTTTGGGAAACTTCAGGAAGACTTGGGGTGTTTTGGGGTGTTTTGTTTGGGTTTTATATCTGCTATATACATCAGTTTTGAGTTTCTAACTTCAGTAAGCGAAGTGTCTGTGTTTTCTCGAATCAAAACAGAAAGCATAATCTCATCTCCATATTAAGGTGCCTAAATGGAGACATTAGTAAGTGAGATGCTATGTGTCATGCTTTCACTTGGCTGGTCCTGTGTGGAGCCAGGAGTTGGACTTGATCATCCTTACAGGCCCCTTCCAACTCAGGATATTATTCTATGATTCTGTGATCTGAGGCACGTATAACGTGGCTGTGTCCCTCTAGAAAGGCAAGAGAACATCGGGTGGAACACCCTGTTGCAGATAAAATAACCCTATTCACCTCTGTTTCCACAGCTGAATCCCGCTTTCTATCTCTGCTGACTATATTGGAAGTGTAGATACTTGGGGCCTAATTTTATTGTTCAGTTTCCAGATCTGCTCCCATATTTTGTTCATTAGGATGTTTAAGATATTTGCTTGTAGATATGACACGATCTGTGGGAAACACATGGCCTCCTGGTGCAGAACCTGAAGGCTGGGAAGATAAACCACAGCATTTAAAATAACCCCATCTATTTGTGTTCAAGCTACAGCAACCCCTCTTTCTTGCATGTACAGTTACCTACAGATATATGCCTACATTTAAGTGCCTTCATCTCAGGCTGCATCCTACCATTGAAGAAAGGAAGAGAAAGGTTAGGAAACCTTTCAAAATTGCTCTCAAGTGTTATTTCCATGCCATCTCCAAATTTTCAAGATAGTGGTTAGCCACTGTTCCCAGGTGTCTCTGTTGATTCATTAAAGGCAGTACCAACAGTAATTGCTACTTATAACTATGAATAGGCTTTTGCTGAGGAAACTCTATAGCTGCTTCACATTAATATGGAAGTTAACATGAAATATTTAGAATGCGTAGCTAAAACCTGCAATGACTTTTTACCTTTATTGTTATCATTTTTACATAGCAACAAGTACACTGTACAGTGCATGAAGAGTTTAAGTGTTTTCTCATACAGCAACTTTTAGAGTATAATTGATTCTAAAGAAACAAACAATCTGGAAGTATATATAATACAGCTTTTAAGCACTTGATTATATAAGAAAATCCATTTCACATTATATGACCTCATTTTGAAACCCAATAGCTACAGAATGTATGTTATGAATTTCCAATACAAGGGAACGTGTAGTTTGCAATCTATAGTGTGTGAGATGTGTACTTGCATTTTACCTATAGTGTTGCATGTTTGCATAATTGTAAATGCAAAGGTCTTACCATTGGTTTGGTCCTGTATTTTAGTGATTAGAATCGCGTAACCTTTGCAGCTATAATTTAGGTAGTCTTTTGCCCCGAAAGAAGTTAATATTTAGCTAGTTTATGCTGGGCTTGAGCATGGGAAAATTGTTTCAAGAATTTTTATTTTGCTGTTACACTATGAAGAAAATTTTTGCAGAGATTTGTGCTTTTTTATTTAGTCTTATTTATACCAGTGTCAAGTATGAAAATGATCTAGAAATAAATTTTTATTTATCATTATGTATACATTGATTCATTAAACTTAGAGTTCTAATGGACCTTCTTAGAAATTCTTTTTTACCCAGCAGTTCTCCATTTTCCCCTACGTCTTTGTTTTCTCTTACCTTACTGTTTTTCTCCTGTCAAAAATCATATTGCCTGTCCTCTAATATACCTCCTTTGCTGGAGTTGGAAACATCTATATTATTTCTTCATATGCAAGCATTCCACCCCAGTCTTACATTTCTTTCCTTTCCACTAGATCAATGGGACTTTTTTTATTTCTGTGCTGTCAGCTGTCTCAGGTCCAGCAAGTCTCACAGTCCTAAATGAACACACTTAGGGTGGGGTTTGCAGTTTCTGTGTTCTTCGCCTAGCTGGGGATCAACTGCAAATCTTTAAATCCCAGTCAAGTCTTGGTAATGCAAAAGCAGAAGGTAGCAAAATGAAGATATTCACCTAGTAAAAATTGTCAAGCATATTGGCAGAATACAAGGGCAGGATTTATGGTGTGTTTGTCATGTGAGTCTGGGATATCCTGTTTGGCTGCAAGTATACTCTTCAGTTTGAGTACACGAACTTCGGAGAATGTTGTAGAGCCAAAGATCGGACCCGCACTTGTCATGGGTGAGAAAAGACTCCCAGTATTCACTTACCAGCAGTGTAAAGGGAATATGACATACCCAGCTAATTCAATGTCTTGTGGCTAATGTAAATCAGGCAGGATGACAAGGGTGATGTCCAGGATCACGTCACAAAAGGACAGGTGGAATCTGGAGGCAGCTATAGCTTTAACGGGGAGCACACAGCACCTTAGCAAAGTAAACCTGCCGTGGGGATGTGTGGGGCCCTGGCACAGCTCACACTGGGTTCACTCTTCTCCCTTCAAGGGCAGAATAAAAATAAAACCAAGAAATCTGGTGCAAAAACAGAATGGGGAAAGAAAGTGAATAGGGACAGAGGGT
This sequence comes from Gallinula chloropus, assembly GCF_964237585.1. Lineage (NCBI taxonomy): Eukaryota > Metazoa > Chordata > Aves > Gruiformes > Rallidae > Gallinula > Gallinula chloropus. Next base: position 170,674,739 of record NC_140085.1, on the reverse strand, counting down.
ATGAAGCTAATTGGAAGAGTTATTTGTTTCATTTGAACTAGATCAAAGAAGAATTCATGTGAGTCTTGCATAAGGATTATAGCAGTTGTTTTTTAGTTCGTTGTTGGTTTTTTTTTTTTCCTCTTTCTTTTTCAAAACCTTCTTTGCTTATCTGGAGTATTAACTTTCCATTTCCGCTGCTGAAGCAGATGTTTTCCTTGTCGCAGACATTAAGGCACTCTTAATGTGCAGTTACTGAATTCTTTTCTAAAAGAGCATTTTAAATTTGACAATGTTTCTTACATTTTTAAAGCAGTGACCTCATTTTGAAAAGATTTTTTTCCAATTCATATGTCACTACTGGAAAAATATTAATCTGCAAAACTTAGTATAAAATGTCTCCATTTGTTAAACATCTACTGCACAGACATCAGCTGTCACAAAATCCAGTTATGCATCCTCGTGAGTCCTGGCGTTCTGGAAAAGGTTTGTTTCAAGCAGGATATACATTTTCTTTGTGGTTTTATTAAAATAAATATCTAAACAAATTCTAACAGTTAAAAATATCTTTGCAAATCATACCCTAAAGGACTAGAAACTAAATATTCCTATGCCAACAGAAAGATTCATTCTCCTTGTATCCAGACCTATCAGTTATTATATGTCATAGTTACCACTCCTAACATTAAATGTTTCCTAAGCAAACTGTTATCTGAAAACAGCAGAATGAAAGATGAATATTGAAAAGTAAATAGAGGTGATTACCTTATTATTCTTCCATTCTTCTTAATTTTAATTTGTAAATGCATACATTTGATTAATCTTTATAATTTTGATTTCACGAATTTAAAAGGCCACTACACTTTGTCATCTTTTTTTGGTGTCAATTTAGGAAATCCTACAGAAAAAAAGAAATCTGTGCTTTCCAAAAGAACCACTGATACAATATATTTTAAAAAAAATGTTTATCAGTTAATCAGAGACTTTTCTAATTATGGTATCTATTACAAAACACAATGCAGATTTGAAAGTTGTCACAGAAGAGAACTGGATAGTCTAACATGCCAATCATGGTATCTAGACGTATTCAGATAAGCATATGAAGAAATTCCTTGCACTCTTGTGTTGCTGATGCCATCTTCATGTCTGCCAGCTCGTGCTTTTTATTTTTTTGGTTCTATCCTCTTTTCTTCCCATAACACAAGCTGGGGTTTATTTGAATCTTTTCCTGTGAGATATTTCAAAATGCTATGCTCCTCTAATTTACACAGTAATGAGGTTGCCCTGTCTCTGACCTTGGAGAACTAGCTTGGACTTCCTATATGATATATATTTTGGAGGAGATCTCCACCCCCCGATTAGGGCTAATGGGTGCTGAAAAGCTGCATAAGAGTTAAGTCAGCTGGCTGGGAATGCTGGCCTTGGGTTCCCAGAGACTGCAGCTCTTTTGGGGAAAAGAGAAGCAGAAAAAGAAGGAAAGGAGAGGTTTTATGAACACTTGATAGCTAATGTGGAGTCAAGTTTTTGCTTTAAACAACGATTCGGCTTCTTGTCTTGTGTAATGAATACAGCACACATTCCCCATAATTATAGCACTTACTTTTTCCTGTCCAAACATTTTGAAACTGCTGAAGATTCAAGAAATATTCAGTCTAGAAACCCTGTAACAGAGGGTGAGTGTATGACTTTAGTCAAAGCAGCTAATCCCTCCGTGCAGTCCTCCAATTATTTTTCTTCACCAATAAGTATTGCTACCTTATTTTACCCAGAATGAATTCTATTCAATGAGCACTCATCAAGTTCCAATCTTAATTAGACTCTAACAAAGCCGAACAAACAAATCACTGTGCTTGGATAAAGGCATGTGGGATGGAGTGCGTGAAAAGAAGAGGTTATACATTTAAATTGTTTCACTTTCTTAACTGCTATAGGTGCTACAAAGCAACAGATATAATTTATTACGGCCTTTGGTGGTCAAACACACTGAGTTGAATTATGACCGCAAGATTTCATGCAATTCTGTACCATTGCCTATCTTTGTGGGTGTCTAAAGCTGTTTTCTCATTTTGCCTTTCCCCCCCCTTTTTTCTGTACATAGATTTATATTTTATTTCAGCTATCAGATGACAGCTACTGTGTAAAAATACTTGAGTTCCCTTACGTGGTTTATATCATCACTAGAAATCCTTGATAAAAATGCAGCCTTATTATATCTGTAGTTTATTCTTTCCATATATTTCAGAATGTATATCCTAATTTGATATTCTAATATATATAATCAGTCAGCACTTCCCTTTCATGTTTTTTTTTGACACAAACACAGGCAGCATATCAGGCAATTAGTCTGAAGAATGATTCCAAAAACAGCCTTACTTCTATCCTCACCCCTTATATGCTTTGCTGATATGGGATGTTTGTGGGGTTTAGCCTCTTTCTGTGTGGATTCCTTTTTTCCTCTGTTTCCTTCTAATTCTGGAATGAAATGGTCATCCACTTATATACCTGTTGTTTGCTCCTTGGTTATTGCCTTGAAATAAATTCAGTTCTGGAAAGAAATAGCTTTTTTTTGGGGGGGGGGAGAAACTGCCTATTTTTAATCTTAAGAACTTTATGAAACACTAGCACCATAATGAAAGGGCTTTAAAAATGCTCACATATTATACTTCACTGTAGTTCTGAGGCATACGTAACAAATTCTTCTTATAGGTTTGCTGTCCTTATGATGCCTGTCAACAGGACAGAGGAATGAGATAGTAAGTTCAGAATATGTATCCCCATCATCATATCTGTACACTTGTAAAAAAATTACTCCAAGGTATACACTTCCTCCTCCATATTTATTTCCTAGCTGGTGAGTTTTAAAAGCTTCCAAACCCAGGTTTTAACACAATCTTTTAATTTTCCTCCCCACCCTGCAATATAAAAAAACACTTTAACTTTCCAGCTATTCTGCATGCAATAACATGCATACAACAATAACTAAAAAAGAAAAAAAAAATAAGGAAAAAAAGGGCTTCTTAAAACATGGTCCAGATTTGTGAAGAGCTTCATGGTTCACTGAACATTTTATTTAATATGGAGATTGTATTCAGAGTTGTTTGATTTGCAGAAATAACAAGCCCAAATGCTTCAGTTTCTAATGGTAATTAGTTTTCAGCCTAGACAGTCTGTTTAGTTATATATTTACTACCTTGTAAAGAACTATCACAACAAGCCCTAAAGCATTATTTGAAAATTAATAAGCTAAAGAAAGAGGAAATTCTTCATTTTTGCATAGCAACACTCTCTGTATTCTACTTTTTGATTGCAAAATCCAGCCTTTCAATTATAGGTGTACTAAATTGTGATGCTTGAAAAACTATAAAAGGCAATTATCAATGTTTCTTAATACCATAAATGACTAATGCAAGTAAGTTTTGCTGTAAGGGAAACAAAGGCTGGTATTGTGAACAGAACTCCTTTGCTTCCTGAGTCAGACTAGAATAAACTTTGATTCACATACTTTTGGCGTTATTTGCAATTAATATTAGTTTCTCCGGTGGTTAAAATAATGTGCTGCAGATTCCTTTGCAGTTTACATATGGAAAATAAAGGCACATTATTTCTCCATATTTTAATGTCCACTCAAGTTTTGTGTCATAAGGCAAGGGAGCAGGCAGAAGGTTAGAGCACAATACCTGGCAGTGGTTCACATGTTCCTGCCTTAGTCTCATACTCAACACATGGAAGAGTGTACTTCACCCAGGTATATCTTCTTCTGTTCTATCCCTTGCTGCGTTTCAAAGTTAATGGAGGAAAAGTCTTCTTTGCCAGATACTGTGTTGGGATTTTTTTGACTGGACTCTTCTTCAATGGCTCAACAATGGGTGAGCTCTCAGCAGCTGCAGAGGCTAAGAATGCCTCCATTATACTCACTCAGCATGCTTTACCATTGATTTCTGCCTCTGAACATGGATAGCGGACACGCTTGAGCTGGCAGAAGGAATCACATCATGACATAGACACCTCAGAAGAAGTATGCATTATGGAAATCTTCTTAACAAAGGGAGTTCCTCAGCGATCATTAGCATTAGAGGTTCTCTCAACTCTCCCTCACAAATGGCAATGGAAAGGAAAGAAGGGAACATTTTCAAATCTTGGAAAGAGTGACCCCTCTCCCTTTGTGCTGTTGTGTCAAAAGAGCTTTAAATGCCTTTTCATTCCAAATCAGTATAATTGCTTTTGTTCAAAACCAGGTCCAGGCTTCTCAGCCAGCAGTGGAGAAAAAGTAAAATGTGTACTGTTTCAAGGTCAAGGAACTAAGTCACTTACTGATCCTCTTCACAGTCAGTGGTAAAATTAAATTTTGTGGGGGTGGCAGAAGAACTCTCCAAGATGGAAAATACATGAGACAGAGTGGAAGGTGTTGGTGGAAAGCCAGGCTCACCTAGAGAGGGGAGCTTTGCCTTCACATGGAGCCAAGTCAGCATGGAGCTCAGTGGGTAGGCAGTAAAATGGTGGCCTTCTCAGACTCTTGGACATGTGAACTACCTGATCTTCAAGATCATGGTTGCACATTGTAGCTAAGCCACTTTAAGAATGGTGGCTTCAAAACGTGTCTGTTAGCCCCCAACAAGTGTCATGTCTCCTCCATCTTCCTTTTCCCTTCCCTTCCCTTCCCTTCCCTTCCCTTCCCTTCCCTTCCCTTCCCTTCCCTTCCCTTCCCTTCCCTTCCCTTCCCTTCCCTTCCCTTCCCTTCCCTTCCCTTCCCTTCCCTTCCCTTCCCTTCCCTTCCCTTCCCTTCCCTTCCCTTCCCTTCCCTTCCCTTCCCTTCCCTTCCCTTCCCTTCCCTTCCCTTTCCCTCTTCTCTGTTTTCTGCTCTCTTTCTCAATACAGCTAATTTTATTCCCATTCAACTCCCTGAAACAGATCACCACAGTGTCAGGTAAATACTGAAAAAAAGCAGAAGGAAAATAGGCAGAAAGCAAGAAAAGGGTGTATCTCCTTTTCACCCACATTTTCAGTAGCATCTAGCAATTAAATCAGCTCTAGTTATATTGTAAAATTACTCAATAAGATAGGTCTTTTTTCATTCCTTTCCAAAACCTTAAAGTAGAAAGGTCATTTCAGAACAACAGGAACAACAACAGGTACCAAATCTGAAACGTCAAGAGTGGCACTGTACAGAGAAATGAGATGCAACTAACCATATAACAGCTGTGTAATTGTTTTCCAAGGGCACTCTTAGTTTGAAATAACTCCTACCCAGTTCTGGAAGCTGCTGCTTCCGAACAAGCAAAAACTGGTCAGAGCCAAGCTGCCAGAGAAATGACACAACCACACAACCACCCCTAAACATCTGAGAAGGAACTTTCCTCCCCACCCCTCCACCCGCCCCTCCAGTGGTATTTGGTCTGGGCATTTCCCTGACAGAATTTACCAGGATGACAAAAGTGGTCATTCGTTTCTCCAAACCTCTTCCAGTAAAAATGTTTATTCAGTGTAGACAATGTTTATTGTGTCACAGAAACAGGAAATACAGACTTCATATCTCAAGATTGCATATTTTAACTTAAGTGTGTTTTCTGAAAGTCTGAGATTTCTGCAAAACACAGGAAAAGTCTCTATAAAAATACTGAGAAATCCCACTGCTTGGGTTCCAGGGGAAATATGCTAAAACCTGAGGAATTTAATACAGAATTATATCCTTTTGTTACATATGCGATGACATTTCTTGTTTATTTAAGGCTTTTAACAACATCTGTGGAAATATATAAACAAAAGGCAATTAGTCCTTTAAGAAGACTGTAGTTTTGTTAGTTTCTGTGATTTATTCATGGACATGGGTGTGTGATGACGTATTTTCAATACAAGGAAAAAGATGTGGTTTTGCTAAAACATTATTAAGAATCATTAACATTGTAGAATAGAGCAACGAAGCTGGTGAAGGGTCTAGAGCACAAGTCTTACGAGAAGTGCCTAAGGAACTGAGGTTGTTTAGTCTGGAGAAAGGGAGGGTGAGGGGAGACCGTATCACTGCCTACAACTGTCTGAGGGGAGGTTGAAGTGAGGTGGCTGTTGGTCTCTTTTCCCAAGAAACAAAGTGATAGGACAAGGGAAAATGGCCTAAGGTTGCGAGAGGGGAGGTTTAGGTTGGATATTAGGAAGTTTCTTAGAATCATAGAATGTGTTGGGTTGCAAGGGACCTTTAAAGGTCATCTAGTTCAACCCCCTGCAGTAAGCAGGGACTTCTTGACTAGATCAAGTTGCTCAGAGCCCCATCAAACCTGACCTTGAATGGATGGGGCCTCCACCACCTCTCTGGGCAACCTGTTCCAGTGATCTACAACTCTCATATTGAAGAATTTTTTTCCTAATATCCAACCCATCCTCTGGCACATTAACCTCACCACTCAGATTGGTGTCATTAGGAATTTGCTGAGGGTGCACTCAATCCCACTGTCAATATCATTAATAACAGCACCAGTCCCAGAAGAGACCCTTGAGTACACATACTCTGGATGCAACCATCCAACCAATTCCTTATCCACTGAACAGTGCACCCATCAAATCCATATCTCTCCAACTTAGAGAGAAGGATGTTGTGGAGGACCATTCAGTCCTTGCAGAAATCCAGATAGATGATATCTGTAGCTCTTCAGCTCTTCCTTTGTCTACTGATGCAGTTACTCCATTGTAGAAAGCCACTACATTGGTCAGGCAGGACTTGGCCCTAGTAAAGCTATGCTGGCTGCCTCAAAACACCTTCCTGTCCTCCATGGGCCTCAGCATAGCTTCTAGGAGGATCTGTTCCATGATCTTCCCAGGTACAGAGAACAGGCTGACAGGGCGGTAGTTTCCAGGTTCCTCCTTCCTACCCTTTCTAGAAATGGCCATGATTGTTTCCTCTCTTCCAGTTACTAGGGACTACACCTGACCACCATGACTTTTCAGCTATCATGGAGAGTGGCCTGGCAACCACACTAGCCAATTCCTTCAGGATTCTGGGACGCATCTCATCAGGTCTCATGGACTTGTGTATGTTTAGGTTGCTCAGATGGTCACAAATCTTATCTTCACTTACAGTGGGAGGGACTCTTTCTCCCTGGTCTCTGTCTTGCAGCCCATCAACTTGAGAGTGGTGAGGAGAGAGGTCACCAGTGAAGGTGGAGTCAAAAGGTTATTGAGAACCTCAGCCTTTTTCTTGTCTGTTGTTACCAGTTCAACATTGTTGCTCATCAAGGGGAGGGGTACACTTTGTTTAACCTTCTTTCTAATGTTTATATACCTGCAGAAGCCCTTCTTGTTTTTCTTGGCATCCCTTTATTCACTAAAAGGATTGTTAAGCATTGGAACAGGCTACCCAGTGAAGTGGATGTGCCACCATCCTTGGAGGTATTTAAAAGGTGTGTATATGTGGTGCTTAGGGACATGGTTTAGTGGTGGACTTGGTGGTGTTTGTTAGGTATACGGTTGGACTTGATGATCTTAAAGGTCCTTTCCAACCTAAACCATTCTCTGATTCTACACTTCTATGATTAATGTGTATGTGTCCTGGTTTCAGCTGACACATGGTTAATTTTCTTCATAGTAGCTAGTATGAGACTGTTTTGGAATTGTGCTGAAAACAGTGTTGATAATATGGAGAAGTTTTTACTAATTTTAAGCAGTGCTTACCAGGACCTGTTCTACTTCTCACCCCACCCCACCAGCCAGTAGGCTGGGGCTGCATGAGGACTTGGCAGGGGACAGAGCTTGGACAGCTGACCCCAACTGACAAAAGGGATATCCCATACCATATGGTGTCATGTTCAGCACATAAGGGGCTGGGGGAAGAAGAAGGGGGTGGGGGGTGGCGTTTGGAGTGATAGCATTTATCTTTCATGTAGCCAACACACATGATGGAGCCCTGCTCTCCCAGAGATGGCTGAACACCTACCTGCCCGTGGGAAGTGGTGAATGAATTCCTTCTTTTGCTTTGCTTGTGTGTTTGGCTTTTGCTTTACCTATTAAACTGCCTTTATCTCAACCCATGAGTTTTCTTACTTTTCCGATTCTCTCCTCCATCACACTGGTGGGGCATGAGCAAGTGGCTGCATGTTACTTCACTTCCAGCTGTGGTAAAACCACAACAGTATGTAAAACATAGGATGTTCAAGTATGACAGTAAGTATATTTAAATATCCATTTTTCTTACAAGGTTTCAGTGAAGCCATGCTAGGTTTTTAATATGCTTAAGTTAAAATGTGTCCAATTATATTGTAATAGGAATAAATATGAACAACAGTCATATCAGAAGGCATTTTAGGTATTGTTTGAGACACAAACATTGTTTACCAAAACTTTATATTCAAAATAATAAAAAAGATAGTACAAGAATTACAAAGAATGCATTGAAGAGTGAAGCTAGAAAATAAACTTTTCCACAGAAAAAAGGCTCTATGTCCTATTATTCAACTTGAATAACTCAGTCAAATGGATTATGAATCTGATAAAAAAAGTTATTATTCTTGTTAGACTCATATGAATAAGAAGTAATATCTAGTTGTTTTTACTGTGTAGGCACACAATATTTTCTGCAATAGCTTTATTAAGTTCCATATGAATATTTGGAAAGATTAACTTAATTAACATGTTATTGGTTTATCTTTTACTAGGAGACAACTCTTTCATTAAAAGTTCAAAACTGATTGGAAGAATGATGCAGAAAGTTATATCCTTGTTATACTATATCACAAAGCAGATTAAAATTTAAAAGAATATTTATCATTTGTTATTATATTGAATTGCGCTTTTCCTTTTTAGAGTAAAAACTTCACTTTCCTGCTTCACACCATCTCAGCAGAGCAATGGCTACTGCAGTTTTAACCCCCTATATTCCTTTGTTTGGAAAGAAATTATATCTGCCCTTTCTGTCATTGAAATGAGGTTAGAGAATCAAATATGGTATATAACTGTTCCACAGTACCTTTCACTAAAGGAATGTTTATTAAAGGAAATAAGCATCTACTTGTCTTGAAATGTGTTGCTGTAGCTAATGTGACAAGATGAAAGCCTTCTATTTCAAAATACAGTTTGTTTTAAGATTCAGAAATTTTGAGGTGCTTGCATTCAAAATCATTAGCACTTGTTAGTCTTTCCTTAAGTTTTAGAATACAGAACTTTCAGAACACATGCAAATATATTCTATAGTTGAAATGATCAAATTTTGTAGAACCATATCAGCATGGAGAACTGAATTACTTACAAGTAAATTGGAAGTGGAACCTCACACAAATTCCTCCCTAAATTGAAAGAAGCCAAATAAAATAAAGGTTTTCTAAAACCTTGTTTCTTATTTCCAACTACAAGCAAGTAAAATACTAGCAAGAACTGTAGGAAAACCAGTGACATTCACTCTTTTCTTTCTGTCTGCCTATTTAGACTCTAAATCAGTGCCACAGTCATTTCTTGGTGCTATGGTAACTACATGGAAACGTTAAAGTCAAGAAAAAAGTTATCCAGAAATTAGACAAACAATTGAGTTACTTTAATTTACGCAATAATTTATAACTGAAAGATAAAATATGATTTACAAAATCTAAGACCATAATCGTTTAATACTGGTAAAGGAAAGTGCAATACAGTATACCCAGTCCTACCACAAAGACAGTCTTTACCATCATTCTCCCTGGAGCAACAGGAATTAGGGAACAGACAAGCTAAACAGGGCTGCCACCTCCCTATCAAAACCTGTCAAGCCAAAATACTATTACTTTTGGGATGTCAGTGTCTTACTAAACTACTTGGCATTAATTGACAACTTCTCCTGTAGCGTAAGAGACTTAATTGCAAAGTTAGCACAACCCCATAGTTTGAAGCAGCAGAGCCCAAGTGTCAAAGCTGGCAGTTTTAAAAATTAGTTAGCCTAGTAAAAGACAAAATGCAGGGGGTGAAAAGTTCTTCCTGTCAGGGATGGCTATACACAGGCTTGATTGAAAATCTGGCCTGGTCTCTGTCGTCACTAACAAACATGGTCCATATTTTGCCCCTGTAATGTTGGGGAAATATACTGAGGGGACTGCATCGAAGAGGTTTGTGGTTATGGCTGACACTTTCTAGGGACCATCCTGCATTATATCTCACAAGTTAAAACAGTTCCTGTTTCAAAGAATAGGACAATGTTTGTTTCCAGAGCCGAGAACAAGGACACATTGGGGTGTGGGGTAGGCTGCTTGTCAGAGAGACTGTTCTTCAGGATACTCACAGCCTGGTTGGGACCTTGCTTTTCTCTCCATGATGTGAAGCTGCAACTGTACACGTGTGATTTTTATTAGGAAGAAGTTTCACGCTTCATTGCTTATGAGAATTAAATGTATCCAAATTGAGGATCAGGTGACTTTGAAAGAGACTTTGTAAATTTTTTCAAAAATTTTTTCAGATACCAAAAACTGACACTTTTTTTTTTTTCCTCAGTCTTTATGTTCAAGAGTGTTGGTTGACCTCAAATTCTGGAGCTCAAATTTTAATCTCTAAATTACCTCATAATAGGTCAAATCAAAGCTCATGGTCTATGAAACTTCAAGCAATCATACATAATGTTAAATTATTTTTTCTTAAACTGTGTGTAATTTATTCTTTTGAGATTTCAGAGAAAAACTGTATCATGACACATTTAGATGCTTGGCAGCATAATTTACTGGAACTAAAGATGTATATGAAAATACAATGATTTTATTACAAACAATTTATTAAGAAAGAACTAGACAGTAAATAAAGTAGGCACATGGCTATGAACTCAAATTATAAGAGAGATAAACAAATAGATTTCTAAGAACTATTTGTAAACCAACATGTATTAGAGGTTCAGACAGAATTGTAAGTGTAAAGCAGTCCCAATAGAGGAATGTGGGAATGCTTTGGGGGAGCCTTTTCTGTTAGGCATGACTGTGGAAAGGAACTTGTTTTTGAGACTGCCACCTTCATTAATGGTATGCTATATAGGGTCTTTATACGAAGTTAGTAAAGTACAAGAGATAATGAGATTAACAGAAAAATATATAACAGATGTTTTGTATAATGTCTAATGTGATGTATAAGCAACTTCAATAAGGCTTTTTAAACACCATAGTCCCCTAAAAAGGTCCATTGAAAGTATGGGACCCTTAGCTAGCAAATTAAACCCAGCACATGAAATGATAGGCTTGTTTTCTGTAATTACTTTTCATAGACCTTTTAGAAATAGTTTGTGGAGAAACCCCAGGGTTCTGTGCAGCACAGATTGCAAACCACTGAATTAAACAGCCAGGACTGGTGGAGGAGTTAGCCAGTGGGCTAAATAGGAACAAAGAAGTAATAGTCTCTAAACAGACAGAGCACCCAGAGCCAGGGTTTTATATAGCTCACAGTTGGTTAGGCCAGTGATGTCAGTAAAGAGCACTGGGTTCATTTAGAATGGTCAAGGCCACTTGTATTTGTTACCAGACTTTACAGTGGAGATGCATGTAATCAAGGAAAAAATATGCTGAGTTATGCCCTAGAAGATAAGTTTGTCTGTTTAGATAGGAAATTAGTGATATAATACAGTATGAAGAAGGTAAGAAAAAGGTAGGACTGTCTCTGACAAACAGTTCTTGAGTAGTCACTAAAAGCGCAGGAGATAATCATATGATTAGATAAAGAAGTTAAAGCTATTAGTAGGGCTTCTTATCATTCTGGCCTCAGATATTTTGAAGAAAATTCCTGTTTACAGCCTATTTTCCCCTGTCCCCTGCCCCATCTCCTCTCAGCCAGCAGTAGTAGAAATCCTGTCCATTGCATACTGCAGTGATGTAGGACTCCTCAGACCAAAGGAGTCCACTGGAAGTCAGCTTCCATCAGCAGCTATGTTACATTGATTAGCATCCATCTCCCAAACACCTGCTTCAAGCTAACATTCACAAATTTCTTTGAGATTTAGTCCATCAGATCTCTCCCTTCTAGTTGAACATGTTTAGACAACCATTAAGGATATTTGACTGATCCCATGGGCTGGCTTTCATTCTGCCGTGGTTGTTGGAGACAGAACTTGTCTCAAAGCCCAAGACAGAGAGGTACACTAGAGAACTGCCCTGGCAGAGTTACAAAATCAGCCTTTCAAGAAAAGAAATGTTACAGGAGAACCAGTTCTCTCAAGTCTGGACACAGAAAGGCAGGAATTTGCTGCAGTTTGTCTTAAGCAATTGTTGAAAATGTTTGTGTATTTCCATGTGGTTTACAAAAGGTGATTCTACATCACAGAGGTAAGACAGTTTGAATGCCTTGTTTTATTAAAAGTTGTGCCCTAGTTCAAATATGGGTCCTATAATCCCAAGAAAACATACAGCAAACTACTGAGTTTGTTTCCAGGCTATAAAATGTTTCTGACCTTGTCTGAAGGTCCTTCTCCCCCTCTACTCTGCCCTGATGAGACTGCACCTGGAATATTGTGTCCACTTCCGGGCCCCTCAGTTCAAGAAGGACGTAGAATTCCTTGGAAGAGTCCAGTGCAGGGCCATCAAGATGATTGAGGGAGTGGAAAACCTTCCTTTCCTGTAGGAAAGCCTGAGAGAGCTGGGTCTTTTGGAGGAGACTGAGTTGTGACCTTGTTAATGTTTATAAATATGTAAAGGATGAGACTCAGGAGGACAGGGCCCTTCTCAGTGTTGGCCAGTGACAGGACAAGGGGCAACGAGTGCAAGCTGTAGGAAGTTCCATGTGAATATAAGGAGAAATTTTTTCACTGTGAGGGTGACAGAGCGCTGGGACAGGCTGCCATGGGGGGTTGTGGAGTCTCCAGAGTGCTGGGACAGGTTGCCCAGGGGGGTTGTGGAGTCTCTTTCTCTGGAGACATTCAAGACCCGCCTGGGTGTGTTCCTGTGTGATTGTCTAGGTGATCCTGCTCTGACAGGGGTTTTGGACTAGATGATCTTTCAAAGTCCCTTCCAACTCCTAACATTTTGTGATTCTGTGATTCTATAATGAAAGAGGACACAAAAAAAGTGTTTAGCTGGACCTGATGTTGCGTGTGAACAAAAGAGGTCATGGGAACCAAAAATAAAAGAGAAAAAATAATAGAAGTTGTGTGTGAAGTGAATTTGAGATCCTGATCTCTACAGGTTTCTTTCTAAGGATTCACAGCTGTAAAGACCGTGGCATGTTTTAGGAATTCTAGATAAGATGAACTACATAATTAGAAAGCTCTGGTATCAAGTAGGGTTGCATTTTACATGTTTTGATTGTAATGAATTAGTATAACCGAAAGCCTGACTTAAATGTCAGTAAAGAAGTGTTTCCTTCTTTCTAGAGGCAGTTTCGTTTCAGTACTACTGGTGTCAATTTTGAGGAAGGACTCACCAACAGTAGTACTCTCTGCTATGATGCAGACAGTGGAGAGACCATGCAGTGTCAATCATGCTCCAAATCATTGTGGTATTTACAGTCAAGGTCTTCTAATGGGAAGTTTGAGATGCCAACAAAGTCCTCAGACCTCCTTTGTAGCAACAGTCTAGTGCTTGAGAGGTTTCATCTCACTGCTCCATTTCAACTTAACAGATCTCTTTTGTGTATGATGACTGCCTTAGCTAAAAGGGAGTGTCTCTCCTCTCCCCACAAAGCTTTAGGCAAGGAAAACCAATATGAAAAACTCATATGAGCAGTTACAAAATAAGAATCTTCTCTGCACTGGGTAAAGCACAGAGCAACCCTTTAAAAGGTGGCGTTTAAACTTTACTCTCTCTTCATGCTGATGAGGTCTGCTCTGATTTTTGCTTCTGAGGATGCTAAGCACTTAATTTTCCTCATGTCTGTTGTGTGAAGTTTTGAGACAGGTAATACTAACACCCAGCAAAGCTGTCTAGAATACAGGCATGGGCATTAACAGTTTAACTAGATTAAGAGTTAGTTTTTTCTGCTTAAAAAATGTGATTCAGAAATACCTATTCATACCTATAAGGATGATAACATTGTAAATGACACTTCTATATCAATCATAAAACCAGAAAATACTGCTAAAATAAAGTAATCCATAGCGTGTGATACAAAAGAGAGTGGTACAATAATGGTAGGGCTATGAGAAGCACAAGGAGATTGAAAAGTTAAATCTTGAGGGGATATTTAATAACTAGAAATCTGATAAAGTACTATTTACCATAATTACATATATAGTTAAACTTTATGTACATGTTTCAGTTACAATATCTCAAGCTAGTGAAAGAGAATCTGCTGCCAGACCATAACAGATTGTTCCCACAGGACATCTGCTTCATGTATTTAATTTCTTTAAAAAAGTAGGCGATACTTTGTAGCTATAAAAGTATGAAAGCATAACGTTTTATTTGATATTATGTCAAATTTAAATAGTTGTGCCACATTTTTTCTTTTTTCCCAAATAATATTTAATACTGACACAATTCTCATGCATCAGTGAATTATCATATAGCCTTCTAAAACTATTGTAGCATTCAGAGTAGAAAAATGCTAAAATATTTCTGGGCTAGACACAGAGCACTTCTTTGGGATTAAACATCTCACTGAAGTGGGATATATGCGCTTACATCCAAGAAAACTGCCTAGAAAACCAGTATGTCAGAACCCAGCATTCACAAGGAACTTTTTAGGCAACTTTAATTTCAGGCAGACCCAGGCCCTTTGACTGTTGAAGGGGTTAATTACAGTGCAGGACTGTGGTGGGTTTACCCTGGCTAGAGGCCAGATGCCCACCAAAGCTGTTCTATCACTCCCCTCCTCATCTTGGCAGGGGAAAAAATTATATTGGAAAGCTTGCATGTTAGGATAAGAACAGGGAGAGATCACTCACCAATTACCATCATGGCCAAACCAGACTCAACTTGGGGAAAATTAATTCAATTTATTGCCAATCGAATCAGTGTATGGTAATGAAAACTAAAAACAAAATCTTAAAATATCTTCCCCCCCATTTCCTTTCTTTCCAGACTTAACTTCACTGATGGTTTCTCTACCTCCTTCCTCACAGTGGCATAGGGAATGAGGGTTGTAGTTAGTTCATCACAGATTGCCTCTGCTGCTCCTTCCTCCTCAGGGGAAGGATTCTTAACACACTTACCCTGCCCCAGCATGTGGTCCATCCCACAGGAGATGGTCCCCCATGAACTTCAACATGAGTCCTTCCCAAGGGCTGCAGTTCTTCACAAACTGCTCCAGTGTGGGTCTATTCCATAGGTACAGCCCTTCAGGACCAGAATGTAAGCCCTAACTCAAACTTTTACTCAGACTGGGCCCAATGAACCAAGCCATCAGTGTCATTAAAGGCAGCCTGGTAAACAACAGGACAATTCAATGCAGAATAAACTGGTGGTGCTTTCCACTGTTTGCCTAATATTCTGAAGTACTTGTTAAGGCTGGGAAATATATGGGATCCAGTGCCCACATCATGAAAATGAAGCGCAATGCCTTCCTCATCAGGCTTTAATTTAGCTTGCAGAAGGCTTCCTCAGACTCTCTGGAGAAGCTAGCCCACTGAAGGCAAAAGTGAAAGAGCTTTAATGCCACAAAGGAACAAACAAAGAGACTAATGATCCCTAAAGCAGTGGGCAATAAATCAATAAAATATATAGGAAGTGGGACTTGTTGCCAAATGTCCATCCATAGATTTAGGGGCCTGATTTCTAGACTGGTGGTCAAACTTTTGTTTCCTAGCTATGTCTACACTTTTTATTTTGTCTTATAGCATTTTTTTAAGTTTCTGCACCATGGTGGGTGACAGAGCAGACTGAGAGCAGAACTGCCAAGGGATGCAATATGATACTCATTCTTATAAAAATGAGACATGTATCATCATGGCTGATGGCAGAACTAGGAAGAATGGGGTATGATATCAAGAAAGATCCCTTAATGGAGAGGCAGGTCATTTTCTTTGTCTGTGGTTTGTTTTGGTTTGGTTTGTTTTAAATGAGAAAGAAGTGGAGAATTTAAAGCAAAACAGATACAGTCAAAATGATGCATTCAGAAGGAGAGAAATTATCACAGTCCAGGAATTATGTATTTCAGTCTATTGACATTCTTGTTGGGTGCTGGACAAGTAAGAAAATGTCATCATTGCTATTTTCTTGCACAGGTGCAGGATTGGCTAGTGAGGCAGTGGTGATTTACAGCACTGTCAAGGACATCTTCAGCTCCTAATCAAGGAAAAATTCAATTTTTTCTGTACTCAGGTCCATATTTCATTTTTTTATAATCCTTTCCCGCTTCTATACAGAATACTCAGCCAAACTCCCACCTGAGTCCTTCAGGAGCTGTAACTAAACTGGATAAAGTGCCCATCCTCAGTGAGTGGGGTACTGCTACCTAAGTAGATCGCAGCAGTCACAGAAATGAGAGCAGGAGTCCTTGTACATAACATCACCACTACCCTATTGCTGAATCTTTCATACATCTGATCTCTGTGCACCAGACTGAAACCCAAAGTTTCAAAAATTAGTGAGATTTCTTTACAATGGCTGAAAGTGTAATGCCGAGTGACTCAGTCAATAAAGAATGACTTCTCAAATGACAAATTTTAAGACCTTAAGTGGATAACCATTGACCATTTCATTAATTCTGCTATTTAGTTTGGTTACAAAAAACCCAGTGTTTGAACAAATCATATTCCCAGGAAGTCATGCTGTCTAATTTTTTAGGTGCTAAGAAATGAAAAATCAACTACTTCTCTTGCTGTTTTTCCTCATTCACTTAATCATTCCCAATGGTAAACATGAATTGTGTTCTCAAACTAACACCAAATCTAAATACTGTACTCTAGCGGAATAATCATCTTTCTGGACCTAGACAGCACCTTAACTGTTTGTACCTCAAAAACCTGAAACAGTTATTTCTGCCATATTATCATGCAGAGAATGATGGTATTATGACACCTCTCATTGTTTCCTGAGACGCTGATTTCCAGAGTATAGTTTTCTACTGTTTAGATGTGACCTAGATGCATAATTTTGCATTTAACTTGAATGGGTTCAGCTTGCCAAGCAATCCAAATTTTTTCTTTATAACTTCCTGGTCTTCATAAGTATGTACCACTCTGCCAATCTTTATGTCAGCAATGTAATGTAGCAACAATGTTTTGCTATTTACTAAGGTATATAGAAATGTTTAATTACATCTTCTAATTCCTAGTCCTTAGCACTCATATTCAAAACCATTATTCAATAAAGGGACCTTACTGGGAAAAAAAATACGTTTGAGAGTGGCATGTTAATCAATTCTTCATGTATTGACTGCTTACTGACCTTGCAATACACTTGAATTTAGGATACTTTGACCAAATATTTTTGACACATGGGGAACCACAAAATTGCTTGAGGTCAAAGAAGATGCTAAATATTTCCATACCGGGAAACATGAGGAAACAATTAAACATCTCCCTCCTTATAATTAATGAAACAGTAGAAGTTTTTCACTCCATGATTACACTGAATACAAATGCAGGGGAACGTAACTGATCTGCATGTAGCTCTGCATCTATAAGAGAGAAAGAATCAGAAAAACAAGCCAAAAAGTAGTACCGAGAGGAATAAAAACTGGGTAAAACACTGTAGCCATCAGGGAAATGAAACAGGGAGATCTTTTGGAGTGATGTGCTGTCTGGAACGCTGGCATGGAACTGTGAGAAAGGAAATGCTCTCCTGTTGTTTAATTGTACTGTGTTTGGAGTAATGGAACTTCTGTGTACATTCTTTGTAAATCAGAATAATTTCAGTAAGAAAAATATTTAAGTCCTATGGCATCAGGGAGGCCCGTGTTTCCTGGATGAGGGCTGAGATCACCTCAGTCTGTTGTTACATGGAAGCAGGATAAGCAAGTGTCCAAGAGACTCATACCGTCCCAGAATGTCAACAAAATTCTCAGAAAGCGTAAAGTCAGAGTGATGGACAACTCTTCAAAAAATGTTTTCCTCAAAACTTGTAACTCATGAGAATAAAGTCACCATGCTTAAGAAATTCTTTTGCGTAAGCTTGTGCTTTTGCTTTTCTGGCATGTCATCCCCAAAGGTGTGAAACTAGAAGTACAGGTTTTGTAGGGTTCTTGTCATGATTTTCAACAATTTTATGACCTCCATGAAGAGATAAATCAATATTTTTGTTACTATAATGTTCCCTTCTTAGTTCTCCTTTATAGTTTTTTGCATTTCACAACTTCTGTTCTGTATTATTTGTGGCCTGTTACCTTTTTTCCCTTCTTCTGGTCAAAATTAGCCAAAATTATCCTGTCTTCACTGTAGAATCAAAACAGTAGAATATTCTAATAACATATATTCATAAATTATTAAAAAGTGTTAAAATTTATTAGTTTCAATTTTTATTTTTCTCCTTCCACGTTGTCTTCCATATGAGCTGTGCCAATCCTCAACCTTGTAAAAATAGTTCTTTCAAAAAAAAAAATCATTCATAATACTGATTGATCTTTTCCTTCCTTTCCTGAAAGGAGGTCTTGGGATCCAGCCCCATGCTATTGCCAACAAATATCATTCATAATACATCAGCTTATAAAGCATGATTTCAAAATAATTGGATTTTCCTCCTGT
Source organism: Gallinula chloropus (assembly GCF_964237585.1). Lineage (NCBI taxonomy): Eukaryota > Metazoa > Chordata > Aves > Gruiformes > Rallidae > Gallinula > Gallinula chloropus. Next base: position 170,656,228 of record NC_140085.1, on the reverse strand, counting down.
CACTTTCCTGAAAGTTGTTCATGACTTCTTTCTACTACTTACAAGTCTGCTTTATATTTCCAACGTGAATTTATGCCTGTTTTCCTTACTTTTCCCCCCCACCCCCCATGATGGGTCTTATTCTCAATATTTCAATAGAAAACAGCCAGTTTCAAGAGAGATAATCATGTTTGAGTGCCACTCTCAATACCATGTTTAAGTCATCCTTCCTAAATAGAGATGAAACTGAGGTATACATGTAAAATGAAATATACTTTGACATATCTACTAAAAATGCAGCCACAGATGCACTTTAATGTATTGTTTCCCAGTTTTGACATTATGTCACATTGGTGTCTCACTGTTATCCTGTAACAAGACTGAGTATCCACATCCTTCTGTTGTATCCACCTCTTGTACCACACTCAGTTGTTGAGTTATTATTCTTAGTATTAGTAACTTTGAACTGCTTGATTTAATTGTTTTTCATAGAATCACAAGGTTGTTGAGGTCAGGAGGCATCCCTGGAGATCATCTCATCCAATCTCCCTGCTCAAAGCAGCAGCATCAAGAGCAGGTTTCCCAGGACCATGCCCACTTGAGTTCTAAATATCTATGAGGACTGGCATTCTACAACCTTTCTGGGCAACTTACTCCAGTGTTTTAATTTCTTTTATGCAAGTCTCCCAAGCCAAAATTTCCCACAATGGTCCTTCCTCCCTCCCTCCTCATTACTGAAATGCTCGGGAGGCAGATATTTCTGTGTCTCTTGGTCATAGATTTCAGAGAACAGAGCCATGTCTCTTGAGTTCAATGTCTTTTGATTCTGGAGTGCCAACAGTTCTTTCATTGCACCTTCCTCTTTTGTCTACTCTGTCTCTCCCAAACAGGTTTTAACAAGTGATTTTAGTGTTCCAATTCTATGAATCATTCTGCTGGATTTCACTTGTTTCAGTTGTGTAGAATTTCTTCTTTTGAATGAGAATTTCCAGTTCTTCTTGCTTGTTACCTCTAATCAACATGTATGCAACTGAAAAAAAAGTCTTTACTCTCGGTAATTGTTTTAATTTGTGATGATGGTTTGAACTACATTGGCTGTATTGATGCCTCTCCATTCTGTTACTAAATTGATGCTTTTTCTGTCACCCAGAAATATGAGTTCACTTTCTTCCCTCTGAAGACCTTTGTGCTCTCTGAATTACATAGTCCTTTCTGTGGCCTTGATGGAGATTTAAAAAAACCTTTAAATTCTTGCTAGCTACCCATCTGCCAGTATCTTCCATTTTTCCCATTCCACGATATCAAAAGATTGACTCTCAAGATGATTTCAGTTTCACCTTCTTTATCTCTCTTCTTGAACCTCACTATACTTTGCATATTCTATGGGATAATTGACTCCAGTGTATATCATGATCAGTAGAGACTTGCCAGACAACCTCATAATGCAGCCCAATCTTGCAGTTACAATGGATCTTGTGACCACACTATGTACATATGTAAACAGTGCAGATATTTACATAAAACCAGTGAGGGGTAGATAACATATTTCCTCTTCTGTGGAACTGTACAATGCAAAGATATCAAGCCGTAATTCAGACACCTGTTTTATAAATTATTAGATACAATAAACAAAAGCTCAGTTATAAAAAATATCTAATGGAAAAACTCTGTCCAGGGTTAGAATAGAGCAAAATTCTTTTAACCAAAACTCTGCCATGAGAAAATACAAAAATGAGAAATAGGATCTTTTTACATGAATACAGATGCAGTTTTTCTATTTGGGTTTTAAAATTTGCTGTCCAGTTTGTTTACCATGTTTCATGCAGTATTTTTTAACCTAGTTTACCTCAAATTGGCCTACTATCCTACCACTAGACAGACCTCTGTTGATTCACTGGCCAAAAGGTTGTTAACATCTGCTGAAAGTGGATGCTAAATGAAATGTTAGTATTTTATTTTCCAGTGTACCTGATGTTTAAAAAAGTTAAGTGAATGAAAAATCCTAGTAAGTCACACCTCAGCTGGGAAAAGACTCATTGGCAACATAATTACTGCCAGAAACCAACACATACTTGGTCAGATTTTTGAAAAGGCCAAAATTAAAGAGTAAAATATGGAATATTATTTCAATAAAAAGAGGGGGAATTAACGGACAAAACCAAAACCAGCCATAGTTATATTAGGCAAGGTCTAATGTAGGAAAGAATATTTAAATGCGTAAGTTTATAAAAATATTATGCATTTTAGAAGACATATCCCAAAATAATTATACATTTGCTATTGCTAAATTTATGCAAACAAAAGGTAAAAAACCTTCCAACCAACCAATAAACAAAACAAAACCTGAAACAAACTTGAAAGTACAATGTCAGGACAAATAAAACTGTCCTTTTTGCTGTTTCTGAAGTCTGTACAAAGTTCTAGAAATTCACAGAACTATGAATTCCCTGTATCCAGTAACAAAACTAACAAAACATGTATGGCGCAACTAGTGTAGGAAAGATTTCTGCAACATTAGGACCACTAAGTTATAATATCCTACTGTAATTTCAGACAGTGTAATCCTCCTCTATAATAGCTAGAATATTTCAGATTTATAGTGCACTCAAACCTGTTTGCCTGGCCTAAGATCTAATCCAAAGCTTGAAACGCATAGTTCCCAGGATTCAGCTACAACCAAGTATTTCTACAGCAAGGTAGATAGGAGCTTACATGCTTTTTTTTTGAATATTTGTTCAATCTAAGTGTTATAGTAGATAAATTCTGCCCAAGACCACAACTCTCACTCGTAATGAGGACTCTTTTTTACTCCGAAGTTCCTCTGACATGTAGGGAAAGACTTAAACCACATTGCTTGAGCTCCAAACTGCAGTTTGTATTTAAAACTTTCCGTTGATTTCTGAAGAATAAGACTGAAAAGTCCTCTCCAGTAGTTTTTCTCCAAGAGAAATTTCCTGGGAATTTCAGTCTTATTCAGTGAATACTTTTCCAGATAAAGAAAGAAGGTAGAGTTTTAATGCAAAAATCATAGTCATTCTTTGAGGCAAATTCCAGAATTCATTTTGCTTTTGACATGAGGTCCTAATTACTGTACTAGGTACTCAGTACGTGCTAAGCAGATAAGAAGATAAAATGTCTCTTTTGGAGCACAAGGCTGCAACTCAGACTGTATTTTACAACAAAGGAACTGCCTTATTTAACTTTATTTTTTGTTCTGTGTCTTAGGGACAAGAATATTTCCTGGAAGCTATAGTAATGCCTTGGAATTTCTTAATAACATAGCAGAAAGAGCACTGGATGTTTTAGGAATGAAGTGGAAGTGCATGATAAGTCATGCATTCTCTAAGACTTCTGTCCATACCAAGACCTTGGCAGTCAGTAATATACGGGGAGATGTGAGAGCAAACTAATGACCTTTTTCTGTCTTCCTGTGTGGCTATGCAATGTTTGCAGAACACTGTGGTGTAGTACTATCTTACATAAATTGCAACATGTTGTGGCTCTGTGGTTATGTTTCTTATTTCATAAGAAATTACTATGCTGTAGTAGGGTGGAAAAATCCATCGGAGTTTCTCTGTAGTTACAGTGAACATTTCTCCACATTTAGGGCAGGATTCATCTGGCCTACTTCGAACAGATGTATTTAATTGGTGACATACTGCTGTCAACAACACCAAAAAAAAAAGAAAAGAAGAGTTTATGAAAGCATGGAAGTCTTCATGCCAGTGCCTTGGCAATAGCTAAACACCATCCTAATAATCATCAAACGTAATCCTTACTACAACCAGGAGGGAAGGAGTAATTGATGCTGAGAAAACTGAGCTACTTAGATACATTTTCCATTCATAACATTTTCCTCAAAATGAAAAATGACAGATTTTGATGCCTGTATGTCTAAGTGGTGTGATGACTGAAAAGAATAATACAGAAATGCTCTCGAGGTCTTCTCACTTATTCAAGGTTATAGTTCATAAGACATTATTAGTCAGAAAACACATAGAAAGATTAATTTTTATTTTAGAGTAAAACCCACTGTAGGATAGTTCGTAGCAAGCCCCTAAATTCCAGAACATGTTTTCCTCCTGTGATCAAACTCTTCTATCATTTACCTGAGAGAAGCAGACTGGGGAATTAAAGTCCAGTAAACTCTCTGTTGCCTCTGGATTAGGTAATGCAGAGTGTGTTGCCATGCCATGCATCAAATACTTTAGTCTTTCAGTGGAGACTACAGGTACTTATTATTATATATACAAATTTACAAAGCTTTCTCATTGCCATTCCCACACTTGTTCCCATCTTGTATGGGAAGATTGTAGCCAAAAGGAAAAACTTTGCAATGTAGCAGTGGTCTCTGTGTATCTATATCAAAGTAGGTCTATGTTTATTATTTTTGTTTTAAGATATTATCCAAATGCTCTAAAACCAGACTAAATTATTACAATGCTAGACAATACACAAACATTCCCTGCCCCAAGGAATTTACACGACAGGAACACATACACAGGAAAAATACAGATAAGGATTAGATAAGTATTACTTCTTTCTTTTTGGCCATTCAACTATGTGGTTGAAGAACTCATAAACTATGAATTTCAAATTAAATTTACGTCCCAAGTTGCTTACACTGTCATTTTTCTTCTTCTCCACTACTAATTTGTTGTAAATGCTATGATGACATTCCCAGAACTGCCAGGGAATTATCTTTGAAGCAATATTTTATGACCCCCTTCTTCAGTCCTCAAAAACATACGCAAGAGAGATGCAATCAAACTCGTAAAAATGCCTTAATTGTGCATTCGTTTAAATGACCTTTGAGATCTTAAAAAATGATGTTCAGGTGTTCGCATACTATTGGATCTTCTTACAACATGCACCATGAAAATCTTGTCAGGTGTATGTTGTGAGCTTTGTTTATGTTAATGTACTTGTCACATAAGTAGGTTTGTGCTTAACAAAAGACAAATTACCCAGTGTTAGAAAATGAAGACCTGAGCAATTGGAATTGTAGAAAAGATTTTTGTTGTTTAAAAAGGACACACAATTGCAACTAAACCATTTCTTTTATGAAAGGAAGTATAAACAAAGAAGTAACTTTAAAGGGTAAAAAAAAAGAACTAATGAAAAAGTTATATGAAATACAATGAGCTTTTTGAGTCAATGACTGTTTCCTTTATTTCCTTGATCCTTTTTTCTTTTTCCTCTTTACAGAAGTACTTGGACTGAAAAGATTGGCTGGATTTCTCTCTGAAGAAAAACAATTCCCCAAAACATCAAAACAAAAGAGAAGAACTTCCATAAGACTTAGTTAATTCAAAGAAATGCTTTTCTGTGGCATATGTGTCTAGTCTCAGTTTTCTGGGAGTTATATGAGGGAACGTAGACTTAATACAGTCAGTAAAACTGACAAACACATATCAGACTTCATGAACTTTATGAAATAGCCCTCTTTATTTTCTCAGTCATTTGTGAGAAGGAATTGTCGTTCTTTACATATTCAAGGCATTGCATGTCTACACTGATAGTTCAAGCATCCTGTAATTCAGATATTGCAAGATGACCATTGCTCTGAGTCTAACTGCAGACTTCCTATGCATCTCAAGAGCCAATGTTTTACATGATGTCAGACCTCCTAGGAAGGACCTGTCCAACAGTAATGATGTAACACTGCTGCAAGAGCTGATCGAGTGGAGAACTCGGTGTGATCAGCACCAGCAACCTTATTCACAGAACAGAAGCACACCTGGGTACGTGCTGTCAGGTGAATAAACCTCATCTTTCTCTTCATCCAGGTTTCGGAGTTCAGATGCAGGCCTTCATTGAAGCATTTTTGGAAAAAGAATTACTGCCTCAATCCCATGTGTGAACCTACACTTGCAGTATAGCTACCTTCCTAAATACAGCAGGTCTAGGACAAAAACTTGAATAATGGAAATGTATGCTTTGTGCCTTCACTGTTTAGCTGTTGGCTCATCATCTGGCTCCATTCTGGACTGCTCCAACTAGCTCTATTCAAAATAATACCCAACCAGAAATCAGTGGATATTTAATCTCAAGGATGACTCTGAAAAGAGTCCAGGATATGTCTATCTTACATGTGGCTCTCTCCAGCCACAGCTGTTCTTCAGCTTTATTCATAGAAACTTTATCCCTGAACAACCTTCAAATTCTCTCATGCCACGTCCCATAGTGTGCAACAGTTTCTCCAGTTTCCTGCTATGGGAATGCCAGCCTCTTTGCTGAGCTGCAGCAAAGCCCTGTTGTCAAGACATAAAAACCAATAGAAACAGCACACTGTGCACAGAACAGAGTGCTCTGTGGTGTGGATGCAACACGTTTGCTCATCCTAAGCACTATAGATGCAATAATCTTCACTCTATCTCAGGGATTTCGTTTTGGCCTCTTGTTGTTTTGTTTTTTTTTAGAGTTTTTTAATTATTATTTATTTAGCAGCACTGATCTAAGCAGACTGCCTTGTAAACTAAGCACTTGAGTTTTAAACATTGTTGGTAAAGAATATTGCTGAAAAAAAATGCTGGGAAAAGTCCCAAGCCCATATGACTTGTTCTATGCGGGAAATGGAGTAAGGCAGAGTCATTGAAGACCTGGAAAACAGTAAGACTGGCATCACCTTAAGCAATGTGTACAGAACACATATACCAGTAAGCAGAAAGAGCACTCAGAATAAGGTCTACACCATTACTGCATTCCTGCTTTCATTTTGTATTTATGTTTTCCATTCCTTACTATTTGAAAGAGGACATAGTACTTGGTAGCATCATGTAACTATCCCTGTCTAATAAAGGCATTCCACACTATGTTTATGATGTTGTAATGAGTGTACCATCTCTCAGAATTATGGAACTATCACTTCAACAAAATGCTGGCATGAAAACTTTGTGAGCATGATAGTTCACTCTGAAATGAATGCAAATGGCTTTTGTATTCATTATGGAGATCTCTCTATACATCTTAATTCATGTATCAAACTTTGGTAGTTGATACATCCATCAAGAATTCCTCAGTGCTTTTCAAACATTCCGAGAAGCAGTCTAACTGCATTCCTGAATTCAGATTTTGAAGTCATTAGGGTGGGAACATGCAGACTGAAAAGCCATTTAGAACTTTAATGAGAGTAAAGGAGTGTTTTAACTAAATTATAAATAAGCTTAACTTATTAGAAATAATGAAACTTCATACACAGCAAAAATACATATCATAGTAATTCAGCAATTGGGGTATTACAGCTAAACCAAAAGATCATTTTTAGCTCTTCTTGGCAAAAGTTGTAATAATATTGAAATTGTGATTAGAAAGTTTCCAGACTGTCACTGTTGGCTTTTCTAGTTGGATTTACAACTGCAATTGGCCAATTGAAAGTAGTTTGTGAGCAGCAGTGTTCAGTATTCCATAACCATTTGAAACAAAAAAACAGCTTTGCATATGGAGGACAATAACTCTGACACCACAGGTGCTGGACTGTAAATTTGCAGTGTGTGCAAGTAAAGAAGTAGCACCTACCTTTCTTACACTAGAGAGACAATCCTGACATCTGTATCACTAATGCCACTCACAGAAATACCTAAGCAAGCTTTTAATTGACTAGCTGGTGTGTATGATTGCTGCACCGTCATAGTACAGAGCTCAGCACTGGCTGAAAAACCTGGCCAGGAGCCTGCATAAATACATGGATTGCTAGTCCATAGCCACAGACTGCAGCGCAGCCATTCCCTGAGAGCTGCAAGACAAGCAAGGGAGGAACTATAAATTCTATTTCACGGGCAGACATTTTAGAATTCACATAACCATCCAAAGATGCAATTAGGTAATGCAACGAAGCAGTTTAGTGGGATTCTCCTAGGTGTCTATGTACCTAACTTTCTGTTCATAAAATTTCTTGGAATTGTAATATATAGCAGTCTCTATCATGACAGTTTTAGAAATTTGGTGTAGCAATTTAAAGATACTTCTACCAGTAAATTAAGCAGTGCCTGGAAATGTTCCTATGTCTGTTAGAGCAGTTTCTGACAAGATTTTGGCTAATCCAACTAACACCCTACACAAAATTTCTGACTTCAGTTTGTGAGTTCGGTTAAGTCCAGGGACTAAAGGACAGCTTGCAAACATCTATTCCGCCCAGGAGAAAAAAACCTCAAAAGTTAGTAGGGGTCAGTTTCCAGGAACATCCTTGGTCAACTTTAATATACTTTGATGGTGATAACCTAAATGGGCTTGTTAAAGGGTCACCTTTAACAGTGATTCTGCCATATGTTAGAGCGCCTAACTCAAAAATACAAATTATACAATAAAATCACAGTAAAACTTGTTTCCAAAAGTACAGCTATTTTTAATTCCAGAAAATATTCTCCTACCATTAGAATAAGAAAATGTTGGCAGCACTAGCACTACAGAAGACATAGAAAGAAAGATCTTGTGATTAACAGAGAAACATTGCTTAAAGAACTTTCAAAATAGCATTTCTACCGGGGTACTTATCACAGACAAGGATGGTAGAATGAAACTAGACAATGTTGGAATCTATTTATTTAAGTGCCTGCAGTTATCATTTCAAGGCAAATGAAGCAATAATAAATACAGAGCATTTGAAAGGAAGATAATCTGTATCCACCGCATTTTAATAAACAGTAATCACAAAAATCAATGCAGCCACATTGGATCTGTTTTTCTATTAGTTTTCCTATTACTGCTCTCCCTTTCTCTTTTTTCATCTCTTTTTTTTTTTCCCCTATCTAATACTTAATAGAATGATCTGTAGTACCTGTTTTGGTGTCTGAACTTTTGTCTTTATTTTTCTTTTAAAAGCTGGGTTTAAACTTAAAAATATCTTAATTTATTTTCTTTTTACAATCAATAAGTCAGAACTGCTTCTTGCTAACTTTAATCTGTATTAGGGTGATTGAGAAGGCTGGCACTTCCCACCATGAAATCTGGGAAGGAGAAAGTGGATCAGTAATAAGAGTATGATAAGTTTATTTTAAAAGTATACTCTGTCTCCACCCAATTTTAAAAATGCAGATAGGTAAGTATAAGATTAAATTTTACAGGTATTTTCCAGAAACATGATTATTTCTCCAGGTCATAAAAAAGATTTCAGCAAAGTCAACATTTACTGGAAACTACAAATACTTTTTTTCCCTCACACAAATATGACTGTGTATCAGATTAACCACTGAAATATAAGCATAATATAAATATTCAGAGAAATGATGAAAAAAAAATCCAAGTCACATTTGTTGTACCTGCGTAGGAATGCAGAAGAAATAAAATGGCTGCTAAGTAGAAAATAAAACTAGAGTAAAATTATTTATGGTGATTTTCAATCAAGTAGGTTTCCAGTTTTAAAGAGCAAGCCAGGTGTCTCCAGAAGCAATTTGTTCTATCCTAAAGTAGATGCCTAAGTGTGAAGGATTGATTCATCTTCAGCACATACCTGTCTGTTTGCTACGGAGGATGCAGTTCTTGACATTTAACTCTTATACAACTAAAATCCTTGTGAGTGAATCCCATTCCACAGACAAATGTAGGATATTAGAATGACAAATAATAGGAAGGATGCCAGATCGCTCTCTCAAACACTGACCTGCAAGAGGGAATTGCTGGAAATTGCACAGGGTGCTTCCCTTCGTGTCAGGTAAGTGCAAGCATCCTATGGCAAATGAAAATTTGAAGTTTCCTTCAGGAATTACAGCTGGGTCAGCTCAGAGCTGGCATTGAAGTCATGTCTAAAACAAGTGTAATATAGGTTTGGCCATGAATCCACCCAATATCCAAAATGATTTTCCTTGGTAGCTTAAAATATCTATTTTAATCTTGTTTACTATGATGTTACCTAAGATTAGGTAAAACCAAAAATTATATGTAATAGAAATTGTACAAAATAGCAAAAGAATCTTCTCCAAAGGGCTTTTGACCTTAGTAACAGACAAACAAAATAAGGAAAAGGACTGTGACCCACAAATGGAGGCAACAATCATGTTTATTTGTTCCTAAACTGGCTTGATGGATTTTGTTTGAAGGAGATTGCTTTAACTGAAAGAAGAGAGCAGAAAAATACGGTGAGACGAAAATGGGGAAAAAACATTTGCTGAGCAGCTATGGGATTCCAATGCAATGAAAACACGATGAATGGACAGAAATGGTGACCTGCCGATCAAAATCAACTCTCACACATCATGATATTCTATGAGCTGCCAGATTTTGCTGTCCTATCTATTTCATTTTTTAATAAAATTAAATTATTTCTTCTAAGTTATGTGAGAGTAGAAAAAAAAATCACAACATCGGTTTGAGAATATATGAGAGTTTACTCTCAAACACCTAGTTTTGAAAAGAGATGTAGAGAAGGATGACAGAAATAAGCCCCACTGTGCATTGTCATCAGTGCAAAAGTTTGAGTTTCATATGTCTTTGTGGCTGCACCAGCCTCAACTTCCATATGTTACTTTGTACTTCATGTTGATATTTCAACAAATGACCTGTATCACAGCTGTGGTAGGCAGATTCTTACATATAAATTAACACTGTTAATGTCAAGTAGTCAAGGTTCAGTGCTGACCATCATTTCATATTATGTCATGTAAAGACTTCAAATATCATGTCCCTATGTTGCCTGTTTTTACTGACAACTAAGCATCCTAAGCATTGTAGCATTTTGTCAGTTCAGCAGATCCAAAGCCATCCATCACTGCTGCTATTTCTGTCATATGCATTTAACTTCAGCATCAGCCAACAGTCTGCAGCCTTGGTTACTGATAAGTATCATCACAACTGTCAGATGGGGAGTACATTTTTTCTCTCCAAAAGTCGGTTAATGTGATGTTTTATATAGATATTTTCCTTAATGAGTTTTCTATATGATGTTTGATACTGGAGTATGGGAATGTTACCAGCATAATCTTTCATAATTAATTTCAATTTTTAAAAGATATTTTTAACACTGTAAGCATCAACATTGGCTATTCCAAGAATGCTTCTTTTCTTATTCCTAAGAGTCATAATCCAAAATACATGAACTTCCTGAAATCAAGCGAAGGACTTCTAGGGATCCTATAGTATTAAACATAACTGATTTCAAAGATGTAAAAAAACCCCATGGCAATTTCCCTGAATTATTATTATTATAACAGCTTATATTGATATCAAACTTAAGATTTTGGTTTGTTTTTTCATTTTGCTGTGAAGATACATGAAAATGATTTTGGAAAGGCTGAATCTCATAAAGAATGAATCTCATGGGTCTCATACTGTCATCTAGCAACCTGTTGGAATAAGGTAGAAACAGTCTTATTAACAAGCATTTTGAACTACTCTTTATCTTTTTTTTCTTTCTTTCTTTCATTTTTTATTTTTTTTTCCTCAGAGGTACCTTTTTTAAAAAAGCCTGATCTTTAAACTCTTTTGAAAACAATCAAATGAAATTATTAAGGGAAGGGCTGACTTATATTGCAGATCAACTAGATTTCTGCAAAAAAGTGGCTCAAAATTAAAGATCTAAAGTCTAAAATTCAAGGATTCCTGGGCTATGGGAGGATACCAGTAGTGGTAAACAATCATCAAGAAGTGTTATGCACTTACTCTTATACCCAAACATCACAATTCCAATATATTAAAAAATCATCAGACTATTTACATGTCTTGTGATTTAAATGTGCAATGATCTCTTAGATTTCTCTTATAACAACACAATTATTTTTCTACCTTTTTTTTTTTATAGTTGCATTGTTGTAAGTGAAAATTTATTGAAAAAACCTTTAGGCATTTAAAAATCTAACATAGTTGCCCATAGCTGAAATTCTAGCCTAATTTTTTTGCAAAGTTTCAAATTAAAGTGTTATTTCCCATACCCGAGAGTAGATATGTTCATGCATGTATATATAGACAGACATTAACTGAATTTTGAATAAACTTTGAAATTCAAAGGAAAAAAAAAGAAAGAAAGCACTCATTGTGAATACTGAATAACCAAGGCTAAGGCAGAAAAGAGAAAGTTGACTGTTCATTAGAGCTATTTATTTACTGTATGGATCTCAGAAATTGTTCATCTTTTTATTCTTAAATATAATAGAATTCTAAATAATTAGAATTTTTCTAATGTTCTTCATAAAAAACACTGGAGAAGTTGAGAACCATTAATTTTCATAATAGACAGGTGTTACTTCTCAGTAGAATGATTGGACTGTGATATTTGCCATTTAAAAAAGTCGTTAATACAAGCTGAAAATGACAGAAACTAGGGAAATAAAATGAAATAGTTTCAGTTTCTTGCTTTATCTCTCTGGATTAATTTTTCTAATACAATAAAATATAAAATTATTTTGAAAGAAAAATAATAGGAAATATTCTCCGAACCTTTTCTTCATAGTTTTTTCTAATGCTACAATAATTAACTTTAAAATAATGGTACATTAGTTAATCGCCATACTGCAAAGGAATTTCCATGGATACACATATAATGTGGGTATTAATAATATGTTAGTTCATCATGATTAATCTTTTAACAATTAATATGAAGTGAATGAATGAATGGCCAATAAGTCATTTATTAGCAAAGGAAGATGTGCAATTATGCCCTTTCTGTACTAAACACTTTTTGTCAAAAGATTTTTTTTGCCTACAGTAACAAAAAAGATAGGTAAAGGTTAATGTTATGAATATTTTTTCAATTTCAAATCATGTAAATCTAAGATGTATTGGCACATACGAGAACAGTATAAAAGTTGTCACTTGCGTTAATTAGAAAGCATGGCTATTCATATAAAATAAGATGGAATCAATAGAGGGTGAAAAACGCACTTTTATACATTAAACTGAATAATTTCATCTACCTTTTTTTTTTTTTCTTTCCCTTCAAAGACTAGTTGTGGAATGGTTGGACTCTGGAAGCCTGACAAATAGCTCATAGTAAGCAGTGCAGACTTGGTGTTTCTGAAATTAGTCACCCAAAACCCTGAACTGTTTTGCAGTAGTCAGAAAATGTAAGTTACCTAATTAATTGTTCTAATTGCCTAATATATGCAGGGCTATACAAGGACATAGGTGACTAAAGTGGGATTTTGTTAGAATGCAGCCTTACACATCCCAAAATGTGATATTGAAAACCACGTTCATCTACTCCTTAGCCTATAGAGGCTCCACCCAGAGCTCAGGGCAGTTGATGGTGGAAAATTTACAGTCTTACATGAAGGATAGATCCTAAACTTCACATGAGTCCATTAATGTTACTCTATTTATTGGAAGGAGCTGAATGCTAATATGATTGACCTTTGTGATTTACCTTTAGTTGTGAGAACACTTTGGTAGAGAGGAAGGATTTCTACATTACTGCCTTCAGTGTGTTTCTGCTTTGGGAGTACCGAGCTTAATTGTCAGAATAGTTCAAGTAGAAATGACTCTGGCACTCTTCACCTCTTCCAATGTCAACCATGTCTCACTGAGAACAGAGCTCCTAAATTTACATGGCTCTTCTAAATTTGTTTTATATGTACATAGATAAAATATTTTTTAAAACCAGAATTTGTTTCTTTACTTCTAATGACTGACATTCACAAAAACACCCCAAAACCTTTGCATGCTTTCTGATAGTAATAACAGAGTACTCCTTTGTAGGAGTATAATATACCTTCTATGATCATATCTTTTTCCTTCATCTTTTACAGGAGATAATTTTTAACTTATCTATTAATAGATCATTAATGTTTATATTAATATATTTTGGCCTTATTTAAGTAAATCGGGTTTAAGAGTTACATTTTCTAACTGTAACACAAGCCCCCAGTGAACACAGTAATTGACATTGACCTCAATGCTCAGAATGCCACCATACAGTCCACAAAAAGTTGAAAAACAAAATCAACAAAGCTATCAATTGTTTCTTTCTCATTTATCGTTGCTGTAGGGTATGTCCCATCTGGTCCATATTTAGATGGATGATTACGTATGTCACTCTACAGTGTTGGGAAAAAAAAAAAAAAACAATTCATTAGGTGTTTACTTTCCAAAGATGAATCATGGTTCTGAGCAATGGCTAGGGAATAGAGCCATGATAGAAGAAATGTACGTGGTAGTTTATTTTCAGAAGCATTTAATATGCTCAGTTTCATCTCAGCAAAAGCTAGAAAAATAGCAAACAAGCAATCAGGGAAAAAAAGACTATAGAAGGAAAAGGAGCCTGATGCATCTGGTATGTATATTAGAATAGTATTGAATTTGCTTCAACAACATTAATCCATTTTTGACAGATGAAGTATCATGCCATCAATAAAAGTGCAATTACTATTAATAATACCTTATATTCCTAGAGAAACTTTCATGCAAAGGTCTCACATGAGCATCATTATTGCCAATTTACGAAATGACAAACTAAGTTTTACTTAAGAGCCAAATTTTCAAAATAATTTCCCGTTTACCTGGTGATTATTTTTATTATTCCAGCAGCACAAACCACTGTATACCTTATCTGGAAATCAGACCCAAAAAGATTGCAGAGTAAGCTTGATTGCATACCAGATTCTGACTGAAATTTCAGACTCTGGTTTCTATCCGAAGTTTCTGTGGAGCATATAGTTATCATGGATAACATATATCTCAGAAGCAAAGCCAGATGCTGCTTCACTGCTGGGAGAATCTGGAACGTGCTAAGCAAAGCCAGAAAGTTTCTCCAGAGAATGGTGAGAAAACAGTAGGTTCAACCATTAACACTAGGGTCTCTGTGAAGGGGTTGAGTACTGTTGTTCCACTGAAAAACAGAAGGTCAGGATGGTCTACATGGACAGTCCTGAGCTCATCCACACATACCTGGTTGTATCTAAGACAGCATTGATCCAGAAGCAGCATGGCAGAGCTCAGAACTGTTTTGTGTGTGGGCATATGATATGATTTTCCCAGTTACAAATGCTGAGGCAGCAATTTAAGGCAAGTCTCCAGTGCCTCTGTGCAGCATCCAGCACTACCTGTCCTTCTCAGACAGAAACTTTTTAAAATTTCCCAGGGAAGTTTGCAGTTAGCTCTTGGAGGTGAAAAAATATGAGTTGATGAATTCATTGGTATTTTGGAGAAAGAGGTATTCAGGGTAGACATCATTCTTAGACAATTACTATTTCAGTCAAGCTTCTAGAGCTCTGACTGAATGGAAAGAGCAGTGAGACAGCTCTGTCTTGAATTTGCTATTCTTCTCTGTCATAGCTCCTATTTTATGATGTGTAGATGCCCAGTAAGTTTACCCTAGCAACTTCAAAGTTTTCTGTCTGCTGATACCTGAATTCTGTGGCAAACCTAAATGAGTTTTTGCTGTAATCAAGGAAAACTGAAAATGTAAGATTTTCAAAGCCAAGAAAAAGGGCTATATTAGGAATGTTCAACCAAAATTTAAGATAAACTTTTCATGTGAGTGGGATGTCCTAGTTCTATCTGTGTTACTATAGCAACTGGCTAATTATTCCATCTCCTCCTCCCCTGCCCTTGTGTGCATGGAAACTTTCTTTTAATTTCTTTTATTTGCATATAGGATCTATTCGCCATCCAAGAACTATGGAGAGGTGACATAATAGTTTGGTGGTGCCAACTTCTTGCTCTGAATTATTTTTAAAAGCCAAGATTCCCCTTAAACCTTCATCATAAAGCAAATTATAGGGTTTGCAGATAAAATAGTCAAATCAGTCTCTTTTTGGAGCACATGCCCCAAATGCTTTTTAAGACATTGCCTGATTTGGTAGCAACAGTGATGTACCTGATTTTGCACAGAATTTTCAGATTCATCAGGATTTTGTTAGTGTAATCAGAAAAAAATTTACTAGTTTCCAACTTTGTTCTTTTAAAGCTTGAGAGTTTGCTCATTTAATTACTTGCTTTCTGGGGTAAAATACCCATGTCACCCCTACTTCTTGTTGTGGATTTGGTGAAGGTCTCACTGAATTCACGTTTTCCTGGCAATTAGCTGCCTTTTTTTGGTTAATTGCAGAGCAGCTCTGCCTGTTGCAGTATAGCAGACTACTTGTTATGGTAGCGGAATCTACATGGCACAGTGCTGGGCCCTCCTGCTTTGCACTCTTCAAATCTCTCTTGAGAAAAGAGTGCAGATGTTCTTAATGAGATATGTTTGGCATCCTTTGTATTGAGATATGTTTGGCATCCTTTGTATACACAAGGAAGCAGAAAACTATGCAGTTTCCTGCTATCAATCAACAAGCAGCCTTGATAAAGCTATTGCAGAGAGATTGGCTTGCTAAGGCCTGTGTAATGTCATGGAAGTCCAAGCCATTTTATCACTGACTCATTGTGAGCCTCCCTTTAGAGGACTTTTGGAACAAGATTGCTTTTTTCAAAATTTAATTTTTATTAGCAGTTAAACTTCGGGAATATGATAGATATTTTCTTCATCAGCTGCTTGGTGGCCAGTTTTAATTTGATTTTCTTAACTATCAGACACTGCAAAATGTGATGTATAAAGTTAAGAATTACACCTACTTAGATTAAATTAGAATTTAGCTTAAAATGCAATAGTGTTCATGAAGAATTTCAAAATTATCTGACAGAAAGAAGGGACTGTTTTTCTAGTTCTTTAATTGGAAGCCCATATGCTTGACTGAGGGGTAGATGAAGAAAAAGAAAGGGAGTCTTGAATGAGAAATTCCCCCTTCTTTTCCCTTCCAGGGTCCCATTGGAGGAAAGAGGGCAGGGAAAAGGATAGATATCCTATGTCTTATTTACGTATAAGACTGGTGTTTGTTGGACAACATTCCTCCTCCTGGGATATCAACGTGAAGTGAGAAACAAATGTTCAATTGATTGTTTAACAGACTTGTCTCTGCTTAGATGCCACTACCAAAAAACGTGAAGTGAGAGCATAAATAGTTGCAGAAGAGGCAAAGTCATCTTCTATTTGTTGAAAATACCTAATATTTGTATATACCATTCCCCCCCCCCCCCCAAAAAAAAAAATCCAATCTTTTGATCTGCATCAGATGCCACAAAATAATAAGGTGCCCTCATTTACTAGGCTGACCTATCTGTTCCATGCAGGGCTCTAATTATATGACAGGGAGGGAGAAGAAAATGCCCTCCTTCAAAATTTACCTCAGATTTTTTAATTTTACTTTACAGATCTTTCTTATAATGTGTTCCTGTGGTTTCTCTGGGTGAGAAGATACTTACTTTAAGAATATCATGCTAAGTTAGTGACATTTCCTTGAAGTTGTCTGCCTCCCTGCACAGATAATGAAACATTTCATCAGCTTCCCCACAGGAAACTGATCTTAACTTTTAACCTCTTTTATTTATTTTTTTTTTCCTTTTCCCTGCTAGGACAAAGCAAAAAAGAAAACATCTTTAAAGTGTTTATTCATTCGAAACGTCAACTTGCCTTTTTGAAAAGTTTCACAGCTTTTGGTTTCACAGAATCCAGATTTGAAAGTGAAAAGGGTCTGACAACATTCAGGGAAGGGCAAGACCATAACTGTCTCATGCTGCATTTACACATGGGCAAAAGCCGATTTCAGTTGTGTTGTCGTATCCTTTCCATGTTGAGTATATTGCTAACTGTAGGTAGTTTCAGGTATTGCTTTCAGCTAGTTCATAAGTGAAATGATTGCAAAGTTATAATATAATTTGCAACTTTCTGATGTAAAAGGAACAATTTCATGGATAAGAAGCTAGTAGCAGCCAGAAGCTTACATACCTGTAAAACAAGACATATCTTTGGTACATGATGGCATATTTGATGACGTATGGCTTCTATCAGCAAGAGTTTTCCAATCAAGGGAACATGTTTAAGAATCTATGTCATTTGTCAAAGAGAAGCCACTAGTTCAGGGAAGAAATGAATGATGAGATTGTATGGATATTGGTCAGGCTAGATTACCGTAGCGGTTTCTTATGACCTTAAAATCTATTGATCCAAGGATTTATAGAGTCACAGGTGATTCAGAGAACCAAAGAAATTACACTCACCTGTATGAGATGTACTCATTCCTAGATAATCTCAAATGCAATTAAAATGGCTTAAATTAAAAATCCTTTAAGGTGGTTTACTTTGTATCTGTCCTGAACTGAAGTTACTCCGTAGAAGTGAAGGACGGTAACTCTGCACAGGCTTAAAGCTCTCTTGATAGATTTCTCCGCTTCTTCCTCCCTTGATGCATTTCATTTGTCTTTCTCCGGATGTACTGTTTTCACTGTTGAAGTAATAGAACACTGCAACTGGACCTGTAATTCTGTACATTGACTTTTCTAGCATTCTGGGGTGGAGAGAAGAGAGTCAGGCGGTCTGACAGCTTTCAGACTTAGGTGATCTGTTCCCATCTTGGTTGCAATAATTCTGAGTTTATAATACCACTTTGTTATGCATCTGGCTCTTGCCATTATAGTTAGCTGTAACATCCTGTCTAAGACCCAAGGTATTATTTTGGTTAATGACACATAGGGATATTTCTTCCTGTGTTCTCATTTCCGGTTTTGAAGATTTCTTGTTTTGTCTGTGTTAGTAACTTTTGTGGTGTCTTGGTCAGCCTGGTTTCTTATTTCTTGATTTTTAATTCTTGATTTCTTAGGAACTTTTTATATTTTTTCACTCCCTGAATTTTCTTGATATGTCACTTAGCACAAATATCCATGCCAGTAAGTCAAGAGGATCCTTCTCCAAAATTTTTCCTCTTCCCAAAGTAATGTCAAGTCTCCTCTGAATTTTCATCCCTTGACTTTTCAGACTACTGATTTTACTGAAACAAAATTTTACTGAACTTTATTTAGGAAATGCTTCCTATTTAGATCCATATTTTTTTTCACCAGCTTGTTTTTGTTTATCTTTCAACTTGACAGAATATCAATAGCATTCATTCTCCAGTTTGTGTATGGGAAATACATTTTTCCTGTGATATGGCTACTGGAAATATGTATTTCTCCACCAGCACTGCAAAGGTCACACAATCAAATTTGCCTCTGCAAGTCTACAGAAATATCCAACAATATCTTGTAGAAAGTCATTACAATTTTAAGCAAACTTTGAATAAGATATGTCTTACACAGTAAAAATATTGATATTGAACCATTAACTCAAGTATTTATCCAGTAATTCATCTTAGAAGCTATGACACTTAGCCCTTTCCATTTTAGCATTTATCCATAAATGCAAGATGTTGCTTTATGTATTTTCAAGTTGTGGGCCATGGAAAATGGAAAACTGTCCTAAGATAGTGTTTCAAAGTATTTCATAGCCTGGATAACGTTTTAAGACAGATAGTGGCTTGTGCCCTGTTAATAAAAGTGTAACTTCTTTTTGACAAATGCAGTAGTTGTTTATTTAACATATGATCCAATATAAATAGGAAATCACCTGAAAGATCCCATTGGAGTTCAGTGAAGGCTCATCAAACTGTGACAGTAACATGTTTAGTGTGTTGTCAGCAGCATTTTTAAGTGACATGTAAATTTTCATGTGACAAACTTAGAAAGCTACCAAGTCCACAGAAGAGACTTTGGTAACCATTGTCTATTGCTTCACTTGCAGCTCCAAACAACCAACTTAGTGTTAGCACAGATTACACAAAAGCTTTATTATTTTCTTATTTTCATTTATTAAAATACACCTCTTTTTTCCAAATATCAGTTAACATATCAGTTAACATAAATGCCAATACTAATACAGGAATTGTGCCAGTTTCATAGAAGTTTAAATATTTCACAGCTATTTAGATTAGTTTAAGCCAGTTGTATAGAGGCAAACTACAGGTCCTGCAACCTTTTCACTTTCTTTTTCCATCCACAGAAAATAAACCCTATGCTTAACAATTGAGTTTATTTTTTATTGCTATGCCCAAGGCAAAATCTCAGATTGGGGTTCGCAATCTCAGAAGACAGACAGATTTAATATATTTGTCACTACCTTGACAGGGTGAAAATATTGGTTAAATTCAGGTGTAAGAGATGAGCCTTTGTGAAACAGATGTAATCCTCACAATGGAATGTTTTTCAAGCACTTGGTTGTCCATGTTCTGATTAAAGGACATAAACATTTTCTCTAATTGGCCTAACTTCGGCCACTAGTTTTAATCAGATGCTTCCATTTTCCTTATATTACTCAACCCAAAATTATATGGGTATTGTACCCTATTTAGTGACTTCACTTATTCCTAAATAATTACAGTATTTTTCTCAAACATAAAAATACACTTTAAAAGACTGGAAATGGAAAGGATAAAATTCTTAACTACAGTAAATAGCAGTAATAAAAATATAGCTGTAGGCTGATAAAAATGGAGTCTTTTTGAAGATCAAACATAGTGTCATGTCGGTAAGTATAGGTGAGGTGTCCAGGGCTTCAATCTAGAAATACATCTGTAATCGTCTTTTGTCTTTATTTTCTAATTCATATTTAGGGGCTTTAAAGATCTGTTGTAACAGGACTCTTGTTACATTTAATAAGTGCCATGTTGATTGGCGTACTCTAAGTAGGCTTTTCAGTTTGCCTGTGGGGAAATTTAATATAAAAACATTCAACATTCTTTTATTAGTGTTTTTTACTATTCCCAGTCCCATCAGACCTTTGGTGCAAGCAGTGTATTATTGAAAAGCTTATCTGTAAGAAGTGAGCCAAGGGGAAATTCAGCCTTTATTAATATTGACATCATGTTCCTGCACAATGGCTGTCTAAAGAAACTTTTCAATTGGATTTCAACTGCTTTGATGCAGTATAAATGGAAACAACTGAATGCATGATTTAACATAGAACAGTGAAAAATTTTGCAGCCTATACACTCTAACATAAGGCATGTGTTCAAAGATCCTACGTGGCTGTGTTCTTCAATGTTTCGAGTGAACTTATAGTTAGGAAAGCAGGAAAAAAAATGTTCTTTGCTTTAAGACACACTCCACTTAAAATGAACTTGCACTTTGGCATCATTGACAACAAAGTCGTGTGGAGAGAGAGTAAGTCTGGGAACTTGGCGAAAGGGTTCTGGTCCTGTTTCACTTTAAAAATGCCATGGAGCTTTGGGCTAGTTGTTTAATGGACCAGATGTCCTGGCAAGGAAAAAATTGCATAGGAGTTGGGAAGCCACATTTTGTAGACTGATCTGTGCTAATGGAACTTGAGCTTCAAGTGAAAATCCCTGAAATGGACCAATTTCCCAATAATAAAACATCTTTAAGAGAACTAGTGATATATATTATTTTAAACATTTTCTTAAACCTTAAATATATGCACCATTACAATTACAGGTGGAATCCATACTGCTTGGCCTTGGTTTTAATGCTGTTTTGTTTGAAAAGAAAAAAAGAGAGAGAGAAGAGTTGACAGCACCTGCCCAAGAAAAGGGTGACCTAATCCAGTTACTTTCTCATGCTAAGGACGAAAGGATAGAAGAATTAAAACTGAATTTCCAACAGTGGGACAATACATGAGCATCATGACCTACAACCTTCCTGCTGGCAGTACGTCACCATTCAATAATGAATTTAAGATTTGCTGGGCCAGAGATAGAGGACGTAACAAAGTCTGACTCTATAGACATCTCACTAAAGCACTCGTTCAGAAGAAGTGCTTGGCCTCTCCAAAGTTGTACCTAAGTCTTTATTTCTATTAGTTATTATTTAATAAATAATGTCCTTAATAGTTATGCTTCTTCATTTCAGTCTTGGGGCATTTTAGGTTCTGAAGTGTAGGGCTTTGCTTGTTTGGTTGGTTTCTTTTATTGGGGGGTTCTTTTTGCTTGTTTTTTTTTTGTTTTTGTTCTTTTCCTCTTTTCTCTCATGAGAACAGTGGTGCTTGAAAATCTGTATTCCAAATAAGAGTTCTGCCCCACGTGCAGTCATTTTGTGTTTTAGGCTGATACCTCCTGACAACCTGTTTTACGTTTTAACAGAGTAAGCATAAATGTTTTATCTCAAATTGTTCCTGTACAAAATATGTTATATGGTCACTGAGGACTTCAGCTATGCATCATAGATGGAGATCAGGTAGATGGTGGTGTTGGGTATTACAAGTAGGTTTTGGTGGTGGGACCACATTATAAAATGTTTTCATTACAGTGCAAACAGGTCCTTGAGGAAGGGCTGTTATTAGGTACTGAATATATTAAAGGGAAAGATTATTCTGTGTGATTCACAGAGGTGAATTTAGCGGCTATTCCCTGCTCTCCTACTTCATTTCTGCTGCTTTTTCATCACAATAGCTTTTTCTGTGGTCTCGTAAGATGGCCTCTGTGGTGTGGTTGTCTCAGAACAGTTGCATACTTTGTGAAAAAAAAAGGAGTACTTTATGTTCTGAATTTCAAAATATTAAAGAGATTACGTCATTGGACCTAAGGGAAGTGAAGAGGACCCAACATGATAGGCAACCTTTTTTTGTCTTCCAACATTTTTCAGTTTGGTAGGCTCACAAGTCTGTGAGACAGTGTAATTTAAGCTAATGGAGAATATAAGAGGAGCAGCAACAAAATGAATAGGACATTAGGAAATAGCAATAAAAGGTATTAGATCAGTTTGTTCTCAAGAAGTCACAGAGCCATAATGACAACCATAATTTATGCATCCTATACAATATGCCAGATATAGGACATGTCATTGGGCAAATGCAAAGAAAGAATATGAAGGAGGTAGATGCAGTTCTGATGTAAATTCTGCTTTTCAAAAGTATTATACCATTCTGGAAGTATTACATAAATTAATACCAGCTTAGAATGGTATTTGAGGGAGCTCTTAGCCTGCAAGACAGAAAAAAGGAAAAAGAAAACTGTCAGATTGATCTCTTTTGCCTTTTTCTAAACTTGATTTTGTTTTCACCTATGCAATAAGAACGAAAGAGAACTAGTCACCTTTAGTCCAGAATGTCATAGCGCAGATACTGAAATTCTGAATACTGCGCCAGCTCTGAGGTCTGTTGGGCTTAAGTTGTGCTTGAGGATTGTATTTGAACAGGAGTATCCTAGGGCCTATGCAATTAAACTTTTCACAGCTTTGGTTTCTTCATCTGAAAAAAATTGGATGCCACTTGTGAGAGGAGGTGTAGGCGTTCATCTCTTCTTGGATCTTATTTCAGGCTTCCTAAGGTAACCATCTAAAATAATTTGAATGAATCATTTCTTGCAACTCTCTCTCTCCATTGTTTATAAAGGGAGCCTAGGTAACCAGCATAGACTATGTGACTACATTTCGACAGTTGAAGAGATATGCCATGATAGATGCTTAATTTTTAGATGGCTAAAGATGAGAGGAATATCTGCCTAAGTGTTTGCCTAATCAGCAAGTTGGTGAGGAGCTTCTCTTTTGCTGAAGATTAAAGATGTGTTACTTTCAAATGCAGGAGCTTATTGACACAATAGTCTAAGCAGAGGAAGTTACTGTAAACAGTATCTATGGAGGCATGCATCTGAAAAAGTAATATCTAGTGATTTTACAAATGCATTTGATTGTTGGATAGCAAAATTACAAATGGAATGAAGGAGGGAAAAAAATCATATAAATGTCTTCCATAAACAGCAACTGTACGTTAGGCACGAAACTTGGCAGGTCTGATCCCATTACCACAGATTGTTTTTAAAGCCAAAGAACACTGTGAAATTAGGCACTGCCTTGTGAAGTCTCCTAAGGCATTTCTTCCTTTTTCAGAGGTCATTTAATTTACAAACTCAAGACATAATATACAATGCAATATCTTTTCTCCAAAATATTGTCTCAGATCCACATCTTCTTTCCCTGAGGACAGAGTACCAACAGTTAGGCTATCTGGTCTTACTGAGTCTCTCATACTATCTCAGTGCACTGTTTTAGATACTAAGACACTTTAATGGGAGTGATAAAGGGACACTCTTCTGGAAGATGAGGCTTGAATCCCTTTTACAGGAGCCAGCTCCAGTTGTCACAGCTGAGTTAAAGGGAGTAATAAAGAAGTGCATACTTCGAAATAAAAGTCAGCCTGGGAATGACCCAAGGGCCAGGCTGAGGTGATCAACTGTTATCATTCTGCTGAAGGCCAACACCCCTGGTCCACACTTTTTTGAAAAAGCCAGGCTGAAACCCTCTGAAACAAATCCAGGGAATAAACTGGCAGTTAAACAGTGTGGATGAATGGGGACCAACTTCAGCTCTTTCTCCAGCCTTCTTTTAACTTAACAGTGTAGACCTACCAAATAGCCTCTCCTTAACACTAGTGAACTTTAAGCAGTGCATTGCTCTCCTTTCTACCCCTAATTTTGGGAACACACTGCTGAGGCATCCATCCTGGCCAGCAAGGGACCAGCTTAGATTGCCAGCGTTTGTTTCATCTCTCTGTCAAATGAAAGGCACTTTACTCTTTTTGAATATAAGCTGGCTTTGGTGGCAGAATGACTATATTTACATTTGTACCTAAGTAAAAACCACCCAGGCCCATGCTGCCTCTGAGCAGAGTCAGGTGGAGTTGTGGAGGTTCACAGCATGGCTAGTCCATAAGGCAGAAAACCTACCTGAAATCTGAATGCAACTGTGCAAAGAACTGTTTGTGCCTTCTGGCCTTAGATTATGTTATTACTTTACAGGCTGCATTTTTTTGCTTACAGAGAAACAAAACAAAAGAACCCCACCCTGAAATGAGAGCACTTGGTTTCTGAGAATAAATACTCCTGTCTATTTTAAACAACAATAAATTATAAATAGAACATGAGTATCTCACAGGAGACTTCTGTCTTTTGCAGTAGCAACTATGAATGTATACCACTCTAAGTATTTAGAAACACAGTTTATGTGGTGTGAAGAAAAAAAATGTTTCTATACCTAATAGAGTTAGCTGTAGGGTACATTAAGGAGCTCTATGTTTTCACTCTCGAGTTCTTTATAATCTCCAGATAAACTCGTTTCATACAGTGGCAGAGTGCATTGCCATGAGGGATCTCTAAAAACTTTACAATACAGTTATTATATAAATAGTAGCTATGAGAAATCAGCCAAGTTTCCGGAGTGACACATGAGATTCAGCAGGCTCATGGTCCACAGAATTTAAATTAAGGCAATTCAAAATCTGGCCTTTGTGCTTGTTCCACAAAAGGATGACAGGGATTTTTATTTGTCTTGGGACTTTCCCCAGCTTTACCTTGTGTCCAGTCAAAAATAACTTCGTCAGGTAAAATCTACCTTCGTCAGATCAAAATTGAAAGCAGAGTGTTGGCATATGGGGGCACAAGCAAGAAAAGGAGCAAGGGCAGCTGAAGGGTAGCTGAAGTTAGGGACTGGCAGTAACAAGCTGATAGAGACGAAAAAGAAAAGTGCCCAAACTAGCCTCTTAAACTCAGGGTAAACAGTTTCCACCTTGACAGTGTTCAAGTAAACCTTCTTCCACACTTGGCTGGCTCTGGCTGTAACGTTAAGAGGCGAGTAGGTGTCAACGTGGTCTGCGCAGAGAAGAGGGACACCCCTCAGCTTTAAAGGGCTGTAATCCTGCCTCAGCGTATTTTTGTTCTGCAGTACTTCTTTCTGAAAGGCAGTTCAGATCTGCTCTTTTGGCTAGGGCATTAAAAATGTGAGCAGTTTCCTGAACTTCCTTCTTTTTCACTGAAGGTCTTCTTTGGTTTCAGGAAAAAAATAGAGAGCTCTCCCGGAGACCAAAAAAAAATACAGATGCCTTAGAAGGATAATACATGCAATTACTTGAATCCTGTCACATGGTGTGAGAAGAAAAAGAAGGGGCAAATTAAAGATAGTGCCAAAGAAGAAAAATAAAAATGACAAGTAGAGTTTTGTTATTTCTTTAGCAAAGCATTGGTTTTGCTGTCTTTCAATGTTGCTTTCTGTGAAATAAGAACAGCATGGTTAAGTAAATGAAAACAGTGCTAAGAATTTTGCAAGGTGCAATATTCAAGCTATGGACCCTTGTACAAAAAGGCAAATAGAAACAGTTTTCTGCCTTGACAAACTTCTGCAGAGCAAAAAAACCCAAAACAATCATCACTCATACACACACACACTAAAAAAAGGTTAGTATCACATACTTAAGGCATCGCTTATGATTAAAAAATACCAAAACATCTAAATATCCAGTTCTGTCATGAATAATGATAAAAAATATAATTTCATATAAAGAGACATTTCAATGACAATCTGAAAATTTTACAGTGCTACTTTTTCCAATGATTTCACAAACCTAAACTCCAAAAAATCCCCTTAATCAGAATTTAGAACTTGTGAACAGCAAACATGTAAAATTGTTAAGCTACACACAGAAAGATAGTAATGAGGGTGTTAAAGTTCCTAGCAAATTAGCCTAAAGATACTTTATTATATATGAAAACATCCTGCAAACTTCTAATGATATCTTGGAAGAACGTTTTTTTAAATCCCTGAAAACTAAACAGCAGCTGAAAAGCTGGAAAGCCTAAAAACCATTACAGATCATCGTAAAGCAGACTTGGATAAAATAGGTTAGCTCGTAAATCAGGGCTATAGAATCGACTGCAGGATAACTAAAACAGCGGAAGCAGTACTGTTTGCAAAGGAACTCTTAACTCCAAACAATGCATCTCACCAATAGAAAACACACACATTAAAAGAAAGGAAATTAGTGAAGTCATTACATAAACCCAGCTGGGAACCCAGCTGTTTAAAGATGAAGCAAGCTCTCTAATTCTTGATCTTTGGGAGTGTCTAATTAGAAAACAAACCCAAAAGTTATTCTCCAAGATAGTATTAAAATGGAAAGCAGAAAGACTGCTCTCTCTCAGAATCAGATTCCTCTGCTGCTACAGAGTCAGCTTTTGGAAGCAAAAGAGAAATGTTACTGCTGCAGAGCAATGTCATCAATTATGCTTAAATAAGGGCTGCAGTGTACAAAAGCATAATACTGTGAAGTATTTATGAGCAGTTTTTGTTTTGCAACTTACCTGTCATGCTTTTACCTTGCTGTTTAAAAAAAAATAAATAGATGCATTTCAAGCCTACACTGTTAATCACCTTTGTTGATCAAACCAATCAGGCAAGTACTGCACTGTTAAGAACATAATAGCAAATTTACTTAGGATGACAGACCATCAGCTTTCTGCCCAGGGCCAACTTACCTGCAGGAGATGCGGCAAAATGTGATTGTTTAATTACAGAACTGCAATCTTAGCTTTGCAATTCTTTATTTTCAGGGCACTACTACTTTGATATTGATAACTTTAATGCACACATGAATAAGAAGGGTATTGCAATCATATGGATCTGATTGACAGAAGAGGATAAAGGAGAATTAATTTGAAATAATCCAAGTACAGATACATTGACGGATAAGCGTAGCATTACTTCCAACTATATGCATCTAGAAGTTTTAAGGCTTTTGAGAAAATAAATATGAAGATAAAAAGCATTTCTGAGACAGAGGACTTCTGCAATCACTCTTCTGTTTTGGGATATCTGTCATTAGGCTCTGTGGGAAAACCGAAGGAATCAGAGACCATTTTTCCAAATGACTTCAAAATAGGTTTAAAATGGATATTTTCCCTACAATAGTTCCAAAATGGAATTTGTTTAAAGTCATTTTCCCCAAATATTTAATCATATGTTGTGCTGCTTAAATCTTCAAAATCTCTTCACTGTTGTTATCATACCTCATGTACTACAAAAGGATAATTTATGTCAGTGTAATGGTCATGTTTAAACTGCAGTTGTAAAACAATTTCCCAACAGGATTCAGTTCTAGAGTGCCATCCACTGAAATGCTAATACAGTCACCAAGGATCCAGTAGCAGACAAAGTGAGGTTTAAAGTTTCAGACAATTTAATGCAAGGGAAGGATCTTGAGTCATCCAGAATGGTGTTTTAAAAAAAGTTACACTAAGCATGACTGTACACTGAATATTGTTTTAACGTGCACTGACTTTTTAAGAGTGCTATGTGTAAGTTGTATATTAAGCCAGTGCTTGAAGGTATTGGAGTTAATCTTTCAAATAATGCCTCTTTTTCCAAGATATGAATAAAACTTTAATTTGATATGATATTGGAAGCATGTGGGTTCACTTCTATAAAAATTTGTCACTAACCAGTTAGTCTGCAGGTTGAGTTAATTGATGGCGTTTTATTGAAATGCCTCACCAGTATGTAATGTTTTAATCCCTCCATCGGTTCACTATTCATTAAATCAAAATCTATCTTCCTTCTGAACCTTCAGTCTGGATTAAATCCACATCACAAAAGCTTAAAGTTTGGAGAAAATCTTCTAGGATCCAAAGACATGGCAGTCTCATACTTGTCCTTTCCCATCATATATGTAATACTTAAGCTGTTCAATTCTCTTTCAGACCCCTCTTAGATACTTAATTGTCCCCCATGTCAGGAAGAGATATATACAAGTAATCTTCCCAGTGGTTATACAGATCATAGAATCATAGAATGGCCTGGGTTGGAAGGGACTCCAATGATAGTAGAGTTCCAACCTCCTGCCACAGGCAGGGCCACCAGCCTCCAGGCCTGGATCTACACAAGGTTGCCCAGGGCCCCATCCAACCTGGCCTTGAACACCATCAGGGATGGGGCATCCACCACCTCTCTGGGCAGTCTGTTCCAGTATCTCACCACTCTCTCCAAAAAACTTCCCCCTAGTATCTAATCTAAACCTTCCCTCCTTTAGCTTTAATCGATTCCCCTTTGTCCTGACATTGTTTACCCTTTTAAAAAGTTGAATCCCTTCCTGTTTGTATGCTCCCTTCAGGTACTGGAAGGCTTTGACTATGTATTGATAGATGCCTTTGACTATGCAGTGACCTTTTCCCAAATTTTGGGACCATGTTGTAGTGCGTAATTATGAGAACTTTGAAACAACTTGGGCAAAACTTCTCCTGAGATGTTCCATGACACTACAGCCTGCCTGAAGGTCTTCGAGAAACAGTTCAGCCAAGAAAGATCTTGCTCTGACCTTTATTTTTCCAAATATATTCTAAACTATTCTATAAAATGCACATTCAAAAATATTACAGTGTAGAGAATGAAGATTTTAAAAATGTTGGTAATTAACTAACATTAATAAACATAACTCACAGTAACCAGGTAACTTTGTGGGCAGTTGAGAAGAGACCTATCTTTACATTGTTTTAACAAAGAACTATGCTTCTGTTTTTATAATCCATCCTCTTCTTCAAAAAGAATTCAATGCTCAATAGAAAAAAAAAAAAGGTAATTTAAAATCACATACAAATATTTGATACCTTGATACCTACACAGAAAAAACACTGTTCATGATGGCTGGAATATTTGATATTTTATTTGCATAAGGAGCAGCTCTTCTCGTTAATTTTCAAAGAAATTTTTAAACAAAGTGACTCTGCTAGGAATGAAGTAAAAGAAGCTATATAAAAATATTTTGTAACTTAGTGGGGTTGGTAAAAAAAATTCTTAATAACGATGTAGTTGAAGTGGCAAAAGTATACTTGAAATTTGTGTGAAGTGTAGGGTGTTTCTGCACAAGCAAGCAATCTTCCTTGCAACCTAATATATTTCTAAATTATACCTTTAACCTGTTATTCTTTTTTTTTTTTTGTACCACTTACAATGTTTTTCATTTTTATATGTCTTGCTCTTTCCATATTCTTTCCTTCTACCTGTTTTAACTTGCCTTGCATTTCTTTGTCATGTCTGATTAAGAATGAAACCTCTCCAGGGCAAGGAACTTGTCTTATTTATTTTTTATAGATTTTTGCCTAAATATATAGTATTATGTAAATTATTTCAATTTTAAAATAATAATACCTTCCTATCAAGACTGATTTTGAGGTTTGTACTCAATTTTCATTTATTATGCCTCTTATGTTTTTGCCAAGCTGAGTATTTTTTCCATGCATATTCAAATATTTACCTTTCCTTATTGAGTGCCTTAATTAATTTAGTTTATTTAAGCAGCTGTTTTTCCTATAAAAAGTCCCAAATTCAGGGGGCAAAATCATAAGATCACTGGAGGTAATTAGAAATTTGGTTCTACTTCACCAGGGACAAGATTTCACCCACAACCTCAGTAGGCTCCTGCACCATGAACTGCGATTAAAGCGATTGCATGGCAATCTCTGAATCCAGTTGCCATTGAATGTGGAATTATCTATAAACTACTGTCCTCCTTCATTCATTTCATTTTGTTAAACCCTTTCTATTCTACTTGATAGCACTTTCTTCAACTTCTTTCACTTTTCTTTATGGTTTCCTCTTTTCTCTTTTGTTACGCTCATTTCTTTAGAAGAAGGATGGTTTTGCCTGTCCTTCTCCCTGTGGCAAAAGCATCTCCTCTGTTACTTTGAGCCATGCTTTTCTTATGCCTTCTTTCACCCATTGTTTTCTCTGGGTTTCTTTGCCTCACCCCCCGTTTAGTGGTCTTGATCTCATTCCCAAACTTTTTACTTTTTAAAAATATTACTTATTCCAAGTCTACTCCACTCACCCCCACATTGTCTAATAATAGCTTTATGTTCATTAGTGAAAAAAACCCCAAAACAAAGAAAACCCAACTCTCCTGAAGAAGCTCAGTATTATTATTATTATCCTTTCTTTCCAAACAGTAAAGCAAAACATAAAGGCAAAGTGATTAGACAAAGCAAGAGGAGGAATCAGTATTTAGATCTGGGATCAGCACACAGAAGACAATCTGAAACTTGTCCCGTGGCTGAGATTTTCTCATGCTATTGGGATACCCATCCTGTAGCCATGTGATTATATTGCCTGCTAGGCTGAAGCAGACAACAGCCACATTGTCATTTTGCAGCAGTTTGGGCTGTTTCCGCCATTAGCAGCTCACAGAAGGGCCCCTATGAAATCAGGGATCAAGTATAAATTACAGTGAATAGGCTGAGAGAAGTTTTAGGAGTCACAGCATCCAGAAACTCAAGAGGGCCCAAGCTTCACGGACATGTGAATATGTCTCTGATGTGCAGACCTAACATTCAGTATGCACTGGCAATCTCTGTGCAGACCATACTGCACCTCTAATTGGGGGCAATAAAACCCCAAGAAAAAAAAACCCAAACAAAAATAATGAAAAAAAAGAAGCTGTCCTCCTAAATAATTACTTAAGAAGTGTTATAGTTTGTAAGAATATTTTCACCACATTTTGTTAATAATTGAAAGAAAGAAGACCTAAGAATTAATTTATGAATTTTGCTGCGTTTTTATTGGGAGTGGGTTCACTTTATACCAGCAGAAATATAGGATGCTACTTCAGGGGGAAAAAAAAACAAACAAAAAAGGCAGAATTCAATATAACTGAAGAATAACCATCGAGGGTGTTTGTTTCTTTTAAACATTATACACAGCTGTTGTAAAGTTGGCAAAGATGTGTGCCAGAAAGCTACATATCTGATACTACAAACTGTTTGCTTCACCCTTTATTCAGTAACAGCTGGTAAAATGGTATTTAAGAACAGTTTTGATTTAATCTAATGAGAAACTATGTTGCAATGTACTGTACTGCCTGCAGAAAATAATTGGACAAACATTGATTTTTATGTTGCTATAATAGTTTCATTTTCGATAAATAGGAATTTATATGCATAGTTATTTGCTGCCATTCCTCTCTTGGTGTACAGGCTAGAGATTTGTTTGCAAACAAAACAAACGAAACAAACCAGTCTGGAACTGAAACTTAGTTGTTTGAGAGCTACCAGAACTGGAAAGGTCTCCCTTAAGTATTCAGTTTTATATGCAACTGACATTAGACCAAGCTGGTGTCAAAGGGAAGCGGACAGTGGGATCTAGAGGCAGAAGGAAATTAGAGCACACAAACAAGAGGAAAAAAGGAGGATAGAAGACAGAGCAAGGAGCATGCATAAACTGGACTTCACTGTTCATTTTCATATATACACAACCTATTATTTGAATTATTAAGTATCTGATTTATATATTTTATGAATGAGATAGTTCTTAAATACACTGAGACGTGATAGCAGACAAAATGTAGTATCCACGAGGGCTCTGACTGTGACTCAAAGCATCTAGTTTCCTCCATTGATATGAATACAACTAGAATTTTGCTTAATTTACTCCACTGTAAATCAAGGTCAGAACCAGGCCAAAAAAAGTATATATTTACTGAAAAAATATATACAAAATAAGCAAGAAATTATCTGGACGCTCAGTCTTTCACAGGTATTTTGTGTTACCTACCTTACCATTTTGCACTACAAACTAGCTCTATGAAAGACAAAGCCTGGGCATGCATCTAAGAATAATTCACTCGGTGGATCTTTCCTAAGTGTCCAAACCACACAGCATGTTATCTTTTCTCCTTCTCCAGGTCCAGATTTCTGTCCACACAGGAGTGTGTACAGAAGAACAAGAATTACAATTAGCAACCAATGAAAGGCTAAAAATTATGCTGCTCACAGTTTTGCTTCTGCTTATAGAGTCTTGACTTATAGTGTTGGCTGCTCTCTGATAGATCTATATGATGTCTTTCAAAATACAAATTGCTTCCAATTTTAAATCTCAGGATTAATGTTAAAGTTCTATTCAGCCTAAATTTACACCTTAACATCAACATCTGGATAGCAAAACCTCAAGATACAACTAATATACATTCTATTCAATATTATTTAATTCTACCTTGTTCATCTTTGAATCTCCTTATGTATCCTTCCTTTTATTCATGGCTTGATCTTTAATTTTGTCTCACTTTAATCATGAATTTCCACTTCTCTTTGAATTGGAGTTTAATTTTCTCTCTTTTTCTGTATTTGTGAAGAACCTTGTTTTTGTTGGTACTATTTCTTCTGTCTTCCGTGAAGAATATTTTAATTATGATTTTCTGTAGTGGAAATTTCTGTACTTTCTCTTTTGAACCCAATTTTCTTCTGGTGAACTAGAGCACTCTGTGCTGTCCATACATTATCTTGCCTCCTCTGTACAGAGCAAACTGACCGTGATGTGGGAGCACATCGTTTCATCAAGGGAGGTAACTCATTTGAACTTGTTTTGGAATTGTGGAAATTCCTTTGTTCCTTTTAATGCAGCCTAAGGAAACCATAAACTGGACTGAGTTCCTTCAGGCTTTTCTCGGCTCACTTTAGTAAAGTTTCCTAT
Organism: Gallinula chloropus; assembly: GCF_964237585.1. Classification (NCBI taxonomy): domain Eukaryota; kingdom Metazoa; phylum Chordata; class Aves; order Gruiformes; family Rallidae; genus Gallinula; species Gallinula chloropus. The sequence continues at coordinate 170,623,243 of NC_140085.1, read as the reverse complement.
GGCTTTCCCTACTCTGCCCATTACATACAGTTCAGGTACATACACTAGTTCAACACCCTTAGTATCTGCAACCAAGGGGAACATTAGAAACCCGACACCCTATTCATATATTCTTCTGTGAGTATTTTAAAGGCATCCATATATTAGGGTTTCCTGGAGGTTATTTTGCAGAGGCTGACTTAATAATGCACATCATCAGCTCTTCTAAACAGTTTTACATACTTCCGAACAGGCATTTTTCCACATATTAAGAATAGGCCCTGTCATGCAGTCATCCTTTGGATGATTACAACTTCAACTTAAATTTATTGGGACTTTTCAGTGTGACTAATACAGGATGAAAAGCATTCATGACACCTGATACCTATTAATTTGGGAATTCACAATTTAAGACCTTCAGCGTTATGAGTGTCTTACTTATTTGCAAATACATTTCAAAGTGTGTTTACTTGTGCTTATAATGACATTATGCTGAGAATATTTCCCCCTCAAAGGAATTTATCATATTTTGTTTGCTATTACCAACATGTTTTTTGAGCTGTTAGTCTGAAACAAATATTTAGACAAGTGAAGGAAGTAGTATTATTATTTCTCCCATTGCACATTAGTAAAATGTAAAGTACTGTGCACCTAGATTGTTATCTGTTTCTGATGAAGCTTGTGATTATATTTTCTGGGTTTAGTTTGAAAGCTAAGACATCTGTTTATCTGGTGCATACAGAATAACTCTCATGTCTCTTCATCTCTAAAATTTTCAAAGGCTTTCATTCTGTTTTAAATCCTTTGAAGAAGCAGTAATCAAAGACAAAAATTATCAGAGGTACATTTTTGTTTTCCAAACAATGAAAATAACAACTCTCATCCTACTCCGATTTCAGGCACTTGCAATGAAACTTCAAACCTGGAGATTTGCCACACAAATCAAAAGTAATATGGGTAGCAGCAAACTCCAAAGTGCTGGCTGGATTACAGTTAATATGAGTACACCCCCCCTATCTCCCCCCCAGACTTCAATTCATCATATAAATTTAAACCAGGCATTTAAATAATAAAGACCAATAAGGCAATGCAAAGACTTCAAAAAACATATCCCATCACAGCATGACAATGCATCAAAGTTTTTTTCTTCTCCTCCTTTTTTATTCAGATGAAGAAATCAGGGAGAATAATGGTGAAATGCCTTTGTAGCACAAAAGCATTCTGGAAACAGAACATCGAACAACAGTGTTTTGCCATTCAAAACTGATTTTCAGTTTCAGAACTTAGGTCGAAGTAATATTTTTCAAGAAGGAATCAATATATTCGTGAGAAGAAATTGGCATTGCAGTTGAACTGGTTTAAGTAAGATTTTATTTTCTGCCAAATCTATTCAAACTACAGTTTTAATTAGCACTTCAGGGGAAAATTAACCGAGGTCTTTCTTGAAGAACGGAAGGGTTTGCTATGCATTTTTCATTCATTTATTACTTCTCTGTACATCTCTAGCATGATCATTTCATTTGGAATAGTCTTGGGGCAGAAGAGAAAGAATATTAAGTCAATCTATAAAATAGTGGTAATATGTGATTTTTTTTGGCAAATATTATAATTCATTTGCAGCAAATTTAGATATCATGGGTGAAATCCCCCACAGACTTGAGGTTCAAACTTGATTGCTAAAGATTTGTCTATTATCTTTTGTTTTATTAGGGACTGCCATGATGAGGATGATAGTTAAAAACAAATTTTGTGTCCAGTGACAGGATTGAACTTTGTGCTCTAGTGACCTAGCTATCTAATCATCCTTTATAACCTATGCAGAGAAACACATTTCTAGTCTACTAATCCCCTGGCCTATTGTAGACTTCTGTTTAAGATTTAGCTAATTATAGCACCTGTAAAGGGATCTTGGATGACTAGTTCATTGGTATCTATCTGCATTTGGTCAGACTTCATTCTGTGTACTTCCTTCTGCTTTCAGTTTGTTGTGAGTCCTTGGTGGTTTCCTATGTGGACTGCAGAATAAGGAAAGAGAAAGAGAAGGGAAGGGAAGGGAAGGGAAGGGAAGGGAAGGGAAGGGAAGGGAAGGGAAGGGAAGGGAAGGGAAGGGAAGGGAAGGGAAGGGAAGGGAAGGGAAGGGAAGGGAAGGGAAGGGAAGGGAAGGGAAGGGAAGGGAAGGGAAGGGAAGGGAAGGGAAGGGAAGGGAAGGGAAGGGAAGGGAAGGGAAGGGAAGGGAAGGGAAGGGAAGGGAAGGGAAGGGAAGGGAAGGGAAGGAGCTTCAAGACTTTTGCACCAAACATAGCCTTCATCATAAAGACAAACACCTCATTGCAGTCATCAGTATTCCTACAGCTGCTCAGTCACTGGAATTGGTCTGAGGACATACTGGGAGCAAAGGCAGGCAGGAATGCAGTACCATTTCAGTACTCAGGGTGCACTCTGAGGTGCACAGGACATATCACACAGGGTCACAGTCCTACAAGTTCAATGTTCTTCATGAAATCCGCAGTTGTAGCCATAACTATGTGTTATGGGACTCTCATAGGTTACCATACCAAAAGTGTGCAACCTTGTCATGCCTCTCAAAACTTTGCGTGTTAGATGTACAAATAGTGTGTAAATTCTATCTTCACAGCTACATTGACCAGGAGGAGATAACTGAAGATAATAGATGCTGTGCTGGAAGGTAGAGAGGAACTTTCAAAATTGCCAAGATTTTTGCCCTAAGAGCTTTGTTTGGTTTGTCACTGATGTGTACCACATGCTTAACTAGCATGGAGAAGTTAAAACCAGTCATGTAGCACTTGCAAGTAGCTAGGAGACAGTACTCCCGCTTTTTTTTTTCCAACTACATTGCTTTAATTAGAAATGTTTCCCTCATCTTTAGATTTTTGATATTAAACAAACATAGTTTGATTAAATCAATAAGGATGGAAATAATCTTCGGAAGAAGCAATTTTCACTCCATTTAATAGCTCTTAATAACTATGAAGCCTGAGTCCTTTGTCCCCAAAAGAACAAACTAAAGAAAAAGAGAGAAAGCCATGGGATTTCTCTAGCCTTAATAATTTAAAATAAACTTCTTGTCCTCTCCTGCTTAAAATGCTTATTTCTATTGCAAGATATCTTTGATATTGCAGTGCAGTTTACATCAATTTGATTAGTCTTATAAGAAGTGCAGCAAGTGCTGAAAGTGGCAACTTTCCACCATATTATCCTAGGACCACATCTTCACTACCCATAAAATACACTGCTGGCTCTCAGTCCTGTTGAGTCAGGGCTGCATTCAAAGCCTTGTGGATAACAGACCGTGGTTTACCAATAATTTTGAGATAATCTAAGCCCAAGCTACTACTGAGAGTGGTAATTTCCTCAACCCTTCTTCCGCCTATATATTCCATTCCCCCATCCTCTTTGGCATTTATGGAAAAGGAACTGATCCAACTAAAAAGTTTTAATATTTGGGAGGCTGGGTGTTGGATCCTAGCTTACAAGGTAGCCATGTGATCTTGTGTGCTGGCACAAGGGAAAAGGTGAGAACAGACAGCTGGGGTGGGGAGGATGGAGGGATCATCTCCTTTAGCAGCATTTCATACTTAAGGTAGATTAAAGTGTTCATGAAAACACAGCCTAATTTAATTCATATTTCCAAGGTCCTCAGTGTTTCCAAGATAGATGAGCGACTGTCACACTCTCTGACTCTCACTTCTACCTCCCTCCCCTCCATCTGGGAACAACCTCAAGATGCTATCATCACAACAGCAAAAGACTCCTCAAAAGCATATTTGCCTGTCAGCCGGGTAGTTGACTTCAATTAGAAGTGTGAGGAGTTCTGTCCTTTAGGTCACAGGTAGATTTTTATAGGCAGATTGGGTTGGCTAACAAATCTATTTGTATCCTGTGCCTTTAACTGCATGATTTGCTTTTTGGGGAAGGGTGATAACAGTAGGGTCAGCTATGCATATCTTATCACCTTGCTTTAAATGGAAAATATAGAATTAAAATACAAACAATTATTATGAAGAAACTTAAGATTTTCAGGTTACAGATAAAAAAAAATTGAAATGGAAAAGGCAAAAGAAATTAAAAAATAAAGACGGAATGAAATTGAAGAAAACCAAGTTCATATTATTTTTAATATACTAGCGGAGTGAAAATGGTGTAATGAGGCATCCAAAATACATTGATAGTTCTTCTGCCTGAAATGGACAGATATTCTTTAAAAATCCATGAATAATTGTGTCTTAATAAATTAATTTCAGTGTTAACCTCAAAAATATTGAGAGAGAAAATTTTTCATGTATTTAAATATTGAAAACCTATCTGCTGTAAACCAATATGCTAGTAAATAATCTAGAGAGAGAAAGAGCAAACCAACTGATGCCGTTTTTGAATACACATCTAAAATGGTAGCTGGCTTGATGATTTTTTTTTCCACAGAAAATAATAATTTTGGCATTTTGATTTTAGCAGGTCTTGCTGCCTCCTCTGCCCTGGGCACTTGCTCCCTTGTCCACCTGGACAACTATCCCACTGCTCAATTACAATATATGTGTACAAATCATTGACCCAAATACCAAGTCAGGTGTATTTGGCAATGCTTTAAGGAACAAAAAACTGGGACTGTAAGCTCAGAAAAGAGAACTTTTTTTTAAATAATTAAAAAAAAAAGTGGTTGTGTATTCAAGACAATTAGCAACCAATATCTGAAATAGATTTTGAACCTTATACTTGAAACTATTTTCAAGTGTAATATATCCCATCTCTTATCCCCTCTGCCATTTCTAGAGGAACCCTCTCAGAAGAGGGGGAAGCCTGATTTGTTTAACTGGTCCCCAGTGTCAATCATTCAGTGCCAATAAAATGCCCCATTGTGGACAACGGCTGCCAGCAGCAGCCATTCCTCAAAGGCTACTAAGCAGCACTGAACTTCATGTGAAGATCAGAAAAAAAGTATTTTCAGCAATGGACTTGCATTTATACAGGGCTAAATTTTATCCTGGTAGAAAGAATTTAATTACCTATTGTGATTGGTGTAATTTCAAATGCCTTAGGCTATGTCTGCATAGTGAAACCAAAGAGGAACACTCTCACAGTGCTCAAGACCTGGTGTCCATGCCACACAAATCTTACATCTTTTGATGTTGGGCAATCTTTAGCGTGGTCCCAGAGGATGAACGCTCACTTGGCGTGCTCATGTGGAGAGCATCTTCCATCTTAGTTTCATCCACAAAAAGCTCGGTTCATGTGCTCTGGAACTGATTTGTGATGGGAAGCACCATGTAGGAGGCCAGGAGGCCAGGAGGAAATTTGTTTCAGAAATGTGCTTCTGATCTAAACACCCCCTGGGGAGGCATTTAGGCAGAAAGGTAAGTCACAGACTATGGAAGACCTGTGTCTTTCTGGAGAAACGTTTAAAGAGCTGGCTAGACTCTCTAGCTGGTCTACTATAACAGTAAACACCTCCACCACTCCCTAAAGGCAAAGGAAATTGGATGAATATGTCTGATGGCAAAATTAAATCAAATCTGAGCCCTGTGACTATGCTGCCCAAAACAAACAATCCCCTTAATGTTCCTGTCTGTGAAAGCAGAACTCCGTGACAGTAAATGAGGTATTTATATATATTTACACAGAATCTTTTTTCTTTTATCTTCTCTGTTTGTATAGGCCTATGAACCTCTGAGAATTATCTGTATTTATCTGCCTGAGTCCTCCCATTTGGTTTTGTATCTCTTCGGTTCTATCTTTTCTTTATTTCCAGAAGTCCACATGGCAGCTTTCCAATTGTATTTATCCACTCCAACTAATTGAGTCACATAAATGCAAGTAATTTGAAGCATTATTGTGAGAGATTTCTGTTTGCCTCTTTAATTAAGCAGTTGTTCACAGGTGCATACAGTTACAACAAAATTAATTGATAGCTTTATATTGCAGTTCTTGAGTCTGCTGCTATTTGGTGTTTGCAAACAGTGCCATTAGATACAGTATGTCTTATCTTGTTCATAGGGAACATTTCTCATTTTCCTTCAGAAAAGGTTAGGACACATTGACCTATATATTGGAAAATCTATCCAAGCAGTAAAGGTAATTTTCCTAAGAAGGGAACAGAGCAAATGTTTATTTATGGAATAGTTTATTACCAATGGGAAGAGCTGCAACCCTGCTTTATTTTTCTGCATCCATAGCAAGTATTTGAATGTCAAAAATCATTGCTAGGGGAAGTTAATAGCTTCTTGTGGAAAATGTGGGCACTTCATTTATTGCTGTCAGGGATTTCACTACCTTAAAAATACAGGATTGGTACAGGATTATTAATAACATTTAAATGATACCTTTTTTTGTTGTTGTGGTTGTTAAACTAATGCATTACAAATAGTATACACAAATAGATTTTAACAACAATCTGAGAATATTTTAGAAGTGTAAGCATCTAAATCTGATTTCATCCTATATGACTCTGGGTACTTAACTTCAGGCTACTTGTAGTCCAAATGGAAAAAGATAGGTACAAGCCAGAGGTTAATTCAGCTGATCTAAATTTGGAATTTGCTTTTTTTAATCTGTGTGGTAGGTATCAAGTTACATGGACTGAATTTAGGCTGCAGGAATGGTTTTATAATATATAGTATTCCTGAAATATCTTCATTTTCTATTTTCTACCAAGGTCTTAATTTAAGACCAAAATACATGTTCAAGTTGCTAGGCAAATGCTGTTGTTTAATGTGAATAGCTAAGTAGATCAGAGTCTGTCTTGATTGTTTAAACTCTTCGTGCGATTCTTATTCCTTGCAACAAAAGTAAGAGGAAGTAATAAAATAGTAATAAATAAATAGATAGTAATTTACCATTAACTGAAATGGGAGCAATAAAAGGTGTATGTTTTCTTCTGCATTTAGACAGCCCCAAACCTCTGCCATATGTTTTTCCTATACGAGTGACAGCAATAATATAAGCACTGTCCTAAAATTATTTAGTATATTAATCATTTCCTACAGAGCAAACTCCTAGCAGATTGAGATGCAAACCTGTGCCATCTAGAAATAGAGTAGAAAGGTGAAACAAATGAAGCAAACTCTGTCCTGTGACTGAAAAAAGATTTAAGAGTAAAACTAACCAACTTCTGTATGAAATTAAACAAGGGCAAGTGCACAATTTTCCACCTGGGATGACTATACCTCCTGGTTATACATACAGATCAAGGGACAAGAGGCTGGAGATCAGATGCACAGAAAGAGATCTGGGAGTCTGGGTTGATGCCAAGTTGAATATGAGTCAACAAAGTGCACCGGCAGCCGTAAGGGATGGAGGTAATCGTCCCGCTCTACACTGCACTCATGCAGCCCCACCTTGAGTACTGTGTGCAGTTTTGGGCACCTTGATATAAGGACACCAAACTATTAAAGTGTGTCCAGAGGAGGGTCACCAAGATGGTGAAAGGCCTTGAGGGGAAGACTCATGGGGAGCAGCTGAGGCCACTTGCTTTGTTCAACTTGGAGAAGAGAAGGCTGAGGGATGACCTCATTGCAGTCTACAACTTCATAAAGGGAGACCACAGAAGGGGAGGTGCCAATCTCTCCTCTTGGTGACCAGATATAGGACACAAGAAAATTGAATGTAGCTATATCAAGGGAAGTTCAGATTTGACATTAGCAAAAGGCTCATCACTGAGAGGGTGGTCGGCTTCCCTTCCCCAGGGAAGTGGTCATGGGACCAAGCCTGTCAGAGTTCAAGTAGTGTCTGGATGATGCTCACAGTCATATGGTTTAGTTTTAGGTAGTCTTGCAAGTAGCAGACTGCTGGACTCGATGATCCTTATGAGTCCCTTCCAACTTGAGATATTCCATGATTCTGTGAACTGTTCCTTCTAGTATGTTGTGTTTATTTGAGAGCTAATCTGGAAACTCCTCATACCATTTTCATGGTCTTGTTGGAGCAGCTGATGCATTGTGTCTCAGCCTGAAGACAGTAACTGTTAGCCCAAATGAATTTAGTGTATGATGAGCACTGTTTCAGGAATTAAAAGCATCAACTTCCAGTGAGGGATAGAGGATGTTGTGAACATATGAGCATGCAATCCCCAAACATCTCAGCACAAGGGTCCTGAGAAGGAAGTGTCATTCTTTTATCTTCATTAGAAAAATATATAATATGGGGATACCGGGTCCAGTTTTGCCATCACACTTTATAGTTGCACTAGCAATCTGAGAAAAGATCCAAAGGGAGCTACAGAAGAGTTAAATTGAACAGTGGCAAACTTAAAAGTTCTGATTTTATTTTATTTCCCTGGAAGACTAATACTGAATATGATCATAATAAACATGTGTCACATTTGGAGAGAAGGTCTTTGCAAGAAGAGGGGATGCTTAATACATCAGGGAAAAAAGATAGAAAAGAGAGAACAAAATAAGGTCTTGTGGTGGTTTGACCCTGGCTGGAGGCCAGATGCCCTCCAAAACCATTCTATCACTCCCCTTTTCCTCTGGACAGGAGAGAAAATATATATTGAGAGGGTTAGGAGTCAAGATAAGGACAAGGAGAGATCATTCTACAATTAGCATCATGGGCAAAACAGACTCAGCACAGAATAAAGGAAAGAAAACTCTCTAATTTATTACACTGCACTGCACACCCAGTGACACTGGAGTCAGGTAATGAGAAGTCTGACCAGATCTTAAAGCACCTTCCCCCCACCGCTCCCTTCTTAGCAGACTGTTGTTGATTTGTGTGTAGTCCCCCTTATTCTCCCCACTTTGTGCCACGGGGAAGGGCAGGGAATGGGGGAATGGGGGTTTCAGTCGGTTCCTCACAAGTTATTTTCCTTCTTAGCTGGGGCTGGGGGCATTCCTCACACTCTTCCCCTGCTCCAGTGTGGGGTCCCACCCACAGGACACAGTGCTCCAACAACTTCTCCAACGTGAGTCCTTTCTCACAGGGCTTCAGCCATGTGCCTTAGGCACCAGCTGCCCCAGCGTGGCTCACTTCTGTGGGGTGCAGTCATAAAATCATAAAATGTCTCTCAGTCCCTTGGGCCTAGATTGCTCCAGCCTGGTCCTCCAGAGTCACAAGCCCCGCTCCCAGCAAACCTGCTATAGCGTGGATCTCTCTTCCTCTTCCCTGAGTCTCTATTGCTCTCCATGGGCTGCAAGTGCTGGCAGAGGCTTGTTCCAACACGTCACAGCATCTTCTGCATGTCTCCACCTGCTCCAAGTGGGGTCTCTGCCTTTTCCATGGACTGCAGGGGGACACCTGCTCCCCCATGGGTTTCTCAACAGGCTGCAGAGGCATCTTTCTCTCTGGCACCTGGGGTGCCTCCTCATCCCCCTCCCCCCCCTTCAGCAGCCTTCGTGTCTGCACAGTTCCTTACATCTTCTCACTCTCTTCTCTGGTGGCAAAAAGCGTCTGCTAGCGTGTTTTTTTTTCTCCTAAATGTGATTCCCAGAGGTGCTGTGACCATCGCTGATGGGCTCAGCCTTGGACAAGAATGACTCCAGCCTTGATACGGCTGGTGTTCGCTCTGTGGGGCCTGCAGAGAGCTTCTGGCTGCTTTTTACAGAAGCCACCCCTGCAGCCCCCCTTCTCCAGCAGAACCCAGCCATGCAAAACTACAACAGATCCCATAGCAGAAATCCAAATGTAGACAAATTCAGTTTTAAACCAAAATGTACTTGTTTAAGTGCCCTGGGAGAATTTCAAGAGCATCTTTTATATTTCCGTTATCACTTTAGTTCTCTGTATTAGTTTTGGGTTACCTTGCTAAAATATATCCTGCAGTTTACCCAGAAATTATGAAATTACTCCCTGAATGTTTGACTGAAAATCTGTGTTTGTAGTATCAAGGTTATCAAGCTTTCTCTTTTAAAATCCCTGTGTGTGTCTAGCCACCCCCTGGCAAGTATGAAAAAGTGCATAAGTACATGAAATAAGTACTGTTAGGTAGAAGAATCACATGCAGAAGTAAGTGCTGTTGGTGTTCTCTCTCTTGAGCTTTTACACAGCATCCATCACTGCAGTATCTGTGGACTGCTGGCAGAGCTGGGCAATAAAACTGAGAAGGTAATCTTTATTCAAGAGAGAATCTGCTCTAATTTGTTACCGTAATCATATACTGGAATAAAACATTATGAATGTTTTCTCCTCTGTTGCTACACTTAGATTTGTTCTTTCAGAGGGTAAAGACAATTTCCTGGGTGCAAATATAGCAGCGCATTCTGTAGTTTTCTTCAGACTCTTCAGAAAGTTTACTTAAATCCATTACAAATCATAAAGATTTACAAATCCCCAAGTGGCAAATTATTATCTTGAGCTGATTTATGGAGCTGCTTTTGTTGATGAGGACGAAGCTGCAGTTCTGAAATGAATCATTGCAAAAAATGCATGGTAGGGTTCTGTACTTGCTCTATCTGTCCTCATTTGAAACAGTTTTATTCAGACAAAGCAGAAAAATACTTTTCTTTTTGACTGCCAACAGTGAAATACTTTTACTGGGATCTGAAGTGCACTGCCATCAATAAAGTTTTCTCCAGCCAAATTATTATAATTGTGTAGACACCTTGTTTCCAGTGGGATTGTGAAGGTGCAAATAAGGGCAGAATTTGGCATTGCAGTAGGAAACTTGAGATAGAATAGCTTCATTGATGACATATGAGCTTGACTAGAATCCACTTTACTCCCTCAGAACTGTTTGGTCTGGCAAGGAAGAAAAAGTCAAAGCATACAATTGTTTCTGAAACAGATATATATGAGTCACACAGAACCTATCAGTTGAGAAGGAAGCTGACTTTCCTTTAAAGTCACCTTCAACATGTGTCCATTTGACAAGGTCTAACATTTGTAACCCAACAAAATAGAATATTAAGTATATGCAGCCAGGTACAACAAAATATTTGGAAATCCACAGTGCTGGCGAGTCACAATGAGGAGCTTGCTTGCAGTTCAATGACTGCTTCATAACCTTCTTAGGCACCTGTGCACCTTTTGGGGCAGGATTTACAGAGACACTTAGCATGGGAATTATCTGGCTGAGCAGACAGCAACTGTGAAACCCAGTTTAGGTGCCTATTTCCTTTGGATGTCTAAATCATCCTCCTAAACCTTGCCCTTTGACTCTTCAGTCTTTTTGTCTTTCCTATTCCAAACTTCTCTGCACCTGAGACTCGATGGTGGTCTTGCAGCAATGATTTTCCCTTTGTTACAATTCCAGTTACTACCATTCCAGCTGAACTTATTCCATGTTCTGAGGGAAAAATAACAACTACAGCATCTTGTGGGCCACAACTTTGGAAAGTGCATGACGGCTGTTGGGTTTTAGTGGCATCAACTGAGTAGCAGGAATTTGTTTCTAGATAAAGCTGGGATAAAAAAAAAGAAAAGCAAAGCAAAGCAAAGAGGATTGAATTACTGCCCCCTTTAAAGCCGAGTGCTACATTCAGTATTGTCCATGCAAAACGGGCTCATCACTTGTAGAATGAGGTACAGCAAGAGAGAAATTATGGTCAGCTTCCCCAGGGAGGTACAGAATCAAGTGCAGGGGTGAAAAGATTTATTTTTAATCAAGTGGATAATCCTCTTCACTGTGCAATGGGAATTACCTCAGGTATAAACATTAACCATTGTAACTAATAAGTATGAGGGGATATTAGATTAATTATTGTGTAGATGTGAAATAAACTGCTACAGCTTTTGCAGTACGTAAAAAGGACAACGAGTAGAGAGTCTAAATTGGGTATTTAGCTCAATACACAGAAAGATACTTTGATTTAGTGATCACATGACACAGTAATGATAGTTACAAATTCAAGGTATATGGTATTGAATCTTGTTGAGTAATATTCACTGGTTCCATTTAACAATATTTAATGCAGTGATTGGAAATTCCACAGCAGGCAAATGGAGCTGGGCTAACACATTTTCATTAAGGTTTGGCTACCTAACTCCTCAGGATTAATTTGAGAATACAAATGTCATTATTAAGATTTTATTTGTGATAATTATATAAAATTTCTCTTTAATGTTTTATTTCAATTTTTTCCCAATCAAAATCGATGATTTCAAAAACTTTTCATTTTATGAAAACTGATTGTATATGGACACAGAGATAAATATTTAATTTTGAAATAATTTTCCAGACGAAATAAATTTCTTTTCCTATTTATGTTTTCTTCTTTTACAAAATAATATTTCATTGCCTTATAATTTCTGTTTTACTTGTGGCTACAGTTAAGGGCCCCATTATTTTAATTTAAAATACTGTCAGTGACCCAAGACTCGTTGATTTTTAGGTAGCTTTTGTAATGATATAAAGATTTTAATACCTTTTAAAAGAACTTACAACTCTAGTGATAAAATATTTAATAAACATTTTTGTACTTAAACACAAAAGTCCTGTGAAATTTTTACACTGTGTTCAATGCAAATTTCTAATACAATAATTTAATTTGACTTAGAACACCATCACTTCACAAGGGCAATAGTTTTAAAACACACACCTATATTAACATTGCAGATTCTCACAGTACATATTACAGTGATATCTCTGTGTTACAAGTTAACAAGATAAGATGATACATCATACTTTACTGAATTTAACTGTAATATTCTGGAACAAAATCCTGATTCTACACCATTATTGTATCAACTGGTTTCCATGGCAGTCCCCCAAAAAAGTAAAGAGATCAGGATGACACATTTTGTACATAGTTTAAGCTTTTTTTTTTGGAATGTATAAATATTATTTTGTGTCTCTAGATATCTTTAGATTAAGGTTAATATTGTTCAAATATCTACATCTGCTTTTTGCCTTACTGTGATGTTTATCACCTAATAAAAATGCTAAAGTTACCAAGGAAAGATGTTTAATTTGTTCTTGCTGCTCAGTTGCATGTTGCATCCTATTTTGTAGTAAATGGCACAACGTCCCAAGTGGGCTGCCATACTGTCAGATACATTATTTATACATAACATTACTGGTTAATCAATGAACAAAAACGAAGGAGGCTTTTTTTCCCCTTTTTCTGTGACATCTTTAAAGCTACAGTAGAGAAGAACAATTTTGCAATGTATTATACTGTTATTCACTTTCGAAAATAGCTTCAGGAGTTTCCTGGCACAGTTTGCACCATGCATCTGATTAAATTGAATGTGATTGTTAGACAAATGCAGTAACGATTTGAGCAGAGCAGAAGAGTAATTTGGTTAACTATGAAAGCTATTCTTACTTTCCAGTTAAAAGTGAGCAAAAAGGTATTCTAGCAAGTGCTTCTAGCAGATTATTATTTTTTTTTAAATCTGATGTGAAAACTGAATATCCCATCGTTATTTTTCATGTGTGTTTACAAGAAAGCCAGAATTAAAAAAAGTTACTTCAATGCTCAGCAATTTTAGATGTTCAACCTGGAACAAACGGGAAATTAAATTTATGAGTGAATGAAGAACTGAAACATGAAAATATATGTGTGCAAACGAGAGAAAAGCAGCTGTACTGTGTCACAGAACTACAAGGGAATTTTGTTTGTACTTCAGCTTATTCTGTCGTATATTGTTCATAGACATTTCAGATCAATACAAAATATTCAGCTCTGTTCCAGTGATTGAATATGAATACATTATGTGCATACAAAAATAGTGATAATCTATGTTGATACAATAGTTCATTTTGCATTAGTGTCCTAGATGGGACAATGTTAAGAAGCAATTTAAATGAAATTCATTTAAATGTCAGCTCTCATGCTTGCGATTTTTCTATAATTGGTTATTTAATTAAAATAATTCTCATAGTCATTAATTTAGACTAAAACTTGCTGTGCACTGACATGTTTTAATTACATGGTATTAACAAAATTGATATGCTTTAAAAAAGCATGGTTAAATTTTAAACAAGAATAAATTAGAAATCTCATAGATCATCCTACTTAGAGTATTTATGAGAAAAAATCAGTCATTTAAAATGTTTATTATAAACAAAGTCCCAACATTATTGTGCAAGCATCATATTTGGTTCGTGCTTCAGTGTGAGGAGACTTTTACGCTAACACAGCACCTCCATCTTCGAATTCCTTTAACCAACACACAATAAATAAGGTAATGAACCAAATTAAATATTAATAGAAATCCACATAAACCACAGAAGACAGACATAGAACTGACGTTTGAATTATACTATACCTTTGATACCATTAGGACAACATATTAATGAAGTTTTAAAGGGTTGAATCTTTATCTACTGTTCATGAAGACAAAAAGGATTACATGAGCTTCCTTGTAAGATAGAGATAAGGAATAAAAAAATTTTAAATATTCTAGTAAAACTACCTGAACAGGATTGAAGAACGAAAGTCTTATGTACTGATCCTGCAAGGTAATCCATAAGCAAGGATCCACACGCCCTTATGAAGTACCCTGAAGTCAAAGGAACTACTTTCATAAATAAAGTAGGTAATTTGTTTTCAGGACTGGGCTTATATTCAAGACTGTGAGAATCAGAATTTTATTTCATTGTCTATTAATTAGACTAGCTCTATATTACTTTGACCTTTTTAATATTCTATGATTTAATTGGATGATCAGTCTACCTCAGCCTATGATTGCCAATCATTCTGCATAATATACATTCTACTCTTTTTTACCTTGATGTGTGCAAGATCAGACTCTTGTTAACATGAAATAATGATTTTATTGTGAATGGCAGGGGCCAAAAAGGACATATACAGACATCTAGAACTTTATTAATTCCACAACAAGATAACTTGTCAGTGTTGCTTTTTCTGGCAGTCAGCATACGAAGGATTTTATACAACTCCCAAGGTCTTCTCTTTTGATCCTCAAGTTCAACACTGCACAGCTCTGAGTTTGGAATGCTTCTCAAGACTGAAGCCTGATCAGGTCTCTACTCACCATGCTGACCTACAAAAAAACCACTGCAGAAACAAAGTGCTGCAGAAAGGCAGTTCTTGCATGTTGACTGTGCTCCATCTCCTCTTATCGTCTGAGGACTGGATTTGTCTAAGTGGAGATGCCTAGATGGGAGCTAATGATATTAGGCTCTTTATACTCACCAGAGAGAACAATAGAGCAGGACATTGCTCTTGCAGCTCGTAGGGCCAATGGTATCCTGGGCTCCATCAGGAGAGGAGTGGCCAGCAGGGACAGGGAGGTGATTGTCCCTCTCTACTCTGCCGTCGTGAGGCCCCATCTGGAGTACTGTGTCTAGATCTGGGGCCCTCAATACAAGAAGGATGTGGAACTGTTGGAGAGGGTTCGGAGGAGGGCCACAAGGATGATTAGAGGGCTGGAGCACCTGCCCTACAAAGAGAGGCTGAGGGAACTGGGCTTGTTCAGCCTGGAGAAGAGAAGGCTGCGGGGGGACCTCATTGCAGCCTTCCAGTACCTGAAGGGAGCTTATAGGCAGGAGGGGATTCGACTTTTTAAAAGAGCAGATAATGGCAGGACAAGGGGGAATGGACTAAAGCTAAAGGAGGGAAGGTTTAGATTAGATATTAGGGGGAAGTTTTTTACAGAAAGAGTGGTGAGGTACTAGAACAGGCTGCCCAGAGAGGTAGTGGATTCCCCGTCCCTGGAGGTGTTCAAGGCCAAGTTGGATGGGGCCCTGGGCAGCCTTGTGTAGATCCAGGCCTGGAGGTTGGTGTCCCTGCCTGTGGCAGGGGGGCTGGAGCTCTATGAACCTTGGGGTCCCTTCCAACCCAGACCATTCTATGATTCTATGATTCTATGGCATCTCGTTCCAGTGGAGACTTTGTATTTGGTTACATGAATTGTGCTCTAAAAGTGACTAAACCTCTCCACTTACTATAAAGAAAGGCTAGGAGTAGGTCAGAGACTTAAGGTTCAGCTAGCTGAATTCTACCCACTCTATCCAGATAGATTTGTGTGCTTTATCTCTAACCTTTTTGTTTGGTTCTGAATTATGCATTGTATAGAGTGCCTTGGTTTTGCTTTCAATTTGTGTATATCCATGCTCTGCAGTATTGTAACTTCTATTTGTCTCACAGTCCTTAACATCTTTACTGCCATACCTGTGTGAAGAAGGGAAGACCCACTATTTCTGCAAGATAACAGGAAAACTACTAGCTTACCAAAATAGCACAGGGAGCCTGTAGCAGAAGTAGGATCAACGTGGAGCCCAGTTAACCTCCATGTAAGCTCTAAGTGCTAGCAGAGTGACACATATTTCACATTTTCTCCAGTATGGCTTCCTTTCTGCTTTGTTGTTGTACTGACATGTTTTTTTATGCAGTGGTATCACAGTTGCCTTGCCTTGTGAACTGATGGGGATTCTGACTTCTCAGTTGGAGCATCCTGTCCTACAGCTGTTGCAGTGAGGCTCTCTATAGGATAGCTCTCTATAACAAATTAATGTGAAATGGTAGCATGTGTTACCTAAACCTGACTTGCACAATTAGCACCATCAGCAAAAAATAGGAGACTAATTTATAGTATACAAACAATCTAAATGTTGGTGTGTATTACGATGTTTTAATCAGTTCTATTACAACTTCCAACACATAAAAATGCTACCTCGACTTCACTGATGTTCTCTGTATGAAGGAGATCAGCTAGCAAAGTTATACTAGTGTCTCTGATAATCACATTTTCATTTCACAGTCAACATACTTCCTAAACGGCAAGTAATGTATATTTACATTGTAAGAAATGTAGAAGGAGAAAATATTAACAAGATTCAGTAACTTACCACCATCCTTCTTTAGCAAGGAGGTTCATGGGCTATAGGATCCAGGTGTATCCTTACAAACTCATTTCCAAGGCAAATGAAGACTTTGACAGAAAATTTTACTGAAACTGGAGCTGGACCTCATTTGCCCTCAGAATTTTTTCCAGGAGCCCTGCAATTTAAAAGCATTTTCAACTGTATGTAAATATAATTTATTGGTAGCCTCCCTGGAAAGTTTCAATCAGAGAAATCTTCAAGACTGACAGTGGTACACTTACAGTTGAAGAACTATATGCAACTTTACCAGTGAAGCTTGCAATTCAAGCTTCAAAAGAACTCCTTTGTCAGTCCTCTTCCTTACTTTATTGGTTACTACATGTCTTCAGTTGGAAATATTCAGAAGTCCCACTGAAGAGTACAGCATGGTCACTTGCATAGGAACGGTGGCTCTTTAAACAAAGCATTTTTTTCTAGGTCCCCTAAGTACTTAACTATCACTGTTCCAATTTTATTAGACTTTCAGACTGGCTAGAAAGAATCACGGCAGCTGGTACACACATCCCATCAAAGAATGTTTGTAAAGCTTCTTTAAGTTCAATATTACTAATAACTGGTGTTCAGCTAAATGCACACAATGAAGTCCTATAAATCTGGATGGACATTTAAAATTTAAAAAAAAAAAGAAAAAAAGAAAAAAAAGAAGCAATATCTTGAAGCTTTGTGGGATGAAAAATAGTCTCTGTCTTTACAATAGAAGGGCACAATACACGCTTCAGCACTGACAAATCAGTATGACTTGTAGCAACACAGGCATGCGTGAGACTTACATCTGGGCTTAATAATTTGTTCCTAAATTTGACCAAAAAAGCCCTGGTTTTATGTGAGTTTTTCACCAAAAAAATCCCCATCCAAACCCCATGGCTATTGAGTATTTCAAAATATATAGTCATGTAGCTTAGAGAAGAAAAGAATCAATCTGTTAAGTTATCATTTCTTTTTTCTTCTTTACAGAAGATTAAGGATGGGGTTTAACTTTAGTCTAAACATCTCTATGAGAAATAGTTGGGTTTAAGCTCTCCTAATGGCCGGTGGAAATTTAGCCAATGCAGCCCAGTAAGACTATTAAGCTATTTAGGTCTCTTTGAAGTCGATGTGTACATTTTGGTAGCTAAATAGATCTCTAAACTCTGGTATCAGATGGATGTCAGTGATTGAAACAGGACTACAGACACCAAGTTTGGCTTACTAAAGCCTTAACATAAGTGTCTAGTGCCGTTAAATATGTCCTAAGGTCCATATTCCACACAGGCATTCCATCAGGTGGGAATTCATCATAGGACTTGTGACACAACTGCCATACTTGTATGGAATCTCAGACGGTACTAGATAGAATAATATTTATTTTTATTTACTTCAAACACAGGTGAAGATTTTGACACAAAGTGAAGGGTATGCTGTTAACAATAGAGCAATTAAAAAACCCACCCCTATTGAAAATTAAATCTGCAAAAACTATTGGGTTTTTTCTTCTCTTTGTATCTTATCACACTGCCTATACTGATATCCAAATCCTAAATGAGAGCCATCATTTTTCAGACTGTAGCTTATGGAGATGCTGCTAAACACAGTGGTGTATTTTAGGAAATGCATAAATGTAAAGATAAGATGTGTGATATAACATATCCTGTAATTCCATCACAATTTGTTGATGTGTTGCCAACAAATCTGTTTTGATTTCAGGTTCAGAACTGATGTTTTCTCTTGGAAGCTGGTCACTGCTATACAAATGTGTTAGCCCCACTTCAAGCTTCATGCTGAAAAGAATTCAGAAATAGCCCTGGGAACATTTAGTATTTCCTTGAAAAAGCTGTGGATTGTCATTAACTGACAAACAGTCCGCTGCCAAGTTCTTGCAAGAATTGTATTTGTTGTCTGATGCCAAACAGCCTCTTTAAATGCTAATGAACAAAGTATGGCATGCATTCTGTTCTTGATGGATTATGCCTATACCTTCTGTGGTCAACAGAAGGGGAATTCCCGGCCCATATGATTTCCATTCTGGCACGCTACTCTTTTCTCTGCTTACAAGGCAGTAAGCACTCAAATAGATTAGTCAATCTTATTTTTAAATTAAGTATAGCCTCCGCACCCTAACTCACATGTATAAAATCTGAAGGAACTGTGCCAGGCTGCCTACGCACTGCATGCGTTTTGTTTTCTTTAGAGGATTAAGCTCCTGACTTTAATATCAGTGATGCTCACTGTATACTGATATGCCTTTTAAATTCAGACATGAATGTTTCATAAACAGCTGATTTACATGTTTGTCTTTACCTCTTTGGAGACAGATTTAAGGAGTTACATTTTTAAATTGTCTTCTTTAGTGGTTTCCTGCTACTGAAAAAGCTGGCTTGAAACAGAAATGCATTAAAGAACCGTATCTTGCTACCACGTGTACATGTAGTTTTATAGCCAGCAGGAGGTCCAGATTTGTACATATCAATATCTTTGATTACACCTTCAAGCCCAGTTTTCCAAGAAGCATAAATTATGCAGGAAATGGCAAGCTCAGGAGTTGTGCACTGAAAAATTTTTGTGCGATGCGATAATGTAATTTGTTTTGTAACTGCTAGTAGTCAGATGATCCTCTCCTACTAGTTTCAGAATCTACTCTAAAGGAAGGAAAAGTTCTTCTAGGACAACTGCAAGGTACGAGCTACAACGACAATGCAATCCATCTTTAGTTAAGACATACAAATACAAGATACACAATAGAGTATTAATAGAAATAAAGAATCATGAAAGGTGATAGGAAAAAAAACATATTTTATCAAAAGGAAAAAAATCAATTTTTTATCAAATCACAGGGATGTTCTTTTTCATTTTAGGTGAGACATAATTCATTTTTCTGAAATTTACAGTTGAGGCTGAGCCAACAGTGGATCCCCACATAGATCCCACCAACTTAACTGGTGAAACATTCTCTTGTTCCTGATCTTCATGGAAATTTACAAATAGCTTTGCTAGTTAATGTGAAATAAAAACATGATGAGATCATTTAGGGAAGTGAGCTTTTGATAAAGCATGAGTTTGCAGGGTAAAAAAAGATCTTGCCCTCTATGTGCCTGTGGAGGCTTGAAGAACTGTTTTTTATACTGATCCACCTCTGGAGACTCTGCTCTTGCATGGAGCACATGTGTTTCTAAGTTAGTGAGAAGTTTGGTCAGATCTTGTCCCTCTCTTGGAGACTTAAAAAAGAAATCCCCAATGGCTTTTAAATTAAATTCCTATAGGGAAAAGGAGGGGGAAAAAAGACCAACAGAAGTATCCTGTGTCTCTAATTTGCTGGAAGTGCTTGACATGCTTACCTAAACATCCTGGATAAATCAAGATATCCTGTCATCTTCCTTTCAGCGGTAGCAAATGAAATGGAAAACCATACTTACAGGTATTAATATTGCAAGAAAACAAATTTATTTGATAACTTCACTCTCATTTGAAATGAGCAATTTCTTCTAGTCTTCTAGCTATTTATAGTAAGACCTTTATAAGCTCAAACTAATGAATAAATGAGATCAATTTCACGAATTTTTTTCTTGTTCCAAACCACTTAATCATTCATTTTAGTAACATTTTAAAGGCCATGTCTAAAATAGATTTGCACCCATGTCCCCAATGTGAATTTTCCACTCCTTGGCAGCATGCAATAGGTAGTGTATAATGACCTTTTCTCTGTTTGGAACAGGGATTAGAATAATATATTTGACCCTTTTTACTCACCTGGGAGTGATGCTAGTCTCCATGTTCAATAAAGTAGAATATGTCTCCAGTGTCCCAAGGTTAAGGCCATGACTTTAAACTATTTAACACAAGCTATCAGGCTGATTCACCTCAGACAGACTCTACGGAGGGGTTGGTTTTACCCTTTTTTTTCCTCCTTTTTTATTAGATTGAATTATATATACTTCATCACAACAATTTCTTATCCACGGTACAATTAAGGGAAATATTTTGCATTACAAACAAAGCAAGTTAACCTGGTCACATTGTGCATTATAACAAAATTTATGTCTGCATAAATAGCAGTGTAAACTTACAGAAAGACTGGTAATTATAGTGCCATTGATGGTCTTTGTTGCTTTAATTCTGAAGCAGCCAGAATGATTAAACTGAATCTTAATCGACTTCTCCATTAAAAATGCTGGCAGAGAAGCTCCCTTAACCTTTCTCATTGATTGAACACAACAATCACCATTCAATTATAATGCAAAAGGACATTTGTTATAATGTACGAAAGATGCATGAGCCATTTCCTTTTACTCAAGACAATCAATGAGATGACTCCTAACTCAAAGAAGGTAAGGTGAAGTTAGTGTACCTGGAAGAGCATTAAAGTCAAAGCTGAAGCCAGGCAATTGCAAACACTACAGTTTCCAGGCAATAGATGATTATTTCAGTGAAACTAAACCAAGGAATTCCTCACCTTATAAAGAATAAATATCCTCTTTTAAAGATGCATAAGAATACAGAATTGGAAGTAAATTCACCCAATTTAGCAGTAAATTCCTATTTTATAAAAGTGAAGGATTAATTGACAAACTCTTTCATATGGAGTCTTGGTACATTGTAACTAGAATTAAAAGCAAGATCTGGATTTGTAGTTTTAATTATTTATATTTTCGTTGTGTTTATGAGAAATATTTTGTATATTTTAGTGGTCAGAATTCAGAACGAATAGACTGTGGTAATGTGACATGCTCAATACGAACACCGCAACCACTAACAAACATCACCACTTCTGGCTTCGGGAGAATTAACAGGAAATATTTCTGAACCACAGAAAGCACAGGATTTTTGCAGCAGCAATTACCTTAATTATATCTTTCTTTTCTCAAGTAAACTGATGGAAAAAGGACACAGGGTAGTTAATGCAGCACACATACTTGTAAAGAGTGCTCTTTAAGACCTAACTTTCACAAGCTGTTTAGTGAGATACATTTTTTAAAGATGGCATATCCTATTCTAAGAAAGTAATTCTCTCCAGTCCAAAAAAAAAGTGTACATTTAATGCTGGTGTGGCAGATTTTATGCCACTCTTGCTCTCTGTTTCTCAAATCAAAGGACTGGAAAGGAGCAGCCAAGTTGCTTTTATTGTTTATGCCTCTTGCAGATGTGGAACTTGCCTTTGCATTGGTTCGAACCAAGATAGATCAGCCCCTGAGCTGCTGTGACTTGGCAGAGTGAGTTCTATTCCCATAGCAAAGCGGGAAGGAGCTGGAGACTCCATAGTATGCTTTCACCTCAGATCCCTAAACTCTTTATGCTGAGTTTTCATCACTGGATTTAGAGTGGTCCAGATCCATTCAAATTTTCTCCTTTAGCTTCTTGGCCATTTTGCAGCACTTCTTTGCCTTCTCCAGCAAGTCTTTGTGTTCAGCACTTATGACAGACAGTATGAGTACTAATTCAAAGTTATCCATACACCACTCGTTGTTTTCAGTTTTGTTGTTCTGTCTCTGTTACAACATTAAGATACCATTCACTATCCGTTTTCTGAAAGATGTTAGTGCTGCCATCAGATTTCAAAAGCCCCATAGCACAGTACTTGGTTTTCTGAATTCTTGCATGCATTTCCCAGTAGAAATCACCATCTGCTGCTGATACCTGAGTGATTATTTCTTCTCCTGCTTAGCCTCTTTCTCATACAAGTCCAACTTCTTTCACATAAAACATATCCTTTTTATGTTGTTAATTCAATTGACAAATACCTCTGAAGTTTACCAGAATCAAGAACCGACAAAAAGAATGGAGGACTGAGAAAACTATCCTGTCTAAACTAAAAGCCTGATCAGTTACTCCAAAGCTTCTGGCAGCAATTCTTCTAACCTAAAATCACTAATAACCAAACAAAATTTTAAAAAAGGCAGTTAAGGAAAGGGGAAATGCAGTGTAATGATTATCTACTACTGGATTACTCAGGGAATGTTTTTCCTGTATCTTTTCCAAACTACAAAACTTAGAGGACAAATCCCAAATCCTACTATCTATAGTGGCTTCAAAATGAGTTTTCTGCAAAAAACTGCAAGAAATTATTAACAACGAGGAGATCAGTATTTTCTGCTTAAATATAATAATTTGGCTTAAAAGAAATATTCCCTTTGAACTTTTCTGTGACGTTGTTATGATCACAGTTATTGCATAAATAGCTATGTAAAATACGAATGTAGTCTTGATAATTGACATAACAAAGAAACTTTAATATGAAAATTTTAGTAAAATTTTATTTTAATGAACATAATTTTGTCAATGATGCTGGCTATGTCAGTATATTCAAAGTATAATTAAAATTGAGCCTGGATCTATTTTTCTGAATGGTGGAAAGTCTGAATTCTGGTTCTTATCCTGAAATATTGCAAAACAATACAATGTATTGTAATTATCTTATCATTTACAATACAAGGCACTATAAAACATTAAACCTGTGAGTCAAATGCATGAGTGGTACTGAAAGGAGAGCTCAAAATTTTGCTTTTTACCACTATCAAGGTGGTTTCCTCAATCACATTCCGTTCTGCACACCCCCATCATAAGCCTTATGTACTCTTGCATGGTAGGTGAGAAAGTGAGAAAAGTGAGATCTGAAATCCCTTTCTCAACTGTGGAATATTTAATCCCTCTGGGAAAGTGAGCAGTAGGTTCAAATATTGTTGTTCTCACTGAGAGAGATTAGACCTCCGTGTCCTTTAGGGCTGCAGGACTTGTCACTGGTTTCTGATTTGCCAAATACAAGAATAACCACCATGATACTTTTCCTTATCCCAGCCTCTCTGTTCCTTTTCTTTCCAGTTTCTTTCTCTCTCTCTCTCTCTTGCTTTCTTTTAATTTTATAAGTCAAGTACGGAAATGATTCACCATTTGTCACATTTGGTAGTTCACAACAAAGGTGAGGAAACAAGAGGCATGAGAGCCACAAGCACATTCAAACATTTCAGACCATAGCAGAACAGCCTTCTATTTTGACAGAAGCACGTTAGCTTTAGAGCAATCCTGCTGACAGCTGCTTGCTTCTGTACCTGCTGCTTTTACCCATTCAGTTGTACAGAAGCAGCTGTTTGCCTGCCATGCTTTGTTGGGAAAGAAATCTCCAGCTTTAGGGCAGAAATGGGGATCCTTCCTACTTTTCAAGACAGTAACTAGCAAGCTTGCTGCTATCTGGCAGGCAACAGTGCAGAAGGAGGCATGCTACCACCAAGATTGTCCAGTTTCACAAGTGTCCATCAAGCCTGAGCTACCATCACTGTCTCTGCCCCCTTGTCATCAGAGTGAGAATGAAGGCCCATGAACAGGGAGCCTGGATTTGTGGGCATCAGTACAGGAAGGGCTTGGAAATATAGCTACTTGTATAAGACCACATTTTCATCTAAAGGCAATAATTTTGCTTCCCCAGCCATAGGCAACAGCCTCTTTGACTTGTATCGAATGGCAGACCTCCCACTGAAAATGTAACTCTGGGAGAAAACCAAATATATTATTTTAGGGATCAATTGAACAATCACAAATAAATATACACCATCATTTTACACTGGCCAAAATCATCACATTCCTGTATGAACCCTGTAGAATTTTCATTTCCTTCTGTTGTCCAGAACGAGCATCTGTTGGTTTGACCTATCCTGTCCAGTGTTACCGACAACTGCATATAGAGTTTTATTAACTTTCAAGTGGAGTCAGATGCATTAGAGAGAACTCGGCTGGTGTGTCTCACACAGGTGAAATTTCTTTGTGCTGCAAAGGGAAAAGAAAGAGCTGAGCCTTTGTTTTCACAGGTCGGATAGCAGAATTAATGTAAAATTCACAATGTGAAAGGGATCTCGTTAGAACTATTTTAAGGTTTAACCTGTCTTAAACTGTAAAAACTGTTACTAAGAAAGGAAATTATTCTTAGTAAATGTGTCATGTTTTATATGTGTCCTTCCCATGGTGTCACAGCATCCCGCATGTTATCCCAGCCTTTTTTAGGGCAAGTAGATGACTTCTTTTCCATTATAAAAGAAGGTAAAACACACTCAAAAGTGCTGCCACAGTGAACTACCATTAAAAGAACGGTGACTAAATTCAAATGTTCAAGAAGTTCAACAGCTCTTACAGACTGACAGATTTTAGGATATCTATGTGAATACGTTGGTACTAAAACCACTGACCTGGGATTCGTGTTAGAACAAACTCTTTGAAACTACCTTGAGAGTCTATATTCTATTTGGACCAGAAAACATCAAAATAGGTGTACATACAGTATGTTGGAACTCCTGTTTTCTTTCCTGGTGGGCTGTAAATATTCATATGGATAAGAAAAAACCCACCTAGCTAAGCCACAAAGAATCTCACACATGTTTCAAATACTGAATATAACTTCTAGAAAATTTTATTGCTCCCACATCTCTTCTTTCCAGCTTACTTTTGGATCCAGCAATAAAGTAAAAAATAAAATGTAACCCTTGATGTAAGGATTGTGTATTTAATGCCTATAACACACCATTAAAATTTACCTGAGAGCTGCCAGTTTGTTACGCTTAGTACTAGACTATGACTACCAGTAAACTGCTAAGAATGTCTGAATGAGAGCTGAAGATATGACCAGGAGGGAAAACGTATGACATAATTGTTTTAATTGAAGAAAATGAACAGAAAGCAGTTTCAGTTTTGCTATAAACAAAGACAAATTTCATATGCAAATAATATTTATTTGAATTGCTGCAGGTCAAGCTATAAATACTGTGCTCTTGCCTCCATTTCACAAGAAACAAGGAAGAATATAATACCTGAATTTTCCTGCTGTTTATTTGGGCACAGTCTTATCTCTTCTGAGCTTCCTGGCTGTCACTAACACCTAGAAGCAAATTAGTTATTCACCAGTAGAAATAAAGAAGTGTAAGTATACAATTACTTTACAGAGCTGAAGGAAACACTGCAATAAAAGGAATTACCAACAGTGCAAGACTGAAAAAAGCAAACATAAGACTGACGAGGTCCTCCAAAGAACAGAAAGCAGTGATCCATAGCAACTCAAAAAGAAAAAAGGAGAAGGAAAATGAGATAAGATCCTCATTTATGACCAGGCTGATTTTAAACCTGAAATCTGACATCAAAGAACACTGGCAAGGAATACCATGTTTTTAGTTTGGCTTAAGAGAATCAAGTCAGGTGTCAAAAGTGCCACTGTGTGAAGGCCACATAGAGAGAAATGCTGCAATTTCCACCTGCAGGTAGGAATAACTGTAAGAAGAATGCGAGCCGGAAAGCCACCTAGGGCTCCAGTCACAATTTAGGTGGGAAATTAAGACATTCCAAATAGAAATGTAAAGTGGGGCGTGAAGGAATTTAAAACAATAAAAGAAACGAAAAAGCAAATGCTGAAGAAGGGGGGGGGGGGAGGGAATGGTGAAGAGATTTTTATCTGGATAACGAGAGAGAAAATAGTTTGGCGAACTGTTTGAAATGAAGTTGTTAGCCTTCAGTGGGGCAGCCTTTCTGTATAGAGCTGACAGTGCAAACTAGTTATACTGTTGGAAGGCACAGCGATCTAACCAGTGAGAGATCGTTATTTGTTTATTGACTACAAATGGACACAGAAAGCATATGTATATTCTTAGAACTCCCTAACTATCGCTTTGAAACATTAAAATGATCTTATCATGCTTACAGGCAGAAAAGGTTTCATCACTTGAGATAAAGTAGGATGAAAATTGGTTGAGATAAAGTAGAGTGCAATAAAATAAAATGTATTAAACCCATGCACAAGCTCTTTTGTTATAGTACATGCTAAGTCATTATGAAGAGCTGTTCAAGGAAAGCGCATTAGCAACACCTCCTCTGCACTTTATTAAAACATACTTGTACCTGTAATTCACTACATTAGATGATACAACCAACCTGAGACTTTGTGATTGGCTTAGTAGAATTTTAGGTCCTGATACAGCCTCAAAACTCCTTTTGTAGAAGTTTCATTTTCTTTAATAATCCATTATTTTTTTCACTAATCACTAATTATTTTTCCTAAGTGCAGGGGTATGTGTGTCAAAGTGTGTGACATTCTCTGAAGAAAGTGTCTTGTTGGTAATTGCAAAATATTATATCACACAGAAATCACACAAGATCAGTTAAAGTTAGCGCGCAAATAAAAAGGAATATATAGTGTTATATCACCTTTACATCTCATAGATAGGGAAAAAATAATTAGATTGTTTGTCAATAAATTGCCACATATTTGATAAAATGTATGCTCGTAAATTGTATCATAGTTTAATTTTTTCATTCATGACTCTACTAGCACAGGCACTGAATTCAAAATCCCCCCCCCCCCCCCCCCCCCCCCCGAAGTTAGCTTATAACACGGAGTTAACTTCTGGGTACTGTTAATGAGCTATGCTCATGCTACACTTAAGTTCTTTTGGTAATTTTATTGCCATTAGCTTCAAGAAACTGTTCTTTTGCAGAAATGTTATGTTCCAGAAGACAAATTAGATACTTCTCTGTAGTGGTGATACAGGAATGATTGTAATTTATGAGTGATGCAAATATTTGCTTGAACCCAAAAAAGTGTCTAATCCAACTTGCCATAGAAAGCTACTGTCACATTACATATCCAATTAAATGCACCTCAACACGATATATAGTCCATTAGAGGTCACACAGAACGGAAGTTTATGGAAGTGGATAAACCTTACTAATTGCACGTGGCTTAATCAGATAGTCGTCAGTGTCAGGTTGATAATGTTGAAGCACTGAATAGAAAAGTAGTTGCATTTCTGTCATATCAGAATAAACTTTAAAAGCACTGGACAAGAACAGTCTTATTTTTTTTTCTCTAGTAGTTACCTCCTCAAATAAGCAACTCAAAAGTTGTCATAACATATAGCCAGTTTTACTCATGCTTCCTCATACTGAAGAATACTATATTCTCATTTTCCCCTAAAGTCCTCCAGGTTCTGGTACTCTACAGCCACCCACTGTTGCTAATAGTCTCTATTTATACATGCCCGTATTTCTGATTTTTATGGGTAGATTATGAGTGTTTCAATTATCACAATATGAGTTTTTCTTTAATTTGTATTTGAATATATTTCTGCAACTTTAAGTTATATAAGTGAAAACAAGATATTTGACTTCCTGACCTGTCCTAGAGATAA
Organism: Gallinula chloropus; assembly: GCF_964237585.1. NCBI lineage: Eukaryota > Metazoa > Chordata > Aves > Gruiformes > Rallidae > Gallinula > Gallinula chloropus. Next base: position 170,595,391 of record NC_140085.1, on the reverse strand, counting down.
GAAAGGTTACTTACAGAGTAACTAGCTTGTCAACCCGAGGAAGAACAGAAAAATGTAAAGAGACCTTTGTTACTGCATGGTTAATACTTAAGCAGTAAAATGCTGAAGATCAAACTGCACGCTCAGTACCAACTGTCCCTGTTTACATGGGCATAGTTGTACACTCTCCAGTTGTGTAACAATTGAGCTTTATATAATTCTTATTCTGCTATTTGCCTATTTTCTTCCTTCTGCTATTTTTAACTAACTTCTAAGTATGGATACAATGCCTCCCTGCAAACCACTCCTTTAACTGAACACACTGTAGTACATAGGTGCATGACAGTAAACTTAGGGACTTGATTAAATTCTGAAAAGTCACTATTATGCTTATGGACTATTTCTGCTTAACACTGAGAATTTTCATTTTAAAAAAAGTAAATTAAGAATTTTATTTGCTCTACCTTTGAGCCAAACTTTAGCCTCAATCAAATTCCAAAATATTCTTCCCATCATTAAAATTTGACCTGTACAAGATTCCACTCATCCTTCTCTATGAATTCTATCAGTAATGTCCCTTTGTCTTTCTATCCTGAGATCTCACCTAGCTGTCTGTGTCTCCTAGGAACATTTCGAGTAAGTTAATTGAAGGCTTCAAAATGAAATATGAAAAAATATGAATCTACAGATTTTTTACAGGCTAATTCATGCTGGAAAGCTGTATTTTAAAAGTATAATTATTTTATACAGTATGTATACCGAGTTTCAGTGTTGTGCCATCAATCCATCAAAAGCCAGATAATGGTAACATTTGTTCATAAGTGTTTTGATAAAAATATCTGATATATTTACCCTTTGTTAGGTTCAGATGCAGACTTTCATTTCTCGGACTTCAGTATTGCTAATCTCCTTTTTTTCCCCTGACATATTTTTATTACTGTGGCCATCTGGCAAAACTGCCTTTTCTGTAAATGCACATGATCTCCATGAAGAAGTTGATATTAACCAAGGACCTTAAATATGCTTTTAAAATAAAGGCCTGCTTTAGTCAAGGAAGTCCAAAATAGCAACAAGTGATTTTGGCAGAACCCCCCTCCCCTTGCAACAAGGGGTTTATCTTTGGTAAACGCTTGGAAAATGATCACTGAAAGTAGGTAGCAGATTTTAAGCCATGCCACTTCTGGAATGGAAAGCATGTGCAGATCATGAGATGTGATGTATAGAACTAGATAAATTCTTGCTCAGGCAAATTGAATCAAGAGATTAAACTAGGATATATACAGAAGAGATTAAATTAGGACATATAACATTAAACCAAGTTATGTGGTACCACACATTAATGATCAATCATAATTTAAATATATCTTTAAAATTGCATATTCTGCTTTCAATTATACCAAGGCCAGATGACAGTGCATCATATAACAAATTGGGAGAAAATTTGTGAATCATAGAATTACAGAATGATAGGGGCTACAAGAGACCTCTGGAGATCGTCCGGTCTGATCCCCCTACTAAAGCAGCATTCTGTAGCAGGTTGCATGGGATCATGCCCAGGTGGGTTTTGAATATCTTCAGAGGAGACTTCAAAACCTCCCTGGGCACCTTCACACTAAAGAGTATTTTTCTTCATATTCAGATGGAACTTCTTGCATTCCAGTTTGTGCCCATTGTCCCTGTTCCTATCACTGGGCAACACTAAAGAGGAGTCTGACTGCATCCTTATGACATCAACTCTTCAGATATTTGCGTTTCTGTGATTCTTTCTCAGTCTTCTCCAGCTCTCTCAGCCTTTCCAAATACAAGAGATGTTCCAGTCCCCTCATCATCCTTGTAGCCCTCTGCCGGACTTTCTCCAGTAGTTCCCCATCTTTCTTGACCCAGAGAGCCCAAAGCTGAACACAGTACTCCAGATGTGGCCTCATTGGGACAGAGTAGAAGGGGGGGGACAATAACCTCCTTCAGTGTCTGGCCATGCTCTTCTTAATGCACTGCAGGACATCATTGACCTTCTTGGCCACAAAGACGAAATTTTTGGCACATGGATAACTTGTTGTCCACTGGGATTCCCAGGTCCTTCTCTGCAGAGCTGCTTCCCAGCAGGTCAATCCCTAACCTGTACTGGCATCGTGTAATTCTACCCTAGGCTTAGAACCCTACAGTTGCCTTCACTAAATTTTATTTGGTTCCACTCTACCCAACTCTCCAGCCCATCCAGGTCTCACTGAATGGCAGAGGAGCCTTCTGGTGTACCAGCCACTCCCCCCAGTTCTATATCATTAGAAAACTTGCTGAAGGCACACTCTTTCCCCTTGTCCAAGTCACTAATGAATATTTTGAATAACACTTAATAATTAACAGGAAAGTAAGAAGAAGAACCGATATTGGTTCAGATAGTCATCATACATGTTTAAGATATTCTGGCCAAAAATATAAAAGAGCAAAAACAAAAGTTATATTTACTTTTTGTAGGATATTTTTTCCACTTAATAATTAAAATTTCCTGTGTTTGACCAATCTTAACAACCCCCCCTCCCCCCACCAGATCTTAGAAAACATCACTGTATGTTCAAATATGGAGTTGGCAAATCCCAGTTTAAGGTGTCCTTTGCAGAACTCCAGCAGGTTGAGGCAGTGTTTCCCTTCGCAGCCTCTGACAAGATTTCACACAGAGTAGTGCTAAGACACTGGTTTGCAGGGACTGGAAGATCAGCAGTTCCTGTGTAGTATATAAAACCAGACAACTCAACACTGGGAGCACTAAAAGAAAACTACTCTGCAATGTCAGCAGAGGCAACTGGTGCTTAAGATTCGATGCTACAGCAGCCATGAATTTAAAGACAAGGATCCCATATATGCCAAATTACAATGTGGAAGAACTTCTTCATGGTGAGGGTGACAGAGCACTGGAACAGGCTGCTCAGGGGAGTTGTGGAGTCTGAATGCCTACCTGTGCAATCTGTCCTAGGGAACCTGCTTTGGCAGGGGCGTTGGACTTGATGATCTTTGGAGGTCCCTTCCAACCCCTACAATTCTGTGATACTGTGACCTGCCTCTCATCAATGTCTAACAATTAGGCATAATTACAATTTACTAATCCCATTGACAATTTATTTCATTTGCATGATTTGAGTGATGAAAGTGAGTAGCTGCTTGTAAGCAAATAAAGAGGAGATCTTCCCAGGCCTGGAGGCTGTGACAAATTAACAACACTCAGTATCACCCCCAACAGGTGACTCTTTCATTTGGATTTCTTTTCAAATTCTTATTTTCTACTTACACAAGGAGACTGCAAGGCAGTAGCTAGTGTTCTAGACTATAAGATACTATTAGATTCCTGAGATAGGGTAGATAAATCTCCGTGAAACTCTATCATTGTTAGAGTTTGGCAAGACCATTTTATTTACATCCTTACCAGGAAGGAAAACACAAAGCTGAGTGTGGCTGAAACTGTAAATGATTAGTGACAAATTTCCTAACACTTAACATTTCTCTCTGAATTGTTATATTAATCATTCTTAACATAAAAAAATGAAAATAGAAATTTCCCCAAATATTTTCCTTTTCTGTGTAGTACCAGTCCCCAAATATTCTTCAGCCTGGTCAGCTGTCTCACTAAAATCACACAGAACCTTTCTTAGTTGTATAATTACTCTATATGCTTACATCTATCAGAATCAAACCCACACTACTTATCTTCAAAAGACCCAGAAGATAACCTCTGAACTACATGTAAAAACTCATTTGTCTCACCCTCCTTTAAAACTTTGTAGCAGTTCATCACTTTTCTGGTGATCTTTATTCATTAGTTAAAGAAATTGAAGGTGCTGTTAGCTGACATCACACCATGAGTTCAATAACTGAAAGAGAAAATATTTGCTCTGCAAGTAAAACATTGGGAAGGACTCACTAAATTCGATATTATTAACATGAAAGACAAGACACTTAAAGGTTACTTTTCTTTCCTATTTCAGCTACCCAATGCCTAGCCTTCACTCTGATTCACTCTGCACAGTGTTTTAACAACTAGCTTCTAATTTATATGGAGTTTATTGGGGGAAGGTGATTTTCACTCTTTCAGTTCTGAATGTCTCATCACACTGCGAATAAGGAAAAATAAAGAAAAGTAATCTAGATTTCATCATGTTAAGGGAGCAGATGGGGTTATGGTCTAGGTTATAGCCGAGGTGCATGTTAAGCTACATCCTTAATGTCTGGACCTTTCCAAATGCAATTAAAACATTTTCAGTCTCAGATATTTCTTTTTTCTTTTTTTTAAATATGAGGAAGAATTTCAAGTGTCCCTCTAGACATACCAAACCTGACACACTGAGACTTATTTTCGATAGGCCCATAATCCAAGCTCGTTAGTTGAAAAGAAGATTCTTAACCTCAACACATATTTTTATTAATCTTAGATAGATAGTGTGATTATAAAACCTCCCTTTTCCATTCAAAAAATGTGGTGTTTTTTACATCTTATAGCTGAGGAATAACCAGCAATAACAGCATTATTGGCTTCTTCCTGAAAATAGTTGTTACTCTGTGCATCCATGTATATTTGCAGCAGGGATTTTCTTTCCTTATTCCAAAACACATAGAGATTAGAAGGTATTTTTAATTAAAATGATTACTGTTGCGGTTGTGTTATTGAGCAATATTTTTGAATAAATATGTTCACTGTTAGAAGTGTAATTCTACTTTTCATCTTCCTGCTAAATAATATTTATATATTTCATGCTTAAATTGTGCAAAATTGGATTTGATCCCAACTGCTAGAAGGTGTTGTTTTTAAAACAAGGCTAAGCAAGCACAAAAGTTTATATGAAGATACAGATTTGATTAGCATGCAGACAAAACAAGTTCAGCCAGGTTGCCTTATGCAGTTATTCCAGTCTGACTCCAGTGACTTTCCATTGCACTGACCTTTTAGAGAGGGATGATTTTGTTGCAAACTATAGTGCTTTTGAAAGGAAGAAATATTATGGTACAGTGCAGGTCATAATGGTTGAGAACGTGTGTTTAGCAATCTCTTATAGACATTTGCATTAGACCCAATTCATTAACCATCACAACAGAGTTTATTAGAGATAAGGAAAAATGTTAACAACCCCCACCCCCGATTCTCTCTTCTGCAACACCAGTCCTTAGAAATATTCAGAAGACTTGATTTAGTATCTCCTTTTTGAAAGACAGCATGCTACAGCAGTGATATAGGAATTCATATATAAATATCCACTGGATCAAAGATAACTCAGTGAGGCTTATTTATGGAATTACTCTGGCATTTTTGTAATAGTCTGAAGCCTCTGTTTCAACTGAGAAGATGGGGTCCATGCAGAATACTACAGATCCTACTGCTAACACATCAGTGCATAGAAAAATTACATAAATCAGGCAACTGGGTAAACAAATATAAAGGTAACTTAGTGGATACTGAAAACAAACCTTAACGATTTGTTGTTCAAAAGTAATGAAGATTTTTCCAACCATTGGTTGCACCATTGGACCCCGCCAACTCGAAACCAAGGACCTTAAGGTGCCTGGCAGTGGTGCTGAAAGCCACCTGTGCCAGCTTCTTGTCTGTTTGAGATTAATCACTGCAAATGTCAGAGTCTAATCCTACCAGATACTGCAACGGAGCATCAGACAGGACATACTATCTTGTTGTGGTTCAACAGGACTTCTGTGCCAGGAAAGAGCCAATCTGATGTAAAACAATGACTTATTTTTCTCAGAGCCCAAGAGAAAAAAGAAATACAGAGAATTATGCCATTGTACTCTTAGATAAGTTCAAACCAGCAAAATAAAATACACATTTCAGTAATGATAACTGCAAAGGTCTCAACCAGAGGTAAAAAAACATAGAAAAAGATTAATCCATGCTTTTTTTTTTTCTCTCATGCCTCAACTACTACCTTTCCCTCCCATCCAGCATTTCAAAAGTCTATGTCAAACAATGCCTTCCCAGCTCTCTGCTTTCACCTTACCACTGATTTTGTTTGCAGTTGAACTCTTCATTTAGATGGAGTGCAGGAGGTCTAGAAGCCGTAAGAAAATATCAGAAATGCATTGTTAGTGCTAAAAAAGTACAAACCAGGGACTGAAGTGTGTTCTAATTTAGGCATTTAAGATCTACATGTGTTATGTCTGCCTTCGTCACCTGTCACTCATTATCAAAGGAAACAGGCTATGCTGAGACTCGATTCTCATTGTATATCTAACCTACTTATATGTTACTTTGGAATAAGGTATTTTGTTGTCTAAATGTGCTGATTTCTCATCACTGAGTATACCTCTATATTGTAGGTGCTTCTACTTAACTCTCCTTGTCTCAAAGAGCTCATAATGTAGGCACCACCGCCCTACCCTGCAAAAAACCCCTAACACAAAACAACAAATGAAGAAACAAGATTCTACAAATGGAAAAAATGAAGCAACATGGTGTGACATTCTAGGCCGATATTCTCTTCTGTTACACATTGCCCACTTATTAAAACTTTAAAATTTTTTTTCTGCTAGAAATATTTCTTCCAGAGGTGGTAGCTTGTTCAGGAAGTTATGTAATAACATTTCTTTCCAATGACTAATTAGGCAGGTGGGATGACGGTTTTATAGGTTCTTTTTCCTGGAATTTAGGATCATAATAGATTACTGTCCATATGGCTTTGTGAATAGTTGTTATTGCATAATATACTAAATAGGTGTACAGTAGATTATATCTATCCATTTTTGGTAGCTGTTTATTTCTGATTCTACAGAATTATGACTTTTAAACCCTCTATCTGTTCTTCCACCTTTTTCCTAAGCAAAACCTACTCCCATCCTGCTCCCTAATATTTTTATATTTAATATTTGACATGTAGAGCATACTGCTTCTATCACTGGCCTACAGCTGCCTAGCTTCTGACTGAAAGGGGACATTTCATGTCTTAGTGATATAATTTTTAGTAGAAAAGGTTGAGCTTTTGAATGCTTGCTCTTTCCCCTGCAAGTTGATTTTGATGTGTTAATGTTGCCAATAATTAAATTTCTTTTCTGTTGCCAGATTCTCATCTACTGATGCTTGCCTCTTCATAATGTTCTACTTCTCTTCCTGCATGAGCTATGCTTGTTTTGTTTTGCTGGGTGCAAGAAAACCCAGTTGTATTTCTCTGTCAGCTGTCAGCTTTGTGTTTCTAATTCTTTCGTTATGAAGAGACCTTTTCACATCCAGTTGTGGAGAGCAACTGAAACTTCACATAGCTCTTCATTGAAATATTTGTGTTTTCTGCCTTCTCCGAAGTTTTTTTTCAGATACCATCTGTCCATGGAATTAGAGGGATAATCTGAATTGTTCTTTGAGGGTAAATAATGAAAATCCATGGTAAACTCTAGATCATTTGATCTATGTTTCAGCACCAAAAAGTCATTCCAGTCCAGAACAGTAGAGCACAAGACAGCACTAACAGCAACAACCTGTATACCACCTCTTTGACTCAATATGGGCAGGAAACAAATTTAGATCAATACCCACAATTTGGCATCAATACCCCAATTTCTCTCAAGATGTCAGCAGTAAGAATCTTACTGTGTGGAGCACTGAAAATATTATCTCCAAATGCACTATTGACAAAAGAGTGGGACATAATGAGAAATTAAATGAAGCTGAATAAATACCTGCATTGAATGTTAGATATCAAGAATGCATTAGGTGAAAACAGTAAGCAAAAGAAAAAAGTATATTGTTGCAACCATCTCAACCTGCTTTATGGTTGCACTGTTAATCTGTGCGCCTCATGTGCTGCAATGCAACACATGGATAAAGGCACCAGGCCTCATATCTGTAAAAATGGGAGGAGGGTTAATACCCAGCTCATGTCACCACTAGGTTGCCTAATTTTTTGCATGGACATTTTGTCTTTTTCATAGGGACAATAAACTCATCACGCCTATTGGCTGGACTTTTCTAAATTTTGTGTGTTCCAGTCCTAGCTGTCTTAAAAAAGAAATCATTACAGACTCTGGAGAGAAAAAGAAAGGTTCAGGAACTCTTGAGTACCCAGAGAAAGATTAGAGCTAAGAACAAAGTAGCTTCAAAGAATTAACATTGCTCCTAGAACAGTATGTGAACTTCAGCTACAGTTTGAGTTTCATGGTTTCCAGTAGCATATGCTGAGGATGCTGGTTATTTTGAGTATGCAGATGAACTGGTTTCTTAAATAATTTCCTGAGGTAAACGTTCTGAAATAAATACCTTTTGTTGCTGTCGAAATGCACATTAAAATGAAGAAATAAAATTCCATAAAGGCTTGAGCAATTGCAAATTGCAGTCATTAATTGAGCTCCTTTCCTTTGTGCTTCCTTGTTCTAAGCTTTCTTATGATTATCATTATTTAAATTTCATGTTGTGCCACGCTAAAGGGCATCACTTTACAATGCTTGTTATTGTAAATATCAGCTGTTGTGTGTTTTAAGATACCTTTGAATCTGGAAGTTTTCCCACATCATAGTGAAAAGCTACAGGTGTGTGAAATGTAAGAACGGGAAAAAGAAGTTGTAACAGGGTTGGGTGTATTACCACATCACCATTCTGAGGTTATCATATATTAATTTTAATGTCCCTTTCTAACATTAGGATTTCTTTACCTGGATTCCTTCTGTATGGGAGTGTTCTCTGTTTAAAAACCAAAGAAGAGACATCAACAGTGTACAGTCAGATGGCAAAGAGCTGAAGCCTGCATATTACAGGTCTGATTCATTTGTGCTGTTCCAACCCATGCTCCAGGGTCCCAACAAGAAAAGAAACCACAATTGACCTTGTGAGAATAGAAGCATTTAAATTGCAATCCTTTGGCAGGCAGGTGTTCATCTGTGGGGTAGCTATACAAACAATGACTCAAATGTCTCAGGTCAGTGGTTGTATTAGGATCACTTAGTAAAATTGCTTCAGCTCCTGGTGTCTTCTTTTAAGTTTGGATCTTTTGGGCAAAACCAGATTCTCTTCTTTTTTTTTTCATGTCAGTGTCCCTGCATTAGCATGTTACTTTCTTCTATCAACAGTGTAGACACACACCCCAGGTCCCTAATAATTTTCTGTGTCAGTCAGAAAAAGGAAGTACAGTGACTGACAGAGCACCTTCCCTAGCCTGTGCCTGTGTGAGCTGGACCAGCACAGTGGATTTGGAAATGCTTATTTAAAATGTAATGTTTGTAGAAAAATGCCTTTAAGTAGATGGAGGAAGACACTGGAGACCAGAACTAGATGAACTGCTAAATTAAATAAAGCTTCTGGGTTTAGAGAATGAAAATCAACAGCTTGTTGCATGAACAGTCCCCAAGCCAGCAATTCTGTGCTCTTCTGCATCTCTCATTCCCCACCCGTTGCTTCTGAGCCATTTTAAAACTTTTTTTACTAATTATGTAATTCTTCTAATCATAAATATATTTTTCAATTCCCAAAGTTCATTGTATGCTCATTGAGATGCATGCTCCTGATATCATCACAATTTACAGGGATACTGGGATTGATCTCATCCATTTCAGGCATTTACAGGTTAATTGCTTCAAGTCTAAACCGTTCTGCTTACAGTCTGTTGAAGATAACGTAAGCCAGACTTAGCAGCTCAGACCAGTGCTGTTACCCCGAGAACATCCATGTCCACTCCTGAGGACTGCATCAGTAAACTTATGCAGGCCAGGTGGTACAAGACATTCATTTTCATGAGGTTCACTTTCATGCTGCAATTGAAGCAGGTTGTCCCCATGCACAACACATTTGTTAGCAGGTGACTCCCATCCCCATGTGTTAACTTAAAACATTATTTTTATTTTTTTTGTTTCATATATTTCAAAGACTTTGAAATGATGTGAAACCTGTGTTGCAGGTTACTGTGATGGTATGTTTATAACACGAAACTAAGGGTACATTTCATACCCCAAGGCCTGGATGGAGGGTGCAAAGCAGTCTTTGTGGAAGAGTTTTGGAAGTAGCAGAGAAAGCCAAAGCTGGCTCAGTCTTCCCTTGTCTATCTTTTGAGAATGAATACTGAAGCAAACTATCACCAAAACCAAACCTGTTTTGTTTGGGAGGGAACTAAATAGTTGACAAAAAAAACAAAACTAAACAGTTTAGGAGTGAAGTAATGTGATAAACAAAGGCACTGAGACTGAGGAATGAACTAGAAAACTAGGCTATTTGATTGTGTACATATACCTTTAGAAAATAATTTTTAAATATCCAAGGTAGAGTGAGATAAATTCCATGCTTGTTTTCTTATCTATTTTCCACAAGATGAACAGATACGAACTTTCTTTTATCTAGAATATCCTCCAACAGTAGAAGAACCTACAAAGGGGTTTCAATGTTATAGTTTTATGCTGTTAGTATTGGTGGTTGAATCCACTTTTAGCATTGCAATGCATGTATGTACGTTGTGAAAACCACTGGGGGGATGCAAATATTCTCATGGTAAATAATATCCTTGGGACCAAAGTAATCATCTATGTCCAAAAAATTTACTGTTTTAAATTATTCTTTATTTTTTGTGCCATTCTCTCTCCAAGCAGAAACCTTGATTTAGTTTGAACAAAATTTGGATGTTTTACTTTCTTGACAGTGAAAGTCATATTATTTGAACTATTTAATGCTTTCAAAAATGAAATTGTTCTTAAGTCATCTGAGAGTTTTTAAAATTTTATCCACAATCTTTAATCAGAGATTAAACAGACCACCTCTAAACATTGAAACATATAGGAGCTGCTTCTTTGAAAACCACACTAGTACTGTTAACATTTTTTTCCCCCATGTGCTTCCAGGTTTTGCTATATCTTGTACAGACATACAGAAACATATATCCCCTGCACATAAAGCAAAAATTCAGACTGATTTTTAACATCGTGAGCTGCTTCTCTGTTCCATTGTTATTTTAATAACCATTATTTATTTTCTGGTGTCCCACTTCTGACAAATTTCTGCTTGATGAGAGCCTCTGGAGTATAGATTTATAGTTTTTCCTCACTTGATGAAAATAATTTTCTTTTACTGAAAGAGATTGTGATTCCTTTATTTTAAAAATATTTCCTCTCTAAAGAGGTATCTCACGTGGCTTGGCAAATAAGTGCTAACCATATATTTATTGCTATTTCTCTATACTTCTTTTTTTTTTTAGATTACAGGCTCCTTTAGACAGGGGATTCCGCAATCTTATCCAGAATTCAGCAATTAGAATAATCCTAGTTAGTTCCCTTAACCACAAATGTATCACGCACATACTCTAATAGTAACAGTAGATGTTGAAAAATGGATGGTGGTAGATGTATTCAGTGTTTTGAGCAAAACAAACTGCATGAATTCCTGAGTAACCTGGTTTGATCTCATCACAACTGACCCTGTTTTGAGCAGAAGACTGGACTAAATGACCTCCTGAGGTCTGCTGCAACATGAATTATCCTATGACCTTGTGAACCTCAGCTGCTGAATTTCATTGCTGCTTTGCCCCTTCTGAAAACAAAGTACCAGAAAAATGTAATTTCTGTTGGTGTTTTGTTTGGTTGGTTTTGTATCCGTATAAGAGATATGTATATATACAAATATACAAATAATGGTGTTTTCCTATTCTTACAGTTTTCTGAAATTAAGTCTTCCTTTCTCAGATTTATACTGTGTTTCTAGTCCTGTGGAAATAAATTTACTATATTCTGGTAAGGGAAACCAAAATGAAACTCATCAAAAAGGTTATTTTAAGAAGCTAGCCAATACATTCATCCAAAACCATTATATAATTCTCAACAGAATATTCTTAACCTATGATTGTTGATAATACTTTTTAGAGGGGTTCATTTCTTCTAAATCATATTTTTCAGTGGTAACAAAGGCTGAAAGTTGAACTTCTAGTTTAAAGTCACAGTTTTACTGAGGCATCAGTGAAAACATTCAAACTCCCTCTTCTTTTTTTCCCCCTCATTCTTTTCTTTCCTGTGTCAAAACTAGATCATGTTTTGTGCACATTTTCTGGTAGGATTGAAGAGAACAATTTTATGTTTGAAATATAAAATCAATCTTAATGTTAAAATTGAGCTATATGGGCTTTTTTAATATTTGAGAGCAATCACACTCTCTGAGGAATCTGTGTACAAACTCAGATCTGAAAGAAAATGGTGGTGTTTTTACAGTATGTGAACACAACCATCTGATTTATAGTTCAATCTGTTAATGCACTCTGTTATTAGGCCACCTGGCAGTTTTATGCATTGTGAATTTAAAGAGGAGCTCAATGTAACATAAGCTTTACAAGCTGGGGAAATATTATTGAAATGAAACATGAATGAGAACCATTTAAACAATAAAATAATGTGTGTAGACTATATATTTTTTCATTTTAGTAAATGCACAGCCTTAGTTTTATTTGCTGAAGTTAGATGAGGTTCTGAGAGTCTCCAACGATGAAACTTTAAGCTAGCTTCTTTTTACAATACTGGCAATCCTATAGTTTCTGATGTTCACATCAGTAAATCCGAAAGCATATCTCCCTATTACATTGGGAAACTGCAAATTGGAGAAATATTTTCACTGCTTTGTTAAGGTAGCATTTAATTATTGCATGGGTTGAAGTACATTCATCAAAAAGCTACATATAGACATATAAAAGTCTGTACCAAAAAATGATGAAAACAGGTTTGCTGGCCCAAAATATAAAAGGTCACAAGCCTGAAAGAAAACAAAGACTGTTTTAATATCCAGAATTAGTTAAACTTACTTGTGTGTGTATATATATAAATAATGCACACACACAAAGATAATAATTCTATCATCTAGCTTGTCTAAAGAAGACCAATGAAGCTGGTGAAGGGTCTAGAGCACAAGTCTTATGAGGAGCAGATGAAGGGTGGGGGGTTGTTTAGTCTGTAGAAAAGGAGGCTGAGGGGAGACCTTCCTACTCTCTATAACTACCTGAAAGGAGGTTATAGCCAGGTGGGTGTCTCCCAAGTAACAAGCAATAGGACAAGAGGAAATGGCCTGAAATTGCACAGGGCAGGGTTTATAATGGATATTAGGAAGAATTTCTTCACTGAAAGGGCTGTCAATCATTGGAACATGCTGCCCAGGGAAGAGGTTGTGTTACCATTCCTGGGGTTATTGTGTAGATGTGGTGCTTAGGGACATGGTTTAGTGGTGGACTTGGCAGTGCTAGGTTAACAGTTGGACTTCTTGATCTTTGTTGATTTTAAAGGTCTTTTCATTTAAGAAAACACAGAATCTAAATGATTCTGTGATTCTCTCTCTTTTTTTAGTTTTATATCTTTCAAGTTCTTTTTCTCCAAGTTTCTTATTCAACTATGATACTAGAAACTTCCTTTTCCTATTTTAAACTAAATCTGAACACATTCACATGACCTCAGGAGGGCTGGAGTTTTAAGTACAAGAGTTGACAGAGCTGCAAATATAAAATAAGCATTCTATTATTCTATATAATAGGATAACCCCTCCTCATCTGGCACAGAACCATGGAGGCAGATAAATTTTCCTAGGTGCTTATGGGCATATCTACATCATCATTTCAAACATTTCAATTAGATGTTTGCTAATTTGTCTAATACCTACCGGAGACAATTTTCATTGAATCAGAATGAAATCTTATCTGTTATTTGTTGTATTTTTAACAATGTCAGAATAAAGAGATATTTTTCCAGGCAGTGGAAACAGTGAATAAAATGGGCAGAGTGCCTTTTTATCTTGTCTGGGCAGTTACTTAAGGCTCATCAAAACTTCTGCTTTTTCCTTTGCCCACAACTACAGGGACAGAGTCAAGGTGAACTGTGAATATGTTGAGCTGTTGTCTTCTCAGAATTTTACTGGTTGTGAGCTGGGAAGGCTGGTTTGCACAATAAAAAAATGTAACAAAAGAGAGATCCAAAGGAATGATTACAATTTTCTGACTCACAGTTCTTCCCCCATGGCAGTGTAGATAAGCACCTTCCTTTATTCAAAACAAGAAGTGAAGTTAAGCACTTAATACAGGAAATCTTGCAAGTATGTTTATTAATATAAATGTCTTAGCACCTACAAGTGTGCTCCAAAAGACACAGAGTGAAGAGGAGTGATTCAACAGGGAATTAGTACACTGTTTAAAGAGCTGTGTTTATCTCCCCACAACCTCAGCCATAGTATTAAAAGCACATACAACACTTTGTGACTAACGCTGAAGAACAGAACCTCAAAGTTTTGCCTAGGCAGCAGTTTATTCTCATCTGGAAGATCCAGGTTCTTTATTTGAAATCACACAAGGGAAGACTTGAATCCAAGGCGTTCACATCTTGGATGAATGCTGTAATCATAGAATTATAGAATGCCTGAGGTTGGAAGGGACTTCTGGAAGTCATTTAGTCCATCCCTCCTACTCAAGGGCCACCTAGATCCAGTTACCCAGTTACCCAGGTCTAGTTGGCTTTTGAATATCTCCAAAGATGGGGACTCCACAACCTTTTTAGGCAACCTGTGCCAGGGCTCAATCACCCTTTGTTTGACCCAGGCTGGAGGCCAGGTGCTCCTCAAAGCCACTCTATCACTCTGCTTTTCAGCTGGACAGGGGAAAAAAAATATATTGAGAGGCTCAGGAGTTGAGATAAGGACAGGGAGAGATCATTCTGCAATCAGCGTCACAGGCAAAACAGACTCAACACAGAATAAAGGAAAGAAAACTCTCTAATTTATTACACTGCACTGCATACCCAGCGAGACCAGATTTGGATAATGAGAAGTGCAGCCAGACCTTAAAGCACCTTCCCCCCACCCCTCCATTCTTAGCAGACTTCACTTTACTCATGATTTTGCTCCCTTCTTCCCCTCGCATTGTGGGGGCAGGGATTGGGGGTTTCAATCAGTTCCTCACAAGATGTTTTCATTCTTAGCATCTTAGTGGGGGGGCGGGGAGGAGGCATTCCTCACACCCTTCTCCTCCTGCACCATGGGGTCCCATCCACAGGACACAGTGCTCCAACAACTTCTCCAAAGTGTGTCCTTTCCCATGAGGCTTCAGCTCTTCACAACCTGCCCTGGCATGGATCACTTCTATAGGGTGCAGTCATAAAATCATAGAATGTCTCTTAGTTCCTTGGGCACAGACTGCTCCAGCCTGGTCCTCCACTGAGTCACAAGCCTCCCCCTCAGCAAACCTGCTCTGGTTGGGGCTCTCTCTCTCATTTCCGTTTCCACAGGCTGCAAGGGCTGGCAGAGGCTTGTTCTAGTGTGTGTCACAGCATCTTCTGTATATTTCTACCGCCTCCAGTGTGGGCCCTCTCTACGGGCTGCAGGTGGGGTCTCTGCCCCCCATCCTCTTCCATGGACTGCAGGGGGACAACTGCCCCACCATGGGTTTCTCCATGGGCTGCAGAGGAATCTTTGTCTCTGGTGTCTAGAGCTCCTCCCTAGCCCCCATCTTCACTGGCCTTGGTGCCTGCACAGTTTCTTGTATCTTCTCACTCCCTACTCTCATGTCAAAAAGCAGCTGCAGTCTTTTTCTCTGAAATGTGATTCACAGCAATGCTGTGTCCACCACTGATGGGCTTGGCCTTGGACAAGAATGACTCCAGCCTTGAGCACAGACTGTGTTTACTCTGTTGAACCTACAGAAGGCTCCTAGCTGCTCTTGTAGAAGCTACCCCTGCAGCCCTCATTCCTCCTCCAGAATCCAGCCATGCAAAGCTACAACACCTTTAAAGTAAAAAGCACTTCCTGGTGTTCCAGTGGAACCTCCTGTATTTCAGTTTGTGTCCCATTGACTTTTGTCCTGTCACTGGGCACCACTGAGAAGAGCCTGGTTCTCTTCTCTTTGTACCCTCCCTTCGGGTATTTATATAGATTGCTAAGATTCCTCCCCTGAGCTTTCTCTTCTCTGGGCTGAACGGTCCCAGTTCTTTCAGTCTTTCCTCATAACTGAGATATTTCATCTTACTGGTCCTTCAACTAGACTCTCTCCAGTGTGTCCTGGTATATCTTGTAGTGTTGTGTCCAGAAAAGGACACAGTACGCTGCATGTGACATCACCAGTGCTGACTAGAGAGGAAGGATCACCTTCCTCAACCTGCTGGCAATACATTTCCTAATACTACCTGGGATGCCATTCACATTATTTGCCTCAAGAGCACATTGTTAGTTCACATTGAACTTTGTGTCCACCAAGACCTCTAGGTCTTTGGTCTACCAAGCTGCTTTCCAAGTGGGCAGCTCCCAGTATATACTGATGCATAGAGTTATTTCTCCCAGATGTAGGACTTTACACTTCTCCTGTTTGAACTTCCTAAAGTTCCTGTCAGTCCATTTCACTGCCCTGTCGAGTTCCTCCTAGATGACCTTCTTGTGTAACAGCCACTCCTCCCAGTTTTGTGTCATCTGCAAACTTGCTGAGGGTACACATAGCCCCATTATCCAGATCATTAATGATGCTGATGTTGAACAAGACTGGACCAATTATTGACCACTGACATACACTGCTACTTACTGGCCTCCCACTAGACTTTGCACCTCTGATCACCACCCTCTGGGTCCAGTTGTTCAGCCAGTTTTCAAGTCAGCCCACTGCTCATCCAGCCTGTACATCAATAGTTTGTCTATGAGGATATTATGGGAGACAGTGTCAAAAGGCTTTAGTGAAATGCAGATATCACTGAGCCATAAAGTATTAGGCAAAAATACTAATACCAATTTTTTACATTTTTCACAGCATGGGGAGAGACAGACATCACCAGACAGGATTTAGCCTTCTATAAAGAGAATAAACTTTGACAGCATCTCCCCAGACTACAGCTGGAGTATGGGATTACTCAATGTGATACAGAGAGTGAACAAAGGGCAAAAGTCTCACTTTTGTGAGTCCTTAGATAAGATGGAAATCTGACTTAATAAATACGGTGGTCAGACAACTAAGGTAAGAGACTGTCTCTCACCTTTTTCACTTTGTTGAGTGCAAGGAAGGATAATTGGGCTCAGATATGGTTCTAAACTGCCTATAGGCCATCCAGTACATGAGAATTAGACATTTCTACTTAAACTTAAGATAGGTTTAGCTTCAGATGGTGGACGTAGGAATTTATCAGTCAAAATATAGGTATTATCATCTGAGTGGTTTGTCATCTTGTAGGCAATGGAGAGCTACTCAAACAGACCTAGGTCTCTCCAAAAAAATGGCTCAATTCTGTTACGAAAACAGAAATAACCAGTGCAATTTGAAATTACTTAACTTCTCCATCCAGTGTCTATCTGACAGTCCAGGAGACTGTGTGTTTTCCATAGGTTCTGTGCCTTATATAACAGCACACGTGACTGTCAGATACTCTGAGGCATTTTAAATAATACTAGACCTTTATGCTTTGCCAGCCTTTGCTTTTGACCACCTTTTACATTTCATCAATCGTTTTGGCTGATAGCTTACACATAGCCATCTATCTTTGCACACCTAAATGCAAGTAAGTGTACAGTCTGGAGCTAAATCTAATTTTCAGTGAAAGAGTTCAACATTAATAATGTTCGTAGAATGTATACTTTGAGAAGAAATGCAAAGAGTTCATCACCCTCTACTCACAAACTGCCTAGTGCTCTTTGAAGGGCAATATCACACTAAATGTTTGCAAATAGCCAGTGGTGAAAAAGCAGGTCCTCAGTAGAGAAGTTTCACAAGTACTTGAGTGCCAGCTGTATTCAAAGTATCAGGGCATGAAATCTGTCACAGTTTGACTTTTCTGTAGGAGAAGTACTCTGAGGTTGTCACATCTGCATAGATGGTGAATCCAAAGTGATCTAGGGGTTAAGACAACCATTGAAATGTCAAGGTTTAATTCTACTTCATTAATATATTGTGACAAGGGAAAAAATTAACAGCTTTGGGTTTTATCATCTTCATGTATATTAGGTAACAACAAAGTACACATAAGTCACTCCTAAATGTGGGTCTAGTTTCAACAAACTAGGAATAATCCATTCCTCTGATGCTAGATGGAGGTGAAGCCCTGGCTTCTAAAAATCGTTAATTGTATGCAGAAATCAGTTAATGAATATTCTCCAGAAAGGCTTACAATGACAGAAGTATAACTGACATATTTTGTTACTGGCTTTTGGCATAAGAAAAACTGTTTCTGCTCCAGTCTCTTTCTTAATAAACAGCATTTGATACTGTATGGATTCCAGGAGCTTTTCTGGCTTGTAGGACAGTAGGAGAGTAATTTGTTTGAGTATGTTGATTCTGAGAATTATTTAAGCATATGGAAACCTTGACTGCATCATTTTTGACTTATTTCTGCTTCTGTTCTGCTTTGGTTTTATTAATCATGATGCTCACATCAAGAAAATAATACTCTCACTCTTTAAAATGAACAATATTGAAAAATCTATTAACAGATTTGGCAAATATCATTAATTGGGGTCTTTTTTGTAAGTCTCCAGAATTGGTTTAAGACATGGGAAGTTTCAGACTAGGAATGACCCCACAAGATCAAAGTTGAGGCACCTGTGTAGATATGAGGAAGTGGACACTGAACTGCCAGTGTAATCCTGAACAAAGGAATGCAAAGGGACAGCCTCACCTTTGTGAAACACAGAGCATTTCTGTCTCTGCAGTTGTCAGACAGTCACCTTCCCCAAGCAGAAAATTCAACAGGGCTCTTTAAAATCTTCTTTCCTTGTAACAAAGCTGAGCTTAGAAGTTTGAAATCAATGCCTTGTAAAAGGAAGCCAAGTGGGTGGCATTTTCCAACCATGAGACATGTCATTACCATTGACCTCACTACTCTTCTTAAATAGCCAGAGAAGGGCAACAAAATTGTCAATTAGATTTGCAGTGAGCAGGAGTCAGCCTTACTTAACTTGTGCTTGCCTGCATAATCATGCATATCTCTCCTCTATATCAGGAGTTGTTCAAGCCTATAATAACTAGGGTTCAACAAGTCTGAACCACCTTCCTATGCTGATGATATGGAAGTTGTTGATTTGCTACAGATTATTCAGGATTTTTGTAGCTTTGACAGAGTGTCATATTTTAAATTCCACCTCTGAAAGCTTGTGCTGCGGTTATCAAATAGGAAATAGTGGAAGGAAGTACAGTATTAAGGAAAGAATGATTCTGATTTTACTTTTTTAAAGACCATAATAAGTCTCTTTGTTATTTTGCACTTCATAAAGCCACCACTCTAAATTTGACATGACCTGCAGTTCCGTCATATGGTAGAGTGAGTGATGCACAAAGGTGGTAACTAAGCCCTGTTTGCGGACCTACATGCAGGCAGTGCTGTGAAACGTGACAACATTATGACTTCCTTAGCCACACAATCCTACTGTCATAAAAGCACTCTATTTACTCAAAGGTTTTTAAAAGGTTTAACCAAGTTACACTTAAAGATGATGAATATGCTTATCAGCTATTATAGTTGTACAATATTTCTTCAGTATGCAGAGTGCATTGTACAAAAAGAGCTTTTTCAAAATTAGTAATCCCTCCTGCAACATTGGTGCCTTGTTGTTGCCTAGAAGCTCTCTTTCAACATTATATCCTTCTAACCTTTCTTTGTGTGAGTAGCCTATCTCTTCATCTAATCATGGCATTGACAACCCCTGTTTTACAACCATATCCTATGTCTGAGCTGCTCTAACAAAAACCCACTGACTCAAAATTTGAGTCTACTGTTCCACATCCCAAGCCATGCTCTGGATACCAATGCTAAAAAGCTTGGGTGTGCTGAATACAAGTGCATAGTAGTCCTGTTAAGCATTAACAGTTATGCTTCTCAACTGTTTGTACAATGATAACAATCTCACCTATCTTTTCAACATACACTTACTTTGTAGTGTAGGTGATGGGGACCTTCATGCGGATCAAATATAAGGCTCATTAGCAATTCCATATAGCTGCTAGATTAGGTACTCATCAGGGACACATTACATTCCACTTTATTTCCACTGTTTAAAGATGTGTGTAGCCTTGAGTAGGATCTGGACCCCTTTCTTGTGTACTTTGTCTCTCTTTAATATCCATCCTGGAGGTTTTCTACCCTACCTGTTATTCAGGTGTTCCCCTTTCCATTACACACTGAATATCTACATGTTAAAGATTATGCTTCCCACTTTCTTTTATGAAGAAGATATGAGAGGATCTTGTCACGAACATCCACAAAGAGGTCTCTCCTCCTGCCCTCCATAGTATGTGCAGGTTGGATATACCGTATTTACTGCTTTTTGTGCTGACTCCTATGGCCATGTTGTGCTCCACATTTCTCTGCTCCCCTAAATTTTGACACTCAGGTTTAGAAGACACCGATCTAGACTGAGAATTGAATTCTAGAACTCTCTTCCACTAAAACTACTTGGTTTACAGGTTTTACATACATAAGAAATAGCCCCTAAAGGCCAAATTTTTAATTTCCTCCAACAATGCTGCTTTCAGTTAACATTTCTAGCATATCTCCTGGTTTGTCCCAGATAGAGTTTTTAATGCTACAAGGCCTTGTTTGCCACAGAAACTAACATTTTTCAAGTGTTATTCCATGAAATTCATCACATTTACTGAAAATATATTTAGTAAAACATAAAACATAACAAAATTAGTCTCAGTTATTTAAAAGTGTACAGCTATAAACTACTACATCACTGGAAGAAATCTCAATTAAGCAGAATTGCCATCCCCATTAAGCAGTAGTCATTGCCATTAAGTATCATTGGACTTAAATTGTTCCCAGGGAGACGTCCTGATTAAGCGGACTTCCTAGTTTAAGTGTATCTCAATTAAATAGAATGTGCTGCATCAGCATTTCATTTTATGAATGCACTGAGAAGGCATTTGATTAGGATTTTGAAATGGTTTGTGTGATTGCCATCATTATTGAAAATATAGATGGGAATGCAAAAAGAACTTTTGGGAAATGGTATTTACAGCAACTGGGTACCCATCTCTTGGACAGTTTTAATAATGCCCACTTAAAGTTTCTGGTATGGTTTGTAGATACTTGTTTGGTCCTGTGTGGACATGATTAGTTGTACTTAAAAAGATCTTTAAAAAGTAAATCTACAAGTAAGTATATGCCTAGTCTTGAAATCAATTAAGGCTTAACAAACTCAATTTGCCTTTTAAAATTTCCACATGGCTCCAAAGAGCTGTTTTTCTGCACATGAAGTTTAGCATTTTAATGCATGTTTAGAAATTCTCAGTGTCTTACGTCTTTGTATCTGATCACATAAATTCTGAACCTGATCTAAAATAAAGTTAAGCCATAAACTAGAAAGTTTCATTGTAGGGCTCCATTTATTCCCAATCCAGAATTGGACTAGATTTTTTTTCCCCTGCTTTTTTATAGGCATTTCTTAAAAATATCTAGACATAATTCTCATCTGCCTAAACCAAATATATATCTGAGCCAGTGTGACACAGAGAGCAAATGAGGGTAACAGAATTATTATTTTGGAAAAGAAGAATGATGAAGTGGATATTTTAGTGGTATAAATGACTCATTCTGTTACTTCCATTTCATGAAACTTTATTCTGATGTACTTATTTTATTACAGTAGAAGTGAAATGAAACCCATTTTTGAATAATATTAATATGAGAAAGAAATAAAGGACAACTGGGTGTTGTAATTATCTCTTTGTATATCATCTAGCCAAGACTGGAAAAAAGCCATGCAACTTAGCGAAGTTTCCCATGAGTTTCTGTAAGCCTAACCACCCTTTGAAAGCTATTGACAGTTTAAAGGATAAATACATTGCAGATGTTTTATTTTTCCCCTCTGTCTGTAGACACTGTATAACCACATTCCAGTTGCACCAATGAAGCCTCTGCCACCTTAGAAAATGGGAGTCCACTTATCCCCTAATGCAAGAAGGTATTTATCTGCTTAATTCCCATTAGCATTAATAGGAGTTACATGCCTAATACTGCTCAACATTGGTGAGAAATGCACCTTAAATTTTCAGCTGCTTGAAATTGCAACCTCTGCAACCACACATAAGAGATTATAAATAAAGAAACAATAGAGACAAAGCAGGCTCCTAAGAGGTACCAGCAGTGTCTAGATAGAAGCAGACAATTTTCCCCTCAGCAAGCTTTTCTGCTTAAATCATTTTAGTAAATAAATATTTAACAAGTGACAGAACTTAATTGATGTTTATATTTACACGGCAGTTAATTTATATTCTGCTAGAGCTGAATCCTCCATCCACAATAATGCTTTATATCCCTCCATGGTGGCAGACACCCAAACAGCACAGTTGTGTTTTTGAAGAAAAGCATAACAACAAAAAAATGCACTACTCCAGATACTATATAAGTCATTACTTTTTTTTTCCTCTCTTCAGCTGTCAGATGTATTGCATTATATTATCAGATTGATAGATCTAGTGTTATTTCAACATTTACCACTTTACAACAACAAATAGAAAACATATAAGGAAGCTTTGGTAACAAATCTTTCTTAATATGTATGTGAAATAGACAGTCTAAGAGAAAATATAACTGATGACAGATTTCATTTCAATCTGCTGGTGCTTATTAAGATGTCTACACAGAAAAAAGCGAAATCTGAATACATCTTTTTCTGCAAACAAAGGAAAGTTTTAATTGCTTTAATCAGCATTTGCTTTGTCTTTGCAGTGACATAGAAAAAACAAGTCAGGTATAACCAGCAGATGTCTTCTAAACAAAATTTGTAAGCAGAGACTTTAGATTATTTCTATTATTTGTGTCTATAACTTGGTTAAAGACTATGCTACAGGTGCAACATCATTAAAAAATTCTTAAGTCCACCTTATAAAACAGACTTTTACTTGATTATATTTTATATCATGTGGAGAAAGAAGTTGGCATAAATCTGATCAAACCTCCCACAAAGCCCTGCAACAAATGGTGTAGAAACCTTATCAGAGCACAGCCCAAGGAAACGAGCTGCATGTTGAGGAAGATGTGCAGCTAAAAAGATAATAATTTGACACAACCAATGTCATTCAACAGGGTTTGGAGAAAGTGATGGTAAAATCCATTGTTTCTTTCAGCTCATATGCTCTTGATATTATATTTTAATGATGCACTTAGCTCACTCCTCGTCGGAAAGAAAGGTCAAAAAGACCCTTCCTACTTCAGAATAAACATGATTTCACCCAGTGTTTCTGCATGTATTTGCTCTTGTAAATGCATAACTCTTGTCCAGAAAAGAGGGGGGTAGTAGAGAGATGAAACTAATTTCTTTGTCCTTTTCTTCAACTAAAATAGTATTGCTCGGTGTTAAGCCCCACATGAGTGGTTCTTAACTGTGGTCCTGTAGACCATTCCTAGATGTTTCAAGCATTGTCAGTATCAGAAAGCCTCTGTCAGAAGGTTATGCTTCCTTCTGCACACAGGTTGCACTTGTAGCAATACATATCTTACACGAATACTGATTTTAAATGCCTCTGGGCACTGAATTCTTTGAAAGAATATTCACATACTGTGGCTAGATCAGTAGCAGGCTAGGTCAACATTTGGTTTTGTGGAACCACTATAACTGTCTTTCTTTAAATACATACACCAAAGTGCTTTTTCTGGAATGTCTTCAGTGTTCAGTAGGACAGGAGGCCTCACAATCCTCACAATTCCAGCCTATCACTGAACTTCGTGTTATGGCTTCCCTCAGACTGACAAGTAATAAAATGGGGTTGGGCAGAAGACACTGATCTTCATTTAGCTCTTCTAGGTCTTTCTATTGATACATACATTTGTCATCCCTAGCTTGGAAAATGGACGCAGGGCCATGAAATACCTTTTCTTCTTTTCATAGACGCTGAGGATGGCTCTTTGCCTGCCATGTGGCATCCAACATGTAACTGAGGGCTGTGATCTTCCCAGACTCATTGTATGTTCAGCAAACATGAAGAGAAATACTCTTCTTCAGAGAAGTCTTTGAAGAAATAGGATAATGTAGATGCTCTGAGTCACATTCTTGAGAGAACTGTGGAACCCATCTATCCATGACTTATGTAGAATTTAGAAAGCCCAGCTTGGGCATGTCTCTTCAGTGGACCTTCAGAGAACAGCTTAGTCCCTGCACAAAGCACCTATTATAATACAGGTCATCAGTAGATACAGCTAATAAACAGAAATAGTTTGGGTTGAAAATCAATGACAAAAGTCATGCTAACTTCAATAGGGCTGGCATTTCATCCTATGTGATTTCAAACTAACCACAAAATGGACAGTGATGTGCTACTGTCATTGGAGCTATCATTTTATCTCTAATTCAGACGGTAAACCTTTCACATGCTAGGTGTGAGATGGACAGATTCATACAGAAATAACCCTTCAAGGATAAACACCCTTTTTAAATCACTGAAGAGTTTGAGTGGGACCTTAATCACTAGCACAGACTGGCAGGTCATTTTTTTGACACTTGCACACAGTTTTGAAAACCAGCCAGAACTGGCAGGTGCAAAGTTTCTGCACTCCTTTTATACACAATAATTCAGCAGTGAATGGTTATATGTGGCCACATAGATATATGGCAAGAAATCTGGTGAAGGGTCTAGAGCAGAAGCCTTATGAGGAGAGACTGAGCCAAGAGAAAAAGAAGCTGAGGGGAGACCTCCTCACTCTCTACAACTGCCTGAAAGGAAGTTGTAGCCGGGGGGACGTCAGTCTCGCCCCAAGTAACAAGTGATAGAAAAAAAGGGAATGGCCTCAAGTTGTGCTAGAGGAGGTTTATATTGGATATTAGAAAAAAATTTCTTCACCAATAGGGTTGTCAGTCATTGGGACAGGCTGCCCAGGAAAGTGGTGGATTAATCCCTGGAGGTATTTAAAACATGTGTAGATGTGGTGATTAGGGACATGGTTTTATTGGGGGAATTAGCAATGCAAGGTTTGGACTTGATGATCTTAAAGATCCTTTCCAACTTAAATGATTCTATGATGTTGTAGAATCATAGCGTTTATATACATAAAATAACATATATATATATAGGCAAGAACTCGTGGCTAAAAATCGAGGAAGACAGTACAGAACTGTGCTTGAATACAGCAGTAAAAGAAAATTTAATGTACCTAGATTTTTACCAAGAATAGCATCTTTTCTCCTTAAACTTTCCTGTAATACTCTGTGTTTCAGCACTACTGGTAAATCTAAAAAAATGAAGAAAAAGAAAAAAAATCTCACTATTTCCATGATGAATCCCTCAGAAGGTTTAGTCCTGGAAACCCTTGAAGGATGATGAATTTATGAAACTCAGTTTTCCCTAATAAATGAAGGGATACATGAGTATTTGTTAGATTACAATCTAAATTAGCAATGTGTAAAGTAGAGGTCATCCAGGATGAGTAGTTCTGGGCAAAGGTCTTTGAGGCGAGTAAAGGCCTTTCTCTGCTACTCTCACCTTCCTCTCCTCTGCACACTTAACTCCTGTCCTCTGCAGAGTAATGGAGGAGGGATCATGAAAGACAACCCCTTCCCAATTCAATAAAGTACTGGAATTATGTATTATTATTTATTGACGTTTTAACTTTTACTTAACATCATAATTACATGATTAACATTTTGCATGATTAATGAGAGAAACAAAAAAGATTGGTAAATGTTTGATTTTTTTAGTACAAGCTACTGACCTAATTCCCTACACACATCTGAACATATTTGTTAAATAACAGAATTTATAATCAGCAAAACAATTCAACTGAAAAATCCCCTCACTGCTATCAATATTTCTCACAAATACAGAGTTTGTGGCTGAAGCCAAAACAAAGTCTAGGCAAATTCCCTTGCAAAGGCCTGACAACAGGATCATGGGAAAAGGAAGGAAGTTGGAAGATGCTGCTGAAATCACTGTAGACATGTCAAACAAAAGTTCTCTTGCTGAAAATGTCATGAAATCATAACTAGCTCCTTGCTGCCGTTGGGCACTTGTCTTTGGACAACAGCAGAGACCTTCTTGCTCTAATATTCTACTATTAAAATGGTTGAAATGAAAATCCTTTATGATGGTGCTCAGTGTAGCCTTTAAAGGAAAATCCATCGACTCATTTAAAATAATGTGTAGTGGTTATGTTTCATACAGGGTGCATTGTATCAGACCTTGCAGCCAGAATTTCACACCTCTGTTCCTGACACTGAAAGTATGTTTATGTATTTGAATAAAACATGATTTTTGTTCCACAGCTGCCCTGTAGCATGTGTAATGTGAATATTACATCATGCAAATTACTACCTTAGTCTTTTAGTAAGTTGGCATAATAGAGAAGATAATAGAAAAAAGCTTTCACAGATGTCATAAACATGTCATAAACTATTTTCATGTCCAGAGAAGGGCAACTAAGCTGGTGAAGGGTCTGGAGAGCAAGCCTTATGAGAAGCAGCTGAAGGAATTGGGGTTGTTTAACCTGGAGAAGAGGAGGCTGAGTGGGACCTTATCATCACCTACAATTACCTGAAAGGAGGTTGTAGAGAGATAGGTGTTGGTACCTTCACCCAAGCGGCAGGTGATAGGATGAGGGGGAATTGCCTCAAGCTGCACCAGGACAGGTTCAGATTAGACATTAGGAAAAAGGTCTTCACTGAAAGGGTTGTTGTTATTCACTGGAACAGGCTGCCCAGGAAGGTGGTTGAGTCACCAACCCTGGATGTATTCAAAAGACGGGTAGATGAGGTGCTTAGGGCTATGGTCTTGTAGTTGATCATTGAGTTGGACTCAATGATCTCAAAGATCTTTTCCAACCTAGTGATTCTGTGATTCTAATTAACAGAAATACATGTTAGCTTCAACTAGATTTAAAACCCATCCACAGTATATCTAATCACAGATTTTCTTGTTTGTTTGTTTGTTCTAATCTAATAACTACTGTAAGAACTATCCAAGCAACCATTGTAATTCCTCTGAGAGAAAAACTCCTACAAAAGGTAAACAGTTTGTATTAAGCTTCATGCACCTTTCCCCTGAATTTTTGATCTTTTTCTATCAGAATATTAAAGACACTGGCATATTTGTGTAGGAGGTCCAGAAATAAAATTGTTAAATAGATGTTAAATGTCTAAAATTCCATAAAAGAAGATGAAATATTTTCATTAGATAAGACTTTTTGGCAATAAACATTGGTAACAAAGGGAAAACCAATCATTTTTCTAATTCCATATTTTAAGATAAAACAGAAGGATTAAAATAAGATCAATAAGCACATTATCATCCTATTAATATGAAGTGTATCTCAGTTACACTGAACTATAATAAATAAATGACTGGAAAAATAATCAACTTAGTTGAAATAAGTGTCATACAATACTTTCTATAAAAATAAAAAACATTGAGGATTGAAATCTCCAAATTATTATTATGCTAAATACCTAACAAATATCAGTTGAAAAATGCAAGCTATTCATTAAATAAACCAAAATATACAAAGAAAAACAAAGGAGGATAACATTTCATACCACACTTAATTTTATTTATTTAATCTTGTCTCAGGCGCCTATAATATTTAACTGTTATACAATTACCACAGTACAAAGCACGAAAAACACTGAAATAAAATTTCAAAAGCTCAGATATCTAGCCAAGACAACATCAATCAAATCTCCTATCAAAAGAAATCAATTGCTCACAGATACAAAGAATGGGAAAAAATGGAATAGCAGGAATGAGTTACACGCAAGAGATGGAAAAGAGTGGTCAAGAATAAGTCATCCCAAATCGTGATGACTGTTTTTACACCATTGTAGGTGTTCATGCTACTTTAGATACAAAACCCTATGTAACTCTACAGTAACAGATTTCAAGCGTTAAATATTGTCAACTCTCCAAGAACAGTGAGAGAGGGGAGGACAGGATAACCAAATAAAGTTAAGCATAGATAAAACAAACTTACAGCAAATGCCAGTACATTCTGTTTAGTATATTTACCTTTTAAGAATGAGACCACAAGCATGAAATGAGGTCAGAAAAGGATTTCCTTTTTTATTTTATTTTTTTATTAAAGCATAACACATATAATCCATAACCCAGATAATCTCACACACATTTGAGAATTGACCATGAAGTGACCAAACCTTGCAACATACCGGAAGTGAATAGCTCTTTCTTCTCTGGAGGTGCAAATGAGAGGCAGGTTCTATATAAGCAACGGTTTCCAGGTCAAGGACACCAGTTCAAGGTCAAATTGTGAGGATGCTAGGTTTGGTGAAGTAATCAAAGACATATCAGTGTTCCTAACTTTTAGCAGAGTCTCCAGAACAGAATTTGATGTCATATTAGACAGCCAAGATACCCATGTAATGGAAAGGGAGAGAGAAGAGTACCTAGAAGAGCTCAAGATGGTTAATGAGAAACACTGGTGAAAAGTGTCACCTGAAGCCCCATGTCTTCCTTAAGTTGAGATACTTCACTGGAGACTTTGGGAAGGCACTTTGCCACTTCAGAATCCACTCTACAAAACTGATTTTTGCAGAAAAACTCCATCTTTTTTTTTTTTTTTCTTCAAAGAACGAATAATTCAATTAATAATTAAAACTAAGAGATACCTCTTGTAGCTATCGACATAGCACACTTCTCAAACCTATTTCTCACAGTAGAATAATGCATACAGTTTGGGTGTATCCTGGTAAATAAAAAAGGGCAGCCTTGCCTTGTGACTTTGAAGCCACAAGGCTCTGACTGACAGATTTTATGCTCCTTAAGACTAGTCTCCTCTAGAGCAGATTGACCCTGCAGGCAGCATAAGTAGGGTATGAACTAAGAGTTAAGCAGTGTGGACAGCAAGGATTCAGTGCTGAAGCCTCCTCTGCTGTTTATCTTTTATTTAGGAGAACAGATAGACTCTGGGGGATGGAGCATTGTTCACTCTCCCTAGGAAATTATGCAAGAAAAAAAAGTGTTGTTTGTAAAAAGGGATAATAATGTATTGCACCAGCTGACGGGGCAAAAAGGTAAGTTTTTGGCACAGAAACTTTGTTACATTTCTGCTGTAGAATCTTCAGTCTTGAAAGCTAAATACTTGGAAGAAATTGCCTTCATTTTAACTCTGATTCTAAGATATGCCTTAGGTGGATTTGAGATCTGTTAAGCCAGAAAGGAAAAGCCAGACAGGAGTATGGCTCTCTAGCCTGGTAAGTAGGGATGTTTAGTGTTTCTAGGCTCTCTCCCCAAAACTGTTTGTCATTTTTGCATGTAAGTGAATGATCATTGACTGCAAAACTCAGCAAAAGGACTACAGGTAGGGACAAGAAACACAGGGCTCTCCCACTAAATTAAGTGCCCTAAACATTCATACTCAGTGGAGGGGTTGGCAAATGCTGCAGCCCCAGTGACTAAACCTTTTCCTGGGACGATATAAAGGAACACCTTGTGTGTTGGATTCTCCAGCCAGTAGATGTGGGTAAAAAAAGATCACCATCTTTTTTTTCAGGGAGAGAAAGATTTGCTGTGTAATTTGTGGGAAGCTTAGTAGTGATGAGACAAAATCAGTACGAAAACTCAGCGAGTGGAGTCCTAAGGAAGCTTAAATAGAGAAAGGCTCCATTTCTGAAACAAAAAGCAATATTAGGCAGGAACTAGGGCATCATAGTGTGCCTCCTACTGTTCTTGGAAAGTGATAAATCAAGGTGCATAGTGAGCAACAAATATTTCCAGGAGTTCTGTTGTATTCTAGTTTTCTTCTAAGTTTCAATTCAGGTGCCTAAGTCTATTCGTAGAACTGATACTGCACCACAAGTATAGTCATCCAGGGTGAAACATGTCTATGCATCTGTAGTGGCACACATGTATCTGTGTTCTACTGTAATCTCTGCTATCATCTTAGACAAAATCATTGAGCAAATCACATTAATATTGTCTCCTATCATTACCTAGTTTAGGTGTTATGACTACTCATCACCACTGAGAGGACAGAAAAAGTGAAGATTTGGCAGCCTTGGATGGCAGGCAGGTTTTCTTGAATTTAGATGCTGTAGTCACAGTGACTAAGTACCCTGAATAATGTCTGGCTTAATTCATCATTTACAAAACAGGGAATTGATATCAAGCTCTGCAGAGAGGTGTATGATGATAAGGCAGACAAAAAGAACTAAATCCATGCCAAATACTATTACCATTCCATGAATGGC
Source organism: Gallinula chloropus (assembly GCF_964237585.1). NCBI lineage: Eukaryota > Metazoa > Chordata > Aves > Gruiformes > Rallidae > Gallinula > Gallinula chloropus. Next base: position 170,565,345 of record NC_140085.1, on the reverse strand, counting down.
AGGTAGATACTGACCATTATCCACCTGTTTCTCACAGCCTTTTCTTCACTGTCCCAGGGGGACCACAGTTACTGATGAATTTCATCTAGCTTTCAATCTGTTTTGGGTCAAGTTTCAGGCTCTGTATTGGAAACCTTACAATGATACCAGAACCAATATACTTGTATGATGCCATTCCTCCAGCAGATGCAACAAATGAGACAGTTTCCTCATCTGTGAATAATTAAAAACTGTGCAATAAGAAAGTATTGTCCATCTCAGCAGTGAGTGATTAAGTTTAGTCATCAGGGTGCACAACAATTGCATCAGTCTTAAACAGAGGAAGAGGTAGGAAGAAACTGTGAAATCTATGTGTACTCCAGTAAGTTAATCTCTATACTCTGAATTCCTAATCAATTCCTAAAAGTTTCCTGTCATTTTTCCTGCAATGTCCTGTCTAAATGCATCATCACACAAGCAAACAAATAGGGAAGAAATTTAGCTGGCTCCGCAGAAAAACAATAGAAGAAAAAAATAAACCAAACAAAACCTAAGAGAATCAAAACTTTGCTCTGGTCCCGTCTTGGCATGGATCTGAATAAATATGATCAAAAAAACCCAGTATCTACAACAAAGCTGTGCTTATGAAGACTCTTTAGATTGCACTAAGACATGGATGCAATTGTGGTAAAATTATGTTTTAACCACCCAGGAGTTTCATACACAAGGGTATGACCATACTCTTGGCAAGTTGCTACACAAGGTTAGGACTGAGGTGAATACACATCTTGATGCTCACCAGATCATTCACATAGATAATCTCTACTGAGTACTTCTTTTGAGATGAACAATACACATTACTCTTGTCTTTGTTACCTTCTGAGTAATGCAAGTGTGTTACAAAAAGTACAAACTTAAATTTGTATTTGTACATTTTGTTTGTTAGAGGATTCTCATTTTGTTACTCATAGAGCACTATGCATGTTGCTCAGCTGTATGATCCTTGACTTCTTGAATCTTGAAAAGAGCCTGTTCCCTGATCCTACGTTGTTCAGTCACTAAATGGGGTAATATTATTTTGCTTATCCGGTAAATCGCTTTGGGGTTTGCAGAAGAAACAGGCGCATTTATTTTAACTGTTGGATGTTAGTCTCTGCACGGAGTCACAGTAATTATATCTTTCACTATGCCCCTATCAAAGCATACAATATATATGTATATAAATAAAATGGAATGTAAATTTGGCCTTTAAGTCTTGGCTCTGGCATGTAGTATTACTTACTTTATGTCAGCCTTGTGTAACACGATACAGATCTGCATTCTGGTATCACTAGTTTGGTCAGAATCAGTGTTTGTTTTACCATCTTGCAAAAGCAATAACTCTTGCAGCTGTCCAGACAGATACAAATCTCACTCGAAATATTCAGAATTAATCCGAAGGTGGTTTGCTGGCACCCAGAGGGGAAACTGTAGTGCTCTTGCTCCACTCTTCTACAAAGACCTGAATACTGAGAAAAACAACATTTACAATTGAGTGAGTTTCCAAACTGCCTAACTTTTCAGTTATGTGTTTTTTATATGTTAAATATGGTTCAGAAGATTAAAGTCTTCGTTTTAGGCAAAGAAAGGAAATAATGTTTCCTGTCCCATTTGCCAAGCTAAGTGAACAACTGTTCCAGCACAATTAGAATTGTTAATTGATTTGAAAACATAGGGCTTTGAAGGTGGAAAACTGCTGACATTATTTCAATGGGGAAATGCACTCCTGAGAGAGAGCACTGCAGTACAATTTCTCTCCTTGTTTTGTTGAATATACATCTATAAAAACACTGTGAATCATGCAGTAAAAACTGCTGTGCTGATATCATAAATCTCTGATAATAAAAATTTCATTGTTGAAACAATAAAATAGACTTTTATTATAACATAGAGTATCCACCTAAACATTGTCCTTTTAGCTTCTTTGAGTTAAATGTATGCACAGTTTTACAGTCTATAAACAGATCTGGAATAAAAGTTAATAAATGTCAAAATTTGCATTTCAAAAAATTCTTGCTGCATTTTAGGGAAGATCAATCTATGAACCTTTCAACATTATGTCAAATGAAATGCTAATTGTACCTTTAGGAATTTCAGAGACAGTGACAAGAAACTAAATGCTCTGTTCCTTTGCATCAGCAAGTCGAGGATAATTGTATATCTACTCTTGTGAACTTCTAAGAAAAAAAGAAAAATGCTAAGAAAAAAGGGTTTTCTATTCTTCAACTCAGGAGGGTAAACTCCTTCAGCCACCCTTCATCAATCTACCTTCAAATAAAGTGTGTTAACATGTTGACAATGGACAAATCACGCAGAGCTACATTTATTCATTTTATAATAGGTTTGTCAAATGAGCTTCAGCTAGAGATTTAAGAGTGAGAAACATTTTCATCCAGGAACAACTGACTTATTCTGTTCAAGTTGCTAGAACAGTTTGCAGCATAAATTTCTGTTTTAGGAACAGCTATCTCCCTTCTCCCTCCCTCCCAAAGTATTAGTAAAGTGCTTCTTTCTTTCAAGGGTAGAAACACTAAAATATATTAAAAAAAGAGGTTTAAGAGGGTGTTTCTTTTTATATCCTCTCTAGACAACTCTGTAACGCATCCCTTGTTTTCTTTAGTAATCAATCTTAGCGGTTTATCTCTAAGCAATACAAATTATATGCCATAGTGGTAAGTGCAGGAGCACACTCATGCAATAAGGAAAGCAAGCTGGAAAGTAGTACCAAATTCAGGTTTGCAACACTTTCCCTGGCATTACCCTGCCCTCAGTATATTGAATATATTTCCTACAGCTACACTGAGACTGCTGAAACATTCGCTTACTGTGCGAAGATTGACAGACAGAATAAAGTCAGGGAAGTGTTTATGCTGATGTTAACCTGTTCAGTCAGCTTTACCCAGCTCAGGCCTGGAATAGGCATCATGTAACTCTCTAAATGCTTTTATAGCAAATAGTCCGTGGTTTCCAAAACAGACACCACTCTCATCCTGCCTTTCTGGCTTATAGACCTACATTTGTATATTTTAGGTCATTCAGTAGAAAACAGTTCCAAATCGTGTTTCATTTAGAAGTTACATAACTCAGACATACTTCAGAGTTAGAATCCATATTAGAGGATGTACTTTTATTTAAGTTGCTGCTACATATCTGAAAAGGGAGGTGCAGATCCTCCAACTGTTTGAGCTTGATCTTTATGTCATTAAAGTCAAAGGCAATTTTGTCTTTGGTCTGAACAGGAGCTAGCTTGTGTCGTTGTATTCATAGGTCCATCAGAATATGTAATGACTGACATGGTTTTAGCTTATGCTTAGTAGATATAAAATCATACACTCAAGAGTGATGCATTTCAGTAATTTTAGCCCTGTGTACCCTCTTACTGCTTAAACACAAGCTGGTTTAAATGTTTTGAAATATTTAAAACTGCTACCCTTCATTTTTAAAAAAATTTTATTTTAAAAAATGCTAATCTCTGTACTACCTCCATTTTACGTAATAACAAGACAATCCACATATGTGATAGACATGGACCTTATGTATGTGGTAGACATGGACCTTACGTGTCTGCTATTTCTTTTGTAACAAGTTTCCAAATGCATGATTGCTCTGTTTTTTTCAGTAAAATCAATTCCTGACCCTCCATTCCAACAAAATGTTCTTCAGCTTCTTATTCATCATAGAGTGCAAAGGTATATTGGAACCAGAAGAAATATGCATTAGAAAGAAAAGGATAAAAAAACCCTTCAGCATCATCTGCATAATTCATTACATACTCTATGCAATGAATACCTATCTCATGCAGTAAACAACATTGTACTACAACATTTTTGGATAAACGAATTTCAGCACGCCAGACAAACTTTTACCCATAATTTCAGCATAAATTGAATGGATTCAGTCAATTCACCAGGGCTCTTTCTCCGACAATATATCTTTCACAACTATAAAGTTTATAATCAGGTGGATTTTTATTTTCATTTCACTTCATGCTTACATGAAAAAGAACAGATACAAATCAGACAGAACTTTCTTAATCACAATGCTCATCTTTTTTTTTTTTTTTTTAAGAGTCAAAACTGCAGGCTAATAAAGACCATTTAAAATAAAAGGGACCATTACTCCTCGGTTTTATATGAGCTTACATGCTTTCATTGTGCAAAGTGTGTTATTAATTTAACATGCCAGATTCATAGGTTTCTGCAATATCAGGTTTGATGTATTCATTATCGGCACTCAGTACATTAATTCACGCTGAAGTCCGGTAAATCAAAATTATACCATCTGGCTTCCTGTTCTTAATGATGAATTTGATGTAGGGGTGATTAAGATTGTTAGGCTTTTGAATTTTAATGTAAAAATTAGGGGATTAAAAAGGCATTTAGAAATGACCAATAGTTAGAATAAACTTACTGACAGGATCTAATTTGTGTACTTGCTAGTAAAGCTCCATTTTAATTAGCAGCCACAGTCTTTCAGCACAAGCTCAAAGAGACAGAAGTTTAGTGATTAAGAAGATGAAGCTGTTAAATTGATAAATTGACCTTGAAATACTTGTAACTGTGGGGGATGGCCTAGTAGCTCTATGGTTGGTATGTTGTGCTACCACATGGGGGAAAGAATTTTGGGATTGACCCTAGTAATTCCGCCTTTTTAGCTGATTGACCAGCTGGGGATGGGAAAAATCACAGAGGTGACCTGCTCAATGTCTAAATTCAACTGCCCAATTTGTAAGCAAACAAATTCCACTACTATTTAGCACTTCCTGGCAGATAGCCTGAAATACCATCTCAGTTCTTCAACATCTTACTCACTCCCTTTGCCAGAGAGAGGTGCTAAAACAAGGTAGAAAAGATAATGGGGTTGAAACGACATCATAAGGTGAATGATGACCTTTCAGCTTCCATTGAGGGCTGAAGAGTCAGGGACAAATTTGGCTCTCACTTGTCAAATGTTCTTGACAGTAGCCAAGCAGTCAAATCTCTTGACAAGACAATTCCATTGCACTTAGGCTATTTTATTAATCGAAACCAAAGATAGTGTGTATTGTTGCATGGAAATCATTAGAAATCTTTAATGGTACAAATAAGACATGAAAGACCTATAGTACGTGAAGGGAAAATAACTGCTTAGGGTGTATGAGCTTGTTAGAGCTTCATGACATCATGTGGAATCACGTTATGGCCAAGAAGCTAAGGCAAAAATGGAAATTAAAAAAAGCAATTGCTCCCATGCTTTGGCAAGGCTCCAGTTATTTGTGCCATCTCAGAAAAATGCGATAATATGTCAGATCTCACCTCTGCTTTAAAATTCCTATAGTCACTAATATTGGTACACTGTGGCAGGTATAACTTACAAGAGAAAACGAGTACATTTGTACATATCAACAGTTTGAAGGATTCTTATTCCTTGGCAAGTCAGGGAATATTTTAAGTCTTATATTTTAGAGGAAATCGAATCTTGACTAACCACTGCAATTTATGTCATTTTAAATAAGATATATTTGAATAAGTATATTTTTCATGCCCTAAAAAGACTGATGTCTTCTTTTATAAGCTCATCCTGTGACACACTTGAGTAGGTAGGTATATTGATTTTTTTCTTTTTCTGATGGCAATGAAGTGTAAATGGAAAATATCAGACTTGGCAATCACTTAAACCATGTGAAAATTTCAGAGTGAAGGCTATTAGAGTCACTTTGTGATCTCCCTAGATGACCAAGGAAAAAAACATTTCTACATTTCTTCAGATCCTTTGTGTGACAGCTAAGGAGAATAACATTTTTTCTAATATGCCAGTTTTAGTCTCTAGTTGAGAATAACCTCAGTGCTTTCTTATGTCACTAGCTGAGAGAAGATGAAAGACCCAGCCTTGTGTAAATGGCTTTGTCTAACCATCAGTCTTTAGCTCTGCATGGCAGCTGTACTATTGACATTAGCTTGTGCACTGGGTGAAATTGAAGTGAGTTAAATGTGACCTTGGCTTAGTTGTTGAAGTAGAAATGAACTCTACTGGGAGTGAAAAAAAATAAGACCAGTTTCTCTAACTTCATTTTTTCTTTAATGAGTTTAACAGCACTCTTAGGATTTGATACATTTTATACAAAAGCTTTTATTTCCTTTTCTATTATATAGTAAGTAATCACCATTAGTAAGGTTAGCTTGCCCTTTTAGTATAAAATCCTGATTTTAGGTGTTTATATCCCAATTACTATAAAAAGCATATCTCTCAAAAAAAAAAACCCCAAAACCCTGCCTTTTCTCTTTCTCTCTGTTGTCCACTATACCATTTCACAAAAAATCAGTTAACCACATTTATTAATTATAGATAAAGCATTAAAAATATTGCAGAGTGTTCAGTGTGGCTAAAGACTTTGCTTTGTCTGTTTAGTTACATTGACATTCACTGAACTACGTACTGTACACAAAACCAGGAGATAGCTGAAGATGAACAGAAGCAGCAGGAACTGGTCACATTCGAATCCAGGTGTTTAGCTCATTATGAACTGAGGTTCAATCTGAGGATGTACTGGGCTATGCACACCAGGTACTCCCACCAGTTCACAAGAAAATCTCAGTGAACTAAAACTGAAGTGCAAACCTCACATTCACTGTTAGGGTGATAAACTAGATATATTTTGTACAAAAGTGCTTTGGGGGACACTACATAGGTGACTAGAGAATGGAAAGATGAGCCATTCTGGAGCTCTGTGGCCCTAGGACCATTACAGGAGAAAGAAGGCCATAAACTTTGAGAGCAAGAACCAGCCACTGCGAAACAAATCTTCCCCTACCTTCAGGGACATACATGTCCTGATTGATGCTAAGATATCTCAGCTCTGCTGCTCAAACTGAAGGTAGAATGTTTAGATCTGGGACAACCTAGTACTGAGTGCCATAATCCCAAAAGTGATCATACCTCTGGATAAACAACAGCTTGGTCTTGTGGGAAAACGTACTGCAAAACTACAACCATAACATCTGGGGGAAATTAGTCATAGGGTTCCACGCAGCCATTTGTCAAACAACTACCCATTTCTTCTGGGCATTTGGGCAAGCATTATTTTCTAATGAGGTCAACTTCAGATTCACTGAATTGAAGAATATAACATGATAAACTAACTGAGATGTTGGTTGAAGTAATCAGAATGCTAGCTAAAAGCAAGTGAATGCTACCTGGGTTATGTCAGGTTTATTTTTTATGGAGATATATGCAGAAGCACGTTAATTTCCATGAAACCTCTCCCAAGACAGAATTTAGTCCTTATCAGAATTTCCTTATTTGATATTTGTAACCCATTACTTGTGGGTTTTATGCCCAATAAAACACTATTTTCCTGGTCCCATTTCTACATCAGTCAAATAATTCCCACTCAATTACATTTCACAAGCTTTCTTATGTGGCTCTAGTTTCACTTTCTTACAATTTACTGCTTATAAGCAACGGGTCAAAGGTTTACGTGATATGTTCCACTACCCCTAGATTTTCTGTATTGCTGTTTGAAAATTGAAAATCTTTCTTTTCATCTTCAGTGTCTTTCTCTTACATTTTTCTGTATTATTTCATAACCATATATCTGTCCTTGGTCTTAGCCTTTCCAACTGCTCTTTATTTTAGTGTCCACCTCATTCATTTTGACTTATTTTCCAGTTTTGTGCAGTCATCAAATTTCAGCCTGTTACTGCACATTCTGTGTTTCAGCTTACTTTTATATAAGGTGAATAAAATCTGTCTTAATAGTGATACTTTGGCCTTTTACTCGTCTGATACTTCCCTCGTTCGCAACTCTTAGAACTTGTAACTACCCTTTATAATAAACATGTCAATTCTTAGGACGTTATTGTAACTTACTGCCAGCACCATACATCAGCAGGCCTACAGCAAACTTCTCTTGGGTTGTCTCTGAAAAACTTTGCTAGGAATTCAAGGAAGAATTTTTCTTTAGCTTTGGTCTGTTTTAATCCTGCCGAATTTCTTTAAACCCTTATTGAAGACTAAGCAAAATATTTCTATTCCATAGTTGTCATAGTTTCTTTTTGCTGAATTTAATTAAGTTCATAAGACTTCTGGATTAGAGGCTTAAATCACAGGAAATTCCTTCGATAAAAATCAAGCATAAGTGAAAATTTCATTGAGCTGGTATTTTCAGAGGTTTAACAAATCATATAAATGCCCAGATTTATGTTTGTCAAGAGAAGCTGTCGAGCAAGAAAAGTTATGGACTGGAAATCACAGCCATTTCAAGTGTCCTGCAGGTGCACAGTGCAGAGCTAGGAGATTCTGGACTGCAGAGGAAATGCCTGCCAATGTCAAATTAGACCCTAAAAAAGCACGTGGAGGGAAGAAGAGACACAGACAACTCTCTGGAATACCAAAAGCATCTTCAGCACAAAAACCTGCGAATATGTGGCTGCATGTATTAGTAAGCATTTTCCCAATATTGCCAAATGATTGTACATTTCCATACAACACCGAAGGATGCAGCAAATGAACTTACTTGTCATACAATACAATCATAAAACAGTCCAGGTTGGAAGGGACCTTGTAAGATCATCTGGTCCAAGTTCTCTCAGGAAAGGGAGCCTAAATGAAACTACCTAGCACCCTGACTAATCACATATTGAAAATCTTCTGGGATGAGGACTCCATCACGACCCTGGGGAGGTTGTTCCCTTGATTGATTGTTCTGACTGTAAAAAATTCCTTTCTTGTATATAGATGAAATCTTCTCCAGTGCAAATAGTGCCTGTTGCCCCTTGTCTTCTCCATGTGGCTCCCCTCGTGAAGAGAGCCCCCATCCTCTTTGTAGCTGCTCTTTAAGTACTGGAATGCTGTGATGAGGTCAACCTGAGCCTTCTCTTCCTCAGGAAGGAAAGACCTCACTCCTTCAGTCTTTCCTCACAGGGCAGATTCTCCAGCCCTTTGATCATCTTTGTGGCTCTCCTTTGGACCCTCTTGAGGCTGTCCATGTCTTTCTTGAACTGTGGGGACCCAGTCTTGCCAGAATCTTCAAATCAAAGATGGTGGGTCTTCTTCAGAGGGAGAGGATCAAAGCTTACAATTGAGGCTCCTTGCTTTTCTTTTTTGTTATTTTTAGGTTCAATTTTGTTGTTAATTCTGTTTGACATCTTATGGTTTTTCTCTCAGAAGACATGATGCAGTGCTTTCAATACCTTCTCATTGTTAGAACTGTAAAGTCTCCAGTGTTTATGTATATTAACAGTGATCACCTTTCATTTTATAGAGCACATTAACAGAGAAAGAGCACAGAATGTAAGACACATAGAACTTAAAAGTGTTAGTAGATAAATACTATTCATATGGTTTTAAAATATAAATGTACTTCTGAGTGATTGCTAAATTTACACATGTGGCCTTGTACAGCTTTAGAAAATCCATGTAATTAATTGATGTCTTTACCTTTTAAAGTATTTGGTTCACCTTTCATCTTACAAGTCAAGCTTTCTAGATTTTAGCAAGATCACTTCTTAAATATGTGCTACTTTGCCCTTTTCAATTCCAAAGAGATTATAAATAAACTTGCTAAAGGTTTCCCTATCTCTTTTGGGACGCTTCATCAAATGTGTACCTTCTGGTCCTTTAGTTTTGTCAGTCTTTAAATGTTCTAATTTCTAGGTCACCTCTTCTGGCACGATCTTGAGTTTCTTCAGTATGCCTTCCACCTCTGCTGTTAAATTTATGTCTGTTTCTGGCATCTGTTCCCAATCCTCCTTTGTGAACACTGAGGCTTGGAATTCATTAAAATTTTTAGCAATGCCTACCTAGGCTGTCAATAAATTACTTTCTCTATCTTTTTGAGGCCTTATTTCTTCTTTTGCTGTTGTCGTCTTATTATTAGTCAATTTATCCTAATTTAATGCTAGTTTCTCCTTTCTTTTAAAACAACATAACTTGAAAGTCCCTCTGTTAAAAATGATTATAGGAACAATTCAAGAAATCAAAGCAACCAACACCTTTTCAGTCTTAGTCCTTGTTTTCCTCCATGTTGTTGACTACTTTGTGTTCGTTTTTCAATTTTCCCTGGCCTCCAAACTACTGTAAATAAGGGAATTTCCTTTAGCCAGTTCAATTCTTATCCAAAGATGTTATATCTTCCAAAGATATAGTAGATTGTACTCTGATGTACTCTCTGCTTGGCTGATTATTTTAATTCATGCAAATTAGATGTAAAGAACCATAGAAAAAGCTCTTGAAACACTTGCTTTGCCTGAGTATCAACATTTATCAGACACAGATCAGGTCCATTGTATCAAAGAAGTTGTTCTAGGCTGGCATCCTTTTTCTTCTTCCCAGTATCTGTAGAGATTTTTAAGTGAAAATACCCAAATTATGTATCAGTTCAAAAAGACACTGTGTTGTGGGTGGAACCTGAGGATCCACTGAAAACTGAACACGGCTATTGTCAACTAGTAACATCTGAAAATCAACTTAACTACGGTTTACCTACACAAGACTTTTGTACGAAATGAACTAAATGTTAAAGATAACATTAATATTTGTATAATACCAACAAAATCAGTATGGCTTTGCACACAGATGCTTCTATGCCTTTTTAAATAAGCTGCAGATCAATTAAGTTTGTACCAATGTATTTGTGTAACTTCTTGAAATGCGTATGTACTTAAAATTTCCAAATAATACCTAAAAAGATGTAGATAACTGTACCTTTCATTTTTCAGCCATATATAACTCTAGATACAATGATACATCAAAGTCATTGACAACCAAAGATGCTAACAAATTCAGAGCTATAACTATTATTACTGTTGATGTTATCTTTGCTATGTTCTTGAATTTATATACATACATCTTAGAAAAAATGATGAATGCCTCATTATTTTCAAGTATTTTAATATTTACCTGTATTTATCTCTCCAAGTATTGTGAAGTTGCCTGTTTGTTTGTTTGTTTTTTCCTTTGTCTCTCTAGGCATTTTGTTGTCTATTTTGTTGTTTGATATTATTGTCACCTTGTCCACCCATCTGCTTCTTCAGGCTATTTCTTTCCCCGTTTTTGACAATGCCTGTATAATGTTTCTCACACATCTGGTTTCTCTCCTATATAGTGGCTTAAGCCCTCCCTCATGTTTCTCTGTATCCTCGTAGCATCTGGTAGATCACTGCCTGTTTGAGGAGTTGCCTACTCAGAAATCAACTTTCTGCTGCAATGTAGTGAAACTCCAGGTAAGCTGGTGTGAAGCTACAGTAGACAATAATTATTATTCAGTGACTGATGCAAAAATCTTGTACATAATGAAAGAGCCTATTGTTATGCATACACTCATGGGGATAGTATGAGGGTTTCTGAAGAAATCTTTGGTTTTAATCTTTCAGTTAAAATCTCATTCTTAATGTTATATCAATATAACTTTTGCATTTAATAAAAAATGGATTAAGCTTTGAGAGTACCATTTTAATGATAATTACCCTATTTATTTGTTCACAGTACTCCTAGAACTCCTTTATTTACACATTTGAAGAATTTCAACCACATGAGACCATACAGTCTTATCCACACCAACGTGTCTGCGCTGAGGTCTTTTTCCCTTGGTATTTTTAACCAAAAGTAGACATATCTATTTCTTGCACTTAGAGATGCTTTTTGTTCTTTCCCCATTGTTGCCTCATATGCAAGCCTTTGGTTATACAGGCTACCAGAATTATTTTAATGCAACTCCTCTTACCGGTGGAGTGATAGTGTAATACCGTACTGATTCACATTTAGTCCTAATATACATTAGTTTTTTGTATTTATGCTTGACTGCAAGAGTTTATTTATGTCTTACGTTATGCCATTCATAGTACAGAGATTAACCTCGTACATACACCAAGTAGAAGAGCTTCACAGAGTGGAATTTGAAGCAAGGGAGTAGAAGAAACTTGCACATTAATGACACCGTCTCCCCCTGTTCTATGCACCAGTAACTATTCAGAGTTTGCATTTCCGTTTAGTTGCAGATCCATTGCTTGCCTCATGGCTTTCGTGACTCATCTTTCCCTTGCCATAGACCCACTCCTTCTTCCTCATTCCTTGCTTGTGGGAATAACATAGATTCCTATCATTGCTTTGTGGTACACAGGGGGAGTTGGAAGCACCCCCTGTTAGTCATTGCCTGCCTGATGTTAAAATCACTGACAGCGTAGAAGACTTGTTTGTCTTTGTTTAAATAACTGTTTATCTATCATCATAAATGCTACCTTGGTCCAATAATGGCAGGCACAACAGATCTAAATTCCATCTGCATGACCACCCTTGGCAGGTCTATACACCTCCTGTCCTGTGAGGAGTGGTGTAAACACAAAAATGGATTAATTCAATGTTTGGTTTCCCTTTTCTAGTTATGCACATCATTCAGCCTGGGAGATCTAGATAAGTAGTCTTCAAACTTATTCTTAGCTTATATATTTAATACACTTCTTTTTTAATAGGATGAAATGTCCATCTGCAGGTATCTTTTGTGTTCTGCTATTATACTAGTGTTTTGTCCATTACACTGTTATTCTTGCTGTTCCATGACTTTACTTCAGCAATTTGTCTCTGGTATAGAAACTTATCAATTGTCTTTTAAAAATCTAAGTAGAGCACATACATGGAATTTCTCTTATCTGTCATGGCAGTAATGGCTTAAAAAAAAAATCTGTAAGTTGAGTGTGACCTCTCTAGCACAAGTCCGCTTTGATTATCACTATTTCAAGGAGCACTTTTGTTAAAAAACAGAAGGTGAATATTTTTACTAAAGAAATTAGCTAAATTCTGATTTCTTAGGTTGCCTTTTGGTGGTTTTAAAATAATTGTTATATAGCTTTTCACTTCTGTATTTTAGAATGATTAGAAAAGCTCTAGCAAACTTCTCTGGATAGAAAAAATGCTGTTTCACTGAGATCACACTGACAAATTTAGTTGGACAGAGCATCTAAAAATATTTTACTAGTGTTATGTAAATAGCAAATGTTGTTGGAAATAATTTGGTGCAAACCTAGCAAGAACCTCCTATCTGACTGAGCATTCATACTCAAGATAATGCCTCTATATTGTGAAAAATGTGAATTAACACCACAAATTTTCTTGTTCCGCTGTTTCTATGCTACTCCCCCTGGAAAGAAGTTCCAGGAAACATGTTGTGTTAGAGGCACCCCATATTTGTTATGGAAATGCTTTGCCAGAAATTAGGGCCTCACACTATTCCCTGAAACTGGCAAATTCTTGCCCAATTCTAAAAGATTAATACCTGCACTGTAGGCTTTATCTTTAGTGCTTATGTGCTTTATCTAGTGCTTTGTGAGGCTGTGGAGTTCCACAGAGACCTCACTGTTTTGGCTGGTAAGGATGAAAATGTGCAGCCCACTGATGTGGTACACATTTGATCCGCCACAGACGCTTAAAAAATCCCAGGTATATTTATTCCATTACTACTCATTTCAAATCAGCTGAATGCTGCTGGAGGCAACTGAGTTACATGGCGGTGAGCCTGACATGAGTGAAAGGAATCAAGCCTATCATCAGCTATTCTTTTGAATATTCTGTTGAACTCTTGCAAATGACATCCAGAGCTGAACCAAAGATAACAGCATTTTATACTGATTTAATGTTATGTTTCTGTGTGGGGTGTGCTCCCTATGCCCAAATGCCAGAGCTGTTACTGAGAAAGGCTTCTTGATGTGGAAGGAAAGATGAGGAAAGATGAGGTGATAGGAGGGAGCAAGGAGAACAATATAACACAATTGTAAGGAAAGACAGAAGCGCATACTATGGTAAAATTGAAGCCAAGATGTGTCATGACAAAGAGAAGAGAAACAATAATAATTTGCATTTTGTGCAGCACCTTTTAGTCAAGAATATCAAACACTGTGCAGCTTAGTTTAGCTGTATCTGCTGTTATAAATAAATACTATTAACCTATCTTATGAGTGGCATGTGGAAAACTGTAAGTGACTTCCCTGAAGAGCAAGGCCACAAGAAACCTGGACATACTGTTCTGACTCCAAACACTTAGCCAATAAAACATGCTCCTTGAAAGGACATGGAAACATAAAGTAACAGAAGATGGAAGAAACAAAATGATGTCACGAGGCAGGGATACAACCTTCACCCCAGACTTTCAGGAAAGGCTGTGTTTGGTCTGCCTCTGTTGCTCTTACAGCACAGCCATACCCATGGTATTTAACTTCTAATGCTGACTTTGATATTTCACTCTGGAACATAGTGACTAGAGGGAAAGACAAGATAATTATTCCTGTGTTCTCACTTTTCTAACACAGTGACTACCCATGATCAAGTCATTTAATCTTAACAGTCAGGTCCTTGAATTCTAATTCAAAATAATGGCTACAACGTGACTACTGGGGACCAAGATCTCCAGAAAAGCATTTATGCTCACTGGGAATCCGCAGTCAGAACTTGCTTTCAGAAAATGAGTGTCACTGTCTTTTCTTTCAAGGAAGGGAGGACAGCACACCGTTTTCTTTCTGGAAGCAACTAGCAGCCATTTTGTCTTAAAGCCTAGTGGCTAGAGGATTCATCAGGGAGGGTTGAGTCTTGACTCAATTACCTCTTCAGTTTGAGATTCAGAATAACGATGACAGGATTGTTGTTTTGCCTCATAAGCACTACTGGCAATCAATTTCAAACAAATCAAGAAAAAACAGTTGTCTTACCTTCTCCTTAAAGTTTTCTTTCTTAGACAACTGCCACACAAACAGTTCATCTGTTGCCCTAATTAGTAGATCAAAGGCTGACTGGACAAGGAAAGGAACAAGAAGCTGGAGGAGTGACAAAATGTCCTTAGGTGGGTCTGTTACTTATGGAAATATTTATTTTATCATCAGCCAAAACACCTCAGGAGTCTTCCTCCTTCTCCTTACACCTAATTCTTTTCCCTGTCCCATGACTCCAAGAGGGGTTTTTTTTGCTTCCACAGTTACATGAAATGCTGAGTCTGTTGGCTTTGTTTGAGGGGAAAGAAATTCTGATGGGGACTGGGAACAAGCATCTGTGAATGGGTGTAGGAGTATGAGCCTGTTACACAAAAACAAAAGGGTAACTCAATTAACATTTTACAAGCTTAGTTCAAAGTTGTATCACCCACTTTCCCAGAAAGAGTGCTAACCAGGAGATCTGAGACTGCTGTGGGTGGGAATGTTCTGTGCCTTCCAGTTTCAGCTTTTCTTTGGTGCTGCAAATGGTTCAGTAACTGAAACAGAGACACGCACATAAAAACCACATGTTTGTGAATGCTCTCATTAATGGCAGTGTGCCAATTAAAGATACATTAAGTTAATCAAGATTATAAATGCCCACAACCTCAGTGCCAGAATAATGACCTAATCAATACACTTCCTTAAAATATGCATATATGGAGTATTCTTTGATTCCTTGTGAACCATTAAGGTCCCAGGACCTTACTGCTCTTGGGTATGATGCCCATATTTTGTTGTAAACTAACATAATTTTCCATGATATCAGGGAGGTTCTGTCTCATGGATTACAGGGTATTTTGGACTCATACATGGTATCTTTTTATGACTCTGTGCACAGCAAAGCATTCACTAAAATGTCCAAAATCTATTGTAGATCCACATTTAAATCAGTGAACAAGGGTATTATACTGACAAAGGACTGCCAAATGCATTTTTGTGGTTTTGTGTAGGTAGAACATTTTGGCCCATTGAGAAGTCTAACTCAAAAAGTCCTTCCTGGTAAAGGTAATGGGGGGAAGAGCAAAGGTATTGGAGAATGAAGCCTGAAGGAAGAACAAGAGAATTAGAAAATGTCAGTATCAGAATCTGGATACTTTTAGGTGCAGTTCAAGGCATTCATCTCTTTAATCTGTTTTACCTCAAGCTGGACATATACCTGTTATCTATAAGGCTTTTTATAAGAAGAAACAGTAGTCTGATATGACATCTTGAAAAATATGCTGCCATAACAACAGGGGAGAAAAGAAAACAACACTTGCTTCTGCAGTGATGTACAGATAAAAGAAGGGTTATTGGGTGTCAATGTGAACTGCTAAATTTTCTTTCCAAAAATAAAAACAAACAGTAAGAGTCTGAATCTGAACTGATTTACATAAAAGTAAATATATTGACTTCAGGTGTTGGAATTGCTCCGAATTAAAATCTGACTTAATGTTATCTTCCTATGATCAGACCTAGTTTAACTGTAGGAGTTACACAGGACTTTAACAAGATCAGAAAGTAAACAATGCAGTAAACTTCAATTGTTAAAGTGACCTGACTAGCATATCTGTCTCTGCTGCTCTAGCTTTGATGAGTATTATAGAAACAACAAATTCAAACCTTAGTTCCAGCGAGGACAGGATGTATGAAACCTGACTTGCCAGATCTTACAGAAAATTTTCTGCATAGTGACCTTTTGCCAAAACAAATTGTATGAAGTTGCTAGCGTTTGCAGGTAGTTGGCAGTTTGCTGTCCAAAGCAAATATAAGAAACTCAATGCACAGTGACAGTTATGAAAACTCATGTGTCTAAACAAACCAATCAGAGCACGCTTCCTGAGAGACGGATCTTTATAAATTATTGGTTTAAGAAGTGAGCTTATGGAAAGAAGCATTGCATAACTCAGTCATACAAGAGAAAGAATCTGTGTTTAAATATGGTGACATGGCTGTTCTATATATATCTTGAAAATTTATATATTTATATATATAAATACACATGTATACAGTAATGCCTGGTGAAGCATTGTATCTTTTTGTTGGGATGGTATCTTGGGCAAAATCATGTCCCTGCTTCAGTCAAAGTAACATTTCACATTAACAAGGACAAGCCTTTTTGAAGTTTTTGATGGGTTTTAGTGCTTTTGGGTAGTACTAGTATTTTAATTAAAAAGAATGATGTATTGTACTGGCAGAAGTCCCAGTAAGGCCTAAATGACTTATAGACCATTTAGTAGTATAACAAGTGAAGATCTCCCCAATATCCCATTTATTTTCAGCAAAAAGCTTCCAATGGATTCTCAATATTTTACTTTTCCCAAAAGTCCATCCTTAATTTTTCACGGAGAAAAAACAAGGTAGAGCAATTGGGTATAAATCAGTATTTCCCATTATATTCACAACTTCAAATGTAGGCATTCAGTCTTAGAGTGTCATTCAGACTCCATTTACAATTTTAAACTTTTTCAGCCTGTGGATCTCACAGATTTTCCAAAAGCAGTATGAATCCTCCTGTCAGCCATTCTGCTGGCAATAGTCTTGGGTTTTTTATTTGCCTTTCCCAGATCAAAAGTTGAGAACCACCTATCTCTTCATTAGTCTGTAAAGAGATAGACACTACTAGAGGATAATTCACCCAACCTGTTTTGGACATCTATCTTAGTGTGGAATGAATCACTCTCCAGAGACATCATTCTTTTCCTTTCACTGTAACTATAGGTGAAGTTACTAACAAAGTGAAGGAGGATCCCACCAGCAGTGCTGTTGAAACCATAAAAAGAAGCCAGATTTTTTGAGCACTTGGGCAAGCTGCTAAATTTCAATTTCATTTAGACATGGAATAATCTCATCTGACATTATTCATTATTTATCCCAGTTTATATTACAGTAAAATGTGGTCATAACTGTTCAAGCATGCATGTTTATAGTAAGATGCTCGGAAAAAGATTACTTTTAAGTATTTTGGGGGAAACATAATAAAACATAGTTAACTGGTGTGTGTGTGTGTGTGTGTGTGTGTGTGTGTGTGTGTGTGTGTCTTTGTGCCTCTCTCTCTCTCTATTGGCTGCAATTGCTGGCAGAGGCTTGCTCCAATGCAGTTCACAGCATCTTCCATATATTTCCTCTCCATAAGTCACAGAGGCACTATGACCATCGCTGATGGGCTAGGTCTTGGTCAACAACGACTCCAGCCTTGAGTCGGATGGTGTTTACTCTGTTGGGCCTACAGAAAGCTTCAAGCTGCTTCTTGCAGAAGACACCCCTGCATTTCCCCACCAGAATACTGCCACGCAAAGGTACAAGCAGTTTTAGGCCTATTTCCCAGCTGCTAGAAATCTCCACAGGTATGTAACATCTTGAAGGATGAACCACCATTTTCCATTTTGGGAAGAAAGAGAAGCCATTCTGCTTATGAGACAGCTGTAGGACACGTCTTGCAGAGGAAAGGCTTGAGAAATAGCTGTCAGAATGTCAAACATTCTGGCAACTTCTTGCTTTGGAAACCAGAGCTGTTCCTTTCACTCTGACACATCTACTCCACTGATATTTGTTATAGTTTATATCTCTTAGCAGAGAATTTCTCTTGGTAAAAGCATTGGTGCTGTACTAACATAACTCAGATTACTGGTAGGTACTTCTGCAGCTTACTTGTGTAGGTCAGAGACAAATCAGCACTCATATTGGTACAACATATCTTCTCAATTCAGTTGTATATCTATACTGAAATCTACCACCGATTTAATCAGTAGATCTCATATAGGGATATTATCTTTTAAATTGTCATGTGTATGATGTAAAACTCAAGTCCATGTACAGAAGGTACTTTTCATAGCAGTTACTATTCATCTATTCCTTGATGTAGATAACTTTTAAAAGACCTGCCTAATTTTAAAACAAAACCCCCATTTTTTCTACTAAACTTCTAACAGAATATCTCAGTGAGCAGATGACTCCTACCCTGCAAAACCCAAGAATATCCAGGTCTTATCTAAAGTAAGTGAAATAATGGAGTTGAGTCCAGTGGAGAACTGAGGTATGTGATGTTAGTGTTTTATTTAAGTGTTGTGCAGTAATGTAAAAATGAATTTTCAAGCTTTAAATATTTAAGACCAGGGAAAAAAAAAAAAAGCAACCTGTAGGGAGAAATCAGTCTGAACAGTTCTTGTTTCTGTGAAACAGAAAAGTACTCAGATATCTGTATTACTTTAAAGTGGCACTTCAAGATTATCTGGTAGGAAAAAAAAACCCAGCCTGATTTCTTGATGTCAGAGAATAGCTATTTCAATTGCTTTTCTGTGGGAAAATGGTGGTACTCAGTAACCAGTTATGTTGATCACAGCTGGCTATTTCCTATGGATGTATCAGGAGATATTGTATTGATCCACTGTCAACTTTTCTAATTTGAAGAAAATTGTTTGACTTCAAGGGAGCACTACACCTTTCTTGAACTCCACACTTTTCGGTGTGGGGGGCTCTTATTTATTTATGTTTAACACCAGCAACCTCCATTAATCAGCTGCAGAATACAAGCAGAATTCCAGCTGGCCTTGGCAAGACACTCTGCTGGAAAGCAACCCCGGACAGCTTCACTGTGGCAATTAAGCACTCATTCATTAATAGTGTGAAAATAAAAAGGCTGCTGTAGGAAAACAGACATATATCACATCCAAACTTTTAAAGGAAGGAATTTTTATATTAATTTCACAGATTCTCTTGGCCCAAATCAATTTATTCCAACCCTGCAATAAGGTGGCCTGAACTGCAAATAGTAGTCTGTAAAATCTAGTTTCAGTTTTCCTAATTAAAAATGCCACCAAGTAACTCTCAGGAATAAATCATGCCCACACTTCTGATCTATATATGGTCTTCCAGTTCATAATTTAGTAGAATTATAGAAACACAGAATTCTTTAGGTTGGAAAAGACCTTTAAGATCATCAAGTCCAACTGTTAACGTAGCACTGCCAAGTCCACATCCCTAAGGATCACATCTATATGTCTTTTAAATATGTCCAGGGATAGTGCCACAGTCTCCTCCCTGAGCATCCAGTTTCAATGATGGACAGCCCTTTTGGTGAGGAAATTTTTCCCAGTATCCATTCTAAATCTTGCCTGGCACAACTTGAGGGCATTTCATCTTGTCCTATTGCTTGTTACATGGGAGAACAGACTGACATCCACCTGGTTACAATCTTCTTTGAAGTAGTTGTAGAGACCAAACAGGTGTCCTCTCAGCCTTCTTTTCTCCAAGCTAAACAACCCTATTTCGCTCAGCTGCTGCTTGTAAAACTTGTGATCTAGACCCTTAACCAGCTTCATTGCCCTTCTCTGGAAATGTTCCAGCACCAAGATGCTCTTGTGAGTGGTCCAAAACCTAACACAGTTATTTGAGGTGCAGCCTCACTAGAGAAAGTACAGGGGGACAGTCACTTCCCCAGTCCTGCTGGCCACACTATTTCTGATACAAGACAGGATGCGAGGAACACTGGTTCCCAAGTTCTCAGGACCTGGGACCACTGCTGACTCATATTTAGCCAGCTGTTGACCAACACTCCCAGATCCTTTTCCTCCAGCCAGCTTTGACAAGCCTGTAGTGTTGCATGGCATTGTTGTGTCTCAAGTCCAGACCTAACACTGAGACTTGTCAGATGTAATACACCTGGTCTCTTCCCTGATGACTTATCTTTCAGTACATGGGGATGGTCTGTTCCTGTGCCTTTAAGATTTTCTTCTTGAAGAGTGTCCAAGCTTCCTGGACTTCCTTTGCTCTTCAGGACTCCCTTCTAAGGAACTCTGTCAACCAGTCTCCTAAACATGCCAAAGTCTGCCCTTTGGAGGTCACAGAATCACAGAATTTTGGAACGGACCTCTGGAAATCACCTAGTGTGTGTCCCCCCACGAGAGCAGGATCACCTAGAGCAGGTTGCACAGGACAGCATCCAGGTGGGTTTTGAATGTGTCCAGATATGGAGACTCCACAATCTCTCTGGGCAGCCTGTGGCAGTGCTCTGCCACCCTCAAGTAAAGAAGCTCCTCCTCATGTCCAGGTGGAACTTACTATACTCAAGTTTATGCCCATTGCCTCTGGTCCTGTCACTTGGCACAGTTTTGATGACACCCCTCCTTACTTTTCTGAGAACGGAAATTCTGAGATTCTGATAATCCTGATAGCTATGCCCAAGATAAACGCCAGACATCATATTACCCAGGTCCCTCCCTGTTCACAAAAAATAGGTCCAGTGGGGAACATTCTCTCATTGGTTCACTCACCAGCTATGTCAGGAAGGTATTTTCCATTTCCATGAACATTTTAGGGAGGACATTAATTATCAGACACACTAAAACTTACAGAAATTTGTAATTTTTGGTGGCATTTCTGTGTGCAGCTGAAATACTGAGGCCCTCTAAGCCTAAGCAGGAAAGCATAATTTAATGACAGAAGAATGAGAGATAGGGTATGACCAAGGTCCTGGAGTGAATCAGTGTCACTGAGTGCAATTTTGTTGTCAACCAACCTTCAGCAAGGTGTCTGACCTTATTCTTATGAAGAACCTGATGACAACCAAAAGGTCTGCATTTGTAGTCATTTTTATGCTTTGACTCATGAGATGATTAATCTTGTAGACTTTAAAGAGAAGTCGAATACAACCTCTGCTAAATGTTCACTGGAGACATTAATGAATTCAGGTATTTCCTGGCAGGGATCTTATATATATAGGGAAGGGAAGGGAAGGGAAGGGAAGGGAAGGGAAGGGAAGGGAAGGGAAGGGAAGGGAAGGGAAGGGAAGGGAAGGGAAGGGAAGGGAAGGGAAGGGAAGGGAAGGGAAGGGAAGGGAAGGGAAGGGAAGGGAAGGGAAGGGAAGGGAAGGGAAGGGAAGGGAAGGGAAGGGAAGGGAAGGGAAGGGAAGGGAAGGGAAGGGAAGGGAAGGGAAGGGAAGGGAAGGGAAGGGAAGGGAAGGGAAGGGAAGGGAAGGGAAGGGAAGGGAATCCTACCAAGGCTGAAGTACATTCAATTGCATCCATTACTTACAGAGAACAGTGGAATGACAAATACTAAGATCTGGTTAAGACCCTTGTATTCTGAAAATCATCTTCCAGTGGTCTGAAATACTTTAAAGTATGCTGTGGTTACACTAGTTGGCATATACAGACAACAGCCCATTAGCCAGATGAAAATTGCTGCAATGTGACAGATGTTTGACTCCATTTCTGCCTGGAGGCTGGTGTAAACCAGTAACATTAGTTCTTTGCCAGCTGGATAATATTCCTACACTAGATATTATCTCTTGTTCAGGTAATTCAGTGACTGTCCATTCTTTGTTAGCCACTGGAATGAAGGAAAGAATCAGCCTAAGCAAAGGATAATTAATCTTATTAAAACATACTAAAACACAACAACTGGAACTCATTATACTGAAACAAGATTGAGCTTCTGGTCTCAGTTTAATTCCTTGAAGATAAGTGTCCAGAAGTAAGCACTCTTAACCCCGTGGCATATTTATTAAAAGTCTTAAAAGAGAATCAACAATTGAGAATCAGCAAAAAGTCCAAACAACTAATTTGAACCATGCTGAAGTATTTTAAGTCAGCACTAATGAATCTGGCAAAGTACAGTGGAGAAAATGGTGCTAAAGTATGTTCTTTTCTGTAGTAAGTAAGCAAGTCATTCACTAACAATTATTTGGGATTTTTTCCTAAGTCAAATACACTTTACTTGAAATAGTGAAATAAAAGTAATAGCATTCAAATGTTTTGTTTTATATGTGTGGGTTTTCTGAGCAGAATTCTACATTTGTATCTTGCATCTCAGTATTGTGGTGATCAAGCACATTTGGTAGTTATGTTAAAAAGCAGAATTCAATGTAGTTACCTGCTTCGCTCTGTTAAACCAGCAATTATTGTGTGGTAGTTTTCAAACTCTTCCTTTAGTATCTGACTAGTACAAGAAAACCTTATGTGTAATCACAAAGACATTCCAGCAACTGTGTTCAAACAAAATACTAGAAACTTCCTTTCTACTGAATCCTGCTGTAACCAATCAACAGAAAAAAACATTTTTTCCCTCCCACAGCAGCCATATTGACTAAATACTTTATAAGCCTTATTCTAGGTGATATTTCTCTCAAGCTACACTCCCCCCCCAAAAAAAAACAAACCCACAACTACCCATTTGCAGTCAAAAGTAGCTTGTGTTCACTTTTACAGAACCACAGTCATTTTCAGACTACCAAGCACATGTGCAACTAAATAAGCTGTACAATTATAAGGCAGTTCTTTGGGAAGTAATATTTGAAGAGTAACAAAACTCATAGTTTATTCGACCTGCATATAAACCCATTGAAGTATAATAGATTTATCATATTAAAAATGCATCATTAAAATTTAAAAGCAGGTGCAGTTACTCAATAAGCTAATGGTATAGTCTGAAGACTCCACTCAAGATTGTATTGTTGAATTCCCATTGGGATAAAATAGAAAGAGAAAAACAGAGGGAGGGAATTGGAGTGACCTTGCACCAAGGTGCTAGTGCCTGATCCCGCGTTTGTGGTAGGCTGTGGTTGAGCTCCACTCTGAGGATCTTTAAAGCACTGCATTTTCAGTGCTGCGAGTGGATGCATGCTACAAGTGAGCGTGGAAAAAAGGAACAGCTACTACAGATGCATGTGGGTGGCTTTGCATGTGCGCTAGGGCACAGCTTTGCAGGGCAGTAAAACTAAGGAAGTCTGATAAAGGAAAGACATGAATACATATTAACAGGAAAATATTAAGAAATGGACAGGGTGGAAATTTCCTGTATCATTTTGAAGGACTCGTGTTTATAGATAAAATCAACTTGTATGGTTCCTAAAGGAGATGAATAAGTAGCAGAATTTCCAATTTACTTAATGTAGAAATCAGTAGCTTTTTCAAAGGACCATCTGTGTTTTCAAGCAGTTCTATCTTTTTCAAGAGCTCGAAAATAAATTTATTTCATATACACAATGAGTTAACTTTGAAACTATTCTGATTTTTTTGAATGACCATTTGTTTGGTTTCACAGATGTAAGGCTGTCATCAGATGAAACATGTCAGAACTCCCTTTGATTATCTCTGGTTTGGCACAGTGGGAGTGGATAGGTAGATCAGAGCTGGGTTTGCCGCAAGCTTCACATCTCCCCTGTTGGAAATTCAGGATTTTCTCATTTGGACAGGACTTAGTCTGGAAAGGTATCTTTCTTGCTCACATCACAGCATGGTGCAAATGTACTCAAGCACAGTAAGTGGGGAAATTCGGGAGATCTACCTCCAAAATATACCAGGAGGACAATTCTAATGCCACAAAGGCTTTTGACCTCAGCAGGAACCACTGTGGGTGGGTTTCCATTGCAGGTTTTCCTGCTTTCTGACTGTCCTGGCTTAAGCCTAGCCAGCAACTAAGGACTACACAGGCACTTGTTCTGTCCTTTCCACCCACACCAACCCCCAGGGGGATGGAGAAGAGAATTGGCTAAAAGGTAGAACTCATGCATTGAGATAAAGATGGTTAAGGAAGAGAAATAATAGTAGAACCCCCTCCCCCCCAATAATGATATGATATGATATGATATGATATGATATGATATGATATGATATGATATGATATGATATGCAAAACAAGTGATGTTCAATGCAATTGCTTATGACCCAGCCCATCCCCAAGCAGTGACTGCCACCTCTTGGCCAACTCCCCCCTGTTTATGTGCTGAGCATGACATCATATGGTATGGAATATCCCTTTGGCCAATTTGGGGGTCAGCTGCCCTGGCTGTGTCCCCTCCCATCTTCTTGTGCACCTCCAGCCTTCTTGCTGGCAGAGCACAAGAAGATGTAAAGTCTTTGACTTAGTGTAAGTACTACACCATCAGTGTGTTACCAACATTATTCTCATTCTAAATCGAAAATACAGCACTGCACCAGCTACTGGGAAGAAAATTAACACTACTCTAGTTGAAACCAGGACACAGGCAAAACTTAAGTTGGTCAGTTTACATAACTGTAAAAGTTTTGATGTCTTGAACCATGACAATATGAGGGAGCTTCCCTGTTCATGTCACATTTTTGAAGTTAAGAAACGTAGATCTGAGCTAGAGGCAGAGAAATGGTACAAGATTGATAGCAGTAGGATAAATACTAGGCAGCTAGACTCTTTTCAGAAAAAAAGATGGAGCTGAAAAACTGCATGGAGTTGAAAGCTGCCTTTCAGTTTAGCCTGCACTCAAAGTGTGGATATTTAAATACTCATGGGTTTTCAAGGTTGGCTTTATTTGAGAGAGAACTGGAAGGATGTAGGCCACGTAGTACCAGGTAACGTTAATGGTTTTATTCACAGATCAAATTTATAAATAATGAAGTGACCAACTTCGAAAAGAAAAAAGACCAGAAATATGTGGTTTTCTTTTGTTCATTTTTTTTTAGTTGGCATCTGATGAAAATCTTGAAAACTAAACACCATTTTGGGCAAAAAGGAAGTGAAGAGGAAAGAGAAAAAACCCTAAGAATTTAAAAATATTGCTTCAGTCCTTCTGCTGAAGATGATTGTGCACTATGTCAGTGATCAATGAGGTTTTAACTGATGTGCTAATATTGGTTCAAAAAAAGCTTTGCAGTGTCTGTAAGGCGTTATGAAATATGAAAGGTTTATGAAACACTAAGCTCCCACAGCTTCCAGACATACTTGGATACTGGAGCATTGCTGTGGAAATCAGAAGTCTCAGTGGGAAATGTAAAAGGAGCTTTTGAAAAAAAGAAAAGGCACTGGACTGTCCACCAGGTGATGGAAAAAACTGTCCCCCTTTCCTCTTCTGAAATTACTATCCTCTGTGAGACATGAAGAGGTTTTTTGGATCCTTTTTCTTCAAACAAGCCTAAGCAGGAATGTGTAAAGTAGTAAATTTAGTGCAGAAATACGTTATTCATGTATATGTACGTATGTATTACGGAAATTGCCTCCTTCGCTGAGCAAAGCTTTGTCTTGGAATGGATATGGATACACACTTTCTGAATGTAGGCCACTTATCATCAGGTTATATTGCTTACAGCACCATCACACTGAGACAGGCTTCACAGACTAAAATCATGCTGCTGAAAAGCAGGGTGTTTGCTGCTGTTTAACTGAAACATAACCCGTGGGCCTTCAAAGAAAAATACTTTTGAGGTGTAAATTCTTTAAAGATAGCTGGCACATGTGCCCCAAACACGAGAACATCTGAGGTATATGCATCTGAGTTATATGCACAGCCTTATGGTGTATTGACATATATGCAGATTCATAGCAATACTTTCCCTTAGTTTCCCCAGCTCTTTCTTCATATAAAAATATTATTCAAACTCCAAGCTAAATGATGAAATACATGTTTTAAGACATAGTAGATAGACTCACAGTCCAATTAGAAGTTCAGAAAAATCATCAGAATATTCAACATGATACATGTTTCTTGAATTTCACTGACAAAGTACACTGCAAATTAACCCAAAGCCCATCACAATTTTGAATGCTGAAAATGTCATTAATTTTCTGCCATCCAAACAAGAAAACTTAGTTTGGTATGCTCTTAATTTTTCTACCAACATTAAATGAAATAGTTAATTTTTCAGTATTTGTTGTTCATTATTCACTAAGGAAAATTATCTAGTTTATAATTTATCATTGATGTTCTATTTATGTACTGTGAGTGGTTGTCATGGTTTGTTTTTCATCTTTCAAAAATTAAAGATGATCTAGTTCTTTTGTTGTTACCCACAAATGAAAGAAATGAAAAGTTGTTCTTCAGGTTCTAAATCCAGATTTGCACTGACAATGTATTTCACTCTCAAGAGAAGTCAGCTTCACTGTGAACTTTGCCTAGTGGAGTGGGTAATACATTAGATAGTACATTTGGGGGAACACAACTGACTGTTTCAGAAAATTTTCATTATTAATACATTTTCAATAAAGTTACATATTCAACAGTTTGAAAATACTTTGATAATGATTCTCCAAGAAAGAAACAAAGATTTATAGACAGATACCTGTATTCCCAACTCACTTTATGTAATTGCTACTCCTTTTGACTTCTGAGTCTGTCCTCACAATGATTTGTTGAGGAAAAAAAAAAAATCCACCAGGTGTTCAAATTCATAAACACAGATAAAATTTGCAGTGCATGCAGAAAAGGTTGATGAATACTCTTACCACAAGTTGGTGTCCATATGTTTTGACACTCTCCCACTGTAGTACTGTATGTATAGAAAGCTCGTGTTTGATAACAGTCTCTCCTACAGATGACATTGCGGTGCCTATTCAGGGACATAAACATACACGGACAGAGAAATCTTAGATGTCTTAAATTATAGATTGACCACACAAAGCTGGCAGATGTGGTGCAGAAAGTGCAGAAGACCACATCCTTTCTGAGCAGTAGCCAAAGGAAAGGATACCCTGAGGAATTTAAAACGCACCACTTGCAGCTGTCATTAGGAAATAAAATCTTTCCTCTCATATTTGTCACTGATGATATAAAGTACTCTGTCTATCAATTCCACTTCTATTTTCTAAGACTGTACTGAAGAGCAGTTTTGGAAAGATGTACAGTTTTTAGGTGCTAAAATAAAAATAAATATGAGTTCAGTGAAGAACAAAAAAATGCCAGGAACAGCTCTCAATATGTCTTCATATGACCTACTTTGACCTACACACATTATAAATTATATCACACTTATGTGTGGACATAAGGAGCACTGAATCCAAAGGGTAAGGTCAGTGGTGCCTGTCATGATCATGTTGGCCACAGCTCACCTGACAGATCACCTGGGGTGTAGCAGGGGACTGGTCAGACAGAAGGCCCTAGTAGGGTGAACCGTGTTTTAATCCCTGTATGAAAAGTTACTGGGAGATCCATCAAAATAAGAAGCCATCTCATTAGATTACGTTGATCAGTGATGAGGTGTGTTGTTGGGCAGTGATTGACAAGCAATTGCAGCAACAAGTTGGTATTTTGAGAACAACATTTAGAAAATTATTTTAAAGTGTTTGACATTGTAGTTGAGTAAAGTTGATAACTGGTGATAACACCACCAACATGCCTCTTTTCTTTAAGCACTTAAGATGTATGAGAGTTAGGCATGTAAGTGACTTGTTTCAGGAAATACAGACAAAAGTGGACATCTCAAGCAGAAAGTGAGTCAACCCCACTGGGAAAAACAATCTGTTAAGAACCCAAAACTCTTGGCAGGAAGCCCAGACCCATATCTTTTCTTAGACACAATTCTTCACAATGAGGAACTGAAGAGAATGTTAATGGAAATGAAAAAAATCTGGATTGTGATACTAATGCTTTTTATTTAAGACCCCAACTAATTGCTTACAGACATTTTAGTGACAAGTTGGGGCATTTACCTGTGCCTCAGTAAACACTAAAACAACCACAAAAAAAAGCATATTCATTAATCTCTAAGGTAGCAAAATGTTATTATTTTCAATTTCAGTGTGTATTTACGGTATCATTTGCAAAGCAATTGCGTAGCACACACACAAGACTCATTTTGGAATGCACCGAATTCCTTCTTGAAAATCACAGCATTAACTCCCCTGTGCTTAAGGAACTAGTTTAACTGGATGTGCAGCAAAGATTTCACAACATGGGTATTATAAAATTAAATTTAAAAGCTTAAGGACATCAAATTCCTTACCATGAGTGTCAAATAAGTTTTAGAATGTCACAACACAAATTCCAAAGTGAGTTCAGCACAAATTCTGTGCAACACACCAATATCATAATGAACCCTCCCATAAAAATAATTGGCAACAAATGCATCCCAGCAGGTCTCACAATCTGCATGCAACACAACGCATTATTTGGACTGGAAGCATTGTGTAGTAACTGTGGCACACCCTGTGTATTTATCTGAGATTTCTACATTTACTCACACAATAGATTTCTCTCTTCATATTTATTCAGTACTATTTGTTTCAATGGTGGCTTTTCCCCTTCCTTTTAAACAGTTTTGGTGGACTTCATATTAGCACACAGTAAGGTTTTGAAATATAAAACTCCTCTGAAGCAATGCTGATATGGACTATAATGAAATATAGTTATAAACTCTCTTCAGCTCCCAGTGGGATGAACATGGATTTTGCTGCCCTGTTTTACAGTTAAACAATGATTGGACTGCTTTTTAATGGAGTTTTGGAATTCTTATTTTGTTTTCATTGTAGTTTACATTCTGTAGATTTGTAGTTTTGGTGATTGGTGTAGGATCTTTGTATTGAAAAACACATTTTCACTGTTCAGGTTTTGGGTTTTTTTAAATATTTGTAAATTTATCAGTGGTAGCAAATTCTTTTGCATTTCAGTTTTGATAATTTGTGTCTACAATGGTTTTTAAGCAACAAAGAATGAAGAAAACATCTTCATTCATTTTCATATTGAGTTAAACCTGCCCCATATGGCCATTTATAATAGATGGTAACATCTAATTCTGCAATTGAAAAGAACTGATTTATTTACTAATTCCTCTGTTTCTAAAACTTTGGAGATGAGAAGGGAGGAATGAATATACTAGAAATTTAAATTGTTCTTTCACAAATATTTGCTACTTAGATACTCTATTTTGTTTCACTTCAAGCTTTATAGTGCTTTTGTTCTTATCCTTACAGTGACAAGTAAAGAAAAATCATTGTCTCTGTTATATAAATGGGGAATTTAGTCAAAGAGAGGGATAGAGGGATTTGTTCAAGGTCACCTGAGCACTCTAAAATAATGCTTGAAAATGAATTTTTCTAGTCCCAAGTTAACAAGTTATTAAATCACATTTCCTCTCAGTGTGGTATTATACTCCAATTTGAATTTGGGGGGTCTGTAGGCTATTTTTGCTATTTGTATTAAGAAGGGATGCAGAAGGATGGAAAGGAATGTAGAAAAAATGTTAACGATGAAAAAAAGGTCTTCTGTGCTACAGACCTGTTTATTTGGTATGACAGAAAAGGCAGGACTACCTGGTATTACCTCATGGTACAAAGTTTCTCTGTGCAACAAAAACCATTAATGCCCATTCTCTCAAGGATGCTACAAATGCCTATCAGTTTGCTACCATGTAAAAGGCACAAATTCCCTTCCAGTATGGTTGATTATCAGCGTTAATCTAAGCACGTTAATGGTCCACGTTCAATGCAAGGAAGTAAATTACAGTAAACAGGTAATATTA
The DNA here is from genome assembly GCF_964237585.1 of Gallinula chloropus. Lineage (NCBI taxonomy): Eukaryota > Metazoa > Chordata > Aves > Gruiformes > Rallidae > Gallinula > Gallinula chloropus. The sequence goes on along the minus strand of NC_140085.1, from coordinate 170,535,431 downwards.
GTGCTACTTGTTAATAATGAGGCCTTATTTAATTGTAACAGGGCCCATGAAAGCATGTGGGTGTGAATTCCCCTCAGAGAGAGGGGCAGGTCAGCTTTCATTCCCCACCTCTTCCCTCCCTTTGCGGGAATGAGGAGCCATCACCAGGCTGACAGTATATGGACACAACGATCACAAAGCCTAAATCCTTTTCCTCTTCAGAGCATCCAAAGGCTAACCAAAGCACACATGAACTTTTCTTGCGATACTTCATGATGGACTGGTAACAAGTGTCCAGGAAGTTTTGGGTTTGTGAGGAGGAGAAAAGATATGCAGCCTTGTAAATCAAACATTAAATATTTGAACATGTTTGCCTTTGCTTTGTCTTCTTACCTTTCATATATCATTTGCTTTCTGTGAACTGTATTTGAGGTCTTGTCAAGCCCTGGCTGTGTTTTTACAGAACTATGTGGACACAGACAGGTCCTGTGGAAGCTTCTCAAGGAGTTGGGAGGGAGATTATTTTTCTTAGAGGAGGAACTATACCCACATCCTCTTACATACTTCAGGTTTGGTTTTGTGATTTAGAGCTAACTTCTATATTTGAAGAATGGGAAAAAAAAAGTAAAGAAAAAGAATTTAGTTCAGTTCTATGAATAACTGGGTACTTATAATTTAACAGCCCAGTTCTGAACCCAGTAAAATAATAATTCCCTTGAAGTAGTGAAATGGTGCTGGATTTACCTCAGGGCAGAATTTGGCCCCTCACTAGTGATCCAGATATTAATAGCTTTGCATTGAGAAAAATCATTGAATAAAATAATTACCTGTCTTGTCAGTGGAACTGTTCCTTTTTTTTTTTTTATGTCCTACATAAAATCCTTAGACCAAAATTCAAAGCTATGTAGAATAAATTAATTAATTGGGGAATTAATTGGGCCATGTTGCCTTTTTTAAAACTAAGCTGTGTTTTAGTTATATTTTGTTATGTGCCCAGAGGCTCCTGGGCACGGATGGCCTATAAATACAAAGGAATAACATATTATTATTAATAATAAAAGTATCACAAAATAATTTTGCTGTTTTTCCATACAGCTCTTAGAAAAATCACAGCGGAGTGGTAGTGAAGAAACATCTGGAGCTCCGAGAGGACGCTACGGATGAGATTGTTTTGCCAACAGAGAGGACTATGTTTCAACTTATTGTTTTTCCTTTCTCCTCCTCTTTCAACCTCCTCCCCAGTCCTTCACAGACTTTTCATCTTCGTTCACGCTTGGCAGCATATGGTAACTCCTATTTCCATCCTGCTTGCATTCTCTCTGATGTGATTCCTGCAGGAGCTGATCTCAGGCAGCTCCTCCTTCCAGGTTCTTCTCTTCTCTTGGGCCTGAAAATCCTTCTGTCTACTTTGCTTAACTCCAACCCCACCACACATGCAGACGCTGCGTGGAGTGAAATCCCACGGAGTGATCTTTATCTTGCATTCTTCCCTCTCTCTTTAAAGCTACAGGGTTTATTGTTTTTTAAACCTGTATGAAAATATATCTTACATATATTTTTTAGAATACTTAAAAAGAATCTTTTGACTTTACCAATTCTTGATGTAAAAACCCGCCTGGCATTTTGACAGCAAATGATTAAAAGCCTTTCTCAGTATTTTACAAGCAAATATGAATTTTAACAAGATAAGTAAACTTACAGAAATGAAATATTCTATTGTTGTCTAATGCTAAACTAGCTGTCAAGTTTGAGACACTTGCAGTTAGTGTAAGGAATGATTAGAATGAAAGTATGTTAAAAAGAAATACAGGCCAGGTTTCACTTATGTGTTGCAGATATAAAATTCAGATTTATAGATTCTTTGGATGGCACCAGCAATAAAGTGGTGATTTTGTACCGGGGTTTTACATTCTGCTCCGCAGATTTCTCTGTATCATGTGCCTACCTTTGTGTCCCGAACATACCAGTTCTCAAGCTACATCCAAGTTAAGGTATGGGAGAAACTTTATTATAAAACTGTTGTTCTGTATGCTGGAGTAAATAACTGAGAAAAAATGGTTTTTTACAATCTTATGAGAGGAGACAGTGAGAGAAGAGCCGACCTGAAGTGCTGATGGAGAAACTGAGAGGTCAGGAACCCAAACAGCTTTCTGAGGGGGATGTGGGGAAAGAGTGATAGGAACAGGCCACTGCTTAAAAATGCAGATGAAAAGAATAAAGCCAACGATTAAGTGGAAAGACCTGGATGAGCTGTCAGAGGTACACTGTGAAACAGTGAGAGACGCCTTCACTTAAATGTAGGGACCAATGACAGATCGTGCTTAAAGTAGCACTGATACTCTTCCAGTGCAATCTCTCCCTTTTTATCTGCTTTCTAATCACTGTGATTACGAGCATCCTACCTCTTATTCAGGCCCATAATCCCAATGTTACTGATGACTAAGGTATGATTAACCTTCTAGCGATGTCTTCAACAAGTCTAGCAGTTTCCTGTTGGGTAATACCTTTAACATACACCTTTTCCATTCTCTCACGTAGCCAGATATTTTTTGGTGGTGCTCATTGTCTTAAATCTCACAAAGTCCTTTACTTTGATCTTAACAAATGCTTCCTTGGCCTGTTTGTACCCCTTCAAAAAGTGCTGCGTTTACCCAGCTTATCATTTTGCCCGGCTCTTGGATTTCCTCAGTGTTCCCTCATCCGTCTCCAATGAAAGTTTCTTTTAATTTCTTTTAATCTCCAAAAACCTGCGCAATCTTCTGTTTCATTTAATTCTTAGAGATTGACCAAAGGTGTTAGCTTGCATTGTGTTATGTTTTCAAGAGAATAGCTTATCATACTTACAAATATGGTAGGTTTGCTGTTTCTTTGCATTCCCCGATCTGTCAGTATCTGTCTGATCCATCTGTATCTTGTAAACATTATTTGATGGGTCTAGGATTTTTCTTCCATTTTTATACATAGTGCTTAGTATTTGGCAGTGCTCATCTGTGTCTGAAGTTCTTAATCAGCATGTTACTATAATTATAATATCCATACGGTAAAATAGAGTATCATACAGTACCACAGTATAACAACATTGAGCTCACCAGTGTAACATCAAAGCAGGAAAACGAAAGCAGGAAGGGGAAAATCTGCAGGAGGAGCTGTCAGTGGTCAGAGGCACTCTGGAAATGGAGATTAAAAGAAATCTGAGATGAGGGAAGGAATCGAATTGTGTATGTGGGCATCCTGGTTTAAGGTGGATAAATAGAAGATGTTGCCTTTAGAGGTTCCCCACATACCAAACACCCTTTAGCAATAAAGGGTGTCATCTGCAAGATTTCATTTTCTACATCAGATTTTAAGCGCTGAGGTAGCAGAATATATGGTAGAAGCCAGAACCTACTTGAAGACAGATTGTTCTCAGAATGTGCTAGCTTTTCTATAGTGCTCTTTTAGTAACACTTCTCTAATTTTGGTACTTTCTTTTTGGCCTATAAATAGCACTATCTTTATGCCTCTGAAGGAAGCATGATGTGGACCAGATTACCTAGATTCATTAATAGTTTTACAGCAGTTTGCAAGCAGATATTCCGCACTTATGACTCTAGATACATTAGTCCTGATGGATCTGAATGCGTTTGATACCAGATGATGTTTTAAATCATGCTGTTTTCATAGAATTCTCATCCTAAAATGCCAGTCTTGAACAAGCTAAGGAGTTTGATGATAACACTGAATGTCCCCGAGCTGCCCAGTACCTAAAACAGAGCACCTCGGAATTTGCTTATTCTTTTAAAATAGATTTTTCTACACAGTCATATAAGATCATCTTCCCAGCCAAGATCAGAAACTGGACCAAATGAAAAGCTGGGAGTAAAACACTGTTCCATGTGCATGGATATGGGGGAATCTACAATGTTGTGAGCATGGAACATCCACTTTTATATCTATGACCAGAAATATCGAAACACTTTATACATTAGACTTCTAGTATTTCTTGTGAGGTATTGGGATTCTCATTCTGAAGACAGAAGAATTAAGAGATTGGCATGCCAAATAAGTGCATGTCTTAAGTAGACACAAGTCTGGGAGGGGTTCACTCTCTCATATAGGCAAATACATTTTGAGCCAACCCCACAGACAGTGTTCATGGACCCGTACCCAATGTATCTCTAAAAGTTAGGCTGAGTTCACAAATCTTAGGGAAACGTTTGCAAATTTTATTCTAAGAACAGCTGGAATCTAGTATCTCTCTACAGCACCCTACCCCAAGGTTAATTCTCTGGCTCTAACTTGAGAGCTGTTATCCCACATCAAAAGAGGACAAAATGAAAGAAATAACCCAAGAGGTCAAATGTCTCAGTGCTCTTGTTATTACTGGAATGTGTGCATCAAGCCACCAGTGTATGTTCCTTTCCCTGACCTCATTCTGCATCACAACTCTACACATCTTTTCAAAACCTGTGGGGTTTTTTTTCTGTTTGGAAAACAGAAAAACCTGTGTGAAGAGGAATGTGAGGCGCTGTCTTCAGACAAGGTTTAAATTCATAGTTGGCCTAATTTTAGCTTATAAAAATCCTTTGAGAAACTAAAATTTAATACAGGAAGGTGTGTACAAGGCAACTATTACAAAGAAATTCAGACATTACTTCAATATCCTAGAAGACAGGTTTTGAATTAAGTAGAATGCATGCAATAAAAATGTTACCAAAATGATTAGCATAAGTAACTGAAAAAATCTGATTATAAGAAAGCAAAGTAGTTTAACACATGACCACATTCATAAGTATGAAATATTATAATTCTATTGTCTATTCTTTCTGTGAAAAGTTAGCTCCTTCAGGAATGTCTTAATGAATAATAAAACTGACTTGATTTTCCCACTGCAGTCAACTTTGCTGTCAGGCTATTAATGATTCATAATGACTGTATGCTTAATAGTTTTATGCCAGATAAAAGCCGTCCAACAGAAGCAAGTAGCCAGTGTCACTTCTGCAACTGCTCTCTTGATATTTTCAGTAATATTGGTAAAAACAATCTCTAAAAACGCAGAACAGCTGAGTTACAATGGGAAAATGGCTTTAAATCACTCAATAACATCAGTGCTGAAGTCATATAAAATTCTTTATTATATTGCCTCTGCTGTAGAAGAAAACACAGAGGACTACATTGCATGCTGTTTGTAAAAAATGGCATATTTTCCTATTCATATCATTTCATATTCTTGGATATTTTATTTTCATAATGCAGTGATTTGGATAACACAACTAGCCAATGCTTAAATGAGAATACAATGTGTACTCTGAGAATAGCTGAGCAGAATAACACTCAAATCAGTTCTGCACAAGATGATAAACACCCAGACTGCTCTGAAGCTGTAGGAGTTTATCTACTGTATATGTAAATGTTTTTCTTTGCTTTGAGGAAAGTCTTTGCAAGAACAATGTCCTTTAACAAAGGTCTAAAAATGCATGTGAAAGCCAAACATAATAACATTGTTATTCTGCCACTTATTAACAGAACAACGGGTCTTACAACAATTAGATATGAATATTGCAAACTGAATTTAATATTAAGCTGTCTTTGAAATGCCACTTTGCAGCAGGTTTTCAAATGCTTAAAGCACAGCAGGAGACTAACTCCATCTTCAAATATTAAATCAAAACCTTTTTTTAACCTGATAAATCTTTCTGAAAGCAAGTTCTTCTATTCAAGAGAGAATTATTAAACTATCAGGCAAGAAAACTAAACCTCACAGCCTATTCTTGGCACATAGTATGTACCCACAATGATTAAAAACAATAATGAAAAGGATTAATAACATTTTAGAATCGTATCTGAGAACATTCTTAACCAAACACAGGGTATAAACTGCTAATAAGTTCAGTGAATTGGAAACAGCACATACTCAAACGTGGTCCCACTCTCTCAGCTAGAAATCTCACGTTAAATACAAGTCAGTTGGAAATGTTGCGTTCGCTGATCCCTACAGCCAGTTACATGCCATTCAAAAGATCAAAGATCTCTAGGAAATGGTAAATGCAAGGGCACCTCACTGTAGAACATCATAGAAGAATCAGAGAGACACATTCTGTGCTTGAATACCTGCTCCTAATAACAGCAGGAACTGTATGCTGTCTTGATATATTTGGCCCATATTAGTGACAGAAACCACTTATTAAGCTATATAAAACAATACATCTCACAGAATTCTGTCCAATCCACATTTTAACATCCCAAGTGAAAAAAGCTTCCCTTGGAAGATAGCCTAATAGAGACAATTGGCAGGAAATATAACCGGTTGTTTCGCCTGCATTTATCTTTTTTTTTTTTCTCCCTCTCTCACAGCCTTAGCTCAGTTGCGCCAGGATTTGTATCAGCCAATTCTTTTCCTTCTCTGGCAGTTCCAGGACATTTTTAATGTGTTATGTTCTTCCTTTAAACATTGCTACCTAAGTCTCCAAATTTAGCTTACTAATTGCCACCCCCGCCACCCTGTGTCAACAATTTCTTGTTTCCTAATTACTTTGGCTTTTCCCAAACTGTAATTCTGGTAATGAGATACCCAGGAAGGAATGCAGTACTGTGGTTGGGATCACACCAGACTCCTAGCCAAAAGGAGTACACTCTTCATACTCTGTAGTGAGGTGGTTCCTTCCAAAATGTATGGCATTTTTTGGCTATCGCATCATATCATGGTTTGATATCACATTTAATGCCCGACTTCAACCCACATAAAATCCTTTTGGATTCTGTCCTCTGTACGGTGTTGGTATTTCAGATTATTCTGCTTTTGTTAATTCACACCAGCTCAGCATGTAACTGATTTTGCTGTTTTCTACCCTAATCTCTCTGGGATGCCTTTTATTACTCTTCTGTCCTTGTCATTAATCCTCTCAATGAATTTACCGTCTCTTCCAAATTATTAATGTAGAGGTCAGATAGAAGGCTGAACCTAAAACACACCAATATTCTATGATATTTCTCCATATCTGAAAAAAATGACATAAATTAATTGTCACATGCATAATTTTCATGCAGCTTGTAATTCACATGATAAAGGCCCTGGCTGAAAAACGTTTCTATGCTGTTTTTTATATATGAAACCAAAATTTGCGTATGTTTCATCTACTGTTCTCTTTTCTTTCCTTTGGACTATTTCCATAGCACCACAATATATCTCTGTGATCACTCCGCATGTGTAACCTCAAGCAACCTACTACTGTTGTTTCCAGATTAGGATACACGTAGGCACATGTCTCAGAGTAAGGCAGCAGGCTCTGGATTTGCCTCTCAGCTGGTAGCTCCTACCTCCCAGGTGAGAATGGCTTCAGCCAAGATGTTTTTGTTTTGTTCCAGAGGAGATTTTTGGGCAGGGAGGCACAGTCTTGGTTGCATGGCTATGTTTTTGGTGGCCACATACTAGCCGAGCCTGCTGTGCAGTTATGTGAGGGCTCCACGTCTGCTCACCTGCCTGATTTTATGTTGAAGCAGAGATGTTTGAGCAGCCAGCAGTGATCTCATCTGGGGGAAGTGGAAATAACAGCAGCATGTTTTATAATCCTATTCATACTAAATAAATACCAATATACAATTCAGCTCATTTTCACATGATAGAGATCTTTTGAATGTGGGGACCCAAGAGCACTCAGGATCCTAGGAAAGGAAGATTATTCCCAGGATTTAGGACTGTCCTTGTTGCTCATATACACAAATACGGACTTACGCAGTACCAGTGCCCTAACAATCTTCAGAATCTATAAACTTCAGCAAGTTGTCTCTACTCCTAGTGTCAGTGCTAACAGGAACAGCTGTCTGTACAAATATTTAATGTCATTTGGTTACAGTATTTTATGCTCACGAATCGGTCAGGATGCTGTTTGGATATAAGTATCTTCCCCTCAGGTATCCCCCTACGATATCTATAGTGTCTCTCTTTGTAATGTACTTTATAAACCCTTTTTATTGCCTTTGAAATTCCCTGACTTGTATGAACATATTGTGTTTATTTGTTTTCACCTCTCCTTTTTATGTTCTTCTAAGTGTCATGGACTGTCTCTAAGAGCTAAGCTAGCAGTTTTAAGTTCTTTGTCTCCTCCTGTGTGGTAGTCTGCAGTGAAAGTTAATTATCATTATTGTATTTATCCATTATTTGCAAATAACTTTATGAAAAAAAAACCCTTGCTGTCACAGCAGTCTTCCCATCTAAAACTGTGGCACTGGCACTTTGTTTTGACATATGATGTTACTCTGCAATATCATAGAATCATAGTCATGGAATGGTCTGGGTTGGAAGGCACCCCAAGGATCATGGAGTTCCAATCCCCCTTCCACAGCCTCCAGGCCTGGATATAGACAAGGGTGCCCAGGGCCCCATCCAACCCGGCCTTGAACACCTCCAGGGATGGGGCATCCACCACCTCTCTGGGCAGCCTGTTCCAGCACCTTACCACTCTCTCTGTAAAGAGCTTCTCCCTAATATCTAAGCTAAAGCTTCCCTCCCTTAGCTTTAAACCATTCCCCCTTGTCCTGCCATTATCTACCCTTTTAAAAAGTTGATTCCCCTCCTGGTTGTATGTTCCCTTCAGGTACTGAAAGGCTGCAATGAGGTCCCCCCACAGCCTTTCCTTGTTCTCTAGGCTGAACAAGCCCATCTCCCTCAGCTTCTCTTTGTAGGGGAGATGCTCCAGACCTCTAATCATCTTTGTGGCCCTCCTCTGAACCCTGTCCAACAGTTCCACAACTTTCTTGTATTGCGGGCCCCAGATCTGGACACAGTACTCCAGATGGGGCCTCACGAGGGCAGAGAGGGGCAATCACTTCCCCGTCCCTGCTGGCCACCCCTCTTCTGCTGGAGCCCAGAATACCATTGGCCTTCTGAGCTGCAAGAACACACTGCTGGCTCATGTTAAGTTTCTCACCCACCAGAACATCCAGGTCCTTCTCAGCAGGGCTACTCTCAAGGAGCTCTTCTCCCAGTCTGTAAATATGTCTGGGATTCCTCCTGCCCAACACCTTACTCTTTGCAGTGTTGAACCTCAATAGGTTCACCTGGGCCCACCTTTCAAGCCTGTCAAGATCCATCTGGATGGCATCTTCTTTTTTCACCTCTACACTTGAAAGGACACCTTGGATTTTTATTTCACTTACAAGATTCACTCCAGTCTGTTTCAGCTGTGCCAACCATTTCAGAATTAATAAACGCACTTCATTTGTCTCATCTGTTTCTTACAGAATTTATAAACATTTTACATGTTTCTGTGTAATTTCATCTTCCTCCATACTTTCTTTTGTGAGAGTCTTATACTGGATGCAAAATGACTCCTTGCAAATGTCAGATCTGATTTTAGGACTACCGCCCCACTTTATTCCTATATATTTTTAACCACGCAAAAACAAACCAAATGAAACCAAACCAAAGAACATTATTAGAAACCTCAAACTAGCACCAGTTTCTTTTCTTATCATTTGCTTAAGTTGAAGCCTAAATAAAGCAAACAGTTTCTTACTCATCCATAAATTTGTTTCCTACTTTGTTCAGCCCTCCTCTCCCCTTTTTCTTACCAGCTCCTAATACTGGAAGGCAAGCTTGCAATCATTACTATTGGTCTATTCTCAGAGCTCTCCTTAAGGTCTTAAACTTATTCAAGTTATACTCCATATGTGTGTCTGAGTTGTTCAGGAAAGCCCCTGATATTATTTAGGAAACCTCATATTTTTATTATAACATCTTTAGTTGGGTATGTAGAGGTAGATTGTGCTACCCTTTCCTGTATGAACTCCAAATCAATTTATTTTCTAAAGGGCCAACAAAAGGATTAGATGTCTCTGTTCTCTTTCAGCATTTGGCCTTAAATTATTCTTTGGACTTCTATTGTCTCACAAGATTATGTCAGTATAATTACATTTTCAGTGACAAAATGCTTATTGGAGTTACCAATTTTAAAATGTTCTATATGTGATACCTTAATTTTCCCTTTTTTACATCTCTTTATTTCTTGACTCACTACCTGTGCCTCTTGGTCATCATCATGACATTTGCCTGGTTTGGCTTCCTTTGTCTTTCCTGCATACTTCAACTGTCTTACAGGTCTGAGTCACTTTACTCTCAAAGGAAACTGAACAACAGATAGAGGTGAGGTTAACATCCATGCCATTTAACTTCATCTCAGGAAAAAGTTAGATATTTAGCCTAACTAAACTGTCTTACCTTCCTCTGTCATTAACACAAAGAGAATGACAATTCCAGCCTGTAATATAACCTACACAAGTTTCTAACCTAGGTGGAATAAATCAGATTCTGAGGAGATTTTCTCTGGAGATCTTCAGCTCTTTCCTTTATTCTTGTGAGAGAATGGATACTGACTTTAACTAGATGCCTCCCATACAGATATCTGAATTTAGAAGAGGCAACACTTATGCTTCCCATTTTCCCTAAAATCTGACACTCAACAAAACTTACCCTATAAAACAAGACACAAATACATTCTTTCATGCATTTGAAATCTACTGCCTGTTGTTTGACAAAGGTTTTAAAAATAAGTAGATGTTTGTGATGCCGTCTGCCAGCTGAACATCACCATTCATTAATTCACATTTGGAGTTCTCATTCTTTTCCTCACTTCCAACCTCCCTTGCCTGTCTCTTGAAAACAGGGTATCTGGCAACAGAGTGCAAACATGAAATCCTGAAGAAGCCATGAAATAACATAGTGGGTGAACCAAAGTATGGAACAGAAAGGTACATAATACACATTCTGCTTTCTTTTGTTAGGGATAAATCACAGTTACTGAGTTTTGCATCATTTGTGGTTATGGTAATATTATGTAGACTTGAAAAAACAACGGCTTTAGACAGCATGTGGAGCCACAGTTCCTAGCAGTTTGGGGTTTGATTGCTCTTAGATGCTAGCTGTGATGGATTAGATATGGACAGCAATGGTGTAATTTACCTGAGTGGGAGAAATGAGTTTCAGCATCTTGGAACAGAGAGGTCTTAAAGCACTCTACATTCTGAACAACTGTTTTAACAGTCTGCTTATATGTGGGTAACAGTTTTTAAATGAAAATTGCAATTCAGTTGTCCATAGGTCCTTTTCAATGTGTATAACCATCTGGGAGTTAGACCCTACCAGCAACCATGAACCACATAAAGGAAAAAATTCACAGTGATCAAGCGTCACAGACATGGGAAAGAAAGTCCTCACTTGTCATGATCACAGGCCTTACACAGGTTACAGAATGGACAGCACCAGATATGGACGCAAATTCTTCGCGCTTTCTCTTTTACAGTGGATCTCCTCTAGAGCACTAAACATGGTGCTGCCGGTGGAGCAATGCAGGTGTTTAAGAAAGGACTGTAAGGTAATGCAGACATCTGTTTGGTTGGGTCTCATGAAGATCCATATAAGCTGCTTGGAACGCACAGCCAAGCCTTGAGCAAACATTACCCTGATGCAGGCAAGTGACATCTAGAGATTCAGTACATTGGACTGAGAAATATCCTTACCTCAGCAGCATTTGTTTATAACTCAGGCATAATGTATGATGCAGTTTCTGAGCCGTGTGATTTATCCAAACATCTAAAAGAAAGACATAACTTTGCCAGAAGCTTATTCTGGGGTGTCAAAGCAGATTCGGTTTTTTTTCATCAATGGCTGACAATCCTGGCTCCTTTGCTGAAGAGGCTGTCAGTGCTTTTCAGAACATGTGCTTAAAAAAAAAAAAAAAAAAAAAAATCTCTGCACTAGGGGAAATATCTTAAAAGCAGTTGTGGAGAATTTTCTCAGAGTCTTGAAAATAACATATATTGTGAAACACTGTTCACAAGGGCATTGAAAATCAGTGCTGCTCTGTATAGTGTTTCTTGCAGAAAATCACACAATGTGATTACATACCTCTTGATAGGAGGTGTCAGCTCCTGTGTTATGGCCAAATTCTAACCTGGATAATTACCTTGTGCTTATCTAAATTCCCCTCACAATTTCAACTGAATAAGATCTATTGTTTTAGTTCACACCCTAAAATGCTGAAGTGCAGCATTACTGTACTTCTAACCAGAGAGAGCTGCATTTTGGTCATTACTTTTGTAAGAATTTTCACGTTCAGAGAGTGTTGGGCAAATTGTCATTGCATAGAAACTTGTCCTAGAATTTTTTTCTAACATCAGAAATGGGAAGACTTGTAGCTAAAGGAAGCCACTATTAGGTAGAAAGCCTAAAAGGTTTGATGTCACTCAAGAAAAGAGAATTACATGCACACACACATCTAAGTCATAATTAATGTAATATATATCAGCATATATTCCATACACACTCAGAATTGATCTTATTAAAAAATCTTCTTGTCTGAAGCAGAGTAAAAAGTATGAAAGAGATGTCCATGATTTCTCCCTCTCTCCATATTTACAGTTTATGTTTGAATAATTTGCAAAGCCCTTCAGAGCCTTCTGCTGCTATACAATTGGCTAAATCAGAGCTGAACAGACAAAACAGGCAAGGCCTATGCTTCATCAGCAGTCATGTCAATTAAAGCTTATATACTGTTGGGCTTAATCTAGAACTTCCTAAACTCAGCAGACATTTATGTTTATTAACTTGAATGCCAAGGCTACTGAGACACGTTTGTTCTCCTTCACCTTTATTTTTTAAAGAGAAAATATACTTCACAGAAGCTCCATTTGTGGTCATTACTTCAGTAAATGTAAGCAAAAATCCTTCAGGCAAATGAGAAAGTTTATTTCTGACTGCAATTATTTTACTCTCATTAGGAAAAAAAAAGGAAAAAAGAGAAACAAAATCAGATAGAAAGCAACCTTATTTTTTCTAGTCACATCATGTACCCCATGTTACATCTTTTTCAGTCGGTCTGGTCTTCTGATATCTGGCAATAAATTCCCATTTATACATACTTCTGTGCTTTATCCCCTATCTTACAAATTCACAGTTAGTTTTCCTGTTCCAGTTCAGAAAGACCAGAGGTTAACAGATGAAAAAGATGTAGGGTAAAAAAGGCCATCAATCATGTAAATGAAAATCCTTATGGAAAAGGGTGGGCTTAAGGATGCAGAAGTAGCCTTTGCCTTGGCATTTCAGTGCTCTACTTTGGTTTTAGCCACTGTTTTCACATATTTTTGAACTATTGCTGTTACATTGAGTCCTAGCTCTTAACCATTTTAATACAACCAGCTATTGAACTGATTTTAGTATCAAGCACAACATTTAATGCATAAGAACAGGTGGGACATAGCACCAAGAATCTTCTAGAGAGTACAACAACTCATGTAAATGAAAAAGGGGGGAAAAAAGCATAAAAACACCACCTAGGCTTTCATTTAAGGCAAGTAGTCCAGATCTAGGCACCAAAAATTCTGGAAATTAAAGTCATGTTCTATCTGCTAGAAGGTACTAATTATAAAACAGATAACTTTAGTACTTTTAACACAATAGGAACAAATACCAGAATTATGAGCTTAACCTGTAAAAGGACTGCTTCAGAGTTCAAAACACATGAACTTTCATCCTCACATAAGTTGTGGACACCACTGTTCTGGGACAGAATTTATGTTATGTGAACTTCATTTAGCTTAACTACATTACCCAAATCAAATTAAGTCAAGTCTCCAAAGACAAATTTAAAATTTTACACATATTCCTCACTTGACTTTGTTACACAGTTGAGTTTGTTAGTAATTAAATGCTGACAGGAACATCCAATTTAAATGCAAAGGACCAGAGTGTAAGTAACTACTGAATATGCAAAAAGAGGAAAACAAAGGGGGAAAAATACTATTTGGATAAATTTTTATACATCAATGTAGTAACAAATGAGCTAATCTATGAAGGCCATAGCCCTTTGACTCTTGCATAAATTAATAAACCTTTAATGATGTTTTGTGATCTCATATCACAAGCCCCCTTGTTTCTACCGAAAAAAGCCAACTGCAAGTGGTAGGTTTAGTTTCCAGGACACTTCTCCCTGAGATCATAGAATCATAGAATTGTAGGGGTTGGAAGGGACCTCGAGAGATCATTGGGTCCAACCCCCCTGACAAAGCAGCTCCCTATCTCATATCACTGAGACAGGCATCCAGACGAGACTTGAATATCTCCAGTGAAGGAGACTCCACCACCTCCCTGGGCAGCCTGTCCCAGGGCTCTGTCACCCTCACTGTGTAAAAGTTTTTCCGCATGTTGGTGCGGAACTTGCTGTGCTCCAACTTGCAGCCATTGCCCCTTGTCCTGTCTCCACAGATGACATGGCAAAGCAACCATGGAAAGGAACTTCTTTTCTATATGTAGTTTAATCTTAAAGGCTAATACAGAAGAGAGAAAGCAAAATGTCTTTCCAAAATACATGCCTACTGAGATTGTTCACAATCTGAATTGACCTATTTGTTTTTCCAGTACTAAAGGTCTTTTGTACATTTTCTGACCAAAGTGTAAATTTCTACAATGGAGTTTTGTTCCTCAAATCCTTTAAAAATAACAAAAATAACCCTCCCTGCTCATGCCAATATTCCTATCTGGTCATTGGTTAGGTTCCAGACTCTGACTTTTCCTTCACACACCTGACTGTGTGTAAAGAGACAAAGTTAACGATATTGCTACTAGGCCAAGTCAGGCGAATAATTTTATCTACATTCAGTTCGCCAGCTGTAACATATTTCTTTACCTTACTGGGAATATTAAAAGGATAAATTAATTTAAAATCTGAGAGATGCTGAGAATGCACAGCGATGAGTTCCAAAGAGAAAACAATTAAATAAAGAAGCTGAGTGTGTAAACCATCGCTGATCAGTGTTTCTTACACCACTCCACTACTGCCCCAGGACAGAAAATACAACTGGACAACGGGCAAAGAATTATATGTGCTATATACCCTTTGCTGTGCTTTTCATTAAAACTCTTAAGCAAGTGTTCTCATTCCCACAGTCTCCATACGGTCAAAATGGTTTTGCACAATTCTTAATAACAGTTTCCTAACCAATGCAACCTGCTTGTCTATCTCAGAATGATGGGTGGGTTGTGATTTAGTAGTTACGGGTTTCAGCAGCACCTAAGTAAAACACTGTTTGTTGTTTATAGTTACTTTTCTATTAAATGGAAAATTACACTCTCCAAAAAAAGACTAAGTTATTGGCATTATTCCAACATGGTACTGACTGACAAATGCCAATTTACTTGTCATCATATTCAGCATGCCAGTATTAACATTTTCCTAACTGATTTAGAGTTTTTCTCACATACCAAATTTTAATAGCACCTCCTTAGGGTTATGAACATGTATTTACTATATGATAGGTTGAAAAAATAAAAGAAAATCCACATTTATTCATTATCATATATATAATTTACGTTGGGTAAACTGGAAAATGCTTTCAAGAATCAACTAACATGAAAAGCATATTTGATAAACATGAATCTTTTTTATAATTTATATTCTGTTTTTCCAGGTTTCTGCAATATGTTCTGACTTATATCAGGGTACATTATGATTAAAATATAAAGATTTTTTTAAAACTAATCATAAATACTACACAAAGTAAGATCTAAAAGATCCTAAAAAGACAAGAGGACAATTAAATATATAACTGGAAAATGTGCAGAATTGTAGCTGTAAGCACAGAGAATCGAAAGCAGATATACTCTATTTCTGAGTTTCAGCAGTGGAAAAAAGGATTGTACGTGCACTCATTTATTAACCTTTCTAACCTGTCAAAATCACACACTCAGTACATCAGACCCAGCAAGCAGTTAAAGCCAAAACTTAAATGCCAATTTCTTTTGATTTAAGAATAGAAATTTAGATGTCTCTTTTTAAATTTTATTTTTTCTTTAATGTGGAGAAATACACAACAGGTTTTAAAACTGAGTAAACCATAAAAGCAAAGGAAGAACAAAGGGACTTGCAGAAAGTGTATGCACTTGCATATTATCATTCTCTTGAGTGCTTCATAACTTGCAGTGGCTGAAATACTGATATTTGATTCATGCCTGGGAAGGGAATGAACATTTTCTTGTGTTTAGCTGGGTTTAGCAGCAATAACACACTGAGGTCTGTGGGCTTTACTTCAGCTTAGTGGAACACTTTGAATTAGCCACTGTCAAAACCACTTGATTGGCTGCTCAGTGTACCCTCGTACACAGCAGTGTGCAACCAGCCAATCACAATGCAGAATATTAACAAGGTCATGGTGGTGTAAGACACTCCTGTAACTCAGAGATTACAAAAGACATTAAAATTCTGATACCCCATTCATAAGGAAAAGATTGTAATGAGAACAGAGAATGGCACAACATTAATTCATTGTGTGACAAAGAATATAATGAGAATGGGAAATAGTACAAACATAACTCATTCTTGTTACAGCTTTAAGATTGTAATGTCATGGTTCATATCACATACTTTGGAAGAAAGGTATGGCAGGAGAAGAGTTGCGATATTAAGCATAGTTAATCTGAATGCACTACACATTATTATATATGCAATAAAATAAAAATTTGAAACATTAGTTAGAAATGGTTTGTTAAAATTGTTATAATTTCTCCATAAATTTTTGTTAACATTTTATTAATGCTGTTGATATGAAGGGTTGCAGTGTATATGTATACTTATTAACAGAGCTGTCCTCACAATGTTTTTACTCATGTATATCTTTAGAAATCAATTACAATTAAAAATAAACATATTGAGGACAGTATCTGTGCCTTTCCTGATACACATTACGAATCTGCCAAGACAGAGGCAGTGATGTTTAGTCATTTTGTCTGCCACAGTGAAATGAAATAAAATCATTAAAAAGTGATGCATTTACCTCCTGAAATTATGGAATAATTTTAGTTATTGCTCATCTACTACTCAGCGATGTGCAATATCCTACCTAATGTAATTGAAGCATTTAACTGATAAGACATTAAAAATCTTTGACCACCTCAGAGTCTGCCAAAGCCCAAAACAACCTCTTTTATTCATCAGGCTCTATGCAAGATCACCAAATCAATGCATTTTATTTTTGTTTTAAAGGTAAGTCATTAACTTTGTGGTCATTTCTGTTAAATAAAACCAGAACCATTCTCAAAGACACTCCCAGTATATTAAATTTCAATAAAGCAATAGTATCAGATGTTATCTGCTTACTTGCTTTGACACTGTTGTCTGGTTCTATGTATTGTCTCTGACCTTTGATGGGGCACATCCAAGACCAGCAACAAGGACTTCAGCACAATTTTTGTAAAGTTTGTTTGATCTAAATTGAGCTCCAAATATTTGTAGGGTTTCAAAAGATCACTTTCAAAGATCCATACCTAGTGCAGGGAATGAAGAACAACCTGTAACTGCTGTATACTTTTGCAATGCACAGGCAGTATTGAGTACATTCAAGATAAATAACAACAATAATATTAACAACTATTTCTTGGTTAGCCTTATATAAAGGTTTCTCAGAAGAAACTACAAGAATTACCTTCTAGGTTATAGAATAGATACTGCACTTGTAGCATCAGTGGGAAATCACTGCCATCTGAAGGATCTTGGTATCATAACCAAACACATAACCTTAAAAGTATAGCAGAATTCCAGAAACTTTATCCAAGAGCATGCTTCATAAGAGACCTGACAAATCTTTAACAATCTAAGATCTCTTAAATATTCCAACTCCACCCCTGTGTACAAGTGTGTTGCTCTTGCTTTGGTTCTCTATTGTCATGGAATATGTAACTCCTTGCATGTTTGCAGAGATTGCATTTTACCAATTCTTATTTGTCAGCATTCATACTCCAAACATCTTAGTTCTACATTCAAATACGGTTTTGACCCCTTGACTATCCAATGGAAACTTCCATTCCACTAAGTTACATATGAACGTATAATGTCAAGGGAAAGGTAGATGATTATTTGGTTTTATCACATAAATCAACTGCCAACAGGCAATTGAAAAGCAGATTTGTAACTTAAAGATGATATTTACATGGAAGGTCAGACAGGCAGCATTTTTAAGTGGTTCTAGAGGTGCTCTAGAACAGCTTCACCCTTCTTCCTTAACAGAGAAACTCCATTTCCCCACTGCTTCTATACATCGCAGAACCAAAGACAAATAGATGTTGGAAGATGAATGTAGAGGAAATATCAAAAATAATTTAATCTTGAATTAGAAAAAAAATACAATGAAAAGAACAGGTCTTAAATTGAAAGAAAATCTACATGTTTTCTGCTAAAAAGATTAAGATTTTGAAATTAATCAACATCTAAATATGATTGTTCATTGTTCATTCAATATTCATAATATTTCAATTAGATTTATTGTGATTAAAATAAAAGCTGCTTTCTTTTTTTCTGTCCTCTAATGTGAAAGCTATGATATTAACAATATTGTAAAATTATGGATTAGATTTAGACTATTGATTTGCCCAGAAGACAATTGTTTCTCAAGAATCATAGTTCTATTTTCAGAATATTGGTTAAAATGTAAAGGAAATTGCTTTTGTGTGGTTACTGCTTTTTCTAGTCTAGGTGGATTAATTTGATCCTATATTTGTATGAATAAGTAAGTTCCAAAAAGTGGAAAATATGTTTTTATAGTGTTAGTTACATTTTAGTATCCGCATTACATCCGGGTGCATTGTCAAAACGAGATAGGTGTAAAGACCATGAGCAAAGGAAAAAATGTGATTGTCTGAAGGATGTTATGACAGTTCTGTATGC
Organism: Gallinula chloropus; assembly: GCF_964237585.1. NCBI lineage: Eukaryota > Metazoa > Chordata > Aves > Gruiformes > Rallidae > Gallinula > Gallinula chloropus. The sequence goes on along the minus strand of NC_140085.1, from coordinate 170,516,766 downwards.
ATAATACATGCATCCCAGGAGGCAATTCTGCATCTGTTACATATATTTATGTATTTTTACTTGTACTTTTGGAGATATTTAAGATTTATATTGATAGATTCTTTCCCCTTAAAGACAATAAAGGAAAACATGTAACAAGGGTACAATTTTGTTAGGCAGTGAAGAGAGCAGGGTGTGAAAGTTGTACACGTGGTAGGCTCTGTGAAGGTTAAGAAATTTTTATTCTCAACATTTAGTAGCCTTTCTGTAGTGGCTTTCAAAATGCTTTCAAAACAAGCCTCTAATATATTTGATCTATGTGCAGCTAAAGTATGTTTCTGTTCATTATAATGACTGAGGGTAAGAAAACAATTGCTAGATGTTAAAGACTAACACAGAAATGATGAAGACATTTGTGAGTGAAAAGAAAAATCCTGAAGTCTCAGGGAATGAAGAAAGTGATGATAAATGAAAGCAACAACACAAGGGTAAAGAGACAGAAAAGATAAAATGGCTAAGGAGACAGTTTTATACAACTAACTGTTTGAAGAAACAACACACTACACACTGTGTTGCACTGCAATGACATCTCCTGACCATTGAATTTTGTATGAAGAGATAGATGAGCCTTCTACTAGCTTCCATTACACAGCAGGTATTTTTTAGTCTCTGATACACAGGAGATTTGAAAAACAACCTTCTTCAGAAAATTCTTAGATAAATTCAGAGGACAAAGGATATGTCTGCTGTTAAATTTTGACTCTTTGAAAGTAAGTTCTGTACAGCCTTCTTTCAATGTTAGAAGAGCATCTGCAGAAAGAAACAAATAGAAAGGTGTGCCTCAAGGCATAAACCAGAAAGAAGCTCCAACTTTCAGTTGTATGCAATTCTACAATTGTGTCTTAAATGTTTTTTTGAAGTTTCTTTTAAAACATCTTCTATCAGTCACTGATGGAGAAAGGCTTTTACACCAGATGAACTGCTAATCCGCTATGTCAGTTATTACACATAAAGTTAAAAAAACCCTAACATGTTAAAGACAGAAATATGAAGCAATACTTGAAAGTGAAAACATAAATTTAATGGATAATATATTCTACTTCCATCCATTTCAAATCGATTCTCATTTAAGAAGAGCAGAAGAATTGGAGATCCTTTGAGGAATTTAAGACACCCCACAAGTTGGTAAAAAAAGTTATTGCTACTAACTAGGTGATAAAAGTATATTTTCATATATTATTGATAAAAAAACCTCTAACAATTCGTATTTCCTTTAGCTGGAAAGAATAAGTCAGAAAGTTACCAAATTGTACCCCTGTTGACTAAATACAGTTCATAAAAGAGATATACAGTATAGCATAAATCATAAATAATGTTATGCTGTCCCCATGAGACGAACCTTTGGGGAAGATGACTGACCTGGATAAAGAGGGAGCTTTTGATGGAACTCAGGAAAAAAAAAAAAGGAAAGAGCTGGCAAAACAAGAAGAATAGAGGGATCTTTTTAGGTCATGCAGATAGAAAATTAGAAAAGCAAAGTCCAGCTAGAAATCAGTCTGTCCACTGTTGTAAGAGATAACACAAAGTGTTTTTATAAATACATTAGCAACAAAAAGTGAGCTAAAGAGAATCTCCATCCCTTACAGGAGGTGAAGGGGACCATGGCCACCAAGAATGAGGAAAAGGCTAAGGTACTTAATACCTTCTTTGCCTCAGTCTTTATTAGCCAGACCAGTTGTCCACAGGGCATTCAGCCCCCTAAGGTGAAAGACAGGGATGGAGAGCAGAATGAAACTACCATAATCCAGTAGGAAGCAGTCTACAGCCTACTATGCCACCGGGATATTCACAAATCCATGGGGATGGATGGGATACACCCGAGTACTGAGGGAGCTGGTGGAGGAACTTGCCAAGCTCTATCATTTATCAACAGTCCTGGTTAACAGGTGAAATCCCAGACAACTGGAGGTTTGCCAATGAGATGCCCATCTACAAGATGCACCTATTTATCAAATTTCTTTGCCCTTAGTAAAATCAGTTCTACTAGGATGCTCAGGCATGTTTTAGCACAAGACCCAGAAGCCAGAAAGCTAGGTATTCTTACACAAAGTATTTTCAGCTAGTTTTCTTTTTCATTGGAATAAGAGTTTAGGTCACCTTAAGGTAACTGACCAATAGAAAAAAATAGAGCTTTGTAACGTTAAAGCTTTTCTGAACAGGTGGTTGGGTTTTGCTTTGGACATTCTACAGAAGAATAGTATTCTCTGAAGGTCCAACATATTTCATTGCAGGTAGGGCAAAAGATTAATTTTACCCATTAAAGTAGCTCCATAAGCAAATGCAAGTTAATTTGTGAATTCTGAAACTTTGATTTTTCTAGCATTCTTGCTAAAAATCTCTGTTCATCAGTAGAAGATAAATTAATGGGTTGCAGATGAAGACATCTATTTAAGATGTTTAAACCACACAATTAATTGGCATGTGAAAAGTTAAAGAGTGAGTCAACTATAGAACATAAAAATGTATAAGCACATAAACTATAGCAGTCTTTTCCATGGCTTAAGAGGCATCATGCCATCTACTTCATTAATCAAGGGTATGCCCCAGGTTTCAACACGTGATGATTTACAGTCATTCTCCATACATGCTCAACTGTAAGAAGATGAAGTTCTCTCTACATTGGAGCGATCGTAAAACACAGATCTCAAATTTGAAACGCCAATTTTAATAAGCCACCTTGCTTTTTTTAGTGGTTTCATGGATTCTAATTATCCTAATCAAGAATAGGGCTAGTACTGCTGACACAGTTCAAGCTGCAGTTGAGAAAGATAATTCTAGTACTCAGTACTCTAGTACTTTCTTATCTGTATTGTGGCCAATAGTGTTGATTATGATGGTTCTTTATGAAGGAAGGCACCTATTTAGAAAATAGATTGACACCACACCTGATTAGTAATCACTGCAATGTCCAGGAGACAGGGAACAGAAATAAATGACTCTGGCTTCCTGGTTTGAAATCTACTAGTGCCTCAGGGGTAAAAGGCTGTTTGCAGGAAAAGCTGAACATAAGTAGAGAATTCTAGCAAGGAGAGAAAAAGAACAGCAGAGAAGGGAAGAAGAAGGAAAAAGGATATAAAATCTTGCTCAAAAAAATGTTATTTTTTAATTAATGGGCCATGCATCACTTCCAAACTCTCACGTTCATGTTTGCACTGTAATGTGTTCAGAATACTTGAGGGGCAAAGTAAACAAGTATTACTCATCCTCAGTGTCCATGGCAGGATAAGAACTGTTGCATACTATAATCAGGAGTAAGAGACCATGACATTGTGATACGCCATGGGTAGTTTCAATTTTGTTGTGTATAAAGTCCTACTGTGGTCTAGCTAACTCAGAGGCATAATATAATTCATCCATGACCTAAGCATATGCTTTATTTATCAGCCTATACACAATCCTGGTAGTACTCTTTGTCTTCCTGCAGAATCTGTACTGTTTTCTTTTCAATCCACTGTCAAGAGAGAGAACTGAACCAGAGGGATAGAGATCTCTCCTTTGGCACAAGGAGGACAAGACTGGTATCTTCCACCTGATCAGGCAGTGCACTATCTACTGCACAAATCTGTCCAAATGGAAGCATGATCTTTACTTGAAGCTAGGCTACCATCAGCTATAGATGCTTAAGATGTCTGAAAGAGGTAACATCATTCTAATCTAATATTTAAGCACTCAACCAATTTTTAGACTATGTAAGTATTTAAACTTATAATTATTTCATACAGAAATAGCCTTTAGAGCTTTAACTACTAGTCATGATTCCCTGCTCTAGTCTAATGAAACCTATTTTCTTAGGAGCTCCATGGTACCTTCCCTGTGAGGCTAGTTCTAATCTGACGCATATTTTACCTGCATTGTGTGAGAATGTTATTCCCATTCTGAAGTGCACTGCTTGGATCTCTATGTGCATTTGAACCCCAAGTAAAATGAACAGATTTTCAGAGATGAACTGCCACAACAGCAAAGGAAACTCCGCTTCTTTGGCACGTGTAACTCATTTGCCTGATTGACAAACAACGGCCAGAGTTTGTAGACTACAAAGACTGCTTTGAAAATGGCTAGCACTTCTGTAGTTAGGAAAACACAAAGTACTGCAGTAACCTCTGAGTAGCTACTGAATGAATAGTCAGTCTGGCTAATATAATCCCCAGAATCAGATGTCTTCTTAAAATCCATTACCACAGTATTCCCCTTAGAACAGTAGTTAGTTTCATCAATTCACAGCTTTATGACCTAGCCAATTAATATGAGTGATATCCTGACTTCCGCTCATAAAAACAATCTCTCTCTAATGCTAGTATAATTTGGAGATAAAATACTCAAAGAACTAACTTTCTGAACAGTGAGGATGACACTCTATAAGAGCTCATATACCATTATGCAAAACCTGGATCACCAACGCAATGAATCTCTTTTTGAAGACACACACCCCAAAAATACATAAGAAGCACTTCAAGTACGTACATGAACCAGCATCTGATAAATCATTTGATGAATTTTCCGTAAACTTACTGAGAAAGTCATATTGAGAACTTCAGTTTATCTAGAATTTGCTGTCATCTTTTTAATCCATAGTCTGCTACAAAGGCTGGTATGTTCACTTCAGTGAGAGTCACATATATTTACTCCAGAACTGAATATGGCATTGAATTAGTCAAATCAATGAAGGTGTAAAATCATTGTTATTTCAAATAAGGCCATAGACATGATATAGATATAGACATGATAGTCACAGATCTTTTAGTATCCACATATATCATGAGGGGATCTCATAATGTTACAAAGATCAAAGCTATAAATATCAACAACAATCGGCGTTGCTGATTCTTTCTGTTCTCTTGACCTTTAAAGTAAGATTTCCTGTGAAAAAGTTGAAATATTCAAATCATTAGTCAGATTCAGATGCTGAATTTCATCAAACAATTTAACAGAAGATTGGAGTCTATTTGATATAACTTATAAATAAGGACAGTCACTTCCTGAGGTAATTTTTTAGTTTTCTTTTGTAGGTTGGGTTTTTTTTTTTTTTAAAGTTTCCATGCAATTAAAAGTGCACTGTACTGGAATCACAGGTTTGGTTTTTTGATTTAGGAGGTTCTACCAGCCTTAATATTATAAAATAACTTTCAAGAGAGACAGAGATATGATGAAGAGGAAGCAAGCATCAGCTTCTGTAAAATACAATATGCATGTCATTATGCCATAACCAACCACTTTAAGAAAAAATTAAAAATATCATATGTTTATTTTACACTTGTCACATACACATATACACATGCATACACATACACACATCCACATACATTTATTTACATATGTATATATGGTAACTTCATCAAAAGCAGTGTAATGTCATAAGCCTCTAGGCAGTATTTGGAATATCTTTACCCTATCACCTTCTATAAGAGATTTAACACTGATTCTCTCCTGTCATTTTTTAATGAAGCTTCTGGCCCCCAGTCAGCCTCCCAAGTGATGACAGACAGGATTTGGGGATGTCACTTTCCTAGCTGTAGTACCTCATTGAAACACCTGAATTTAGGGAAGGTGTTTAATACCCTCAGCTGTTTGTACCAGCCAATTGCATTAAGTCTATCATGAAGCAAAATATCTACTTTTGTAAGTAAAGAGAGGTAGCCATTGCACTCCAGATAGGTATAACACCCTTGGTCATAAGGTGAGCCACTGAGATTGTAATAGGAATGTATTTTAATGACTGCTTGCACCAGACTCAGGATCAGACTAGGAAGACCCTGCGTCCTATGTTCAGGGATCCAGCTACCCTCAAAATACATCCTTCACTTTTTGAGACAAATTAATCCTGGACAATTTAACCCAAAGCCTTCAGAAATTCAATTACTATGTGTTATATGTTCTGTAGAGCAGTATTCCCATCTGTGTCATGACTAGAGAAGCAATTTTTTCATTACTACTATTGAACAAATATGTTTGGAAAGGCAGCTTGGATATACTTACCATGGTGACATGATTTCAAGTTCAGCCTTTAGCTATCTGTGAGTCGTAATTTTAGATGATGGAAGCCTACTTCAGTTAAAACTCACAATTAAGGAACTGGTTTGGTTTGGGCAGATAGATTTTCTATTTCTTTAGAAAGACATCTGGAAAGATGCCTGGCTGAAAAAACATCCCAAGCTTACCCCACATTAAAGTAAATGAAAATGTGAAAGATAATTTAAATGGCTTGACATTCTTTTAACAACCTTCTCAGTGAATTCCGCCAGTCTTACTTTATACTGGGGTTTATTATTCTATCTCATCTAGGGTACAACGCAGATGTACAATTACTCATTCTCAGTTACGTGGGATTATTTACATTGCAGAAGTAAAGAAATAGGATAATAGAAATAAGTCTTCATCGAGTTTCAGCTTTCATAACTGTATATGGAGTAGATTTACATGAGTTTAGGCAGTATAAATGAGTAACTGAAGGATCAGTCTGTCCAAAGATACCTGTAGCTGTTAGAGATCAAAACACACGAAAGACAAGGTATTAAAAAAATGATGCTATGGAAGTATGAGTCTCATCATAACCAAAAAGCTATAATAAACGTCCTGCAGAAGAAAAGAGCAATGGAGCTGTCAGCAAATGTGTCCATGTACACTTCATTTTCTATCTCTACCTTTTTGTATTAAGTTCCATCCTCCCCCTGTTTCACATTCAAATGAGGTATCCAGATACCTTCATAATTTTGTCAGAGCAGAGATTCTGATTCATAGTTTCTGAAAAGGGAATAACAGAAAACAGAGTATAAAATCTCCATCAATTTTTTTTTTGGTCTGCTTTTGTGCATTTGTTTTGGATGGAAAACTATGACCATGTAAGTTTATCAAGGGCTGAATAGTTCCCCTACCCAATCACACCACTTGCAGCTTCTCACACAGCTGTGTATTATTTACATGCACACACAAATATGTTGTGTTATTCTTTTATTTTGCAGTACGCATCTAATGTGCAGTAATAGTAGAGAATTCAATTGTTTCTCACAAAGCACATGGAATGATAGACTGATTTCCCTTCCTTATCAGTGAGATATTTCACAGGAATGGAAGCAGCATTTAGAGGGATTACATAAGCACATACATTCAGATGTATAAAGTGACATCTTAAAAAATTAGTGCTTTGGGCCTATTTCTTTTTTCTGATATTCACAGGAAGCTACATCTTCCTGCTCGCCTCTGCCCTGCCAATGCATTTCATTTTCAGACCCATCCAATCTGTTCCATGTGGGAATCACCAGAGACATCACAGCAGCTTCCCAGCCTCTTGGGAATCTGATTGCTTCTTTTTCCTATGCTAGTTCACTTTGTCCTCCAAGTAAGAATTCAAATGTCAATCATTTTTTGTTCAATTTCATGGGGTAGAATCACAAAAATGGCAACCAATCCAATTGCAAATTACTTGATGAATCTTCTTTGAAGAGTTGCCAATAATGCTAATCATCAAATGGTTGAATTCAGCTCTGTAGAAATGCATTTGTGAAGAACAGCAATCTCTGTGACTTTGACAAAGGAACTGCTGACTTGCCTCACTGTTTGTCTTTTGATGTGAAAGAGCAAATCGATTTATAGAGCTTTTGCTTGCAGATGTAGGATATGATTAGTATGCAGAAAGACCTTTCTACAGTGTCATTTGTTTATTTAGCTGTCTCTGCACTCAGCCCTGATTGTGTATACTTAATTAATGTATACAAAGCTAAAAGAAATAAAATCCTGGAACCATGATCATAGAACACATGTCATTCGTCACCATGAAAATGCTATTTATATTTTATTGGCTACAGGAAGGGAAATGCGTATATCTAAAAAACTGCTTCAAAAAGTCCCTATGTTTGCCAAAAACAGTCAGTTATAGTTACACCAAAAAAGTGTCAATGAAAGCTGTTCGATTTAAGTAGGAGGTTCTTTTCTTACAGTGTTTAAATTTTTATTCCAAACAGTTGTTGAGTCTTTATAAAAAGTGCCTCTGATGCCTTCCTGAGGTCAAAGTACTCTGTAAAACATCCTGAGAGACCTGAATCATCCCGTTCTTCAAGGCCTTCTGATTCTGTTGCTTGGAAATTTTAGCTGAGAAAGAGTTTAAAGAGGAAAGCAGAGACACTAGAGACCTTCATGTCAATAATGAATGATCAATAGAAGTCACACACTAGAAAATTGACATTCAGTCAGCAATTCTGTGTTATTCATGCACATTTTACATTGTCTGTTCAGGTTTGTTGTTGGGAAAGTAGACACAGAAAGGCAGAAAAAAGTAGAAATCATCAGAATATCAAATAATGGAATCCAGAGTGACATCTAGTGACATGCTGTGTTAGAAGCACGAACATTTAATTACTGAAATATACTGATTTTGCTAGTCATATTAATTACAGCTTTTCAGAAAAGCTAAAAAAGTATGACAGAATTTTCTTATAAAATGCATTCTGTAAGCATATGAGACCATTCACAACTCAACTTACAAAAATGTTTGCCTCTGTTATAAACAGCAATTCAAGGGGGAACAAATTTTCTGCAGAAACACTTCATAAGTGTAATACCAGTGATGCTATAATTAGTTTGTCAGAACAGATTCACTTTATCAATAACTTCCTGAACTCATCTGCAAGACCTTAAAATCTTAACATTCTTCAGACACAAGCACTGACTCAAAGGAATGAGCTAACTAATCTATTCCAGTCCTGGCAGCATGTTTTCAAGATGGCAGAGCACTGTCTTCATGAGCAAATTGTATTCAATCTTCTGTTCTAAACTTTTCTATTAACTTAACTGCAGGATTCTCATCGCTGAAAGTACAGTAACAAGGGACATTGTTTTTACAAAGTTGAAATCCAGAATACCCTGTTTTCAACACAGTCTCCATCAAATATTGACAGACAATGATTATAATTAATTTCTATGATATAAACAATCGAGAACAATTAATGTTATTAAAAGAAGGATGAGATTGATCTGCAGAGACTATGGAATAATCAAGTACTATAGGCAGCAATATAGAATTCTCCAAATACACCTTTTAAGCAATATAAAAATATCTTGGTAAATCACTTGCACATTATGTTATTATGCTTCAGTAAATAAGAAAGTGTAGAAATCTCTGCATGTGACTGAAACAATTTTGTGGGTTACAAGGCTAATTGATGAATTTAGAAGTTACTTTGATCAAATTTGCCACTTTAAATCATGTATTTGTTAATTGTTTTTCAACTTCAATGTGTATTATTTTCGTCCTTTAACTAAAATCACTGCAGCACAGAGGACATGAAAAAAGATAACACATATTAGACTGATTAAGCTTTCAGGTCAGTAACTTTAAATCAACAAATCAATTAATGTGTGAGAAAAAAGGAACATGATTTAAAATATTTGGACAAACTAAGTATTTGTTTTCGGGATTATTTTCCTTCTAGATAAAGAACCAGGGTAAATTATAATACAAGTGTATTGTAATTATCACGTAACAGTCATATAATGAAGAAATATTAGGTTTTAAAATTGGTTTATTGCATAAATACTGCCATTACTGTAGGTGCTGGATTTCTTTCTGTGTTTTGCTGTGGTTTTCCTCCTTGTTGCTCTACATACATGTACTTGTAAAACAACTTCCTTATAGAGACAGTTACAACTTTTGTCTGATGTACCTCACAGTGGCTCTTATTCACTTGCAAATCTTGAAGATGCAAGTACAGCTCTATGTTGCATTTTTCTGCAAAAGCTCAACTTTACAAATAGCAGGTCTTTTCCTTTCAAAGAAGGAAATGCTAAGTGATCAAATATCACTGTACAGATTACCAATCTCTCCTTGTTCTTTCTCATTTTTAAAAAATAATTTAGATATTCAGTGTTCTCTCTCATTTGCTTATGCTCTTCTGTAGCAGCACAGAATGTAGTGTACCAGCCAGAAAAGTTAAATTTAGCTGTATTATTTCATTAATGTAGCAGAAAGCATATTATGTGTACAATGAATTTTTACTTTTTGTCTTCACTACATAGATTCCTCCAATCTGTGCATATATCCAATAATTTTCTTTCTTCAATCCACCCCTTGCAGATCCTTGTGCTTATATTCTACACACCAGTTTCTCTTAAGTTGTTCTCTTTAACATTTCTTTTGTTTCTCCTGTCCTCAGGTACCAAATCCCTTCCAAATCCCACTTTCATAACCTCACTACTACAGATTACAGTGTATCTTCACCATTAGCAGTGAACAAAACAATCATCCAACCAGCAAAATTGGCAAGCATGCTGCAGAAACTCAAATAATAATCCTCAAAAGAGGGCAACTCTTCTAACAATCTCTAGCTGCTTTCAGTGGGATGAAATGAGATCATAATTGTTATTGTCCTTTTTCAGAATGACAACCCTCCAACATTTTCCCAAGCAGCTCAGGAAAAAATTTTATCCCTTCACAGTCAAGAAGGTGAAAAGAAGACAGCTCTATCAAGATATGAAGCAAACAAAGAAACAAACAGTAAAAGTTCTTTTCAGAAATCACTTTATTATTTTATAAAAATTTTTGAAGAACATGTTTTGTAGTCAGAACATCTATAGTTTTAATAAAAGCATTGTGATTCTATATACACAAACTGAACCAACTGCAGCTGCATTCTTAGTGCACACAAACAGACCTTCCTAACACATAAAATCTTTCACTTCCAGACTGTCAGACATACAGAAACACAGAAACAGGAGTTTTTCATTTGGAAGTCCTGAACTGTTGTCAAAGTTAGTTGTCACACTTCACTTACACACTTTTTCCTTTTCCTTCTTAATTTTTTTCCCCTTCTTTTCCCTGCTCCAAACTTACTTCCATCTCCTTTGATCCTTTTCCCTTTCTATCCTCTCCACTGCCTTTCATTATTTATGGCCACTTCTGCCACTTCTGACCCACCTGGCTGGTCTCTTCCTCTTGCTCTGATCAATGGCCATATGAAACAAATTTCCAAAACAAAACAAATTTAACAAGTGCAACAAGAAATCTGAGCTCTAGGACACATGTAGTAGCAGTCACAGTGATAACTAGATTGTCCCATGGAATCTGAGACCTTCAGAAGGTTCTCCTTTAATTAAATAGAGCTAATTCAAATATGTCATGCCTTGCACTTTCTCTGAAGCTGCTGGTGCATTATTTTCCTAAGAATGATGACCTAATTAAATAGATTTTGGCATAGACTCACAAAATCTCCACTTATTTCACTCACTCAGGAAAGACCTTTATAATTCTTTCATAACTGCAGGAGAAAAACTATTTCTCAATACCTTTTCAATGCATAATGAACATTAAACAGGAAATACCAGCTCAATGTGCCTTTATTATTTTTTAGATGTTGAAAAGGTGTAGAGCAAGACAAGGATTTATTAGTAGGATTCAAGTGCCTAATGGCCCTAGGCTTCTTTGAAAAACTCAAGCCAGAAGAGGAATGTTCTCAGCATGTTTGCACAACAAGCTGATGGAATCACTTCTTATATTTTAATCATAGTCTTCAGATTAATGACTGGCAGAAGAGTCTCTAGATTTTCTTGGACTGGTTTCCTAGTTCTCATTTTGGTATCATTACTATTAATGATCTCTTAATTTTCCTTATTCTCATTAAATTTGATAATCTTTCTCTGATCTCAGGAGTTTTGATGTCTTCATTCACTCTTCACCCACGTTATAAAACTTTTAGGAATAGCTTGATTAACTAATTGTATGAAAGAAATAGTAACCACAACCTCCTTCTCTGGCACCAATTCTAACCAAAGTAGTTGCTGTTTTGTTCCGTGGGATACGTCTTTTTTCAAGATTATATGTGTGTGTGCATGCACACCAACTTCGTTCAGAGGATGCCTACAAAATCTGTCTCCTACATGATTGATGTGGAAAACATCATGTCTGAGACTGCTGAAAACCATTGGGAAACAAAAATGCTGGAAACAAAAAAAGCCCCAAGCCTCACTGATTTACAATAGCAGAAGACTGTTCTAAGCATTACACTATAGAAACAAACTTACTTTACCTTGGCCCTTTGATATCTCTCGCTTCTTCCACAATCCTAACAAAGGGGCACGGGTAGCCTTTAGCTAAACTATTGCCTACCCTGGTGGTTAGAACATGCCATTGAAGAATGGATGCTAATAAAGGTTTAAAACACTCAGACTGAGAAATAGACACTATCTCTCAGTTTCTAGGAGCAATGACTGCTTTTGAATTAGGGAAGAAAAGGTGGAATAGGAGGGGAAAAAAGGAAAAATGAAAAAAAATAAAATAAAAAATAGAGCAAGAAAGAAAAAATTAAATATTTTTTAAAAATCAACAACAACAACAGAAAGAAAAATAACAAATAAAGGGGAAAAAACCCCAACCTGGGAACTGCCTGGCTGCAACTGTCATGCTCGTAGTATTCAGAACTGCAAGTTGATGGAGGTATGCTGAGAAATAACACATGTTCCAAAGAGCACTGAAAGTCTGAACATGTCAATAGCTTTCTATAAAAAGTCCTTGCTAAGAGTTTCCTACAACTCATAGAGCATCCAAATAAATAATTTTATAAGGTTAAAGCTTTGTTGCTGTGATTCAGTACTCCTATTCCTTGTTGGGAATCATACAGCACATGCCTGACTCTGCCATCATCTAAACTAGCTTTTACTCTTCAATGTTCAAACAACCTAGTCATAAGGAAGCAGTGAATCTCCATAAGTTGAATACAAATACTGAGCAAATATTCAGCAAATCTTCAAAACATGATCAAACATTTATATCTCTCAATACAGGCTAAGGAGCCCATTTTGAAACATCCAAATTATCAAACACTGGATAAAGAGAGGCAATATAACTCTATAAATATCTTCTTTTTGCACACACAGAGGAAAAACAATTAAAAGAACCAAACATGCAAACACAAACATTAGGGAAGCAATACAGGTGCTTAAATGCAGGTTTCTAGTGCCAACTATGTCTAAATTAGAGCAGGGAGACAGTGATGGACACTTGACTATTCCAATGAAAAAGATATTATCATGTAAGTCACAAAACACACTGCTAGTCTTCCAGACATGCAAACGCAGAAGCTGATCCCTTAGTAGAGACTTGCAGGACATCTGTCCATTACCTTGATTTTCAAGCTGATAGTTTGGAAAATCAAATTACAAATCTTCTGTCTGTGCCTGTAATACTTCATAATACTAGACTTCTACTTCAACCAAAATAAATACTTTAATTTAATACACTGAAAATAAACGCAAGTAATAAAAAATATTTGTAAACACAGCTGTGTTGTCAACCATGCCAAAAGGAAGACAGCATTGCACTTAATGTCTATACAAAAGCAATGCATGTGACAACAAAGCTGGACTGACTTCCTGTTGTTTCTAGTGCTCTATGAGTACCCTCAGTATGGTGCTTGGGAAGCTACCTTTGGGAGCCATAGCAGTAACTATACCACAGGAACCAAGTATGGCAGCCTTTATAACCCCTTGAGGAAATGCTTTTGTACTCTCCCTGACACAGATATAAAAGAACATGTCCCATGATAGGCCATCTTTGAGAAATCTCCAGCTTAGATGATATTTCATGTAATGAAAGGGAGATTTTTGGGTTTGAACAGAAGAGGAAAGAAATTACAAAGAAGCTGTTTTAGGTAGGAAGGAAAGAACGCGCTGCAGCTAATTTTATTTCTCACACCGTGGTCACATGCCTCCAGCAGTTTGCATGCAAGAGTTGTGGTTGTTCATTTCCTCCAGAGGCACTTGTCTCTTGGAACCCACCTTCCCTCCAAGGGAACGGTTTGGCTCAGCCTTCTTGCCATTGACTAAAACGGAAGCAATTACCTTCTCTGTATACCCATTGCACTTTTTTTTTTTTAAAGGAAGACACAATAAAAAATACACTTATAATGGTTAGCAATAGAATAAAATACTGGACTATATTTCAAGAAAGGAAAAATTTCAGCTTTTCTTAACATTCAGGGCATTTCTGCCAACAGGATAAATGTTTCCTTGGAATTACCTGACTTCTGACATCTCTATGGAGAGATTGAATTAAAAAGGGAGTTACTTACCTTCTTTTATGTCAATGAGAATAACAGTTTTTAATGCAGTATCTGTTGGTCTCTTTAAGGGTCCATTTCTGTGTGATTGTTTTATTGCACAAATGACAAAATAAAATTACATCGTACTGCATTTAAGAGCAAGGCAAGCTATGTGGTTTCTAAAAACCAGAACATTTTTATGTGGAAAGAATGACAGAATACTTTATGGGACAATTTCAAAATAAAAGAATTCCCATGAAAGAATTTATTTTTCATTAAAAGATTCTAAACTAAATGCAAACAAATACAAGATATATACAACATTTTAAAAATAAATATTTATTTGATCACTCAAATAAATAAAAACTAAGAATCTCTTCTGTCCCATAAAAGTAATTCCAGGTTAGGATTTTAAGAGGGAATTTTATTAAAATATATCTGAAAATATCTCAAGTACTCCCACAGACTCTACACTATATTTTAGGCCCCAAAGGAAAGGCTAGGATGATGGCTTTAGAAAAAGCATTGTATAGTGTAATGGTGCCCTCACTCCTTAGCCTATATTATCATTAATTTCTTCTTCTAAATGTATATAATTACATTTTAAGATGTTCCTTAGAAGAAGCTTAGTGTAATTGCTATGATCCTGCTTAATAATGTCTTGAGAAACAAAACAACAGATCCAAATAAAATATCCCTCCTTAAAGTGTAAGTCAAAGGCTATCCACATGGAAGACTGAAAAATAATCAGATTTTGCATTCCATCCTTTCAACAATACAACTGCACTTTCAAATATGCTTTGTTGTTTTCTTTTAATTCATGAAAATTAATCTTATAGATGTAGATGCCAGATTTGCATTAATTAAAACTCCACTGTAGAAGCCAGGCTTAATTGCAATCAAATTTGCTTAATTATGCATGGCGAGAGATTCCCAAATGAGAAAGGTTTTAGTAAGGATTTTTGTTTTTTATACTGACAAAATAAATTGAAATTGTCATTTTTTGTGTTTTATGTAACACTTGTAAATAATTTGTGGAGCACCTTAAGTCTTCTATGTAAAGCAATGTTATTGCTTAAGTAATTATAACAATCTGCATTTTTCATTGTTAATTGTGGGTGTCAGCCTCATTAATTTTAATTTACAGCCTGTAATGAAATTAAGAAAATTTTGTGCTGATCTGCTGAAACTTGTCTTATAGAAAGTTACTTAATAAAACTGAAGTTCAGAAAAGTAAGGAATTTATTCGTGCATTGTGAAGACAAGTAACAAATGTTCATTTTTCTCACAAGTTTTGCTTCTAATTTTAAATCAATATCTAGTAAAGTAATTTGTGTCAGAAAGTTTGAGAAAGTTCAATCTGCAAATTTTTCACTTCAAAGAGTAATTACATAGAATGTAGACATAATACGTAGTTTTATTGCCAACAGATAATATGTCACTGCACTCAAAAAATTTGTTGTAGCTCTGTTCTATTTTTCATCCACTTTTATTCTGTCTGTATGTTGCTTGATTAGCCAGATGACTTAACTCACTGTACTGAACATTTTAAAAGGCAAATATTAATAACTTTGGTAATGACAAAATAGGACACATCATGAACTGCATCTGAAGTGTGTAAACACAATTGTGCAAATGGAAATAAGGAGCAGAATATATTTCCATAAACATAAGAAAGGAAAAAGAAGACAACCCAAAAAGCAACACAGAATTTGAGTTTTATGAGTTGAAATTGTAATGTCCTGTAAGTTGCTGCTGTCAGATCCTGGGAAGGATGTGCTATGCTGCAACTCAGATCTTTCCAATGCATGTGGGCATGAGCATGACTGCTCCTGTGGCCCTACTTTGACAAGACCATTGGACATAAATGCTGCTTTAAGCATGAAATGTCTTACCAACGTCAACAGGACTGAAAATCATGTTCATGTCCTCACTTCTTGCATTAAGTTGCATGACAGTTCTTAAAGACTAAAATTATTTATTTTAGATTTGTTTATTACTGTTCTTGATTACAGTTTTCCTTAGCTCAGTTAGATCTTCATCCCTGTGTTTAGCAGGGATGATTTAGTTTTAAACCAAAGACGACTGAAGGTTTAAGAAACTTTATCATTGTTCACAGACCGCAATCAAAGTTGGTCAAATCTTATTGCTACTCATTTTCAGGGAAAACTCCACATTCAAGATACATAAAAAAGAATTCTGTGTCTGCAAACGCACTAGTTTCCTGTGATCAAAGACTAATTTACAAAGCAATTTCCACTTTCTTGTTTAAAGAAATACTCTTCTGTCTCATAAGGATAGTATTAAAAAGAATAAAATATCACCATTCATTTTAAAGTATTAAAATGGGCATTATATTTTGTGACAAATATCACAGTTTAACTAATGAATATGAGATTACAATGTAGTAGTAAGAACGATTTTTTCCTCTGAGTAATCTAATATATTTTCCATCTCAACTAAGTGGCTTTGAGTACTGGAATTACTGTATCTTTTTAAAGTTAATGTTTTGAAGATGTGAAAATGAATCGGAAGTGTCAGGGGGTCACACAAATTACAGTTTATTTATGTAGTATTAAATTCAGGATAGCTGAAGAAATCTGTAGAAAACTCAAATGAAAGGAAAATTCCAGTGTGATAAAAGTTTTCAGTTAACTCCCTCTGTAATTTTTCCAGTAAAACAATTTAACAAATTCCCAAAATAAGTTTTGTAAGTTTGACTTTTTTATAAGCCCAAATGCTTGATAGTTTTATATTTTACTTTTGTGATTATATTTAGAAGACAAATTCCAAACATACTGTAGGTTTGGGAATTTTTGAAGTTCAAATACTCTTTGTTTCATCCTTTCTTGTCCAGTTTGTGTTCTTACTCATCTATTTCACAGAACAAATTCCTTTTTCTTTCCACATTGGCAAAATGATTTTTCTCTACAATTCTGAAACTTCCATAAATTGTAATGTTCTTAAAATTTAGTATAATGACATAGCATAAAACCTCTGCTCACACTGTCTATTCCCCCTTTATTTAGCATTTCTTTTTAATATACTCAGTGTTCTGCTTTTCAAACCACAGCCCTTCAAACTCTATCCTTCCATTCCTTTGTTCTGCTGAGTTTGCATCATTGCCCCAGCCATGCAAGAAAACAGAAAGATATGGCTTAATTAGACCACAACTTTATTAATTTAATTTATCTGGGGACTATCCAGCAGCAATTTTTACAATACAGGTCATAAATTTTTCATTAATTATTTTCACTTCTAGGAGGGATGCCATCAGCTTTCATTCCCTCTGGTAGCAGGTCCTCAGCTTTCAGTGGGTGGTCCACCACCACCTTTAAATGATGGTGTTTAAGGTGATGAAGGTGATCCAACTTCCTGTCACACTATACTCGGAGTCCTACTTCCAGTACCCACCTTCTTTGACAAGGCTTTTGGTTTTGCCCTTTTGTAATACTGGTTTACCAAGGAAGAAGATCCTCTTTGGTAGTCAAATATCTAAGATGGATTTTACTTTCATGAAGAGATAGTTGACAGGAGGACTAGGCCACACAATCCCAGTTATACCCCCTCCACAGATTAACAAGTTCAGTTAGTTGATCTTGACCTGCCAAGCTATCCATAGAGCTTTCTTCTACCTGTATGATAGACTTCCAAAACCTGTGAAAATATGTGATGACTACTAGAGTTAGAACTCTTTTACCCAGGTAGTCTACTAAAAGAAACAAGGATCTGATTTTTGCACTTTAGATCTCAGAACTCCTGCTTTGTTCATCTTAACATTACCACAACTATCCATTGTGGATTTTCTTGTCTTGCTTTTTAATTGGTGCTGAGAGGCATTCATTGTTATGATCCTGCACACACTTGCACAATGCTTTGTATGAAAAAACATTATATGATACCATAAAATTTAATGCAAAAAATGTGAAGGAACAGAAATGGAAATGGGCAAGTTGTGGGGACAGGCTGTTATTTTTCTAGTACACAAAGATATTTCTTAACATATAATAAAAATATTAAAGTACAAACCCAATATTATGATATATAGTATATAAAATAGAAACATTTTTTTTGTGTACCTATCTTTAAGAATTTGTAATCTGACCATGGGCTTCTAGTAGCAGGGGAGGTGAAGAAATAAATCCATGGCTGAAAGATGTGAGGGGTATTCCTGAGCTTGTGTTCTGCTCTCTAATGTTAATTTTGTTGTATATAGCTTGCTATTGTAACTGAACATGAAAATGGAAAGCATAATCTTGTAAAACATGTAAGTCCCAGAACATACTGCATGATCTGGCATATGCTTGTTTGACAATATGCTCCTGCCCTTTCAACCTGACCTTTATTTCCTGTAAACCTGCTCAAGCCATAAACACCTGCAGTGGTAGTAATGGATGTGTCTGGTCATGGTGGCTGCATCTGTCTCAAAGTGGATTTGAAGACAGATAATAACACAATAGCCAAGGGCTAACTTGTGCATAGTTCTGGTCAATGTCCAACTCAAGACAAATCTGTAAGTAACTAAACTCTGTGGTTAGTATGCAAATAGGACTATTAGACAATCATCACACCCCATAAACAGTGAGCAGCCCAAGAGCCCTTTGAGCTCTCCTGCATGGTAGCAGGCTGCACAACAGGATGGCCCGCTGAGTAGGCATGCCTCTCAAGGTTACTCCTTGAGGTTGATAGAATCCTTAAATGCTCAGTAAGTGAATTGGGAATAAATGCACTGAAACTGAAAATTTTAGTTAAGTGACAGGAGGAATTGGTTGTGCATATATAATCGTCTAGATATAAACTATTGACCGAGTCAGGGAGTAGGATTTGATCCAGCTGCATCTAGACTCCTCTGAATAGGAGTTTAGGAAGGAAGAGGGTTCTCTGTGAAGCTCATCACTCAACAGAAGGTTGTCCCTGACAGTTTTGTCTAACCCTGTCCTCCAAGCAGTAGGTAATTAAGTGTAGCTTGCCACTGAATCTGGTTAAAACACTATCTCATTTACCACTGAACTTTGTTAACTCACTTTTTTATTAATAAGATACATCGCTGTTCCTCTCTTGTGAGTGAAGGGCATCTCTGTCACTCCACCCATGATGGCTTCATCCAACACAACTGAACAGGAGATAAAAACACTGCAGCATAGAACTATTTTTTTCTAGCAGAGATAAAATATTTTATAATTTGGTGGCCATACTTATTTTTGTGGGTTTTTTTTTTTAAGTTTTCCATAATGGCCTATAGTGACTGTTTTCAATGTGCTTTTCAGTATGAGCTAAAAGTGCAGAGCAGAGACATCCTAGGATTTGTGAGAGGTCATAGATGATGTCCAAAGCAGATTCGCAGACTTGTGCTTGAACTAAGTGTTGGTGGGTATAATGGATGGCGGTCTTTTCAGTGTGCAATAAAACCAAGAATGTAATTAATCTGACGTGTTATAAAAATGTACAGAATTAAAACCAGGCAGTAATAATCCAGGCTTCTAATATCCAGTGCCTAAGCAGATTTTCCTTCTTAAATAGATAGCAACCGGTACTTATGCACCTCAGTGGTCTACTGAATTTTGTTATGGTTTCTGAGGGATGTATACAGAATAATAGCAACAGGAAGAAAAACACCCTTAGGAAGGCTCCAATCTACATGCAGCATGCAAGATTTTTTTTCAGTGTTACTTACATCTGTTTTTGTTGTATTCTGGTAACAAATGTAACTTCTTTTGAGTGAGGAACAAAATAACCTGGGTTTTTTAAAAGGCTGAAACTATTACATGGTTGAAGGGTAACTGCAGATCTAGGGCTTTGGATCACAAAAGTTGCCTGTTAATCCCCAGTGTCTGAGTGATTTGCCAAAAGGTAGAAAGGATGAGGCTTTTCCTATGGGAAGGGTATAGTAATAAAAATACAAACAGAGCACATAATAATAAGTAGATCCTGTCTTTTTTGCCTGGTTTCTGTCCATAGTTATTGTAATATCATTTGTAATGGTAGAGGTTGAAATTTTATTGAAGATTACTTCTACTGGCTGTCATTTTTGAATGGTGCAGTGTTTAGAATGACAATTAATGTAATTTTAAATCTTGAAGCCAGGGTGGGTACAGAGTGTAGGGAAACCAGGGTGGCTACCAGTGGCTGCCAGGCCATTTGGTTTGGGTCCTCCCGCAGGCATCACCTCAGCCTTCCACTTCTGCCATCCTCCCAGTGGCAGTGGTTTTACCTCAGAGCTCAGTGTCTCATGCTTTTCCTCCTTTGTGTCTTTCCACCCTGTCGCTGTCTCTTACAAAACAGATGATCTTTAATCTTTTCTAGTACACCCCGGTACTTACCTAATAATGTTAATGTTCTGCTGAGGTACGCCGGTCAACAGTATGCATAAAAAAAATTACAAAGGAGTGGTTTTTTTTAAACCCTAGCTATAAGGTTCTCCTTACATTTTGACAGGTATCAATAAGGGTAAAAAAATAGCATTCTTTGCTAATAACTGTGACATTTTCATATTTCCTGTATGAACCAGCATAGCAGAGTACCAGTTTGTCCTGGACATGTAAATAAAGTTGTCAACAACATTCTTAAACAGTTGAGCTAGTATTTAAACATATTTTATAGTTCTTTTTATTCTCAAGGCAAGAGGATATTAATGACTGTGAAAAGTGAAAGAATGACAAAAAAAAAAAAGAAAGAGGAAAAGAAAGAAGAAAAATACAAAGAAAGAAAAAATAAAGAAAGAGAAATTTAAAAAGTCTTGTTTGGAAAGGACTTTGGCATTCTTATTTAATTATCAGTGGATACAAGATAAAGGAAAGAGATCTATTTCAAAACTGTGACTTAATGACAAGTTGATGTGTAATACTTTGCCTGAAGACCCAGACAACATCGTTAAGAGAGAGACAAGTAAATTGTAGGTAAGAAATAAAAATAAATGTTTCCACACCTCTGACATAACTGTAAAAGTTAAAAGGCTACTGATATATTGGAGACAAATGACTATTGTTCTGGCAAAATAAGGAATCTTAATTCATTTTTGGATACAATATTGCCAGCTCTTGCAATTTTATTATTAGCCTCATGATATTTGATGCTTTTCCTAAAGACATAGCTCCTAGATTTATACTAATTAGGAGGCTATTAACTTTCATTAAAAATATCATGTTTGCAGTCCTGATACCTAAGCAGAAAAAAATTATAACATTTCCTACAAGCTTGAAAGATAGAAGTCAAACAAGGAGAATCCCAAACAGGTTATTAGAAACACCCAAAACAACCAAAACCTAAGAATTCTGGTCTTACTCATGATTTCTGTGTATTTGGCAACACTATGTTAACTATAATTAAGTTAGAGATTTATTAGGTAATAAAAACAGTAAGGCTGATAAGAAGCTTCTGCACTGAGAAAACAGAACATGCTGAAATCAGCCAAAAGATGGTGAAATTCCAGAAAATTTTGGTTCACAATGGAAACTTTGTTGTTGCTTTCAACAATTGATTCTGTACAGTTTTTCATTTAAAAAAAAAATATATATATATATATATACACACATGCAATTTTAAAAACTAGCTTTCAGAATCTGGCTTGTTCTACAGACAACAAGCCCAACCTGATATCATAATTCGGTCCTCTTAAGGATCCGTTGTTGAACTCCTGTCCATCATCATTTTAATCTCAGATTTCAGTGATTTAACATTATTCAGGTGATATAAGACCATACTGCTGGCAAGATGACTTGAGTACACAGCTCTAATTATTTTTTTCTGTTAGTTCCACGGTTTTTAGGAACATTTCAATTTAGGAATCCCACTCAGGTAGCAGCCAAAATGCAATCATTTACCTTGATCTCAAAAACTCTCTGATAATAAACAATCACTGAAATAATGTGCCTTATGAACCACATCTTTCTGCAGCACAGTCCATCCAAGGGGATGGATGTGCAAAGGGTTATTCAAATGTTGTGCAACCTGTGAAGAAGTCCATCCACTTTCCTTTGACAAACGAGACCGACTATATTAATTCCAACGATAAATTAAATAAAGAATATGACCTCTATAGTGTGTACAACTCTACTATTTCCAAGAAATAACAATGACCAGGTATCTTTTTAGCCTGAAAAAGAACCCAAGGAGAGTCACATATTCCTCCTACCTGTTAAATGGATTTTTTTCCGTTGCTAGTCTTCCTGTACTTTTTGAAGAAAAATAACTTGTGATTCTGTTAAAATTTGCCATTTATACTGACCATATCGCAGAATCACAGTCACTAGGTTGAAAAACACCTTTGAGATCATCAAGTCCAACCATACACATCCTCTACTAAACCATATCCTTGAACATCCGTCTTTTAAATACATCCAGGGTTGGTGACTCAAACCCCCTCCCTGGGCAGCCTGTTCCAGTGCCCAATAAACCTTTCAGTAAAGAATTTTTTCCTAATGTCTAATCTGAACCTGCCCTGGCGCAGCTTGAAGCCATCCCCCCAGTCCTATCACCTGCTGCTTGGGTGAAGGTACCAACACCCATCTCTCTATAACCTCCATTCAGGTAATTGTAGGTTGTGATAATGTCTCCCCTCAGCCTCCTCTTCTCCAGGCTAAACAACCCCAGTTCTCTCAGCTGCTACTTGTAATGTTTGCTGTTCAGCCCCTTCACCAGCCTGGTTGCCCTTCTTTGGACTCACTCCAGGACCTCACTATCTTTCTTGTAGTGAGGGGCTAAGAACTGGACACAGTACTCAAGGTGCAGCCTCACCAATGCCGAGTACAGGGGCATAATAACCTCCCTAGACCTGATGGCCACATTATTCTTGATACAAGCCAAGATGCCATTAGCCTTCTTGGCCACCTGAGCACACTGCTGGCTCATATTCAACCTGCAGTCCCAGGTCCTTCTCTGCCAGGCAGCTTTACAGCCACTCTTCCTCAAGCCTGTAGTGCTGAACAGGATTGTTCTGAACAGGATTGTTCTGTCCCAAGTGCAGGACTCAACACTCTTTCTTGAACCTCAACCCATTGACCTCAGCCCATTGATCCATCCTGTCCAGATCCCTCTGAAGAGCTTCTCTACCCTCAAGCAGATCAACACTTCCTCCCAGCTTAGTGTAGTCCACAAACTTAGTGCAGGAACATTCAATCCTGTCATCCAGGTCACTGATGAAGATGTTGAACTGGACTAAACCCAGGACTGAGGCCTGGGGAACACCACTTGTGGTCAGCCTCCAGCTGGATTTAGCTCCATTTACCATAACTCTGGGCCCAACCATCCAGACAGTTTTTCATCCAGCAGGCCAGTGGTAGCCAGTTTATCAAGAAGAATGCTATGAGAAACCATGTCAAAGTCTTTGCTGAAGTCAAGGTACACTACAACCACAGACTTTCCCTCATCCACTAAGCAGGTCACCTTGTCATAGAAGGCTATCAATCAGGTTAGTTTGGCAGGACCTGCCTTTCGTAAACCCATGTTGACTGGGCTTGATCACTTGGCTGTCTTGCATGTGTTGTCCTACTGCAACACTACCTGAGCATCCAAATCTTAATTTTCAGGGCAGTACTCCATTGCCTGGATTTATTGAACACATCCACTTTGGCTGTAGTCACACCACAGTTGTTCCTTAACACCTGACTTGTTGGATGTAATGGGAATAGTGTAAATTCTTCAGGTTTGCTTGTCTCCCCATGCCTGAAAGCCTTATCAGATTTGAACCTGGAAAATCTAATAATCCCAGGACAAGAAACTCCAGCCTGACCAAAAGTATCATCATAGCCAAATTTAGACAAATTCAGAACTCCAGTCCCATAGTCTGTTGCAGTAATGCTATCAACAGAGTATTGCTGAGAAGGTCCAAATCTGAAACATCAGTCATATATTCTATACAGAGTGATCTGGATATTCTAGCTGGGTCAGTAACAGTTCCAGCACAATAGTGGCTGGAGAAGCTGTACCAATTGCTGGACAAACTTTGGCTTCTTGACCAGGTAGCTCCTGCATCCTGCTCTTGCCTCACATTCTAGTTGTGATTTGAAACCTAGCTGCCACTGAACATTTCAGCAGTTTCTGATTACCTGCAGTAATGTCTACATGTCCATGGTTCTGTGGCAGACTAGGAAGGACACCAAGATCCTTCATATCTTCCAAGGAAAGAACAATTATTTGCACTTCTGTACTGTTTTCAATTCTATGCCATTCTGTCCCAAACTCACTCCCTGATCCCAGCATTCAGGAATAAGGACTCTGCGTGTTCCATGTTCTCCCTCCATCTTTTTGAATCATTACATCCCTATCCATCAGTTTCCCATTTGCCCTACATGCAAATATACTCTGAATATAGCTGCTCATTCATATTTGCTGCCCTTGACCTAGAGTCAGACCATCTACCCTGAGGTGAATGTCATAAGCTCTGCTGTTTCTTTCTCCCTTTGATCAGTGTTTTCTTACCTGAGGCTTGACGAAAGGAAAGGATAAGGTGACTGATCTAGAACAATTTTCTCTACCTCTTTCATAGGAAACAGAGACTCATCATACAATTGTGATGTTGAAAGCCATAAAGTATTAAAACTGTGAAAGTTAGAAAAGGTTTCCTGAGTCCTCTGACTATATTCTTAAAAAATGAGATTTTCAGAATCATCCTTTTCATCTATTAGAATAGAAAAATGTATGTAAAATTTAAATTTCTTGGTATTTACTACTAAAGAATTGAGGATAATAAGTGCAGGAATTGGTTACATTATCTAAGAAGTTTTATGTATTTCAGTACTACTGAAGAAATAAGATGATAAGATGCCTCTTTCAAGCTATTTAATGAAAAAATACATTAGTTGTTTTGGGACTAAATCATCTTCACAAAAAGTTTTGGAGCCATCCTTCAGATTATTTGAATGACTGAGTATCTTAATAACAAATTACACGATACCTTTACCAAACACAGCACTTCCTGAGAACTGGGAAGTCGTTAACCTGATCCTTATTTTTTAGAAAGGATTCAGGGGATGTCCTGAGTATTGCAGTTTATTACAATGACTGAAAATCAAATAGACAAAAATAGTGCAATATTTTGGGAATCATAATATGTATTACATGGGAAAAACCAACAAGCTTTCTGTAACAGAATATCATGCCTCTCTAATGTGTTAGAAGGTTCTGAAAATATTAATAAGACAGTAGATGAACGTGACCCAGTGGACATAATTTACTTGGATTTCAAAAAGCTTTAGAAAAGGTCCCTCATAAAAGAATATTAAAGATAATAAATAACAATGAAGTAAGGGGCAAAGGCTTGTCATGGATTAAAAAGTGATTAAATGATAGGAAATAAATAGTTATAACCTCAAAGAAGACATATATTAATAACAGAGTGTCTCAGGGGTCAGTACTACGATCAAGTTGTTTAATATATTTTTTTAATAATTTGGAGTAAGTGTATTGGAAGGCGGCAGAGTTTGCTGATGACACTGCACTGTTGAACAAGTAACCACTTGCATAACCTCCTACTCAGTATGGTGGTCTAAACCCCATGTGTACTGGTCTGAAAACCACCAACAGGAATCCCAGTGAATACCAGAAAAGAACTTTAACAATGTGCAGGGGAGGACAGAGGAGTTCACAATTTGACTGCATGTCAACTCTATCTCAAGATTCATGTAGTGAATAGCTACATTCTGGTACATCTCAAGAGAGGCAGAGAAAAGTGTTCATCTTGCTTCCATTGTGAAATGTTTGTAAAACTTGCCTTCAGTACACTGTCTTCAGTAAAATCAGAACTTTTCCTTCATAGTTGAAGGAAGCTGAAATTATACCTACAACACCCAAAAATCACGTTACCCCTTATCAACAGAAACCATGTATTACTCCTTTCTCAAGTTATGGGTAGATTTAAATGGTTACTAGCCATAGAATCAGAGGCAATCTCATGCATTTGTTTTCTCTTGCAAAATACAAATCAAACATAAGTACTTGCACCAGAACTAAAAAATGTGTTTCAGGTTTTTACTGTTCATAAGATTCTGCTCATCCATATCAGTAAGGATCAAACATCTTAGCCCCCAGGTTTCCATACCTCCAGAGAAGGGTGCTGAATGACCTATCTGAGACTGACTGGAAAAGATGACTACTGTTGTGGGATCTTCAAAAAAGGTAGTCCTGCTTTCAGCTTGAGGAACAAATTGCCCTATTCATTACTAGATGTAGATTCCTGTTAAAAAAATGAGAATAAATAAGAGTTTCTCGGTACTAAGGACTAAAAAAATTACCTCCTTGTGACAGCATTTTTCTTCTAATTATACTCCTTCTTCCCTAAATACAAAGAATCAGACCTTTTCAATCTAACCATATCTTATGAGTCTCATGTCCCAGGATGAATTTGTCTCCCATAGGACACTTTCTCTGAAAATGAAAGGTCAGGATTCATAGCTAGTAAATGTGAAATGCATTACAGTCATTCCAGATACATTTTACCCAAAGTGAAATAAAAAGTTTGTGCCATGGAAAAGGAAAAGTTAATTTCTACAGCCTCTCCTTAAAATGAAAAGAAGTAACACCAATCACTCAGAGAAAAAACTCTGGTTAAGCACAGTCCCAGCCCTTCATACAAATTATATCCCTTCAGAACTCAGCTTGCTTTAATGCCAGGCACACATCAGGCTTTATCCACAATTTTGTCTCCTATTGCTAACTTGCAGAAAAAAATGGCCTGATATTAGGTGGCTGAAGGAACCACAGGAGATAATCATAGTATCATAGAATGGTTATGGTTGGAAAAGACCTTCAAGATCATCAAGTCCAAGCATCTTTCCAGCCCTACCAGGTTCAACACTAGACCATGTCACCACCCATTCTGCCTGGCACACTTCTCTTTCAGCTCAGCACCTGCTCACCATTCGCATGCCGATACGGAGAACTGTCTGTGCTCCACATCTTTACTTCCAGGCAGATCAGGCAGTCTTTTCTGGACAGCTACACATTACATGGTTTTGCACTGTGTTCCTGCGCTGCTCAGTGCAATTTGTACCTTCATCATTCAGCACACAGCCTCAAGGCTTGTTTACTACACATCAAACCCTGCTCTGAATCGCGAGTGTCTTGCTTCCTCTTGCATATATCCATCGCCACCTGAAGAATTAAATCCGAAAAATCTCAGGGAGGATATGAATTCCCCCAGTGCCCTGCGATGGGAGGAGATGAATCCTCCAACTTCGAACTGGCTCTCAGATATGCCTCTCTCAAAGGCAGTGCTTGGACATCCAGCAGGACCAAACTTTGATCAGCACTCATGCTGCAGCATGTGCAGCTAGCCCCTCTTGGCTCACCACGTGGTGCTCAGAGTAGATGGACCGAAGATCCTGATGTTGCTTAAGCAGATTGTTAAGCAACAGACTTTTTTTTAGAGGCCAGTGCAAGCATTTGGACTAACACAATTTTTATCTTACACAATACAAAATTATGCTAAATAAGCCTAATAATTTAAGACATTAAATGATTACTACCAAAGTCACAAAATATTTGTTTTATGCGTGTTAAAACTACAGAATTATCTCATTGTTTTGGGGGAATATCCTGAAGTATTTGGCAATGGCTTCATTTGTAAGCAGATTGCTAACTTTGAAAGGCTAGCCATTTAATCCATTTTATAGTTCTCTATTATTCCAAATATCACGGGAGAAATTAAACCCATTCACAGACTGATAGAACTTCCAGCAACTTAGCAGGTAGTTATAACCACTCAACAAAAGACCTGACTTTGGGTCACGTGTTTTATGCATCTAATGAAATGTATAGTTTTAAATACCTTAAGTTTAATCAAGCAATTGATTTCTGAATTTGCAAAAAATAAAGGGGTCTTGATGTCAGTCTTTATTTTTTATTTTTAATGAGACATTAGATACAAATTCTAGTTCATTGTCTGCTGGTCGAGAATTACAGTATGTTGCAGTACAATGAGAAACAAATATTATAATTACAAATACTAAGGGAAATTTAGGCTATAAGTCAAAATGAAAAAAGAATTTGAGTGAGGAATATTAAATTAATAAAACATTGAAGCACTAAAAAAGAAACCTGCTGCCTATTATATCTAAATTGTTTGCATAGGTAAAATAAAGAAACAATCTCAGTGTTTGCGTTTATGAATGTTACATGGCAATCAGAGCAGGTAAAGGTGAGAAACTCTGTGGTTAAGGTTTCAGTCTCCTGTCAGTTTCTTCTACATATTTGCACACTGAAATTAATTTAATCCCTAACATTTTTATTTGAAGCAATGAAATTAGGGATTTATCTACCTTACCTGCAGTTTCTAAGAGACAACACAGTGATAGGTTACCAATATAGCCATAATATGCCATGTCATGGCGTATGCTGGGAACTCCTTTTATGTAGAAGTCAATGGGAGCAGAATTAGGCCAATGTTAAAAGCTCATGAAAAATCTTTCCCAGGATGACTTTCTCAATATCATATAGTAAGTCTGTAGCACAACTAGGATTGGAATTGCACTCAGATCATCTAAATCCCAGTTAAGTGCCTTAATCACATGACTTACTGGAGCTCTCCTAAATTAATTCATACATGTTCCCATCAGTTCTTCACCTGTAGACCCGGGAATTCTGGTCAAAAGCAATCTGAGGTAGCTGCAGTTATGAGTCATCTCCCTACCTGCTGTCTTCTGCCAAACATGCACATGAACTGACCTCAATCTTTGCTGAAGGAGGGAAACAAATTCAACTGGAATATGTCAGAACACAGAAATCCCATTCCTCAAAAGCACACAGGTTCACCTAGCAGTATTTTTTTCCTATCAGTGCACAAGTATGATTGCTTTCTTGCAAAAATGGAGTACCCACAAAACCATAGAAATGCTAACTTCAGTGCAAGATCACCTTTCTTGGAAGAAAAAGGCTCACAAAAAGGCAGTGTTTCAAGGACATTTTTTTGTGAAAGTTTGAGAGCCACCTAGGCCAGCTGTGACATCTGTACTAATTGAAAAAGCAAACGAGGCCACAAAGGACTGTTCTTTGACCATTTAATCAATTTTCCACTCAATGCATTGTTCATTCTTACAGACTTTAATGCTAGAATTGATTTTAACAGCCATTACCAAAATACGTAAGTCAAAGGTCTCTCAACCTTTTTCAAGTTTGACCAATGGGAAAAAAAGAAGATTATGTATGTGGGAATAAATCAGTGGCTATGATTCAAATGCGTTACTAAAAGCCACCGTGTGAACCACAGTCTACCCATGTATTAGTGGTCACACGAGCTACCAAGAACACAATGTGAGAAACAGCAAAATGGTGATCTGTGATAATGTCTTTGCCTGGACTCTAAAATTGTTTCTTAAACTTTCAGTAACGTGTAGCTTGTACAGCTCACTTGAATACAGAAAGAGGTCAGTTGTCGGATGCTTATAAATGAATTTGACTCCAACAAGCATCTGGAAGTTCTTAGGTGTGGTTGCTGGATATATGGCCTGCAAAATAAAGGAAAAAGAAATATGGAAATCTGTGCTTAACCTTGCCATTCTACATTCATCCATAGAGAGGGAAAAGTCAGAAATATTAATGCTTTAGTAATTTGGATCTCATTTTTAGCAACTTCCTTTAATAGAAAAACATACCTAACCTACCATTTCCATGGTACTGGTCAGAGCTGATATAAAGGTAAGAGAAGGAGGTAAGCTGCAGTGAAACTGAAACACACTAAAATGGATATAGTTGAAAAAACCCAAACTGATCTTATTTTCCTACTTCTAAATTTGAGGAAATTTTAATCTTCAATGACAAATGCTTTTCATCTACAGAACTTCTGTCTCATTAAATAAAAGCTTCTGTGGAGCTGAAAGACTCCATTAGAATTTTTCCTTTTTCAGAGTACAAATGTATAGTAAAAAGCAGCAATGGCTGTGGGATGCTGCATGCGGTGAATGACTTAACATCCCTGTAACATCAGCAATTCCCTCATGCACTGCCTTTTCTTTCTGTGTTCTGGGGCAATAAGAGTTTGGCCCTAACAAAACAGATTTACAGTATGACCTTTGCATACATGCATGATATATTGTGATGACAGCCACTCCACTGTGAAATATGATGCTATGATCTTTAGTTGTTTCCTTTTGGAAGATGAGCCTTACATGATTAGATTGATAAGCATCAATGTATCAGAAATTGTGCCAAAACATCAGCTACTGGCATGTTGTACTGTTGGAACTTTGGGGATATTGACATAGTTCTAGAAAAACAAGCTTAAGGACAAGCTGAGCCACAAAAATCAAATAACGTAATTGACAGATTATTTGATGCAGTTCCTGATTAAAACTTTCCTGTTTTACTGAGATACACTGACTTACAAAAGACCTTTGACACCCTATTGTAAAGTGTATGAATGTTTTAAGATTTTTCATCATTATTGTCCATACCTGAAATTTGTTTAGGCTGCCAGGTGTTTGTCATGGGGTACTCAATATTGTTACAGTATAGAAGGGCATCCATCAGACCCATTAAACACCACGTCTACTCCCTAAGGAGATTACCTGTACCTGTGATATGTTGCACTGTTGACACACACATGACATCCAATATAGCAATCTGCATTTACCTGGAGATTTGCATGCACCATAAAGCAGAGCTTTAATTTTGCTTTTATTTTCAGCTGGTAAACAAGGAAGGTGGGTGAAGGGTGCTGCTTTTTGCCATCCATATTCAGTGACACCATTGAGTGTTATTCATTCATCTGAATGTTTACATTTGGGTTTAATCTTCTTATTTTAATTTATAAAGGTTGAAGTCAGGTTGAGCCCTGTTGGTATAACTGCTGCACAGAAGTAGGTAAAATATTAGTAATTCCCTCAAAAAGCTTTAAGTAGACAAAACATAACTGGCGTATGAGACAGGCAGGTTAAGGTAGGTTGAGAAAGATGAGTCAAGAGATAGAACAGAATGTGCATTTATACAGCGCCATAAGTTCTTCTCACATACCTTAATGCTTACAAAATTTACCTTTCGGCTCAATCCTGATAACAGTCTAAGTTAAAGTTCCTGAATTGCTTGTAAACTTTGGGTGTATGCCAGGTCTTTATGTGGTGTTAGAGTATTAGATATCGTAAACATCTATGCTAATGTTGAATGTTGTAGACAGTACAATACAAATGAACTCTGTCTTATTTTGCACATAACGTAGTTCTATGTATTCTTATGACATCTCATGTAATGCAATCTATAAATAAAGCACAGTGTTGTTTTCATCCTTGAACTTCTTGGTGACATGTGTAGCAGTAAACTGAAAAAAGCCAGGGTGCAGGCCAGAGCACAGACACAAGATGATGTATATTGTGCACTTGTTAGCTAAGCACAAGTCAGGGTTTCAGACTGTATCAAACAGCAGTTTTTCATACTATGCCTGTGCACAACTCTGGGATTATTATTATTATGGGCCACAAAGTATTTCAGCAGGTTCTTAAGAAGTGACTATCCTGTTCTGTGAGGTAAAATAGTTTTTCTGTATAGATCTGTGTTGTACCATGCAAGGGTTTTTTTATTAGTACAGATACAGCTGTAATGCTGTTCATCCTATCTCAAATACATTTTTCTTAGGACAGATGGTTGAGAAAACAATGATCAAACAAATGGAAAATATTTCAAGGAATCTTAAAATTATCCACATTTTTTAAAGAAGCTGCCAAATACTGACAAGAAAATACACCTAAACATGCAGACCCTGAGATGTCTGAAAAGGTCTTCTGCTTTCCCATATGTAGTCTACGTCTTGAGGTCCTCTTTTACATCTACACTGAGCAATTGCTTCTTGTTTAAATTTAAATACCTGGAAGATGGTTCAGCAGACGTAGTTCCTAAATTTCCTGGCAAAAGATGTGTATAATTTCGGAATAAACTTCATCTTAGCTTGAAAGATTTCATTATAAAGCTAAGTGTGTTAACTTATAATATGGAAGGGTGAACAAGCCTACCTACACTCAACACCACCACCCACTTCCACAACTGCTATTTGAAACACTAATTTGTTCCAATGTTCAGTTAATTTTATTAAGTGAAAGATACATTCACATTTTGAGAGGGGAAAAAAATAAAACCAAAGCCAAAAAAACAAGTTAAGATTATTAGTTATAGGAAAGCCATTTGTGAGACGATATTGGAGAGGAACTTGACCTTTCAGGCTGAATTCTTACAATTATGATGACAGCCCCTGAACTATTTGAATCAGTGTTTCATTTTCTTAAGTATCTTGTTAACCTGTGAAATTTTCACCAGCTCTAGATAACTAAATGTACAACAAATTATGAGGGTTTGATGCATTTCTGGGATCCAGGTTATCATTAAATATGGTTGCATAATTATCTTTTTGTGTGTCATTTAAATGCCTTCAAATACCAGTCATGTCTGTAGAATCAGTTAACTCCGGTATGCCTCTAATATATCTTAGGTATCATAATGCTTTTTTTCATTGTGATCCTATAAACAGCAGCATTTTTGGGGGGAGAAAAAGTATTTAAACAGTTTCAGTTATGATATTATTACAATAATGATCTTTTTAAAGGCACGAGGCAAATTGATTAACTCTGAAAAGCTGACATCCATCTGCAAAATGAGGAATAATCTGTGAATAAAGCTGTATATAACTCTGTTGAAAAGACTATTTCACTAATTCTAATGATAAAATACACCACCAGAAAACAAGTTTACCTCCACCTGAGAAAGCTAGATGTCCTAGCATACTGAATAAAAAAAAAAAAACCAAAAATCATCTCACTGTTCTTTATATATTGTGAGATAAAAAACAAGTCTTATTAGGAAGAGGCACAATAGTCAGTGGAACTAAGAAGAAGAAACCATAGTTGTTATATAAAATGGCCACTGCTATCCCCCCAAATGCAGTTCTTTAAATTCAATGAAGCTCTCAATCTAGTTCAGGCACTGCTGGAATGGGCACTGAAAACAAAATGCTTTTGCTTTTACTTCTTATTTGCTTCACAGTTTTTACAATCTGTTTACTTCTGTAGTTGTATGTAATACTGGATGTGATTTTTAATAAAACTGTATGAAATGCTACACTGGTCCTATATCAATTCAAGTTTATCAAGTCAATTATAGGCTAATTTCAATTCCATTCAATTTACATTGGCAAAGCCCAGTTCCTGTTCCACACAACTTTCATGCTGAAGCGTCTTAACTGGCAACTGTGGAGTCACTCCTTATTTGCAAGAAGCAAAACTCTCATGTAAACCAAGTGGATGCAGAGACATGCCAGCTGTGAAAAACTTAGTGAAAATATCTGGTATCCTTTTTATTATTTTTTCACTCTTTCCTCTTGCTTTTTAAAATGTTTCTAAAAATACCTAAAGAGATCTGAATGAGAGAAAGTTTAATAAAGAAAGGTTCCCATCTAGTCTAACAGGGTGTATGAAGGAGGGCAGTGAAGCAAGGATAATGGAAAGATTAAAAAAAAAAGAAAGTGGGCAGGGAGACTTGGGTTAACAAAGTCAGAAGAAACGAAGAGGAAATGACCATAATAAGGCAGAGATATGCAGAGTCTTGAAAGGACAAGTCAGATGCTGTGCAGCAAATCCAAGACTTCCACATTAGAGCAAGCAATCAGAATATGGATGGTAATGTGCATTTTATCTTAATGTCAGAGATAATTTTTTCCATCCTTTGAGCTTGTCTCAAGCTTTTTTAATGAGCTTTGCTAATTTATCAAAAAAAAAGGCTATTTGGATAATAAACATGAATATTAAAACAAAAAGAAGTATGGTTTATGGAAGTTCATTGCCCAAATGTCTAAGCCCTCTATTGTGAGGCAAAAGTATTCATCTGCTCTTTCAATTGCTTGGTTAAAATGCTAAATTATTCCTGATGCTTTGTAGCAGATCAGTTAACATTACTTTTAGTTTTATTCAGACAGCATGTTCTAGTTCTTCTTTGTGTATGAGGCACTGGCAGCTTGACCTTCCTGTTTATTCCTCTATAAGACCATTATCATCAAAGTTCTGTGGCAGACAATTCACAATTTTCAAATGTTAATGTTAAAAGACCTAGATTTCTGACTGATGAGAAGCTTTATTTACACTTTTGGAAAAGCAAAAAAGGTTCTTATCACACTTTGAATGAATAAGCTCTAGATAAATTGTGAAATACAGTTTGAAATGTTTCTTATCACATTTTTGAGAAAAACAGGATCACAACAGATGCTCTGGGGAACAGAATCCAGATAAAATATATGCTGGGAATCCATTCTCTGAGAGCCAAATGCCAGTACATTTCCATTTTCTTCTTAACGCAAAGCTATTTGAAGGCAGGATTAAAAAAAAAAAGTAATTCCATTGAAAGGCTCCTCAAAAGCAGTTCCTCTTTGTACAAGTTCAGATGATAGCTTCACATGCAGCACTCATGGTGCTAACCAGACTGAGCAAACAATTAGTGAAAAATGATTCAGCTGATGAATTCAGCATTTTATGCACCTATAAGATACAAGATCAGTCAACAATTATTTCAAACATACACCAGAATACCAAATATCTTCCATCTGTAATTTTTTAATTACAAGCAGCGTCCTTTGAGTTTTCATTGCTCATATCTCTATAGTTGCAATGGGTCAGACACACCACACAGCAGTGTTTCTGTCTCTTCATTGATGGCTCGTGGCTAAAACACTAGTCACGGGCAGGGAAAGGGGGTTTTCCATGAGCAGTCTGTACACATGGGCTTGGCAATCACCTGTGATGGCCCTCATGCCAGAACCTGGCAACTGCTTCTGGTGACCGTGATAGAGGAGCCACCTTCAACTCTGAAGAGGCAGGAGAACTTAAGGCAAAGTTTTATTAAAAATGTGGAGTTTATCCTTCCCAGAACATGGTCAAAGAAGCAGTTATATCAACCTGTACCCTATTAAAACCTATGCAGTTTGTGTATGTTATTCTGTTTCCATGTTTAATGCAAGTAATTTGAGAGTGGAATGCTCCATAAATGTAAGAACCTGGTTGGCATATCTAGCGACCAAAGTTATATTGATTTATTTGTGGTTCAAACTAAAAGCTAAAGAGGTAGATGCAGACTTTTAAAAATTATATTCAGTGCAGAGCTGATAACATGACCCTTATTTACCGCACCATATATTCAGCTTTAATTTTTTGTTGTTTATCCTTTTTCTCTGCAGCTACAGCACTTGCACTGAATATAACAGTGAAATAGTGGGTAGACAGGCAGTGTTATTCAGTTTTTCTGGCTGTTCTAAGTGATGAAACTATAATTCACTGGGTGATAGATAACAGAAGGTAATTTTATGGTTACTAAGAATGAGTTTGCATTTGTTGGGATAGTTACTATATAAATTTATAGATCTATTTTGTATGTACCGCATTTTAAATTTTAGTGGCAGCACAAGGAACGGTATGAGAGTAACACAAGTAGTACTGTCATGAACTCCTAGTTTAGCAGCCACTTGTAAAGGTATACTGTAATTCAACATGAAATAGCTTCAGAATGTTCTCACAATCTTGTTATAAATCATGGTCTTTGGAAGGGAAGGTGTTATTAAGTTTGTTTTTTGATTTTCTCTTGCCCTTCCTCCATCATCTTATCTAGGGAAAGTGTTGAAAGGTAGGAAAGGCAATTCTGTACAGGAGGTCCTTTTAAGTGCTGGATTTAAGTGCTCTTTCAGGATTTAGCACTTTTCTAAGCTTAACTGACAGGTCAGTTTGCCCCTTGTTATCTGGGCAGATAGACCCTGGGACCCTACAAAGACAATAAGATTAATTGTGGGTCAGGCACTGGGATACTACAGCTTCAGATCACAAAATTCAGACAAGCCTCAACACCTGTCAAGCTATTATGACATTTACATTCAATAAATATAATGTCTCCAGAGAACCAGAACTGTTTTTGTTTAAAGATGGAGATTGGGCCCCAGGGAAGCCATTTTGTTGAACATGCCTTTCTGTGGTGAAGAAATACCAGCTTTTGTCAAAGATTTAATTGTTGGAAGAGCCATTAAGATATCAGTTCAGGTTACAAATCTGAAGGAAGACTAGACTGACAGAGGGGTGCTTGATTTGATGATCACGGGAGCAGAAGAGGAATGGAGGTGGTAGATGTGTGAAATTTGCATTTAAAAAGCTCACCTAGGAACTTAGCAATTAGACTTTTAAATATAAAAATGTAACTTCAGAGTATCCCAGAAGTATTCAGGAGTACTGAATTATGTAATGGCCAAACCAAGGACATTCCTTGAAAGTTAGGTTGTCTGCTAAGTACTTTAACAGAAAATGGTAAAATTCTGAGGAAATGCAGCTATGATCTTCAGGAGTTCAAACAGGACTTTTTAGCCAATTTATAAAATTAAAATGGACATCATTAAGGAATTGTTTTTCCTAAATGTATTGAGATTATTTCTTCCAACATGTTCCACAAGAAGATATTTCTATTTTATAATAATGTACTCACACACAACAACAGCACATCCAGAACATGCCATAAAAGTTGGGGGAAAAAAGGGGTGCTGCCCAATAGTGTAGTTACTCCAAATCCTTCTTTACCAAAACACATGGAAATGATAGCTTTGTCTGGTATAATTTACTTTATATGGAATAACTTGTGGTTTTCACAGAGTAAAAACCAGATGATCTAAGATGGCCTTTTATACTTGTTAATTATAAACACCTATAAACCTGATAGTAATGTAGAAAAGGTATGGTAGGACATGTCTTAATGCCTCAGAAACAGCACTAATTTAATTTCCTAAAAATATTCTGCTGTTTTTCTCCTTCTGAGAACAAGTGGAAGGCATTGTAATTGTTAAAGTGAAGGAAGTGAAGTTATCAAATTTCCTAATTATTTGCCCAGACTGTTGAAAATTTATTGGAAGAACTCATTGCTGAACATATATGTCCTTCTGGGTGACTGTCTCTCAGGCTGCATGAGTAAAGTTTGTGCATTACATATGAAAGAGGAGGGTAAGTAATGGGTGGGTGGAAAGTGACTTTAACTGCTTGCAGGAGCACAAAGTGATAGAAAACAAACTAACAGAGGCAAAGTCAGTGCTGATCTCCTGGGTGCTCTGAAGGCTACACTCCAAAACCACAGCTTAGTGTCACATGAGAACTGTTAGTGAGACCTGCTGCCTTACTGAAATGGGGAGATCCACAGGTAACGGGAAGATCCAGAGGCAGCTCCTTCCTCTGAGAAAGATTTCATGCTCTGCTTCACTTCAGCATTTAATCAACCGCAAAAGCAGTTTATTGCTGTGTATACTCCAGTGCCAGAAACATTATCACCTAATTAAATTGTTTCATTGTTTTGCTATATCAAGCAACTTGTCTCTTTAACTCCCTGTTTTATTTAGTAGTGAGTTTTCTTTAACGTCATCAGAATGGGATATTAAATTGAAGGGGCGGCTGTTTAAACTCAAGTTCAAATCAATAATACAGGTAGCCTTTCACTGCCAAATTCTAAGTTAGTGCTTTTTACTTTGCTGCAGTCCTGCATTTAAATTCCATTGACAGCTTCTTCTGCATTCTCATATGATTTATGGCCATTCCTGTTGGTGGGACATATGTTTCAAGGCTTTTTACTCTTTAATTTTCCCACAATTAGAGGGATTTCCCTTTTCTGCAGTTCTTTTGGTTGTGATGCCATGCTCAGTTTCATCATGTCATCCAGACAAAACCCAGTATTTTTATTATGAGTAACTTAATTTCCAGTGTCAAAAAGGCAAATATTTAAATATTCCTGGCCCTCACAAAAATTTAAATTCTAAATACCTGAAGCCCACTTAAATAAGGTATTTATAATAAATTACCAGATTACCTTTATGTTCATCTTTTCTTAGTTTTAAGAGGTCTAAATGGATGTTACTTAAATGTGCAAATGTCCTTGATGTTATTCCAAATATTGAGATGGTTCCAGCCATAAGGTTCTCATTCCTGAATCTATGTAACAGCTATGTTACATTGCTGTTATTTTATGATTTAATTTGCATAATGAAAGTTACTGTACAAATAAGATAATCAACAAAGCTTCTTATCACAGTATAAATAATTACTAGCTATTTAAAGGGAAGAGAAATGTAACTTTGTCAACTGATGGCTCCTAAAAATTATCGTAATTCCCTCATTTGCAGTTGAAAAGTTTATTGTGTCTGGTATAATTTAGGGCTACATAGCTTAAAGGAGTTTGTGTAGGCCTTTTTGAGGAAGGCAATATGTGTTAAGAACAGACTGATCCAAACTCTGGCCATGAACTGAAGTGTGATATAAGACATCACACCAGAAAAGACAACTTCTTTAATTCCTATCAGTGAACCCAAGAAATTCAGGATCCCTGTATCTCTGAGTGCCAGAAATGTAGAAGAGTAGCTCTGAGCTCAGCACCACCCAGCTTGGTGGATATGCCATACATTGCACTGGTCACCCTTTCCCTACCATAGAGACATCTATGGCAATGATGCTTGTTCAGCATGGTCAGAGGAAAAGTGTTTATCTTGCATAGCAGAGGGCATCTTCAGTAAGTACAAGCAGAGGACCCTTTTGGGTGTATAGAGTTCCGTATTATATCCATATTTAAATTTACTTATTATATCTTCATATTAACTGATGGAAGTTAACTGATAAAATTTTGCTTTCTGCTCATAGCCCTTGTAAAATGTAATTGCTTCCCATGACCTCGTCACTGACTATTCACTTCTCCCCCATTAAAGAAATAAAAAATATGCTTTAGTGTAATTTCTTTCCAACACTCTATTTAATTTGTTCTCCTTTTATCCCATAATGATAACCCACCTACCCTATTTTCTAGAACATAAGAGCAGCTGCTTGGAGATAGTCCATTTACTTTCCAAATGCACTAAAGGTATAAAATGAACTTCACATCTGAATTATCTATATACTTTTTCAAATATTTGAGTATTCAAGGTTGGTTTTGGCCTTGTCCTTACAAAAACAGGAGCAA
Organism: Gallinula chloropus; assembly: GCF_964237585.1. Taxonomy (NCBI): domain Eukaryota; kingdom Metazoa; phylum Chordata; class Aves; order Gruiformes; family Rallidae; genus Gallinula; species Gallinula chloropus. The sequence goes on along the minus strand of NC_140085.1, from coordinate 170,477,785 downwards.
GATGCAAAATTCTTAGGAGAGTCCCAGCTGTATCTCAATTGGTATAGGTGTTGTAAAGTAACTTTCTTTATGGATGTTAAACAAATATTAAAAAAGGGAACACAAAGTCAACAGAAAAGAAAGTCATTTTAATTACAGGTAATATTCTTTTTTTTTTTTTTAACTGTTTATGCCAAAAAGGGATTGTACGACAGTTTTTAATATCTGTTCATAAATCCAAATAAACAGTCAATTTAGATTTGATAACAAAATTACTAATATATATCCATCACCATCTTTTAATAAACTAGTAATAGTGTGTGAGGAAGATACAGACAAAACAGAGAGGTGGTGTACAAAAACAGTTAAAGGAATAGCAGGTATTGAAAGGTTCCAGCTCCTTCTGCTTACCAAAGACAGCACAAAGAGAGCATCACAGCCTGAAGTAACTTACTTTTAAAACAAGAATTGCTTAGCAGTGACTCTCCTATCTCATAGTCCAACACTGAATGGCTGGAAGTTAAACTCAGAAATTTCTACATAAAATTTCTACCCCTAGGTAAGAATTTTTTGAGTAAATTTACATGGCAAGGGTAGTTAATAGTTCACCATCAGTTAGAATATGTTATTCTTCAATGGAAATTATTAAATCTTTGTTCAGAACCAGCTTGGGAGTAGAGGAGAGGGGAGGAGAGGGGAGGAGAGGAGAGGAGAGGAGAGGAGAGGAGAGGAGAGGAGAGGAGAGGAGAGGAGAGGAGAGGAGAGGAGAGGAGAGGAGAGGAGAGGAGAGGAGAGGAGAGGAGAGGAGAGGAGAGGAGAGGAGAGGAGAGGAGAGGAGAGGAGAGGAGAGGAGAGGAGAGGAGAGGAGAGGAGAGGAGAGGAGAGGAGAGGAGAGGAGAGGAGAGGAGAGGAGAGGAGAGGAGAGGAGAGGAGAGGAGAGGAGAGGAGAGGAGAGGAGAGGAGAGGAGAGGAGAGGAGAAAATTCCATAGTCTTTATCAGAGAATGTTATCACAATGCTTTCACTGGATTTTCGAGCTAGAAGGAAGCAATAGTTTAATACATTGTCATAAAGTAATGTGCTAAAAATACATAAATAATTTTTGTGCTTTTTAAAATGGTTTGGCCAGAGGACTGCACCTTTACAGAAAATATAATGCCATCTAAAAAAGACACATAATCACACAGTTTAGCAATGTATTGGATAGGCTAAGCCACACCCACTTCGGTTGAAAAATAAAAGGAAAAAAATATTTTTCATTCACTGAATGAAAAATGTAGAATCATTACCTTACAACCGAAAAAGACTCACAACTCTCTATTTCTTCCATTTCAGAACTTCTATTTGTAAGGAAGGGAAATAACCTTTACTGTATTGTTGGAATAAAAGGAACTAGATGATTCATCTCTGTGAATCTGCTTGTTGAATTTGATGGATCATTCTTAAAAGCGACGTTGCTAATCTTCAGGTTTTCTTTTTTAGGTTATTCACAGATCAGTGGGTTTTCCGGCTAATACAGGTCCTGATGCTCTTCTGTCTTCACACATGGTATTCATCATATCTTGACAAGAAAAGACCTTCAGTCTACAAATAACCTTCACTGAAGTAAGACATGTAAGTGGGTTTCTATATGAAAGATAGATTTTATGGCTGAATAAAAAACAACTGTAGTTAAAAAGTGCCATTGCATGGTCTTATTTGAAGATTTTCCTTAAAAGAACCTGTAGTGTTTGTTTTTTAAACCACTAATAGACAAAAAAGGATTAAATTATTTTATCATTAACCACAAATTCAACAGGAAAGGAAGATCAGTTGAGTATTTTATCATTCTGAAATGTGCAGCCTTTAAAATATTTAAGTATCCACATTAGTTCTTGTCAAACTAGCACAAAGCAGTGCATAATATGACCTATGTGTAAGAGCAGAACAAGATAAGAGGCTTTGGTAAGGGTGAAATATTCACAATATGGTTACTTTGTGCAACAGTTAATAATTTTTTTTCCCCCTAACACTTTACAATATTTTTTAAAAATTCTGAACAAGCATCCTGACCAAAACAAAAATAATTCTGTTTTTTAATTAGACAATTCTGTAACAATATTGTTGAAAAATAATGAACACTTATTGATGACAGTAAACTTCAACACAGCAGAAAGCTGATTAAATTTAATTAACCCACACTACAGATTTAATACAGCTTTGTATCAGGATTGTTCAAATTTTACTATTTGTCACACCTTCACAACCCAAATGAAATCAAGAGAATTCTTATCACAGGCTAGAACTAACTCTTCTTGAAGTGAGTTTCTGATTTCGCAGTGCATATGAGGAAAGACTTGGTCTCTCTTTAAAGAGAATATTGGGGAAAAAAATCCACTAGAAATAGAACTAATGACATTTAATATCTAATGTCTCTCACATACCAGTCCTTTTGGGTGTACTGAAGACTGTTTTGTTGGTTTTTTTATCACTAGGAAAGTTTTACTTATTTCCTGATGAGAAATGCTAACAAGGTCGGATCTCATTTCATAAGACTCATTCAAGCCACTCATTTCATGGAACACATGTAAGCTTAATATCTTCATAACATCCATTCCTAACAAGTCAGCTGGAAAGTGGTCACTGGTTTCTCAGAAGGCGTCACTGGGTGGGAGAAAAGGCATTCATCAATAGGGAGACTTGTTGAAGCAGAGTGATCTGTCTGAAACTTTCCACTACAAGCAAGTAGCTAGGAACTCCACTTTAAGCAGCACACCTAAACTGTGATCATACCAGAACATAGTATTTTTATTTTCATGCTGAGTTAGTAATGAAAAAAACAAAAAAAAAAAAGTCAATGAAAATGTCAGAATAATGCACCTTCAAGAGTTTAATGAAATGCTTTTAATTGACTAAGTTGCGCTGCAGAAAGGTAAAGCACAACAAAATAAGACACGAGAAAACTGGGATCTTATAGTTCGATTATTCTCACAATAAATTTCATATTATCTTTGTTGTAAATATCTGAAAAAGAAGAAAACAACTCTGTTAAAGCCCTGAAAGCTTTCTGAAAAAATGTTATAACAAGACAGTTACTAAGAATGAACAGCAAATATCTAACTCAAAATGTCTCAAGATACATCTGCAGTTCTAGCTGCAATCAAAACAGTGTAGAAGCATCAGCAAACATGATGCATACAGATATTACTACGTTGTCCAACAGATTGGATGGTTTTGATTTTGCCTGTTTGCTTTTATCATTGTATAAATGATTTGACTTGAAGATTATCTGTTTGCAGGAATTGGATTTGAAAAATCGCATTTTCCATAAACCCAAGTACAACATCTTGTCAGAGGACTGGTAAATACAAAACATCACAACTTCTCTACCTGAAGTAGAGAGTGGTTTAAAATTGGTTTAAGCCTTGCTCTGAGAACAACTGAAAATGTTTAATAAAAGCCTATGCAGGAAAGTTCTTAAGCAAAGTCATCATACAGTAGTTCACTCTGCCTGACAAGAAGATCCTCACAGACTTCAAAATTTCAATTCTTTCACAAAATTAAACCTTTCTCTGGAAATCTCTATCTCAGTTTTTATTACAAAGGTAATTTCTCAACATTGTGAGCCAAGCATTGTGCTGCCTATCTTTGGCAAAGACCCCAAAATTTATCAATGTATTTCTTCACTAGATGTTTTAATTTAAATGGAAGTCACAAGAAATCAGAACAATACTAAGTCCCCAAATAAAATTTGATTATATTGTGCTGAAAATCCAGTTCAACACTATTTTCTCATCCAACCCCCCCCCCCCCCCCAAACATAATCATTTATTGCACTGGAGCTCAAGCCCACCACATGCTATTACAGTAAAAGCTAGGCATTATTTCCATCTGGCTTTGCGCACACAGGATATTGTATAAACTACCAGAAGAGCTCTATTTCATTGTAATTAAAATTTAGTGTTACACTTAAGCAATAAGGCAACTCCAGGAGATGTGATTATCATGAGATAATGACCTTGGGGTGTTACAAGGCAAGGAAGCAACCAAATGCCTCTAATCCTCCAGGGGGTATGATTATTTCAGAATAACCACACCCCCTGAGGTTGTATGATTAGTATCAGAGAGAAAGTCTGTACCGAGAATACAAATATGATTTTGTAGGGAAATGTTGGGGGGCTGGTCTAGATAAAGTTGGTAATGAGGAGTGCTGAAACAGCAGTTTGAGATGAGTTGTGTTGTTCACATGCTAATTCTGAAATGTCTTTAAGAACTCTCTGGACACATATAGAGCTGACAGTGATGTCATACCTGTATAAGTAATCCTCCATAAATGCACAGATCTAATCTTTTCCTCTTATTTTCGTTTCATAATTTCCATTTCATAATAGCAATAAACCATGGTAAGCAATGCATTTCTGGGGGGTTATTGCACTCCTCAGGTGGCTGAAGTCACTCAACCTTTAGCCTCGTATCTTTCAAGACATCTGAGAAGTGCAATAATTCCCCAGAAATGCACTGCCTGTCATGTCTTATTGCTTAATTACTTTGTACTTATCAAGTAGTTGCTCTTTAAATGAATGCAGAAGCACAGTATGTTTTACAATTATGGTGTGTGTAAGAGCAGTATAACACTGTTATGGCAAAACATAAAATAAGTAATTGTTACAGCAGAAGTACAAACTAAGGCTGCAGTACAAACCATGGTAAAAACTGCGTTGGGTGTAGAACACTTTATTATTCTGGTAAGTATCTTGTATGTGGTTAAGTAATGGGATATGCTCAGCTTTAATAAGAATTCAAAGCAAGGACCAGAAGGAAAAGATACAGTAGATAATGCAAAAATAAACTCTAATTGCAGAGTTTATATTCCTCTTGCTATTGACAGCTTTGGGAATAAGTTAACATTTCTGAAACTAGTGAAATCACATTAGTAATGATTCTAGTAATGAAAAAATTAGTCAAATGGTGAGGTGTATCAGAGACAATGGGGACAGGCCACATATTGCTATTGATCTTCCAGAAAAGCAAGTACCCAAAAATGGGGCAGGGAGAATAAAAAGCAGCTTTTACTTGCAGTTTCATTTTTAATGAAATCCTTAAAACTAAGCTGTTATTCACAGTGGTGAGCAACAAGAAAGGAAGTGGAATTGAAAAACTCCATTTGCACAATTCCTATGAGAACTATTGTTGAAACCATCACAACTAGTCACTGTAAGATCTCACTCCAGCTTCTAACTGGAGGCCTTTCCATCCTTCATTTCCTATGGCTAAAACAGTGTCCTCTGGAAGTAAGCATTTATCTTAATGGATGAAAAAGAAGCCATGAGAGTTGCTCAGACTTCAAAGGCTAGCTTTTATGTGTCTGACTATCCACGTAAGTTCACAACCTACTTCTGAGCTACAGAAGCTCAGAAATTAAAAAATTAAAACAAATGGATCATGGATATGGATATTATGAGTTCAACGTATGTTGAAAAACCCTACTTATAACAGAAAGCACCTTTACCTCTTAGTGCTGCTAAAAATAATGTCCACCTTTTCAAAGCAGGAAACCTATACAAACCACATAACAAAACCTTCACAGATTTGTCTGCTGAGTTTGGAGTCCTGCCTGCCTAGGAGGAGCCAGACCAGAAATTCTGTTGTGGTGCATAGAACAGTAATTCCAAATCAAGTAAATTGCCAGCTGAAGAAACTTACAAAAGTTTCATTCAAGGATACTAAGCTCAAAGACAGCCTTAATGATCTGGAAATACAAAAAGATGAATTTAGCAGTGTAAGAAAATAATATTTACTCACAACTGTTCTTGTCTGCATTATCTACACCATGTAAATAAACTATTATGGAGAGTAGATAAGATTGCTAATACTGATTGTCTCATTTAAAAGTGTTTCTTTATGCTAATGTAATATATTTCAATAACAGAACTATAATGCTTCATTAAAGGAAAAATGTCTGAAATTAAGTTTTACTTTACACTTACTAAATATCTGTCTGACATTTCCTCATTTTGGCTTGCTTGCAAAATTGATGCTTGGGTCTGCTCCAATAGCAGTCCTTCCCCCTTCAGAAAAGGATTCCTACCCAAGGCAACCTTGCAAAAGTGACAGAACAAAAGGACAGGCATACAGATCTAAGTACAGCATCTCAATGTTTCAGAGCAATTCTTCCTCCATATGACATGTAAATAAGCTAACCCCTTTTGGTGAAACAAAACTGAATTGTGCTGAAATTAAATCCAAAGCCCCTTCATTACCCTGAAAATACACGACTTGAGGAAATTATAATACATAGCACACATCATCTGTGAATCTATGGTATGTAACTATGAACCTGAAAGAAAATCGACTTTAAAATTTCCACTAAACTCATCATATAGCACCGTCTTTGTCCACTGCAGCATAAAGATTTATTCATGTTCTAACAAGCTCCTTCACTTTCTGCATGCACTTTGATGCTAGGAACTTATCTATTAACGCTGAATACTTGTGAGAAATTTTAATACTCTGCCATAGAAAAAAGACTTCCCGTGCTAGCATCCTAATTTTCTCAATAGTTACTGTCACTGCAACCCTTAATTTAGAGCACAGAATTGGCACGATGGTAAATTATGGTGCTCCTCAAAAGCTTCACCTTCCAACCCCAGCACTGCGATTGTGTCAGAATTTGAAAGAAGAAGAAGAGTTTATTTCTCAGCGAGTGTGATGTCACGTTGAGCAAGAAGGAACACATGAAGTGAAGAGATTTGCAATGCCAGTGTGTTAGTTCAGAACTCGTCACTCACATCTGAATTTCTGGAGCATTGTTCTTGGCTATTTTTTAAACTTGTCACTTCAAACCTCCTTGAAAACAGCTAATAGGAGAGGTACGCTGAGTTGGCATAATGTTGAATGTCATTTAGGTGTAGATTATATTTGCTTCATCTATTTAGACATCATCTGTTTTTATTTTAAAAAAATGATTGCAACAAGAAAACTGCATACAGAAGAGTACTAAGTGGGGGGTTTCTTCTTAACTACTAGGGATGTATTCTCAACTAATCTTACTTGGATGGTGATAGCTTTTCATGCCTTGGGTAAAGATATGGAGGGTAGGTCGGGTAGGTCAGAGATTAAATTATGCAAGAACTACAAATTGTTTTTCAAAGGCTGAGATAAAAATTGTCGAAGTACCTCATGAACATTGTTTGATCAACAAAAACCTCCAGAAATATTAAAAATCCAGATGGGGGCCATGCATAAAGGTAATCACAGAGGCAAAGAAGCATGATGTATTATCCCCGAGGATGTTATCATTTGCATGTTCTCTGTGGTCTTGTAACTCCCAGTATGAAAATGTTTAATTAATTAACCTACCTGGAATCCTCCCAGCTAAAGCCAAGACACTAATATACAGCCTGTGAGTGACATGAAATGTATTAAAACAAGGAAGTTCAGAAGCAAGTACCCTAGGCTGTATTCTGACCAAAACATGCCATCACCTTCCTGCTTCTTCGTCCCCGGGAATATAGAAAGGGGATTCATTGCTCTCTCAGAGAAAGAAAAAAAAAAAGGCCGGATGAGGAGGGGATCAAGACTCTGGAGTGCACAGCAGCAAATGTCTGTGGACAGATTGAGGCATTGCCATACATTTTTTTAATTTTTTTTTTTTTTTCTGGCCTGTCAAAGGGCAGAGAACTTTTTTGATCCAGCTGGCAGCTGGGAGCCGAGAGACAGGCAGAGGAAGATGTTGCATGGGCCACCCTATCAATCAGCATTTACGCACCTCAGGTCATCTGGCAAAGGAGCACATTTCTGCCCAGTTTGCAGTCAAGAGGGAGAACTGGAGAAAGTAGGAGAACAGTGTCTCTGGGCTACTGCAAGGAAGAAGGAAGTGACAAGCATTGAAGGGGAAGAAGGCAGGGCTATCTTGGAGATATCTTGTTGGCACTAAGTTGAGACACAGAAGTTTAGAGGGAATCAGAGAATGTAAGGGCCAAGAGAAGCACTGCATTGAGCAGGAGGTTTGCAGGGAGTAAATAAACCAAACCCTTTAATGGCTCAGTTTAGAGCATGTGTGGCTGCTAGGATTAATATCATTTTACTACTGCTGAGGTGAATTTTTGAGCAAACAATGAACATCGTCTGCAGACAAAAGTTCTTTCCAGGAAAGTTGCTGTTCTATCTTCTCAAGCATAAGAAGTTGTCTCTTGTTATCTTTTTAATCCAAATGCTGAATGTAACTACCTCTGATCAAAGACACGATTTGGATGAAGAATGGTGTAGTCAAATTTAAAAAACTGAGACAACTAAGGTAACAGATAAATACAAGGGAAAAGCTGAGTCAAATCAAATGCTGAGGTATTCACGGAAGATAAATAATTGAACAATAAAAATCGAACCTCGAGAAATTTGTTATACTATGGTAATATGTACATCTAAAAATCCCACTACTGCAAAGTGGAGTATCCTTCATATCACTTGTGAGACTCCTTTTTACATTAATTTTATTTAACTCTTCCCTCACAATTCAGTTCAGTATTTGCAAACAACATAGTGCAGAAAACTATTTTGTTGTATTGCAAAATAATTACACCAGTCCAAAAATCACAGAGGACAGAATTTTTTTTTGTTTTCAGAGTGGCAGATTAAAAAAAAAAAAAAAGGAAAAATAAAAAAAGGGGCTAAATTATTCTGTGTATGAGTAAAAACCTATTATAATTCCTGATGCCTCTAATCCAGTGGAATTCATGTTTTATAAATGAAATTTTAGATCTTATTTCTTTATTGACTGGCAAAAGCCAGGTAAAATCCCAGAAGAATACCTACAGTACATCTTTTCTGACATGGGGAAATTGGCTGTTTCATTACAGGGAAATCAAACCACTTGTAACTTGATTCTTTATTACTGTCTTGTAGGGCAGAAATGGATCAATCTTTGGAAACTGGTATGGACAATAATTTAGATGATAACTCAAAGACAGCATATTTTAGTGTGTAAGGCCACACAAAATAAGGAAGTTTTGCTTTAGAGCATTTAAAACTTAGTGAAAGGCACTGCTGCTTAATTCCAAGATTTTAAAATTTAGGAACACTTCAATAATTTTAAAATAAATTTTTACAGAATTTTGGGGGTTTATTCATTTTAAAAAAACTTCATGGTGTTAGGGCTGCAAAATATTTAGTGTTGTATACAGGACTCTTGTCTAATGTGTAAATTCACATGTTTTTCATCCATGTGAGGTTAGAATGACAGTATATCCCTAGACCCCCTTATTTAAGGTGACTGCTTCTCATCTTTCTCTAGTTGCCAAATCTAAACTGCTCTTTCAGGTTCCATCTGTAGTCAGTCAAGACCGATAAGATTTCTGGATAGTGTTTTTTAGATGTATTTCTACAGATGGAATGAAACCTGCCTTGGAGACTTCATTTTCCCTAATCCTTCCTAAGGCAGATTTATATAAGTTTATAATTAACCCTGAAAATTGGACTGTATAACTAACTTGAAACAGTTAAATTAAATTAGAAATGTCCCAGCTTTACTGATTCATTTTTAATTACCTAAATATATAAAGAAAATGCATGGCAAAAATAAATTGATATTTACTATCTACTGACTGACACAACACTCAGTAGTATACAAGTAAAATGTGACATACCCGGAGTTGGATTAGGTACATAAGCTTAATCAGTATTTAAACATAATAAACTTTGCTAACAGGAATCTCAAGAAGTTCAACAATGGGAAATGCAAAGTTTTGCACTGGGGAGGAATAACACCATGCACCATTACCAACTGGCTACCAGCTGGAAAGCAGCATGGCAGAGAAGGATCTGGAAGTCCTGGTGGACACAAGTTGACTATTAGCCAGTGGGATGCTCTCACTGCAAAGACCAAGAACATCCTGTGGCTGCATTAGGAAAAGTAGTGTGAGCATGTTAAGGGAGGTGATTAATTCTTTCAGTTCAGCCCTGGTGAGAAACATCTGGAATATTGGATCCAGTTCTAGGCTTTCCAGTGTAAGACAGGCATGGACTTGTTTGAGAAAGTCCAACAAAGGGCCACAAAGATGATTAAGGGATTGGAGAATCTGATATACATGGAGAGGCTGAGTGAAATGGAACTATTCAAGCTGGAGAAGAGAAGCTTCAGGAGGGAACTTATCAGTGTGTATAATAAATAATTGGCAGCAGGGGACCACAGAAGATGGAGGCAATGTCTTCTCAGAGGAGGCAATGGACACAAACCAAAATATAGGAAATTCCACTTGATCATAATAAAAAAACATTTTTACTATAGGAGTGGTCAACACTGGAATAAGTTGTCCAGAAATGTTTCAGAGTCTCCATCCTTGGCGATATTGAGAACACAGTCCTGGACACCCTGCTCAATCAGGAGGGTTGGACTAGATCTCCAGTGGTGTCTTCCAACCACTCTCTGATTCTGTGTTGTAAAACCTGAGGGTACTCGTTCACTTCACTGACCCCCAAAGATGTGAAACAGCCCCAAATCATAGTGAAAATGAGAAAGGGACAGTGTGTCTCACTGAGGGGCCTGGACTATATGCGTGATAACCCAGGTGAAATCACATAGACAATGAACCTAATTAGAACTGTTAATACATCTTACTCACTGTTGTCACACACTTTAGTATGCCCAAAACAGTAAACAAATAAATATGAAGTCCATTAGATGAGCCTTTCTGCAAGAGATTTGATCATAGCTCACTAAATATAGTTATAAAAAATACCAAATGCTACAATGCACAGGCTTTGCAACTCAATCATGCTAATGAAAGAAACTTAGATTGAACTGGAAAAAGTTATTAAATACAGGACAGGAAAGAGTCAAGAATCCATCTACTCCTTTCCTTTCCTCTGACACTAAGTCAAGACCATACTTACCAGAAGTCTGCTCTATTTATTCTTGAAGATATCTGTGTAAGAGAATTTCAGTATACCCATGTGAAATGTTTTCCACATAGTTTCACTATGGTTTTGGCTGGAAAACTTCTTCCTGATACCCATCTTTACCTGGTCAAAGAGCAAGGAGAGCTTTACAGTAATCTTATATATTGGCAAACTATTGTAACAGACATAACCCCTGTGTAGTCATCTTTTACCTGTCTTCAAAGAAACAAACACATAACCTCCCAAAGCACCCAAATATTTTGCCCTATGCAATTTTTTTCACTGTCATTGGGCAATCTTCTGGCAGGCATCATGCCTGTATGACAAAGCACCAAGAAGAGGAGACAATAGAGAAATGATTGCCTCAGAAAAGGAGCAGATTTATTGTGATTAGACCTTAAGGAATGAATCAGTACAAAGCAACTGAAGAACAGGAGAAGAAAAAGCTTTACTGAAAGTTGTGGCAATTTTCAGGTAGTTTTGAATGTGCATTTTGGCTTGATAAGAACAAATGCAAGACCTAAAATCTGTCACAGTACTAAACCTTTCCTACCAGTGGCAGATTAAAGTCTTCACTACGCTTTCTCTAATACTTAAGGGCATCCAAGATTTATGCTTGTTGAAATATGAAGTTGTCTAATCCTATCACAAAATCATAAAATCACAGAATGGTTTGTGTTGGAAGGGACATCAAACACCATCTAATTTCAACCCTCCTGACATGGACAGGGACACTTTCCACTAAACCAGGTTGCCCAAAGCCCCATCCAACCTGGCCTTAAACATTGCCAGGGAGGGGTTGTCCACAGGTTCTCTGGGCATCCTGTTTCAGTGCCCCACCTCCCTAACAAGAAAGAATTTCTTCCCAATAGTTAGTCTAATTCTACAGTCAGTTTAAAGCCATTACCCCTTGCCCTATCACTACACTTCCTAATAAACAGTCCTTCTCCAGCTTTCACGTATGCCACCTTCAAGTATTGGAAGGCTGCAATAAGGTCTCCCAAGAGCCTTCTCCTCTCCAGGCTGATCAAGCCCCACTCTTTCAGTCTGTCTTCACAGCAGAGGTGCTCCAGCCCTCTGATCATCTTTGTGGCCCTCCTCTAGACTCGCTCCAGCAACTCAATGTCTTTCTTGTACTGGGGACCCCAGAGCTGGACAGAGTACTCCAGGTGGGATCTCACCAGAGCAGAGGGGCAGAATCACCTCCCTCAACCTGGTGATCATGTTTCTTTTGATACAGCCCAGAATAGAGTTTGCTTTCTTGACTGTGAGCACACATTGCCCACCCACATTGAACTCCTTGTACAACACCTCCAGGTCCTTCTCCTCAGGGCTGCTGTTATGATTTCTCCACCCAGATTGGAGTTGTACTTGGGATTTCCCTGACTCATGCAGGACCTTGCACTTGGCCTTGTTGAACTTCATACAGGTTGCACAGGCTTGCCTCTCAAGCCTGTCAGGTGTCTCTAGATGGCACCCCTTCCTTTCAGCATGCCAATCACACCACACAGCTTGGTGTTGTCAGCAAACTTGATGAGAGTGTACTCAATACCACTGTCCATGTCAATGGCAAGGATACTGAACACTGCATGTCCCATTACCAACCCCTGAAGAATGATCCCCATCATTGGTCTCAATTTGGATACTGAAACATTGACCACAACTCTTTGAGTACAACTTCTCCAGCCAATTTCTTATGCACTGAGTGGTCCATTGTCAAATTCATCTCAAAAAATTAGACACAAGGATGTCGTGCAGGACAGTGCCAAATGCTTTGTACCAGTCCAGGTAGATGATGTCTGTTGTTTTTCCATTATCCAGCAGAGCTGTAACCCGATTGTAGAAAGGCACCACATTTGTTAGACACAATTTGCCCTTAGTGAAGCCATGTTGACTGTCACCAATCACCTCCATATTTTCCATGTGCCTGAGCATAGTTTCCAGGAGGGTGTGCTCCATGACCTTGCCTGGCACAGAGGGGAGACTGGCCTGTAGTTCTCCTGGTCTTCTGTTTTTTCTTTCTTAAAAATGGGGGTTATGTTTCCCCTTCTCCTATTAGCTACAACAATAAAATGCTTGGTTAAAAATGCCCTTTTCCTGGGCTCTAAAAACTAACAGAAGCTAATATAGCCAGTCCCTGTATGTCTGTTCATTTTCAGTGCATTTAACAGAAGTTAGGAATCCCATCTAAAATAAGAAAAAAAAATATTTAAAGTGCTTTTTTGACAATACAGTATAGCATTAGAAGCAACAGGTGACTTCAATATTTAAAATATGAATTTTGCAGTACAGTCGTTAACAGGTCTTGAAAAATTTAGTTTATAAAGTAGGGTGTAGGCATAACTTCTACATCAGAATTATTACACATCTGACCACTTTACTTCAAAAAAGGTCAGGTATTTCCTGTATCTTTTTAAAAATTATTTTTACTTTTAGAAAATCACAATAGAAAAGAACGCAACATTTTGATAATTGTTGCAAATAATACAAAGACTAGAGTTATTTCTCTATGATATTTTTCTGTCAGCATGAAAACCCTTGATGTGATATTGAATTAAGAGCTACCTTTTGACAGCGATCTTCATGTAATATTCAAACTCCTTTTCACCACCACAGGTACAGTAGAAACCTAAGATCTTTTCTTGAGGAAGATGGAGAAGTTGATTCATGCCTTTGTCATGTCTAGGTTGGGCTACTGCGATTTATTATTTTAGCTAAGTCAAGCTAAAATGCCTGCTTCAGCATCTCCAATTTCGTCAAAACATCAATTGCTACAAATCTACCCCAACTCAATACTGTTTATCAACTCACTTCTTTAAGTGTTTCCATTTACTTCTAGTAAAATATCACATTTATTTTAAAGGAAAGCTTTCAGCTGGAGAACCATACTAGTCTTGCTAATTTGCACGTTCATTTAATAGACTAAATTCTGAGAGGTGCTTTCAAGTATGTAGGCATAAGCATTCACACATGTAAGTAATAGAGTTTATGCTTGCAAAGCCCATTTTGACAAAAGGGATTTGCTTCAGAAAATTCTATCCCGTGTGTAGGTAAGTGCTAGATCCATCACATGCATGCAGAGATGACAATGTTTTTATAATATATGAAGAGATTTTTTCCATGAGGAAAAAGTTTTGAGTACAACGTGAAGTCAGGCCTTTCAGAATTTGGCCTAGATTTAAAGTGGATTTTTTTTTTTTTATGGGAGGCACCGCTGTTAAAACAAATTCAGGACAATACTGTCACAGATTAATTCCTGCTTTAGGTGTTTTGAGGGAAACAATCTGGTAGTTTGTACCACTGTTTCAATTGTGTGTTTGGTGAGGGTTTTTTTTCTCATAAGCTTATTTAGTATTTACAACTGAAAACAGAAGTGGAAACTGCTAATATAAACCAATTTTCTGCATGAAAACTGCGGATTTCTTTACCTTACTTATGCATATAACCTAATAAAGTATTATTGAAATAGGTTGTTTCTTTTAGAAAGACATCTGACATTGATAAAAGGACTCCAAGTGATTGGGAATTTACCATATTCTTCACTAATCCGTTGCAAAGCTGATTGCCCTCACTGTTATAAATGTGTATCTTGCATCTACTCTTTCAACTGAAATCCCCTGCGACTGCACGTTGGTTCAAGTAAGATGCCATGACTTGTGTAAGAGCTTAATACATCAATGACTGCTCCAAGTGCTGACAATACAAAATGAGTGAGCTTTCCCCAACCGTCAGATCAGATACAATAATCTTGTTACAGAACATTTATGCTTAAATTTAAATTTATAAAGCATTGCACAGGATTTTAACCATGCTATTTCACTGACCATAATGGAAATTGTCTGACTGCATGCCCTACAAGTTGCTGATAAAATGTATGTGTTAGACAGTAAGGGCAAGATATATGAAATGAATTGGGTGCTGCTGTGCTGGGATTTCTGATGCCTAAACTTTTAAGCTGCTTGACTTCCTTTCTGCTATCAAGGTCCTGGATTAGATGGCCAAGACTCAGTGGGGATAACAGTATAAATCAGTAGGAGCACAAAGCTTCCTCACAGCAGCCAGTAACTTCTGTAGGAATCCTCTTTATTCTAGCTATCATAAAGCTTTAGTTATTGCTAAAAAGGAAATATATATTGAATTACATTTCTGGACATGGTTTAGCAGCTTACTCTGCAATTAGAAGGTACTAAAAG
The DNA here is from genome assembly GCF_964237585.1 of Gallinula chloropus. NCBI lineage: Eukaryota > Metazoa > Chordata > Aves > Gruiformes > Rallidae > Gallinula > Gallinula chloropus. The sequence continues at coordinate 170,462,742 of NC_140085.1, read as the reverse complement.
ATGCCTTCGGTACTTCAAAATCATGTGTCCAGGAGGAAGAGATACTTTTCCCCTTTCTGTATGAGGGGATGAGGCAGAAGAAACACTTCAGTAAGAGTGATGGCTCTTTTACACAAGGGCTCCTAAGCTACACCTCCTTTCCAGCAGGTGTGAAATCAGCAATCAGTTGCTTCCTCTGACTGAAATAATTATATTCCTCACCCCCACAAAGATCAATCTAAGCATAGCAGACATCATCAACCTCTTTTCTGAACTACACTGTAAAGTTGTGCATGGCCACCCTAAGACAGGTCCCCAGTATGATGTTCCTGGCATCACCATTCTCTAACTCTCCATTGCCAAATAAAATTTTAATCCCAAGTGCCACATGCTCCTCAGCCTTTCACAGAAAAACTAAATGGTTGAGGTTGGAAGGGACCTTTGAAAGTTACCTGGTCCAACTCGCCTGCTCAAGCACAGCCACCTAGAGCTGGTTGCCCAGGACTATGTCCAGACAGCTTGTGACTCTCCAAGGGTGAAGATTCCACATCCTCTCTGGGAAACCTGTGCCACTACTTGGTCATCCTCAAAGTAAAAGAGTACTTTCTGATGTTCAAACAGAACCTTCTGGCTTTCAGTTTGTGCCCATTGCCTCCTGCCCTGTCACTGGGTACCACTAAAAAGATCCTGGCTCCCTCCTCTTTGCACTCTCCCTTCAAATATGTATACACATGGATAAGAGCCCCCTGAGCCTTCTCATGTCCAGATTGAATAGTTCAAGCTCTATCAGCCTTTCTTCATAGTAGAAATGGTTCGGTCCCTTCACATCTTCATGGGCCTTTGTTGGACTCTTTCCAGTATACCTCCCACTGGACATTACTTCAGGTGGCCTCACCAGTGCTGAGTAGAGTGAACCTGCTGGCAGTCCAGGATACCATTTTCCTTCTTTGTGGCAAGGGCACATTTCTTCATGTTCAGCACAGTGTCCACAGGGAGCCCCAGGTCCTTTTCTGTAAAGCTTCTTTCCAGGTGGGCAGTCCCCAACATATATTTGTGCATTTCCACTCTGCTGTTTCTATATTTCCTATTTCTCAAACTTCTGCATCATAAACAAGCAAGATGTGCCAGGTTCTTTGATCTGTGATTGTAATCTTGATTGCCTGAAGACTTACTTCTGAACTGTCTAGGTTACTGATTCCAGGAAGCAGCTGCATTAACACACCACCTCAGAACTAGGACCTTCTGTTCTGATGAGGTGAGAGGGAGTGGTGAAAAGAACTGGGACAGGGTAAACAGAGAAATACAAGAATAATAACCTAGAAAATATGGCTGGATTGTTGGACAGGGAAACACAGCTTACACACTTCACCAGGAATGCAAAGTCACTTCATGCTCATATATAAAAAACCCTCACCGCCAAGGACAACAGTTCTTTTCAGTTTTATCTCTTTAATCTGATGGTCAATTTAAGGCCAGATTATTCTATAAAAAAAGAATTTTCTGAATATACTTCCACAGTTATTTATGCATTTCATAATAAATGGATTTTGTCTTAAAAAATCAAACATCCCTGAAGTATTCATCACCATAGTGATCAAAATTATGTTTACTGCTTGTCACTCACAAAGAGAGCAACCTCTTCAAGAAAAGTCAGTAACCTGTACCCAAATGTATATTATAAACACAGGAGTGTAACAGGATATTTCAAGGTTTTAATCACACAGAGACAAACAATTACAGTCCAGAGACAGAGACAGAGGTTCGAGTCCCTTGTCCCATGTTTTTAGTGTCTCATTCAGTATTGCAGATACAACATAAATCACACAGTTAAATTATAATTCAAAAGTGTGATCTAGTTAGGAGGAGCCAGAGCAGAAGTTAGGAGACCTATTTACTATTTCAAATTCCATCATTTCTTTCCAAGTGAGAAAATCCCAAAACAAGTTTGTGTCAGAATTAGAATGATGTATATCTATTTTTATTAATGAAATAGATGTTGCACGGTCAATAATTTACTAATTACAAATATTTTTGGTATTAGCAGGAGGTCAAGACATATTCTTACTGCATGATTTACTTTTTGTGATAATCCTTTGAATTACTTCATTGTGCTGTTTACCAAAGAAGCATTCATAGTGCAGTACAATATACATGGCTATGGTTTATGACCCTCTGGCATGAACTGAATAATACATATCTTATATGGTCTAAAATATAATAGATGTGCCCTTGAAACATGAGTTTGCAGGCTGTTCTGTTAGACCCCTGGCTGGAGCCCTAGAAGTTTATACACAAATCTCATCATCGCCTTATAGATCTTTGCTGTAATACGGAGAAACTTATCTTGTCCTTTCTGGTTTGCACCTAAGAAAGGTTGAAATATATTAGCTTTCCTTGCTCTTGTTCTGTCTGGAATGTGGCATTCACCCTTGCAAGTAGGCAGGGGTATTCAGTTAATATTTAGCTCTATGTAACACCAACAGCTCTCTGACCACACTTAACGCGGAAAATCTATTGTTCACTCAAGATGTTGATATGTGCTGATGACAGAGAGGTACCTTCAGAGGCATGTGTGTTTCAGAATGGCTGCACTTCTTTTTGCAGAGTCTTCAGATTCTAAAAAGTTCTCGAGGGATGTGGCAAAGGTAGAATTAAAGATTCCTGAAGTAACTCCGTAGAAGTATACAAGAAACTTAATAAATCATGCAGGCTGCACTTTAGAGCAACAACCTCTAACATATCTGGGGGATGAGAGACCTCAATGAGCACCTCCAAAACCTATCAGCAAGCTTTGCTTTATATTACTATGTTACACATCAGCTGAGGGAACACTTTCTCCCTGTTTTTTAGTAATCTAACAAAGCATTTTTGTGTCTCTCAGCATTTAACATTCAATTTGTTAAATGTCACTGAAGAAAAATAAAATGAAAAAGACATCAGCTAATAATGTACTCTTTAATGTTTCATCATCCCATGACTCTGTGTTTCGCCATGTTGACCTAATTTGTCATGACAGGGACATGGTCCTTGTATCAGAATATTCCAAGTGTAGAAATGACTAAATCTTAGTGAGAAGTGGATGCTACCTTACCAAACATAGCCATCTTTTACTTTAAATGTTCATTCTAAAGACATATTGTTAAGACACAGTTGTACCAAGTGGAACATGATTTATTTAGGTACCTAATGTCTTAACTGACCCAGTTAGGGACTGATCCTTCCTCACATAGCAGTCTTGACATTCCTCTTACCTCAGACATCAATGTAGTTATTTAGCATTTTACCAGATTAGGCAAAGTTGAGCTGTAAACCCAAATTTTGTTCGGACTGTCTGGCACTCTAGATGAATCTCACAATATAAAACCTTCAACTAGAATAGGACAAGGTTAAAACAATAATAGACCCTCCATCTACTGGTCATGCATTTAAATCAATGCTAATCTGTCATAAATTAAAATCCTTCTGCGTTTACATCAGTGGCTACTGTAGGAGTTTCAGCCATTGTGGACAGACATCCACATCATAAAACTGTTAAGTATAAGTGGTCTAACACTCCAGCACTACAGATCTTAAGTAAAAAGATAAGAACTGAAGGTCTGATAAAATTAACCTTCTCTTTTGCTTTGAAGACAGCCAGCCCAAAATAATATTAGGGCATTCTGGCATTATTGTGAGTAATACTGCATTTCCATATTTAGTTACCCTATGAATACAAAAGGCCCTGTACCAGTCATTACTATTAGGCACAAATGCAAGAAATCAGAAAACCAGAGAAGGATGAACAAAGTGGCAAAGATTTAGGTTAGATGTCAGATTGGAGCATTCTGCTGAAATTATTGCAAAATACTTGCTTGGCAGAGAGAATAGTAAATCTGGCCAACTACATTTATTAAAAGTATTCTCTATGCATTATTTATTTACAAATAATCACCTTCCAGATATTTAAGTATAAGAGAGATTCTGTTTTTCTCTAGAAACTTAATTAATTTACCTATCCCTGCATAACCCATTTATCCAATTTATCTTCTTTTTTTATTCTACAAGCTACCCATAATTTGAGCTGTCACATTAATATATAGTGATTCCAGTGCACTTAATCAGAACAACTCTAAAATGAAAAAATGGAAGGAAATGCATAAACATTTACAAGGTCATCTGCCAGCATATAATTTCATGAGCGAAAGTATCTGATGAAGCACACTTTAACCATAAAAAACAAGGTTAACATGAGTATACTTTTTTTTCTTGCTTATTCTTAGATCCATGGGTTTCATATGTACTTCTTAGTATCTACCACTCCTAGGAGAAGAATATATTGGAAACTGTTAGCTCCAAATGCAGCACCTCAAAAAGAGTAAAATCAAGGATACATTTGACATTTCATGTTTGCAAACAGTTTCACATGTTCCTCACTTATGATCCCAAATTACTTTTGACAGCTCTCAGTGATTACTGTGCATTCTCACTTTGAAACATTCTATACTGATTCAGAAGAATGGATTAATTCCCACTAGTTGTCAGAAGACTGGAAATTACTTCCGATACACTTTCTACAGTGCTTCTTTTACTTCTGTGATGAAACTTAAGAGTGAACTGGGGATGTACCCTGATCTGCTGATGTTCCAGAAACCTTCTGCAGTGAAGAGCTCTTTCTGAGGGGACAAAAAAACCCCTGAACTAGCAGTGGAAACATAGGCTTTATTTGAATCAAAGCAATTTTGCAAAAACTTCAGGAGGTGATTTCAAGAAATGTGATTGAATTTATCACATGCAGATAGGAGTACATTTCTAAGTGTAAGGAGAAAATCCATTTCTTGAAACAAAGTTCAGGGGTGAGAAAACAGATAGCCAAAGCAGAGGAAAGATCCATGACAATTTATGAATTGTTTTCATCTACTTGAGTTCCTGCCTGTAATACTATTATCCTAAACAGAACATTAAGAGGTAGCCTGCATTCAGTTATCTGCCCATTCTAGATAATAGGGTACAGGAGGTAAGTGTGCGGTAGTGAAATACAGAGGTTTTTGTCAATAACCTCTCAGTGTCCAACATGGTAATATCATAACAAAGAAACTTTAGACTAGATTCTAATTACAGACAATAGAAAGCAGCTCTTCTAGGATGCAAGTAATTATGTCAGATGCCCATTTTGGATGTGCTCAATCACATCCTGAAAATACACAGCACTCAATGGTATATAGGGACATCTACACAATTAATTTACATGTGGACAATCATAGCATCATAGAATCACAGAATATCCCGAGTTGGAAGGGACCCATTAGGATCATTGAGTCTAACTCCTGGCTCCACACAGGGCCAGCCTCGTCAGAGCCTGGGACTGAGTGCATCGTCCAAATGTTTCTTGAACTCAGTCAAGGTCAATGCTGTGACCACTTCCCTGGGGAGCCTGTTCCAGTGCTTGACCACCCTCTCAGTAAAGAACCTCTTCCTAACATCCAACCTAAACCTTCCCTGTCTCAGCTTCAAGCCATTCCCTCAGGTTCTATTTCTGGCTGCTAAAGAGAGGAGATCAGCCCCTGTCCCTTCACTCCCCCTCGTCAGGAAGCCATAGACTGTGATGAGATCTCCCCTCAGCCTTCTCTTCTCCAGGTTGAACAGACAAAGGGACTTCAGCCTTTCCTTGTAAGACTTCTCTGGACTCCTCGCCATCCTCCCATCCTCGTTGCCCTCCTCTGGATATGTACGTATTTGGCCAAAGCCCATTCTATGTCTCAGATTACTTTGGCAGGTTTTTTTTTTTATTATTTGGGAATATCAATAAAGAGCCTTACAAGTGATTAACTCCACTGATATCTGTATTCTACAAGTCAGTCAATCAGTTGGTGATTTATAACGCCAGACATTATGTTATCCAAATATCTGTTTCTTATTGGATAAGCTTCAGGCAATGCTGTGTCATTCTGGTCAGTTAGGTTTTCTGCTGAAGATTTATGTCTCTGCAAAGCTTTCACCAGGTCTCTGTTTTCTGGAGGTGGTATGTAAGGACAGCACTGAAGCCCCTGTACTCTGAGCATGCATTCAGTTAGAGTATCACTGGCATCGCTTCCTTCATTCAATGCCAACATAGAGAACCGCTAGGAAACCTCATGTATACCTAAGATATTGACAACATGAAGCTCCCTCTCTCTTTTTCTTTTTTTTCTCTCTTTTTTTTTTAATTTAAAGGTCCATTTTAACAATGAGCAAGGCAATGGGTGCATTGATTGCTGCATGGAAAATAAGTGACGGAAATTAAGAGCAATATTTAAGAAAAATAAAAGTAAGAAAAAATTAATCACCTATCCCTACTCCTTGTAGAGAAGGTTTTCAAGACAAGGCATGTCATTAGATTCCCAGTTACTTCAAGGATTATTCAGTATCACTTCCAGCCAAAAGGTCTTTTACTCAATGTTTTCACTTAAAATGTTCATATCTTATTTTGTTAGGGCTAATGCCCTCCTGTAGTAACCCAGGGCTTTGTCACTTTTATATTAAGTAGTGGTATACACTACTCTGAACTACCCAAAAAGACAGAATTCAGTGGAGCTAATTATTAAGTGACATATCTGAGAGAACACATGAACCTTGACTGCACTAGCTATAAAATGACCAGAACAAAGTTTGTGGTGGTCACTTGGAACTATAAACTGCAAATAGACTGTGCAAGATCTCCTGTCCCTCACTCTCTGATAACACCATGGCAAATCTAACATCAAGTGTTTGCACTTACACTTCTGTCCCACTAACAACAGCAGCATTTTCTCATAGGAGATCATCTGTATTTTTTTTAAACTGTGCTATCTGCTAACATTGCTAATTAATAGAATATTCATCACACACACTTTGATTCCTCAACCTGTCTGATGCGAGACTACAGACCAGACTTTGGCATGGCAAAGAACAAACTTATGTTTTAGTAAAAGTTTATAATTCCTTTAAATAAAAGTGCAAATGCAGATATACCTTAAGATCCACTTTGCTCTGGGACCTTTTTTCTCTTTTACTGTACTGTATCTTTTTATTTTCAACCATTTAATCTTCTAGGCTTTTTAAAACAGACTGCTCATGGACCTGTGAGAATTTAGCAGAAAGTAACTAAAAGATGTTCACTTGACATTGAAAGGGTTCACAGGAGTTCCCATTTTCAATGCTTTTATATATATTTCTGTAAGATATAATTTTAAAATTATGTGTTGCATTTGGAGAATGAGTGTTTATATGGAAAAGTCTTTAACATAGAAATTAATAAATGCATCCCATGAAAGCTAAGTTATTCCATATCTTGATATACTGGTTTCATGCTGTGAATACAGTCCAGCTAGTGAACCAGTTGTAGTGTAATACTGTAATTACTGTAAGTCACAATTACCATTTTTAACTAAGGTAGTTTTTAAAATCTCTTCATAGCTATAAATCAAGCATTGATATTTACCATGAAGTCTATTCATGTAACATTTCATCCCATTTTGTCCTGTCAATCAATGCTTAATGCAGTGTTAGTCTAATTATATACATACGATGTAATTATACTGTAAGTAGAAATCCTTCTATTAAATATAACAATGCTTTAGACATGGGTAGACTAAAGAAACAATGCTCTACAGAGTTGTGTACAGTGATTCTTATCTAAACAAAGAGCTGAAATGTCATATGAAGATGGAGCACAATAAAAGTGATTGATATGTCATTTTTTTGTACTAGTCAAGATATTGTATGCTATCTGACTACTTTATAATGCACTCCAAATAAAAAAAAAATGTGTCACAATGCTGGTTGAAGATATATATTTCTGTTGTTGATTTAACCTGTTTAAATTACACTATTGTTTTCAAGGAAAGCTTATAATGCTTCTTAGATGAGTGACATGTTTTCTTTTTAGATTTAGTACTTTACAGAAGAAAAGATGAAGCAGAGAGAACATCAGATCTGGGAAGCATGTGCATCAGCTATTATCAGTCACCTAGCTCATACTTGTCTCATTAATGTGGTTTTCAGAAGAAGGTCAGACCTGTAGCAGATGTATTACTTAGGTGACAACAGGAACATCAGCACTGATGCATATCACTCCCAGAAGTAAAACCTTTCTGCTTGGGCCACTGCTGCCCAATCAGGACACTATTACAATGAATAAATTGTTACACTTAGTCTCATAAGTATATAAAAAAAGAATGGCCATCAGTGTACTTCTTTCAGATCTGCAGAACAGAACTCTTCAAATGCAGATGAGAGGGAAAAACGTGTATATGTTCTCTAAGTCATTGAGTGTCAATAATGTCATAGTCTCAGTATGGTCATACCGTAGAGGAAGAAACCTACAAGGCTGGTGCATTTCCAAAGTTTGAAGTAGACAACAACAAACACAGTGTATCAACAACCCCAAGAGGTATTCTTTGCAGGCTGCAAAACCTAATTTAAGTGTCTAAATGTCAATGCCTATATGTAAACTGTCTAAGTTCCCATTATGGTCAGCTGAATGTTAGTCAATATGAGCAAGAGGACTGTACATCAGACTACATGTCATTAGCTGCTTTGGAGTGATTTTAAGAGCTCTACAGAATGTATTAATTGTATTGACTAGATGTAAACTTAGATGCCTAACTATCCTGGGTTTTGCAGGGACAGAGATAATTTCCATGAATAACCGGCACAGGGGAGCCAAGCTGGTCAGGGTGGCATTCCATACCATGTAACATCATGCTACATGGGGCTAGTTGGGGAGGGGTGGCTCAGTGCAACTCTGGGACTGTCTGCATGTGGGCTGAGTGTCTAGTCAGTCATCAGGTCAGTAAATTGCCTTATGTTATCACCAGTTGTGTATATTCTGTTGTAAAACCTGTTGTTGTTTCTTTTTCCCTGTGTTGTTCCAGTAAACTGTCCTTACAAGGTTTGCCTTTGCCCATTCTCCTTCCCAGTCCCACCAGGAAAGAGGTGAGAGAGCAGCCATGTGGCACTCGGCTGCCAGCTGGGGCTGAACCAGGACACTAACTCACATGCTAATGCCAACATTTAGGAACCTAGATTTATATTTATATAATCCAAAGTTGAGCATCAGCCCTGGGGTGTTTTTTCTAACTCTAGGAACAAATAATAATCCTGTGATCATAGAAATCATAAGTATAGAAAAGCGTTCTTGTTTCTTGGCTGTTCAGGATGAACTCAGTGTATAAATAAAATTATGAAATTTCAAGCCCTGTAGCCAGGACAGGCTTGAGCATGATCAGATGCAGAATTTGGAGGGATCTCATAGTCCCATGGTCTGGCCCACCTTATAGTACTTTACTGAGTAGCAGCAACTTGAATCACAGAATCGTAGGGGTTGGATGGGACCTCAAGAGATCATCAGGTCCAACCCCCCTGCCAAAGCAGCTCCCTAGGACATGTTGCACAGGGAGGCATCCAGACGGGTCTTGATTATCTCCAGAGAAGAAGACTCCACATCCCCCCTGGGCAGCTTGTCCCAGTGCTGTGTCACCCTCACTGTGTAAAAGTTCTTCCACATATTGGTGTGGAACTTCCTGTGCTCCAACTTGCAGCCATTGCCCCTTGTCCTGTCCCCACAGAGCACTGAAAAGAGGCTGGCCATTTCCCGCTGTGTCCCACACTTGAGATATTTATAAACATTATATATCTGTCAGTCATCGAGGTCTTGTCCCCTGACATTTGCAAAGTAACTTGTTCTTCTTTAAAAGAGCAAATAACCTCAAAATGTTGTGTTATATATGCTGGAGTAACAAATGACCTGTACATAAACCATGACCATGAAACAAGTAGGCCGATGTGACTTGCTCCTGTGTGCAGTATTAACTCATTCCTCTTAAACTTGTTCTCCTGCACCCTTTGAGGAAATTGAGCCTATATCAGGTCTAGTGCTGACGTGTGAAGATGCAGGAATGACCACAAAAGCTAAGAGTACAAGAAAAGGAGGTATGACAGTTGGGAATATGTGATATCAATTTCATTTGGAATGGCCTGTGAGCTTATAGCTGAATGTCAAGTTGCTTTTTTTTTTTTTCTTTATAAAAGTAATTTAGTACTACCACTCTAAATATTTATTGAGACCAGACTGGCCATCTCTAGCAGAAGCCAAAGTCAAATTATTTCTGAGTTTTGAAAGGGCTAAATTTGACTCAGTTTATTGTCAGTCTTAGAACATTTCTTTCTATCCCAAACTTTCCCAAAAATCTTTAAAATTATCTTACTTTACCTAGGAAATTACAGATTTTCCTTTTTTTCTTTAAACATAGGAATACTTGGAGTTCTAATGTCAGATATCTTCAAATCTATGGCATACTTGACATACAAGGAGAAACAGAGAGCTGGGACTGTCCTTCTCTAACAAAGAGAAGGCTCAGGGTGATCTTGTCAATGTGTGTAACAAATACCTGGTGGAGGTGAGTAAGGAAGGTGAAGTCAGACTCTTCCCGGTGGTATCCAGTGAAAGGACAAGAGGCAAATGGCATGAACTGAAATGCAGGAAACTCTACCAAGAAATAATAAACTGTGTGGGAGGTCAAATACTGGAGGAGGTTGCCCAGAGGGGCTGTGGAGTCTTCATCCTCAGAGATATTAAAAATGTGACTGGACAAAACCCTGAGCAACCTCCTTCTGCTGACCCCACTGAGAGTGGGGAGATGGACTAGATGATCTCCAGACCTTCCAACCTCAGTCATTCTGTGGCCTTGTGATTTCACAATTCCATACACTTTGGATGAAGAAGATTATGAAGCAATAACATTTTTTTAATAAATCTTTTAACCTTCTGAAAATTTTGGAATCGTTGTTTCCACATATTGCACAAGACTATATAGAAATGTTGCATCAGAATTTTAGTATAAGCACAGCAACATTTAATCTTGATAAGCACAAATCAAAGTTTAAAACAGTGGTAACTTTCATATCCATTGTCCCTTTTTATTTATGTCTTCAAGCTTTAATAACCTTAGTTCTTTTATATATTTATATGATTAAATTTCAAAGAGCATTCTCGAGAGGAGAAACTGTATCCCTCTGTGTCACAGTTGCCAACTGGTAGTCGGTTACTAGTGAATGGGGATAATCCATTAGCAAAGTAACCTTCATCTACAAGTTTAAGGGACTTCACCCACCCACACATTCATAACGCAGTCATGCACAGCTATGAGCATCACCTGGGGTGCACTCCCTGTCCTCCATGTTCATTTATATCCTCAGCCCTCTGCTTCCTTTGAGGATATGCAGCATCTCTTGGAGGTGCACCTTGGCGCACCTTGAGGCAAGTCCCCAGGCAGTAGTTTTATCCTGTTGAGCCATAACTGATTGTCCCCCTTTCAGCTGCACAAAATGTGGCTTACGCTGAAGTCACTCATACATTGAAGCACTGCTTTGAAGATGTATGCCTGTATTTTCAAAGCAAGGTGAATTTCCATGTACAGCTGAAGCAAGATTTAGAGGAGATCAATGAAGCCTCTCTCAAATGATACAAAAAAAGATCGTGTAGACTTTAGAATAATCAAAGAGTTAATCTAGTTTCATTCATATGTGACTAAACTCACTGGTAGGCTTTTATTATGTTAATTTTCCAAACTTGCAAAGCAAAAACTCAGTAAACTGAAAGTAACCAAAGGGGCTGTTTGGTAGAGACAGAAATGAACTGTGTCTTTTGAAGTGTTCCAGAGAAAATGTGTTCAGAATATTTAAGTCTCAAGTGAGTTACCAAAGGTTATTCATTCACAAGTGAGATAAATTCATACCTGTCAAATTGTCTGGATCCTCTGTGTGATCACTAGGGCCTCAAATCATTTATTTTTTTCCCCAGTGAAAGTTCAATATTTTCACGTACCCAAATTTAGTAGCATTTCCTGTGTCTGAAAGTAAATTAATTCATTTTCCTTTCATCTCACTTTCCACTTTTTACCAGACTAGTGTGGAGAAAAAAAAGTAAATCCAGGTTGGCTGACATAAATTGTTTTTAAATAAAATTTCACAGTGCAAACAGCCTGCAACCTACTTACAACAGATATTATATTTGTAAACAGTCTTTTTAGTAAAATCCTATGGCTGTCAGTGATTGAAAATAGATGTATAAAATATATTATTTCAAACTAATTCAAGACCTGCTTTGTCCTTGAACTCTTTTACATCACCTGAGCTCTTGCATATGCAAAAGAAGGGTATACGAACCCCAAAACTTTCCTTCTCCACTTCCATACTTGATCCAAAAGGAATTATCTGCAGCTTAAACTTGCCTTATTGTTTTAACATGAATCACTGTTTCCATCATGTAAAGTCTGCACTGTGGATTGATGAAAGTTCAGTGGAGCAGGGTTAAAAAAAGAGCAGAGGAGTCAGCAAGAACAGAAAAAATCTATAAAGGAGATGATCAGGGCAGGGAACAGAAAAACAGTTTTCTCGTGAAGCTAGGACAGCAAAAGTGGTGGACATAAGCATGGTCCAGGAGTCATGTTACTGAGAAACACAAAAAGAGTCAGAGTTTGATACTGTGAACTTTTGTTATATTTTCCTAACTGTTCTTTTTATTAACTGCAGATAATAGCAATTAAGAGTCTAAGTGGGTTCAAGGTCATTGTTAGTGCATAGCCAAGTTTTTGTAAAAGGTTTTTTTTTTTTCATTTCTGGCTGCATAGTAAATGGCTTAATTTTATTTCCTTTCACAATGAAAGAAAAGGAGGAAACAAGTCCCATATATCTTTCATATACTTTGTCAATTAGGTTGACATTTAAAAAACCCCAACAGAATATATTACCTCAAATAATAATTATTTTTATTTTTGTATTCTGTACTCTCAACTTTTTCTGGTTTTGTTGGTAGAGTACTGTTTTTTTCAGCATTTATGTCCTACTGCATTTGACAGTTTGCTGCTTTTGGTATTTCATCGCAATGAAATAAGATGGAATTTTGAATAAGGCAGTGGACTGAAATTTGGAAAAATCTCTATAAACTTTCCCTACCTAAATAAGCAATTTCAGAATTCTAACTTCACCAGTATCATTATATCACAAAGATTGTAAAATACATTCAAGGATATATCTCCCATTCTGTTTAACTTGCATCTACTGTAAATTATCATATTCAGTCACACTGATGTGGTTGACTTTTTTTCCTGAAAATCCATGCATAACTTTTATTTTGAAATCTATGCACTACTTCTCAAACCTCACTTAGGAAACACTGGTTCTGGAAAATGCAACTAACAAGGTATCTACTGTTTTGATGATGTCTGATTCATGATGGAGAAAACACTACTGGGGAATAGTTGAAACAATGAAATATTCAAAGAAAAAAGAAATATCCTGTTTGCTAAGTACTAAAGACTGAAACATTCCATGCTTGTGCCTTGAATAAGACTATATTGGTTTTTTCGATAATATTTTTTATATTTACATATGTAGGTTAGAATGTGTGTGCAAATGTAATATAAAAGAGTAACTATTAATATTAGTGTATAGGAACTTTGTTACCTGACCTTTTATTATAACAGAAAGTTCTGGTAAGAACAAAAAGAAAAAATACTTAACTTCTGGGGTTCTGATAATACTAGTAATACTAATAATGTACTATTTACACTTTTGTAATCCACAATTGGAAAATTTACAGAGCTGACATGCTCTGATCCTGCTAAGGGGAGAATATGGCCCAATGGGGTCAGAGAAGAATGTAGCAGCACATGTATATTGTATAAATACAAATAAAATAGATCACAAGGTACTCGGAAAATGACAGCTACTTTAATTCTTAAAGGGTTTAGACTTCCAACCCCTTTAGAAATTATGAAATGAAGAATAACAAAAAAACAACCCCCCATTATTATCCAAGCACAAGTGGTATAAGATCATTTATCTTGATGGATGTCACCTTAGAGCACATATTATCCCTATCTCTCAAAGTGTTTTTTCCCCCTTATTTCATCTCTGACATTCATTGTAAATTTAATGATCCACATACGATTTGCTGGTGTCTCAGTCTGGTGTTTTGAATCATGAAACTAGTGCTAAATTTATGGCACTGCAGTACCACTTAGTGAATCATTAAGCAGTACAGTGATTTTAATGATTTGGATCATACTGGACCTCATCACTGTATAATGAGGTTCCATTTAGTGTAAATTCTATGTAAAAATTCAATTTGCAAACCAACAACATGAAACTACAACATTTTTTCTAACCTGACATTGTATTTATTTATCATGATTTCCACCAGTGTTTCACATGGGGAAAGAAAATATTACTTTGTTACAAAACCAATTTTTTACAGTCCTTGCACCTCTGCAAAATACATACTTTCAGACTGGTATTTTTGTAGAAATCTGTTCTTAAAAATAAGCCTCTAGAGAGTTCAGATATGGTTGTTAGAGTATGCTGAATTAGATTGTGATACTACTAATCTGGCTAAGCACTTGGACAACTGATCAATTGAAGGGCTCCTAAACCCTTGTCTGCTGTTTGAGAGGATCCATCAGCACAGAGGAGAACATTCACTACTGCACAGCACAACAGCACTGGGTCATCCAATTGCTGTTTCCGTTGTAAACTGTTTCTCAAACCAAAGGCTTTCCATGCTGCACATTTACGCCTTGCTTCTCTAAGATACACTGAAGGCACTGAATACACGTAACAGGGTGCCCGGGAAGGTGGTCGAGTCACCATCCCTGGATGTGTTTAAAAGATGGGTAGATCAGGTACTTAGGGACATGGTTTAGCATAGGGCAGGAACGGTTGGACTCAATCCGACTCAAGGTCTTCTCCTACCTAGTGATTCTGTGATTCAGTGAATTGATAAATATTACAAACCCTAGCACACGTTCCCTGCCTTGAGAAGTTTTGCACTGCAGGAAGCGTCGTGGGCGCATTGGAGCTAAGGTATTCTTAGAATAAGTAGTAGTTCATACAGAATGTTTTTCATTTGAAAACTAGTAATGTTAGACATTCTTTTTCAGCAATGTTTGCTTCTCAAGTTGATTTTTGTAAAACAAAAGCAATCTAAAATACAGATAATATTTGGACCATTCTTTAATTCCACTTCACCGAACCTGTTGATGGTATTAACTAATATGTTTGGGACAGAGTCCTAAACCAGAAGAACTTTAATGGGAAGAAAATACTGTTCTTGAAAAGACTGACATTTTTTCTGTCCTTCTGGTCCAGAGGACATGTATTTCACAAGCTTGAGTTGTAGTTAATTAACTTATCAAAGCAGTATGATTTTTTTAGGTGGTGTAAAAAAATGGGAATATATTAAAAAATCCTTAAATTAATTGATTTGTTAGCTCAACATCACATAGCAGCTCAGACTCTCTAACCACTTTACAGATGTCAAAAGGAAAAAAGAGGCCTATAGGCTGAGAGAGGGTGTTTTTTCCTCGAAAGGAAAAATGAAAGCAAACTGAAAGTCACCATGCAGTACATCAAATGCATGTAACTAGCAAATAAGCAAAGTAACACAATGACCCTAGCAAAGTTTCCAAGAAATGATCCCATTATAAAAGATCCTATAATGATGCAGCCACTTTCCTTCATGACTACCCAACCCAGATGCTCATTGTCAGACACAGAATGGAGAAACTTTCTGTTAAACAGCATCAGTAGCTAAAGATGTGATAATACTTACCTGTGAGTTTTTAAAACAGAGAGGGCTATAACATATATAGAAGCTCCTATCAGATTTTTTTTTCTACAGCACAGTTGTTGGCACAATATTTTATGGAATCAACAATATTCTGTAATCTGACTTGAGGGACAGAAAAACTTGCTATATAAAGTTGCACAGTTGCTGTGGAGTTGGACAGCATAGTAGAAGAAATGCAATATAAGATCTCTAGTACACAATGTGAAATACATCTTTTATAAAAGGTTTAGAATTGAATCCACATTTACTTGTAACAGTGTTGTAGCCACAGGACTGCTAGCTCTGCAAAGAAAAACATGTCTTGAGCCACAGAGGCTGCGGCCAACTCATTTTTTGCTACTATAGGTTCAGGACAGAACAGGCTTGTTTTCATCTAGCCGAAGGGATATACACATACATAGTCTCACACATAACAGATTCAATAATACTCTCATGCATAGGTTTGCAAGTACCAGAGCAAAATAAGGCAAATTTACTATGGATTTGTGCATGACAGACAATATCATTGCCTGTTAAACATGCTAGGTTTCCAGAAAACTTTTCCTGCTCACAGAAAACACATTTGGTTTGTGTGGATTTTCTGATGCTTAACAATGTTTGAACAGTAGTTGAAATCTTTTCTTCAACTGGGTTACTAACAGGGTACCTCTGCCTGACACATATTGTAATACCTAGCTGCTTATGCTGGTTTCCTAATGAAAAAAGGGGGTTGTGGATGAATAGAGGTGTACTCATCCATCAGTCCTGGTCATCTCATGGCAATTGACAAAAGACTGGTTAATTTTAGTCAAGCTTTATAGACTAATAGAAGAGCCAAATATAATTATTGGAATAAGTCTTTCAGGAATTGGCAGGTGGACTATGAATGGTCTCCATAGGTATCCATAAGCCTGCTGATCTGACTGGTGCATGCAGATGGTCTGCTGGCACACATGCTGCCTGGAGTCAGTGAGCAGTCTGCCACCACTTGCCCAGGCAGAAGTTCAAGCGTATGGGAGGTGATTTGGGCATTTAGCAAGAGAAGAGGAACTTTCCTGTTGGACCCTTTTAAGTATTGGTAGATCTCAATTAGGTCTCCACAACTCCATGAAGACTTGTTTCCTCTTATTCTGATGTCTTGTCAAATTAACTTCACGTAGCAAAGAAGTGATAGACTACCCTTTGGAAAACAGGAACTACAGCATAGCAGCAGCACTTGTTATAGTTATGTTACTGTAAGGACTTTCTCAGGTCACTGAGATTACTCAGGGCATCTGGACCATACAAGCAGTGTGACCCGTTCAAGCAGTGTCATAGCAAATAATACTTTAAGTGATTCCCCAGCAAAGGTTAGCTAACTGACAGGTTAGCTTGACAGCTTTTTGTTGGTTTCCTGAGCAGCTTTGTTCCAGCTCATACAGAGCACACAGTTCATCCAACACAAAGATCAAGTATCTAAACAGATACCAAATAAAGCTTCAAAGCAGATAATATGACACTTATTCAGGAAAAAAATGTTATTGTGTTTGGGCTGTGAGAAGGTAATCATGTTCAGAAAAAACCCTATTGCTATCATCAAAGGTGACATGATTCTGACCAACAGTCTAAAACACCTCAAAAGTTAACATATGATTCAGAATATTTCATGTAAAACAGACACTTTAAAGGCAGTTTGAATTATTGTTCTCATAAATCCACTTTTTTTTTTTTTTGGATGTTGGCTGGAGTCAATCTGAAGCTTGAATTATTTCTCTTGCAAAGTATGACCTTTGTATAGTCTTTATTTTAAGAGTAAGACCAAAGCTAAGGAGTTTAAAAAATGAAGTTTCTAAATGTGAAAATATCATTTTGTCACTGTGAATTGAAAAATAAAAAGGACCCAAGCAAACCCTGAAAACAAAACAAAAATCCCCAACAAGCTACTCCTCCTTGCACAAATCCGAGGTTTGTCACAGATGAGCTGGAGGATGAATAGCATTTGAATACTTGAAAGTCTGTGTACTCTTTGATTTCAGACAGCTTTGTTTTGCCAACTGTATTTTCAAGCAGCCAAGGACAAAAATAATAGACACAGTAAACTTGTTTTTGGCATCTTACCCACTATATTACTGTATAAATTTGTATTTTTCAAAGGTTTTGTTCAGTCATTTGTTGTGATAACAATTCTTCTGCTTAAAATTTGAATTATATGCTATATGTTTCTAATTTTTTAGAACACTCTGTAATGTTTTGCAACTTAGTTATCCGGGACTACCTCTGTATCAAGGCATTGCCATCTCCAACATCAACTTAGTATGTTTTATTCAAGATAATTCACTTGGCACAATCTGATTTTATTTTGTTTTTTTAATTTGACATTTAATTGGTGTGTAATAAAAATTTGTATCATAAAAACAGAGAAAATTTTCCCATGGGAAGAATTTCCATCTCTGGTCACTTACAGTTTTTCAAGATGCTTCTCTCTTCTACACACAACAGTAGCAGGGACTTTACAATACTGTCTCTTCTTAAATGATCTTAATTTTATGCTTTATTAACAATTAACCATATGAAAACCAATAACAAGCAGAATTTGTTTTAAAATGGCACTGCTAATATCACCGGGAGCCTGAATTAAAACGACAATGAAAAGCAGGATTCTGCTAAAGGATATCACCATCAACCTACTAATCTAGGAATGTTTTTGGATAAAGATAAATAGAGATCCTATTTATAAGAACAAGCAGACATCAAAAGAAATTGAAACATTATTAATTTTGAGACTGTAAAATCATATAATCATGGAATATCCTGAGTTGGAAGGCACCCATAAGGATCATTGAGTCCAACTCCTGGCTCCTTACAAGGCCAGCCAAGTCAGAGCATGGGACTGAGTGCATCGTCCAGATGCTTCTTGAACTCAGTCAAGGTCGATGCTGTGACCACTTCCCTGGGGACCCTGTGCCAGTGTCCCAATACCCTCTCAGCAAAGAACCTCTTCCTAATATCCAGCCCAACTGTCCCCTGTCTCAGCTTCATACTCTTCCCTTGGGTTCTATCACAGCCACCAAAGAGAGATCAGCCCCTGTCCCTTCACTCCCCCTCATCAGGAAGCCAGAGACTGCAATGAGGTCTCCCCTCAGTCTCCTTTTCCTCAGGCTGAACAAAAGAAAGAACTTCAGCCTCTCCTCATAAGACTTCCCCTCCAGACCCTTCACCATCCTTGTTGCTCTCTGGCAATGCCATGCTTCATGCACCCCAGCATACGGTTGTCCCTGCTGGCTGCCTGGGCACACTGCTGGCTCATGTTTAACTTGTTGTCGACCAAAACCCCCAAATCTCTCTCAGCAGAATCTTACTCCCCAGTCTGTCTGTGCAGCCAGGATTGCCCCTCTCCAGGTGCAGAATCTGGCACTTGACCTTGTTAAACTTCATGGGGATGGTGATTGCCCAGCTCTCTAATCTGCCCATGTCTCTGCAAGGCTTCTCTACCCTCAATGGAGTCAACAATTCCCAAATTGGTGTCATCTGCAAATGTACTTAAGACACCCTCTAGTCCTGTGTCCAGGTCCAGTTTATGAAAATATTAATTTCTTCTACTTATAAAAACTCATATTTGTCCAGTCATTTGCTCTCCACAATATTTTCAGTGGAGGCACTTTTCCTCCATTCTTTCTGTGATCCCTCCATGATACTAATGAAAAGGAGAAATACAGACATTTACAGTGTAAGTGTTGGTATAGATGTACATGCATTCAGCATACTATGTTGAAACAATAGTAACTGGAAAACTTTTGGAGCTAGCCCAGTTTCTATGAAAACCTGAAGGAGCCTTAACTTAATGGACACAATAATGGAGCTAAATAAATTGTTTCCTATGCTGTTACTAGTTATTTGCTTTGATACTGATTTCTAAAGCATTCTTTTTATCATTAAGAAACCTGGGAAGACAACATTATTTCCTCCAAACCTCTGAAATTTGTTGGTAGCCCATTGTTGATCTTATCACTCAGATTTTAAAATATCTGATCAGGGAATTTTTCTGCTCCAACAGTTTTAATTTTGCAAGCCACTGGACCTTAATGTGAGCTAATCTCTTTACCTATTTTGTATGTGTGTGTCTGAAATCTAAGAAGGTTTTTTTTGTCTAAAGTAACGAGTTTATGTGCATGCACAGCAATTACTGACATTTCATAAAGTTCATATTGCTGTTCTGTATATCTCAAATGTCTGTATCAGGGCACCAAAGAGAAAAAAAAACACTTTGAAAACAGAGCCTGTCTGAATGAGACGTTAGGTTAATACAGGAGTGAGTCCATTTTAATGGCACAATTTTTGCTTTATTGCATTGTACTTCAAAGAGACTTGAACATAATTGGTTTTCATTTTCCTCCTCTTTTACACTAATAAAGTCTGTAGTTAGTATATTCTGCCATGGAAAGTAAATACCTCCTTTGTTGTACTGTGTACAGAACCAATAGGAAGAGCTACATTAGAAGTGACTGATGTATGGCCAGGGAATCCTTAAAGTAAGAGGTAGATAAGTAGATTCATGCCTATAAAGTTGTTTTAAAAGAGACAGAAGTGAAAGTAGCAAGTGTAGGACAATCACAAAAACTTATGGTGGTGTTAATATATAGCTACAAGGTATCAGACCGTATCTGGAGTTTTAACTCAGCGCTGACTTAAACACAGCTGCCAAAAAAGTTTCTGAGAGCTGTGCTTGAGCCTTGTCTAGTGTCAAATAAAACGTCAGCTAGATTACTTCACAGAGTCACAGAAAGTTAGAAGTTGGAAGAGACCTCAAAACATCGTCTAGTCTAACCTCCCTGCCAGAGCAGGATCACATTCTGACACTTTGGATCATACAGAACTGCGTCAGTTTCCATGTTTTAACACTAACTACTAGGTCAGCACTTAAGGAAGAACCAAAATCTAGCTAGTGGATATCAACTAAGAATCTTGCAAATGAGAAAGATCAATAGATTTGAAAATCAGGAAAAGTGCTGTTAAAAAACAACTACAACAGCAATAGTGGGAAACTCCTTAATCCTGGATTTTAAGATGCCATTCTCTTTCAAGAGATCTACAAAGCTTGAAATTACACTTCAAAATGCTGTCTAATAATAATTCTGATATATTCTAATTGTGATCAAGCAAAGTTCAACTATATAGAAATTTAATCAACCAATTTGCACTTCATGATTTTGTGAAGTGTATCATCTTCAATCTCCTCCTCTACAAAATGAAGAACCATCCAGTCTCCTAATTCTTTCTACTGTCCTAAAATCTTTATGTTTTTCTATGAAAATGTGAGAACTAACCACAATACTCAAGATGTTGAGCCAACAAAGTTTTCACAGTAGGAAAAAGAAAGCTTCTGTTTTGCCCTTCCTTTCTTTGAGATGACCTACACTTTTAAGTCTTTATTTTGAGTTCCCATGCCCACCAAGCTGATGATTTCAGAGACTATCAACCTTTCTCATATGTGTGATGTCCAGGTTCAGCATCATAAAGACATAGTTTAATTTTTGTTCCTAGATGCTTTTCATTTATCCATACTGCGTTTCATTTGCTATGCTTTTGCCCACCGACTCAGATTTCTTAGATCATTCTGGAGTACGTTGTCATTGGTGTATTATCAACAATATTAGAGATTTTTTGGCCTAGTCCCATTTTTGGGTCACTGATGAAGATGATTAATCAAACTCATCCAACCAGCTATCCACATAGTACCTCAGCATGGATTTATCTCTATTCTGAAAAGGCACTTGAAAGGTCTGTCTTTTGTTTGCTATCCTTTAACTAACTTTTGTAAAGGAACACTTCTTCCTACCCTGTGTCAGCTCAGTCACGTTAAATGGTGAAAAACCTTGTCAGAAATGTTCAACGATAGAAAACTCTTCAGACCTCTGTCAGAAAGTTGATGGATATTTAATGTAAATAGCTATTGCAAATTCCATAGGTTTGAGGGGAGGGGTTATAATTTTTATATAATTCTGGCAATTTTCCTAGAAGACCAAAATAGCAACAAATGTTTCCTTAGTTAAAAGCAGTTGCCACAAATAAAAGAAATGCATAGAATTTCATAGTTTTACTTGAAATGCACCATATGTCCTCTAATACCTACGCACAATAGGGTGCAAGTTTAATGACTTGCTTTTTGTGCCCCTGTTGTAATTAGGTATTAGAGGACATATGGCATGGTGCAGCCCTAGCAGTGAATTTTCTTGTTTTGATGGTTTTCTGCTACAGGCATAACATTACTTCAGTGATGATACTGTTGAAAGAATTCATTTATGTGTTGATTTCTAGCTTTGAAACCTGAAATTCCTTTCAGATTATGCATGTTTATAGAATCTCAAAACCAAGTAAGTAAATAGTATCAACAGGTGAACTATCAATAACAAAAGACCATAATCAGTTCCAAGAGCATAATTTTAAAGACCATATGAATGCTGCATTTATTATGCTTCAAATTGTAGTCGGAGTTCAGCATTCATTGTTGAAGGAATGGCTATCTCTTTCCCTTTCAAAATCTTTTATGTGCATGGATGCTCACTTGAGGAGCATCCGGTCTCACATCTTTCTTTCCCTGATGTGTAATCCTCAGTTCTCCCTCTCTTACTCAAATCCCTGAGTCATGTCACTTCCAGTATCTGCTCTCTTTATACAGTGATTCTGACTGAGCTTGGACATTTTCCATTTTTTATCATAGGGATCTGTTGTCAGCCATTGTCTGGCACAGAGATTATACAATCCTTAAAAAAAAAAAAATGTTTATTTTGCAGATATAAGCAATCTACATATGGATAAGGTATTAAAAATGGAAAAAAGAAAAGAAACAGCAAGATCATACAAATGCAAAAAAAGGATTTGGGTTAGTTGTCAGACTGTTCTATACATGCTCTTTACTGTTGTAATATCATTCATAGCTAGTATAGGAAAGATGATGCATATGCATATAGTTAGTGAGTTTATTTTAAATGCCCAGTATCAGACCACACAACCAAGTGTTTTTTAGTTGCTGCTCTTCAGGCAAGATGAATCTGCCATGTGTTTCAGAGGACATATGGTATCTCAGTAATTCATACTGCACCGACGTCCTAAACAGATTAAAACATTTCTTCTTGCATGACAAAAGCTGACACTCTGTTTCCCCAGCTGATAATCTAGGGGACATTACTAACATGCAGCAGTAGAAAACTGGATCAACACATAATATTTCACCAGTACACACAACAGGCACCAATTTTGCCAAGAGTTATGCTTTTATTGTGAATCTTGTAATAGTTTCTAGAAATAATACTCATTCTTAAACAGTGTAAATAAATTCAAATCTTGGTTTGTAGCTATTTTCTGAATATGTCACTATTTTTTCCAGGGGCACTGAAAACATGAATCTAATGCCAATCAAAATCTCAAAATGCAGAGAGGAAAGAAGAACAACTGGATTTTATTTTTATTTTATCTCATGCTATTTACTACAGTTTAATATCTGTGGAAGGAATGATTCAAAATCTTTTAATTTGGGGATTGGCATCACTGTGATGAATCACAGTGCTACAAATCAATAGCAACTTAAAATAAAAAGAAAGCATTAAATTACTTCAAAATGACCGTAATCTACCAAAAAAACCATGAGGAAACTCAAGAGAGAGAAAATACTGAAATCTGTAAAGCATTGTCACTGCTCCTTTTGATTGACGACACAGTTTCAAGAGTGGCATTAATGTTTTGTACCCATCTCTTCAATTTTCCTTTCCAAGTGAATTCTGCAAATAACTATCCTAAGGGGTATAGAAATGTGAGAAAATTTACATTAAAATCTTGGTACAAATGTCCTACACTTGACGTCAAATCTGTCATGTAGAAGTTGCAGAATTGTTGGGTCAGCACTACATTTTTTGACTAAGAAAAGATTAACTCATTACACAGAACTACTTCAAATCCCCATTCTTAGAACTACTCCTGGTTGCTCGCCCCCTGTCCCACTGAGTGCTGGGAGTAGATCACAGAGCCTCCCAAATGAGCCATGAAGATTGATAAAATACAGTCTCAAGTAGCTGCTGGCACCTCCCTGTCAAGCTTACTAATGAGTGCTGTGTTACTGCTAGAGTCAACTGTCACATTATCTCCAAGCTAATAAACGGATCTAGTGACAAACAATACACAAACAAAAAGGAGCTGATAGAGGATCTTTCCTTTTAATTCCATCTTTCTGTGTCCCCAGGACACAACCAAATTGTTGGCAGAGATGATTCTCCTGATGTAGAAGGAAGTTTTTGACTGTTCCTTCGTTTATATATTTATTTACTTTTAGTTATGAGCAACAAAAGACAGATAAGTAAACATATTGTCGTTTGTTGTTTAAAAGTTAAATCCAGTGAATGTGTAATATTTGAGAAAAACAACTATTTCCAAAATCCATTTTCATGCTTCTCGTTGCTTCCCAGTTGTAGTGATGTCTGGAAACAAATACATCAAATCTCAGGACAAAAATCTTAGCTGAGGTATTCCCTGCACTAGGAGAAAACAACAGAAAGGATAATTACCTACAAAAAGTGGGTCACAGAAAAATTAATTCTTGAAAATTCATGCATGATTTAAGGAATGGCAAGGTACCTTTGTAACCTTAATTCAGCACCCTTGCTGAGGGTCATTAAAATAGTTTCAGCATTGGCAATTCCCAAAGTTGTTCTCCTCGTGATGCTACCTACCAATCTATGGATTAGTGTAAAATCAAATATTAGAGGAAAGCAAATCTCTAAGTAGCTGTTAATGTCATTTGCAAATTCTACATCTCTGGAATTCAACAGTGTTAATTTTGGAATTTACTACATCTGAGAAAACTGCAGAGATTGTAAAGTAAACAAACTCCAAATTTAAGTATGCAATTTCCCAATTAAACAAAACAATAAAACAATAAACTAGGAAGAAAAAGGAAGAACTATTGAACAAAGCCAGAAAACAAAACCATGAAGAATGAAAACAAAGGCTTCCCTGTGAACTAGTCTCCAGCGAGAGTGAGATGGCTGTTTTGTGAGTTACGCAGCCATTTCCCACACAACGGGGAAACATTGCAACTCAGCTACTCTGTTTCAGGCTCCAGAGTAAAGCAGCCATTAGTGCTTGCTTACAGGCTTTACTTTCCCATCTTCAGTAATGTCCACCCACAGCTTCTCTCCCACTTTGCCCATGCCAGTCCTTTCTCTCTTTATTCCTATCCAACTCTCCTTCCTTTGTCCACCTCTGTAATGTTCCCTCCGGCCTGCCCTACTCTGGTTCTCATTCTCCCTCTTCCACATTGATTCAGACCACATTTGACATTGAAAATGTTGGTGTATTTGTTAAAGAACCAATATGACCTTCCACAAGGATAACTTTAGATGCTAAACACAAGTTTAAAGACCAGCACTTTTTGTTACATGTACCAGGAGCAGTCCCATATTCACTTAAGCACTAGAAGTAATGAGGCCTGCTTTAAACCAGTAAACACCAATTCCTTTCCTATAGATGTATTTAAAAACTTTGGGTTTGGGCACATATCATGATCAATGTTGAGTTGTCTCGAGACATTTTAGAATTCACAGTAAGCAAAAAATAGATGAATGTTGGTTTCTTTAGGGGTTGTGGTTTTTTTTTCCCCATTGTCATTTGAGACCTAGTGTATTGATTATTTTAGGAAATAGAGTTTTGTTCACTTTGTTAGAATTATCACAAATTACTTTTATGCTGAGTTTTATCCTTTTTCAGTTCACCTGAACATTTCATACAACAAAGAAGAAGAATCTGAACAATAAGGGAGTTCACAGGAGGTGAACTTAAAAGATTAAAAGTTTTGTTTAGGTTTGGGGTTTTTTTTTGTTACTCACATCCCTTTGTATTTATCACAAGACCAAAAAGACTAATATAGCAGAATAAATCAAAATTATATGTCAGGAAGTATCTTCAGAAAGCATTATTAGTCCTTGAATTCATATCTTACCAATCTTCAAAATTTAATCTACCAAAATTCAAAATTCAATTTAAACTTACAATGCATTATGTTGTGTAAGTGATACTACATAAGCAATATTATTAGCAGAGATGCTTTAATATATTCAGATCAGGTCATGAACACTCATGTGTACCTACAAGTAGCTCCTTCCCAAATCCAGACCTTCTCTATAAAAAACCCAGTGAACTATATCCTAAAACGCAAATGGAATAATGAATGAAGTAA
Organism: Gallinula chloropus; assembly: GCF_964237585.1. Taxonomy (NCBI): domain Eukaryota; kingdom Metazoa; phylum Chordata; class Aves; order Gruiformes; family Rallidae; genus Gallinula; species Gallinula chloropus. Next base: position 170,436,955 of record NC_140085.1, on the reverse strand, counting down.
TGTGATATTTGAGTCAAGTATGTAACAACATTGCACCTACCCCTATGTTCTCATACTCAGTGCATCAGGGGAAAACTCCTCTTTGAAAAGGCAGAGCTTCACCCTTACAGTTTCCATGGTTCTTAAAAGGCACACCTTTCCTTTAATACTTCCTGAAGAGTCTTGTACTTTGCTCTATAATCACAAATACCAGGAGTGAAATACAAAAATTAAAAGGTGCTGTTTATGCTGTCATATGCACATTCACACTGATTACAGTAGAGAAAAAAATTCTTACAGTAGAGATTCTACATACCAATTAATACATTTTTGTATTTCTGCATCATTAGATGCTGGAAGTTGAGGCTGTTTATATATGCTATGTATAGATTTATGGACTTAAATAAATTTGTCTAAATTTACTTGCATTTCACCAGAGGTATAAGTCAGTAAATGACTGTTATAAACCTCTGACTGCAAGTCACCATTACCACTCTATTCCCAAGCAGTAATTCTTGAAAGCAAATTCTTCTCTTACAACTCTCAGATATCCATGTAAACTGCTAGATCTCAATCCAGTTCTTCCAGCCACATGAAAAAAGAGGCTGTCACCACAGCTCCTTTTAGAATGTTTGCTGGAAGCTTCAGCAGGATAAAACTTGGAAAAGAAACTCACCATTTTCTTCCCCTGAAAAACATTGTCCAAAATTGTAGTCGAGCACGTTTTACAACACAGTGGGAGACACTATGGTTGTTCTAGGAACAATCCCAGCACTTCAAATCTCAGCAAATGTATGTTTTCCAAAAAGAGCATGTGCACTGCAGCAAATAAATAGATATCTGCATAGATATATGTGAACAGCAAGTCAGCCCTTTGTACATTTTCTGCCTAGAGAGTTTGCTTTTGTTTTATAAAAAAACTCACATGAAAGCCAGGCTCCTTCTGTAAGTATGATGCCACAACAAATAGTACTGCTGGCTATCTCTGCTTTGTTTTTATGTCCTGCAGAGAGTGACATCTGCGTGCAAATTAACAACAGATTTGTGTAAGCTAGCTGTGAGTGCAGTATTTGGGGAAGGAAAAAAAATACGTTACCTATAAATTAATGAATGTAATAATGAAGTAATTTAATTCAATTTCAAGACAGTCTTATTACCTTCCAGGTGTATGCATTGCTAACAAATCAAAGTATTAATTACTAACTTCAAGTATCATACTCATGGTTTTTAGTGGCTAAAGACACCCTTGTTTTTTCCTGCACACAATGTCATCAGAGCAAAAGAGCGGATACTAAAGACCTGACATACACAGAAATGTTGGGGGGTGGGGGAATTTACTTTGTGCTTGTTCTAATCTGGTGCTCAAGATGAACATGAGTTAGCAGCTGCAGCTCATTAGGTGGCTCCTAGATTACATTCTTTGTGCTAGTTTCATCCGAAAGGGAATCCAGTTCATGCACTCTAAAACAGCTCTGCAATACCAACCATAACCTGGAAAGTGGGAACAGTTTGGATACTGACTTTAAGAGTGTATTCCTGTTCTGAATTTGAAGATTAATGCAGTCGCATCCACTCAAGTCAGACAACTCAAAACATCATTCCCAGTCCCAGAAAATAACCCCAAAACCCCCAAACAACTTCAAGAAATAAGACTCTGAATTTATTCCTCAAAACCACACTAATAATATTTGTATTTCTTAGATTATTTCCATAAGGTTGTCTAATCCTACTGGATATTAACATGATATCAACTTGTATGAAATGCATAAAAGCTCTGTGGAGCAGGAGCTGGGAAGCAGCTTCACCCTTTTGCTCAGTTAATGCCCTGCCCATAACTTAACAGAGTTATGTTCCCTCTCCTTCTTGGTAAAAAGATGTCACTGTTTATGCAATGCAGACCATCATCTATAGAACTTCTATCATTTCTGCAAAGCCCATCTTCTCACTTAACCTGGAACACTAAAAAGCTAGGACTCTTAAGCCCAGAGATGTTTTCCATTACCAATTGAAGTGTCTCAGAGGATCCAAGGCATACAGGACTAGCAAGAGTAATGTAGTCATCGCAGGAGACATGCACCCTGTGGGAGCAGTAAGCAGAGGCCTGGGTAGGACACCTCTAGGCACCTAAAGTGGCACTAAATAACCAGGAATTATTTTACTATAGCATTCATTTCCCTTGCAGTTTCTCTCCTGTCTCACTTGGCTAAGAGGTGACCTAACACAGAAGAGAGATTAACATCCAGGTGGCTGAAGTTTGGGGCAGAAATGTTCTCCACAGCTTGTCAGAGATTATATCCTGCTGGTATAATTCCAACAGAATTTAAATATGAAAATGATACAGAACAGCCAATCCTGCCAAAGGCGAGGTAGCCAGAACCAGAACTGGTAGCACTATCAGGCCTCTAATACTGAAGTCTGAGGCATGAAAGTACTTCTTCAAGACACTTGGAGTTGAGCAGCAGGCAGGTATGAGCAGCACTGAGAGCATCAAGGTTTCTGGCTGAGCTGACTAGCTTTCTCAGGCTTCCTTTTTGATGTTTTCAAACTTAAACTGCTCCTCATTTACTGCTGATAACACCAGTGGAATACGCAGGAATGTGCTAGACACTCATCAGGCAAAGCTACTTCCAAATCCCAACTTCACTGAGCCAGTGTTTTGGCTCTAAGCATCACCCTGAATCTTACTCACCTCTCCCGTTATGTTTCTTAACTATCTGCTCTTATTTCTCCCTTCATGATTAGCTGTGAAATAACAATTTAGATGGGAGTTCTTTTTAAAAGTGTACCTTCCATTTAAAATATCTGAGCCTTTGATAATTATTAATGCACGCACAGCAGCAGAGGGATGCTTTATTCACGATGTCATGGTACAGCTATTAATGATACTCAAAGGACTGAAAATTACCATTTCGGATGTGTCCAGAGCAGTAAACTGGTAAACAAGCCTGCAGTTAGTGCTATGGATGATTTGAATCAACAAGGGTGAAAAGATTTGGTTACTCTGTGTATTAGTGTTAATAGGAATAGATTATAGAGGAATATTTGTGATGTGACCTTCTGTGCACTAATTGAAATAGTATTCAGAGTCAGCAGTGGAGTAATCAAGTTAAACACTGAATCATAAATCATCATGAAAAGTGCTGTCACAACTTAGCCATTAATGCCCTGTATTGCTGGGCAGCCTTACGAAAATATCTGCTATGCCGATCTTTAGGTTAATAGGAACAGAAATGGCATTTAAAGACTATTTGGATCAAATCTGCTCTGAGGTTGAAAGTGTTACTCTGTTAATTTACTGGTAATTTGAAGTGATGTAGTTAGGGTTAGAAGCAACACAGCTGAGCCCCATATAGCTAAACAAAGAGTGGTAGGAATTTGTCTAATATTTATTTAATGGATATAAAATTCAATACTGATACAACTTTAATATAAAAATGTGTACCTTCCTTTTGCTCATCAGTTAGCATTTGGCATGGAGGTTAAAATCAAAATACATAATAATTCTGCTTCAATATATGCTAAATCAGTCCAAGAGACATCTATGCATTATACACATAGATGGTAAAATCTGATTTTACTGTTACTACGAAAGCTGAGAGCCTTTTAACAAAGGGTTTGTCTAACACAAAGTACTTTGCGCTATTTTTTAAATGCAGAGCTCTTTTAAACTTCCATTTGCAAGAAGGAAAAATGAAGCTTACCCTCCAGATTCAGATAAATGGGGGTTCCAAGGGCAGTAAATTTCTTTAGAGTAATTTTGTGATTCAGGTTTGATCAAAATAATAAGCATAAGAGATATTGCAGCTGGAATGATGTATACTTTTTCTAATAAAGACCTATGTCTCAACACTGGCAAACCTTGTGTTAATTTGATTCGTTACTCATCAGATTACTTAGACAACTAGATGCATAATGTTGGGGGGGGCATCTATTTATCATGATTTGCTTCAAATATTGTTAATTAACATTAACATAAATTACACCAGGCATCTGGTACAAAGGAACTCATTTTAAACAAGGTGCAAATTCAGTCCTTCAAAAATTTCATTGATTTTTACTTTAAGAAAGCATCAAAATGTACATTAATGTAAATGGGTACCAAATTTAGCTATGACATAATAAAATCTGTAAGGAACAATATTTTATACACAAGTATCTTCACAAAAAAGCAACAAGTATAGCATTCTATAAAATGTATCTATTCATGAACAACAAAATACGGGACAGGAGAGAGAAATTAACTATAAAACAAACCCAAGTGTTTGGCTAACTCCAGTTCACTTTCCTGCAGTTATTTTTAATTGGCATGCGTCTATAAAGTTCTCTACACTATTGAGATAAAATTCTGTTCTCTAGTTTATTGTTGTAAGTGAAACTAGTGTTATCCCAGAGTTTCCCTAAGTAAACCAACAGCATTATTTAGCTGTAAAGTCCTAGGAGTTTGTCTTCTTAGTCATAAGTGATAAAGAAAAGAAATTAATAAAAGAGCTACAAATTCTTAAAGACAAGCAATGCATTTCTAAACACAAAATGACTGGAAACAGCTGCTAAATAGAATTGCCATAAAATCTGTATGAGTTTACAAAGACCTGACATTGTTTTGTGCACAGCTCCAGGAGATTTACATAACTGATTTATTCTGAAGTATCAAATGGGTTGGAATTTGGTATATTTTCAAAATTTCCTAGTGAATGCTCTTTAAGTTCACATCCCATGCAAAATAAAATAACAGATACAGTGTGGGATTTACCCACTTGCAACTTTTGCTAGCTGCCAGGGATCTGATCTAACCTAAGCTCTGTCATCTTCAAGGAAAACATTCATTCTCTTACCTTAGGATGGACCTAGATACCCTTCCAAAGTACCTAAATCTACCACAGATGGTCACATAGGCATGGCCTGTTCATCCTAAGATGTTGAATTTGTCATCCAGGACAACTAGAGCATGATCGGGTTGCTTTAGCACATAAACCTAATAACGTTTGAGGGAGGATACCCCAAGTCCCTGCATCTGCCTGAGCCAAGAGTTGCAGTATGGATGTGACAATGTGCAGGAATAGCAAAATGAGGCAGAGGAGATAGCACAGGATATCTCATATGACATTAGATTCCTCTAAATAAGCAACTAAATTATGCCCCTTCTTGGGTGTGAAAAATTCCACCCGTAAATTTGAAACAGGTTTCATGCAAACAGGTGTGACTGCACACTACTTGGAGAATTACATTAACTGAAAATTAGTAGGAGAGTAAAATGTACTCTTTCTATTAGCAAAGCAAATAAATTCTGGTAAGCTAGGTAGTTCACTGATTCACAAGTCAAGGATCAATTTTAAATTGACCAAAATTGTAAGTTAAGAGAAATCGTCTTGTATTCCTTCACCATATTTTTATTTTCTTTATTCTATTCTTGGAAAGGTAACTTTTAACACATTAGCATCTTTTTTAGCACCTGGCAAAGTGATGAAAAAAAAGAGCTGTTTATGCTTTGCATCATTTAGTATGAAATCTTCCAGAATTTGCCTCACAAGTGTTTAAGAAATTTTCCAGGGCATTGTCTAAAAAGCCAAACAGCTGTTCCCAATTTGTATACATTGTAAGCCTAAATGAAATTACCAGAAAGAGATTCTTCCCTCATAGAAAATAAATTTCAAAGATGGATCTGAAAGTCTTCTTGATATTCATTTAGCAGCACAAGACTTTATTTCAATACTAAATTTTGACCACAAGAAAAAAAAATAAAAAAAGAAATTAAAAGCTCACTAAAATCTATTCTTCAGTATAACCTTGCAGCAGAGAAGTACTACACTTGCTTTATGATAATAGCTCTGGCAGACAGTGAGAAATCAATGTTTGGAACAATTTTGCAGGTCCAGGCAACAGAAGCACATCCCTTCATACTGAGAGTCAGCTCAATTGGGATGTGATACAAAACAGACTTACCACAGCATAAACTTCAAGGTAAACTATCCTCCGTGGTCTTGAGTGAGTATTTTTGTTTCAGGATATGACCCCTTTCACTCAGAAAGTGATTCCTAGGCCCCTTATCAACTGGGTGACATTAACAAACTATACCTGATACAGTACAATATAATTTTTTTAGAACTTTAAGTAATAGAAGATTTCAAGCAATTTATTTCAGAGTTTTATGAGAAATTAAAATTTACTGTCTTTTCTGGATCCGTTCATTTTTAGCTGTTATTGCCAAATTCAGCCTCAGTATAAAAGGGTATAATTCTGTTGAAGTCAGTGGTGGTATATCAGTGCTGTATATTCCCTAGCTGGACAATGAAGCTGTAAATAACCAAATACATCAAAAATAAAAATTGATTACTCTATTTTATAGTCTCTTAGAGTGAATAAGTTTATGATTTAAAACCGTGTCATAATAAAACCATGCTGGGAGGAAATCAGAGAGAGAATGAAACATAATGGGCCAAATCTAGTTTTCAGCCAGAACAATTACATTAACTTCCACAGAATTGTGTTCATTTGAGAATTTATTTTGTTTTAAAAACAAGGGGAAAATATACTACTGGTTTGCTTTCTGTTTTGCCTACGAAGTGGAATTCTGTATATTCACTGGTATTTTGTATATGCTCTAAATTAAAACTTAATTCCTAATAGAAAATGATTAATAAAAGGAACAAGTTATAACAATAAACCACATATCCCACACATTTTGAGTACTTGTAATGGTCAATAGATTAGAAGGTCAGACCTGCTTAGGATACACTTTAAAATAATTAGATCTGTTGCCTAGAGAGGAGCCATGGACAGAAAAGCAAGTTGCAATTCCAGACTAACTGGAAGGCCTTCAGAGGTACCGAGGGTGGAAAGCTGTCATCTGCTAATAGCGTTTGTGATCCCTAAGTGCCTGTGGTGGCTTTTTTACTGTTTAATTGTGCTATTTCATGGATTGTGTTTTTTACTAATGTTCTCTTATTCTGACTGTGTGATCCTTTAATTTATTCATTATTGTGTTTGTTGCATTTAATAATATTCACATTCTCTGTGTTTGCATACTACTCCATTGCCGTTACAGCTTGTACCACCGGATAGGTTCAGCAGAACAAGAGCCAATGCCAGGCCTCAAAAACTTTGAAAATTGCTCTAAATTATTCACACAGTTCTAACTGGAAATCATTCTTACATATTTATGCGTACGTACAAGTGTGTGTGTTTCTGTATATAAATAAAACCAAAATAAATAAAAAAGTTAATGCGATATAGATTGCACAGTGTAGTTCAATGCTCAGCTTTGCTATAATGTTATATAAATCCAGCTTGCACAAATTTAGCAGGTGCTTTTAAATTTATATACATAAATGTAAATCATGTATGATTATGCACACACAAATTACATTTTCACACAGTGTGCAGTTTACCTCATTTGATGCTGAAAAATACGTAATTTCATTCTAGGTAATGATAAAGTAAAGGAGGGAAAAGACATATATGTTAACTTAAATTCTTAAACCTGATTTTCTTTTTTTTTCTTTTTGGTCTGAATTAAAAATCTACTATAGTGACCCTGTCTTGCACAGTATAATTCCCTAAAACTTCTAAGTCAGTCAATGATAAGAGGCTGATCTAAATGCTTCCACTGCATTAATCAAATACCAGGTCTAATTAAAAGAGCCATGCACAAAGCTTTTTCAAAATGTTGCTCAGGTATTGCAATAATTTCTGGTCACCCAAGCCTGGAAGACAAATAATTAGAGCTGCCAGAGCATTCTGATGAGTGATGTCAGCATCTCCAAGTGACCTTCCCTCCACTAATTAATTTTCATCTTAAGAAAAGAGACCCTGTTGTTGCACATTATTAATTGAGTTCACTAAAAGATGCGCCTGATTAATTTTTGTTGATAATACTTGTCATTCTATGCAGCGGCTGTAATCATTCTATTGGGTTTTATTTTTTTAAGTTGATCTAGGTCTTTTACAATGTGACTGATACAGTATCTTCCATACAGAATACTGTGCATAAGGGCATAGTCTATAATGTGAATACACAGCTTTCATTGTTGCTGATAGTTTAGGTCAAGTGGAACTTCTGTGTCTAGTTTGCTAACTTATTTTCAGTTGAGTTAATAGAAATTTTCCCCTGCTACCTCCTGGGACTTCCTTCAGTTTCCCAGCTCAGGGTATCCTCACCTTTTTTTTTCTGCATATTTACCATCTCTCACCTGTCTTTGATCATCCTGCCAGCCAAAGAGTACTCTGTGGCTGGCTCAAGGAAAACACCCCAGGAACCCAAAACCTGGTAGGAGATCCAGGACAAAAGGCATGGTCAGAAGGATGACTGTTAATGGAACTACAGTGCATGGCTGAGCCCTATTCACAATGAAACATCAAAATCACAAGCTTGATCGATCCCATGCAGAGGTCTCCTGAGCAATGGTCATGACTGTTTTTGTGAGAGAGCAGGACTGCAGACCTCAGTACAAACATAGTCACTTTGGAGTTCTTGCTATGGGGTGGGAAGAAAGGAGGTGTTACTGCCACATGGCTGAGAATCATGATCTAACATCAAGACAGGCTTCATTTGTTAATTTAGATGCTGATGCAACAACAACAATGGACAGAGTCTCAAAAAAATAACTGAATAACAAAGCTACAGATGGCTCTACTGAATGGTGCTGGCTGCTCCAAAACATGGATCTCTCAACCTCTTCTCTGACACTCAAGTTTGTATAGTAGTGTTTGCAGGATCAGGGAAAGATGAATAAAAGGACAACCAGCAATTAATGACTTTCTTTCACTTCCTTATGTCATACTTCACAGGTTCATACTGTTTTGTACAGCCCAGTCCTATGCAATTCTGTATGTGAAAAGACTCATGCACTTGAACATGTTTGAGATCTTAAATGCTCATGAATCCCACGCCTATAATGAACACAGCTGAGCATAATGATGTGTAATAATATGCAATACATTACCAAAGATTTTTTCAGGAGGTGAAACTGATTTCCTGTTAAATTATCTTAAAATGTATAGGCAATGTAAGCCATGAAACTATACATATTTTCCCTACTTTGAAGAGTATTTTAATAATGTTTTAATCAGGATAGCAGTGATTACCAATTTATCAAATATCAATTTAACAACAAAGATTATGGAAATTTTCCCCAGGCCACTGAACAAAATATGATTAAAAGAGTTCCTCAGAGCACTGTGATGAAAATATGCATAACTCTATTCTTCAGCTATGTTCTAGCACATGAAGGGATCGACATATTGTAAAAGCAGTAGGCTATCTAGATAGAAAGAAAGAAACTAAAGGTGAGTTATAAATTGCAGCGAAAATAATTATTTTACAACAGATTTGAAGGTCTCTCTTGTACATTCAAGCCTGGATTACATTTTCTGCACCTCAGACTGTGATGAAAGCAATGCTTTACCTTTATTTATCTTTACAAACATTCTTTACTGAATGGTCTGGTTTCAAATTTTGATTGATAGGCAGGTAATAAAATTATCTGGATATAGAGAAATGTTTGTTACCTTGGAAATTTTTAAGTCCACAAGTGTACATTTACATACTGAATTTTAAAACTGTGATTTTTCTTCCTAAAATCTTCTCCAAAATAGAATGTTGGTTTCTGCGTTTTCCTTTTGTCCCCCAAAAGCTGCAATAGCAGCTTTGATTTTTCATTAGAGAAAATATTGATACATAAGCAAAGACATTAGCAGAGAGCTATTGGCTTCATCTCATTTCCTTTGTTTTTTCCTTCTTTGGTTAGACACACAAACACAGATCACAACCCTTTTGCTACATCAAATCTCTTTTCATTTATTCAGGTTTCCTTTGATACTTTCTTCAAACAGATTCACAAAACACTTAAAACACAAACAAGCATCTTAACATAACTAAGCTATTTGCCCCAAGACCTGGAAGGAAGATGGGGAAAAAGTGGAGGGATGGGCTTTATTCTTAAATACTTTGGATCCTGCCAAAAGGAGGATGGAATCATACACAGAAAGGAGTGCTTTAGAGAAAAGATTAAAAATACCCTTAAACTATTTTAAAAAATTGCCTAATATATTAAATAATATGTTGCTGGTTTAAAATGGTTAATACACACCAAAAAAACCCGGCATTTATTTTTAAATATTTGTCTCTCTAATATACATATCTGATGATATAACCACTAGGAAGTATTCAAGGGTTCAAGCATCCCCAGATTCATTCTGAACACATGCACACACGTGCACATGTGCATACACACACTCTAGCTAGTTCAACAACTTGTGGAAAAGTAGTTGTTTTCTTCAACATGTCTAAGAGGTAGTGCTTACCCTGTGTTACATACTGAGTAAGTATGAAACAAAGAGTGAATCTGGTAAAATATAACTAGGCATAAGCAATAGATTTACCTAGGTGTTGTTTTCCTTCTTTGCCAATGCCTTTAGGCCAATGCTAACATTACAGTTATGCCAAATAATTCCAACCTACTATAAGAAAGGCTGCAGTTTCCTTTTCCTCCCTCTGGATAAATAAGTGGCTGCAGGATGAGTTGATTCACTGTGTGGCAATCCAGTGGAAAACAAACTCTGAAAAATACAAAATTAAAAAATAGTGTTCTGTTCTCTCACCTGCTGAATTAATTCACCCTGCTGATATAACCAGTTGATTCCCTTAAATGGAAAAGAAGCAGCTCATGGTACCATCAGGGCCAAGGGACAAGGACTGCCTCTTTCAGAGGCATTAGGTCACTCACAGCAGGACTTCACATCCTCAGTTTTACTATCTACCCACGTAGTATCACCAAACAATTTTTCTTTGACAACCAAACTATACTCCCTTTCCCCTCAGACTCCCTAGCTGGGAAATTTCTAACTTTCTCCTAGCTCTAAGAACTCTAATGGACTGGTCTTCTGTAGAGGGATGTCTAGGGTGTAAATTAGCTCCCAATTGTAGCCACCTAAATTACGTATGTACCAGTGACATAGGTGTCAAAGCTCCCAATATATTCAGTTGGAGGACAAAGATTTAGTTATTTCCTTAAATGAAGGTGCTTGGGGAACACCGTGCAAAGCTCGAGACAAGTGCTTGGGATTAGCACATACAACATAGGACCTGTGGGGGACCTGTACCCTTAGCTGTTTGGGGCCACGGGCAGTTTCTATCAAATTTGATCTGAGAAGTAATAGTTCCAAAGACATTGAACTCCTAGAGTTTACATTCAGGCAGGTAATGATTTAGTGGCTGTACTAAACACAAGTTTGGAAGGGGAACTTAAGTCCATTAAGCTCTAAGGCTTCACATTGGAGACAGCTGCAATGACTGCTCTCACCATAAGAAAAGCTTGCTTTTTCTTGCTGAGCTGCTGGATCTGAGAGAGCCAGGAAGGAGTCACAGGTTTGTAGATGCCCAGCTTTGTAGGGTTTGCCCTGACTCCAGTTTCCTGTGGAGACTCTTAATACCATACCTCATCTGCCTTATTTGTGCAGTCCCTCTGACACTGGTGGGATTGTTCTCTTCTTCAGATGGGTTAGGCCAGCAGGGTTTGGCTTACTGGTGATGGGTTTTGTTTTGCATGACCGAAAGAACAACTTCAGCTCATCATATGCTGACTACCACAGATATGCATCAAGCAATGACTTTTGTCTGCAGCTGACCTGGGCTGATTGAAACTATGAGTTATGGATGAGAGACTTTCTTGTCTATTACAGATCCCCTGAGTCTTCCAGCCCTTCAAATAGTCTCCAATATTAGCACTGGGCCAATGACACACAATGATAAAGTTTTATTGCTATTGTAGACTTTTCCAATTTAGAGTATTCTGAGAGTCATCTTCGTGTGTAACTTTATGCCAGCTGTGCATGTACACACAGTATATGTGTAATTATTTTGGATGATATAAGCTTCCATCAGAAAGAAGATAAGATGAAATTACCAAATGGGTTTTCATCAATGACCTCCTATTAGGCTCAAGAGTCACTGGGTTAAATGTCAATGTTCTGATATCTACACTGTAGCAAAGCAATCTTTTTATTCACAGAATATCTACTGTTATACCAAGTACAAATCAGAGCAACTGTTTTCCCATTTATGAGATTTATACATCCATTTAAAGAAATTTTTCTTGTGAAACCACTGATAATATCATCTCAATAGTAAAGTGAATGGTTTGAATCAAATTTCCTCCAAGCTATGCACAAGTTTTGTGTGTCAGCAGGAACTTTCAGAACATGCTGGCTTATAGAAATAAAGATAGATATAGTTATATTAAACCTTTCTTTTTCCAAAGCATGATTCAAATCTCCTATGATGGTTTTTGGTTACCTTGGAGGAGGAAGAAAAGAAATATACCACCACTACCCTGCAAAAATACCCCAACCAAACAGAAAACCCCACAATAACAAAACCCACAAAAAATGAACTGAAGCAATCCCAGCAGAACTGAAGAAAGACTTTGTAGCCCTTCTGTCCAGTTATCTTTCTTTCAGAATTATTCTTACAAGGTCTTGAAGATGAAAGAGGAGGCCCGACCTCCCAGCCGACTGTAAAATAGCTTGACTGACCAGCTGACGATTTCCATTCCATCCAGACCTGGTTCCCTTCCTCCTGCTGATCACTGCTCTACAACTATGAGACTCCTGCTGCTCATCACTTCTACCCTCCTATTTAGAAATAGAAAAATGTGCCCTGCTGTGGCCTTTTGCACTTCTGCCTTTGCTTGACTTCTAGCTGTGGTGTTTGCAGTGGTCTCTGTGACCCCTACTCCTTTTTTTGTTTTCCTTCACCTCTGTCTCAAATACGTTATGAGAAACAGAGAGCGCAGCATGTGTCCAACATCCTGAACTGCCTCTGCTCCTCTACCTTCAAGGATCACATTGTCAAGCCAACAATGACTCTGTTGGCCTCTCTTTTGCTCCCTGGGATACAGGCCCATTTGAATTTTTTACATTCATGAGCTTCCTATTACTTGCTCTCCAAAGTTCATCATATACAAAACTCTTCCTATTCTCACTCTGGGAGATATTAGTCTTGTTTCCCAGAGTAAGAGAGTTCACCCATTACCATATAACATAGTCCCTCTCCTGGGCACAATAGATAAACATTCCCAATATTTCTTTTAAAGCTAAAAATTAAAATATCTTAAAGCAGTCAACTAACATTCAACAACAGTCTCAGATTTGATGTGGAAGAGGAGGGCAGAGAGAAAGAATGTTAAAAAAAACCTGAATATTAATAATTAAAAGTTCCAGACAAGTCCTTCATGCCATATAATGTTTTGTCACACATGTCATAATCATAGGTGTGAGGAACAAGCTCATCTACACATACTGGCATCACAGCCATGAGAAGACAAGAACTTTAATTGTCCTCAGTTCTAACTTTTAAATATTGCCATTATAATATCTATCTGATGTGAAAACATATCTTCTCCTCCACCCCTTCTGCTTTTTCAGGGCACCCTGGGAGCTCAGAGGGATGTTTTTCATTTTGTGGGGTTTTTTTTGTAGTTTCATTTTCCAATTGATTTCCATTTGTTTCATTTTCTCTTGACATATCAGAAATCATCAATCACATCATTAAAAAGGAGCTGCAAAATCATGATTAATTACTATCTAGAGCAAAGGAATGTGAAATCTCCACAACAATTGAGTATGTTCTCTGAAGGGCTGAATATCTCTCCAAGAAACTAGCCTAACTGGTTACACCACAAATGTTTAGGAGGTAATATTTAGTGAGCTATTTTTCTTACAACAAACTTCACTTCAGAGTTGCAAAGAGAAACCATCAAAAGTCAGGAAATCAATCCTAAAAAGAAGTGTTTATTTTGTCATCTTTATTTTGACCAGTCTTTTATTGTACAATTGCACAATGCATTTCCGTAGAAATTTGGTCTACAAGGTGGACAATGCTCTATGAATGAGACAGCTGTTCTGTTTCCTGTTAGCCTCATATTTGAGAATACAGTCCCATGCCTCATTCACCCAAGCCCCATCTCAAAAGTAAGGTTTTTTTTCCTTGATGGGATGTTTTTTTATGGCACATCTAAAAAGTGTCAGAAAACTCCATAAACATTAACTGATGTCAGCATGTTCATAAGTCTTTGGGTGATGGGAATGCAATCTGCATTTTCAGTTGTTTGCTCCATCAAACCACACTTTATTTCAGATGGTCCTTTTGATGACAAGTGAAAGGAAGAGCCTTCCATCACATTGCTGTGGCTTCATTCTTCACGTCTGCGCGTTTCCAGTAACCAGAGGTATAGCAGAAATTATAGGCTTCTCCAGATAGCGCACGTGTTTACTGTTACTAACACAGCATTTGCAGTAAATAGGAGATCTGCTGTTAAAAACTCAGTGCATAAATAAGAAGCAAATTTTGAAGATACTAAAAAGCCAGAAAACATGACTTATTCCTTTCCAAATGTCAACTCCTTTTAATCACTTACTGACATAAGACATGAGTTCACAGAAAGTGTAAGATTATATCTTAGGTAAAGTATTAAAGTATTATAGTAAAGTATAAATAAAAAATAACTAACTGTGTTTTTAAAGATATCTGAACGTTTTCTGTTCTGACACCATAGACAAACTTACTTCTGGGCAAAGAACAGCCCAGCAATGTCCAGTGAAAATTCTGTAAGGCATTTAATCTCCATGGAAGCATGTGAAAATATTCTGAACAGACTGTTTAACAAAGCTCATCCAGATACACAGGTCCAGTTACATTAAAATACAAAATCTCCAGAACTGAACTAAGTGGTAGAGCCAGGACATAATGAATCTTGCCTCATCCCACAGTCCATGATGCTACATTAATTAGCATTTTCAGTCCACTGCTCATGGATATGCTGTTAATTTTACAGGCTTTTGAATAGCTCCTCTCAATCAGTTCTGGATGGTAATGTATCTTCTGGAGAAACGCAGAGTTAAAAACACTTCTTAACACAGTTTGCAGGAAAACCCAGAGCTCCCCGCATCAAAGAAAAGTTATCTTTTCCTTTTATAAATACTGAATACCAAAATCACAGAACTAAAAGTATTGCAGCTGTGCCAAAACGAACACTGATGTTTAGATCTGCATCAGAAAAACTATTTTTATCATGGAGAAGCAAAAGGACCACCTGCTCAAGCAAAAGGACCACCTGCTCCATAGATGTGAAAGGTAATAAATGCACTGGACTTCCAAGATGCTTAAAGAAATGGCGATGAGAAAGGGAAAACAGTGAAGGGTGTTTGAGGAACATGACAAAAAACTTTGCTTTAGTTCCAGACATCCAATTCCTTAATGCAGTGGTGATTTCTATATTGCCTCATTAACAGACAGGTACATAATATGTCACTGAATGAACATCCTCAATTACCTGAGTAGCCAGTGAAACTACTCTTTTAAACTTGGCTTATATTTAGTATATAAAACACTGCATTCAAACATTCCCTAAGTAATGCAACTTTAAATCTATTAGTACTGTTGGAGCAGTGGTGTTCAAATTCACAAAATGAGCTATATGTTAACTATCATACAATCAGCTATAGCTGATTGTAAAAACAAAAAACCCTAAGCCTCAAAACCAACCAACCAAAAAAACCCAAAAAACCCCAATCACACCGTCAAACCTAATAAGTACATAACTTCCTGAAAACATGGTTTATACCTTTTCTTACAGTTTGACTATAAATGTAAATAATAGAAGAGGTCCAGATATCGTTAAATGATGCTTTCTTCAAGTTTCATTATGTTTTAATCTAATTTTTATACTTGCATGGATATTTTTAAGGTAATACTGAAAATTAAATGCCAGGTACCTAATTTGACTTTTTTATAAGCTATTCTTAGAAAACAGTGTGCATGTTAATGTCTTCCATACATTTCTAATTGTGGCTGAAATTAATGATTGCATAATTAAAATTACTTAATTTCATTTATATAATGACCTCTACTATTTGCTACTGTTATGCATTGACTTACTGTAGGATATTGTATTAACCTTCTAATACGATTTTTTTTTTTTGACCTTTGTGGACTGCATTAAAATCTGCCTGTAAAGGGTAGACTGTGATTACAGTTATAGTGCTGTAAATTTGGGGCAATCATTTGAGTGACAGTAAAGTTTAAATGTTTAACTGAGCACCCAATACGGTTATAGGGAAAAAAAGAAACTGCCACAATTACAATAATAAGGAATACAATATAAGTAAAACATGGCTAGAGTTGAGACAAACCCAGCTGCTTAAAGCTCATTTCTCTTCTCCTCATGAAAGTGGATCATTAAAGAAATCAGAGTCAGCGCCATAATTTTATCACACATCAACTCTGATTAAAACATATATATATAGGCTTTGGCATCTGACTCAAATAAGGCTACTCTTGCACTGTCATAGAGAGAATACAGGCACCATGGGGGTGAATATACAAGAGACAATGGGAAATTACATGATCCATCAATAAAGGGGAATGGGGCAAGGATGTATAGCCTAAAATGAAAGGGTCACAGTAACTCTAAAAGTCCTATGCAGATCTATGTGATGAGAGACATCTTATATTCCATTTAGTAGGGCGGCATTTGAAAGAATGCACTGCACAGGGTTCCTCATTATTCATTAAGGCTGAATCCCCATTCATTCTCCTTTATATGCCATCCTGAATCTGCCCTACAGAGTCTTTTACAGGGAAATAACAATAAACTCTCTTATCAACAGCTTGTTGTAGCAGATACTATACATGGGGTACTGAGATCAAAAAGAGCATGAAAAGCATTTCTGCCAACATCGTACAAAATATTGAACATCTGCTATATCTGGGATCCTGGGAGTTGTAATTATAATTTTTGAAATCTGCACACAAGAGTTATAAATATTAGAACTGTAGCCTGTGAAAGCCATGAAATATTTAAGTTGTTTGGCAGGCTTAAGAAAAACTCATAAACTTAATTTAAGCAGCCAAACACTGTATTTTTACAGATTTTACATCTTTCATGTCATTAGTCATATAAATTAAAGCAACCACGGAGCAGCACAGAAGTTGCAACGGCAAGTCCTGTGGGTAAAAAAAAAGGTCAGCTTGAGATTTAAGACTTTCACCAACACTTCACCTTTCCACTTACCCTGTATTTCAATTCTTCTATTGAATTTGTCATAGGTATTTTTAACGCATCCATTATCTTATTGTCTGTTAAGTCCCAATAGTGTGCTTGATGCCGTACACATGTATAAAGATTGTGGGACAGGTTCACTGGTTATTTGAGTCCAGCAATGCAAAGCAGTCCTTAACCCACGCTGTTTATCTTGTCTGGTGAGGTCAATGGCTTCTCTAAGCTATTGGTGATGCATTCGTATTCTTGCCCACCTTCCCTGCTGTAAAGACACAGGAGGCAGCGCAAGTATGGGGCATACAAATGGGTGATCTACCCTTGAGGCAAAGCAGGTAGCTTATGCAGAACGATGAAGAAAGTCACTAAGGAAGGTAGATTGCTTGGCAGGAGACAAGATAAAGGTACTGCCACACCTAAAAGGGTATCATAAGCCTAAACAGCACAGTAAGAGAGAAGGAGGAGGAGGAGTAAGAGGAGTGAGAAACAAAGTTGTGAATGTGGGGCTTTTCAGTTTGTTACCATCTTTTAAACTTGTTCAGATGCATCAGAAACATGCTGGATGAAGAGGAGTGAAAAAAAAAAAAACAACCAAGTTTAGAATAGTAAATGTGACAGCCAGATTCACAGAAGCCAGAGTATGAAAAGACCCAAAGGCAAATTCTCATTTGTACAGTGTCTGCTCCACCTGTTAAATAGCCATATGCGACTAGTGAAAATGTAGCTCTGCAAAAGAATTCGAGGATCACCAACTGTGCCATCAAACCTGATGCAAGAAGTTAACTTGAAAAGAAATACAGGAAAGAACCTAAGGATGAGAGCCCAATTTTTGCTCTCCATGAATCCAGTATTGTGCAGAGAACATCACTCTCTGGACAAGAAAGTCATCTGACATCAGAGATGTTACAGTGGATTAGTGTAGAGGAAACAAAGGAGAATGTGCCTCAGGGGGCACAAATATATACAACATATTAACAGAAATTCTCCTTTGAACTACTGAACTATGAGTAAACAGACAAACACACCCCACCCTTGACTTATCTAATAAAACATGTAACTAAGTGTCAGGTGTCATGGGACTATGAGATGTTAGGGTAGCTATTAGTTAATTTAATGTACCTGATTATGATCTCACATATACATATTTTACACCAGCATAATGCAATTGAATTCAGTAAAACCATTCACAAACTGCACCTTTGTGCTGCACTGCCAGCAGATTCTCTTTGCAAAGGTGCTGTATCCAGACTGAGATAGATACATCATGATTAGAGAGGGATCACTATGATTTAGGTGCTCTCACGTAAACCTTTTTTCCTAGCTGCCATTGTAAGATTAGAGGAAAAAGGTGTGCCTTGAATGCCCCCATTGCTACAGAGATGCTACCTCCTCCCGATAGGCAAGGTCTGAGATGGTTTCTTATGTTATACAGGAGCCCAGCTACTTTATAACCCAAAGATGATAGTGATGTAGAGAGAAGGGATTGAAAGGCTCGCTGGAGTGCCTACCTTCTTTCATTTGATTAATAGGGAATCTGGTCTCTGAATAAGGTTTTGAATTTATTGAAACTTTAGAAGTGACTTTTGCCCAAAAAGCCTGTTCACACCACATGGCTCTGGTTCTGAATTCACAGTTCTGTTCCCAAGAAACTCACACACTGTACATCAACTAATTCATTAAAGATCACAGTGTGACTAGATAACCCCCACACAAAGTGTTTTAGAACATTTTTGTAAAAGCAAATAAGTTCAAAACACATAATTTTCACAAATGTCATTACCTATCCAATCTTTTTATACATACATCAACAATATTTGCATTAGAGAACACAGCACAAGGAGCTTTCACTGTCCTCATCTTCACATGCAACACCAAAAAAGGGTTTTCCTGTCATTCTGAGCACAGGCAATCTAAATCAAATCATGTGTCTGATGTTGGTGTTTTAGTAGAATGAGCATGCCCCATTTCCCTGACAGATACACACATCTACTCAGTGATGAAAACATCAATCAGGAGTCATCCACACCGTTGTTACCAACGTCATTCTCTCCTAAAGTCCATCCTCCAACATCTACTTTTTTCCATGCCTCATAGACATGCTATTACAGATCAGCTGAGAAGTCACTTACGAGTTTGTATTTTCTTCTTTCAAACTTCTTCCTTCAATTTTATGGGAATCTACAGGGAATAGGATTTAAAATCCAGGAAAGAGGATGCCTATCAGCAAGGAAAACCTATAGAAGATGGTAAAAGACCACAAGAGACCTGCAGTTAATGACAGGGTCTCTTTAGTTACCTGTGCCTCTGAATTTCTTCAGCTGCAAGCTCATCTTAGGCCAGGATCTCTAGCTAGTCTGAGACAAAAACATAAAGTCAGTGATCTTCAAACAGTGTGTCATGTTATTGAGTCTGTGTAATCATAGGCCAATATTGAATTTTCACCTCAGCTTTTACACTAAAAAATGTCTTCAACAATTTTTTTAGGTTCAGATAAATACAGCTTCATAAGATAAACAGTAATAAATTTCTAACATATGGATTAGACAGATGGAAGTCTTGGTACGTAAGGAATTGGCTGGTCATACTCAAAGAGTTGTGGTCAAAGGCTTCATGTCCAAATCAAGACCAGTGATGAGTGGACTTCACAGAATCACAGAATGACTAGGTTGGAAAAGACCTTTAAGATCATCAAGTCCAACCATACCTGTCCTCTACTAAACCATATCCCTAAGTAACTAATCTACCCGACTTTTAAACACATCCAGGGATGGTGACTCAACCACCTCCCTGCACAGCCTGTTCCACAACTTGAGTTCCTCAGGAGTCTGTACTGGGATGGGTACTGTTTAATCTCTTTGTCATTGACATGAACAGTGGGATTGAGTGCACTTTCAGCAAGTTTTCCCATGACAGCATGCTGTGTGGCATGGTTGACAACACTGGAAGGAAGGAATGCCATCCAGAAGGACCTTGACAGGCTTGAGAGGTAGGCTCGTGAAAACTGCTTGAAGTTTAACAAGGCCAAGTGCAAGGTCCTGCACATAGGTCAGGGAAATCCCAAGCACAACTACAGCCTGGGTGGAGAAATGATTGACAGCAGCCCTGAGGAGGACTTGGGGGTGTTGGTAGAGGAGAAACTCGACATGAGTCAACTACGTGTGATTGCAGCCCAGAAAGCCAACCATATTCTCAGCTGCTTCAAAAACTGTGTGACCAGAAAGTTGAGGGAAGGTATTCTGCCCCTCTACCCTATCCCCACTAACAGAGGATAGATATAGCTTAGAAGTAAATATTAGTAAGTAATTATTTCTTGTGAGGGTGGTGTGGAGCACTGGAACAAGTTTCCTAGAGAAGCTGTGGATGCCTCCCCTCCCCACCCACACCCGGAAGCATTCAAAGTCAGGTTGGATGGAGCTTTGGGCAACCTGATCTAGGGGAGGATGTCCCCTGACCATGGCAGGGGGGCTGGGACTAGATGGTCTTTGAGATCCTTTACAACACAAACCATTCTATGATTCAAAATAGCAAAGAATCCTTTCATTTTCCTTTGTAAAAGTGCACAAGAATTCGGACTCATCAGTATGAGGCTTTTCAGAGACCATTACAGATTTTTATTGAAAATGGTAGAGGGCTGTACATCTAGAAAATTAATTTCTCAGTTTTGTCACAGATATTAGTAAGCTGATAGCTACAATGTCTGTGCCAGTCATCTCTGAATCTTAATAGCTTTTACTTTCACCTACATTTCTACAAAATCGCCACGAGCTGTTTGCAAATACTAATGATAAAGATTTCAGGATGACCTAGCTATATCCCTAGGGTTTTCAGGCAAGCTTGCATTCACCTTAACTGGACCCCAAGTTCTAGGAAAAAATAAACAATCAAAGGCACTGTTTTGACAGCTAATAAATATTTTTTTAAAAAGAAAACTAAAATGAAGTTATTCATAGTGACTCTAAGATGTCATTGTTAGCTTAAAAATTAAACAAAACTGAACTGAATATAGTATGAGGCCCATGTGGACTCTGATTTTATCACTGGCCACACCTGCCTCATTTTATGTAGCTGGTATTTCTGCATCACTGTCTTTTCTAAAACGAAAAAAAAAAAAAATCCCTGAAGAATACAGTACTCTATATTAATTGCATTACTGTGTGGGCTGGACTGTGAGGTGGGTTGAAAATTGGCTGTACGGTCATGCCCAAAGGGTAGTGATCAATGGTTCAACCCATGGCTAGTATCCACTAACAAGCAAAGTACCCCAGGAGTCAATACCAGGGCCCGTATTTTTCAACTTTGCCATTAACAACATGGACAATGACACAGATTGCACCCTCAGTAAATCTGCAGGCAGCACTGAATTTAGAAAGGGTGGCTGTCACGATGCGTGGCCGATCTCCAGTCCAGAGGCACTCTGAGAAACCTGAGGACTGAGACAACAAAAGGCTCGTGAAGCTCATCAAGGAAACCTGCAAGGTTCTGCATGGTGAATAACCCCATGCATCAGTGGCAAGCCAGGACATGACTGCCCAACGGACAGCCCTGCAGGTATCTAATGCTGAGTTAGTTCACAGTAGACATCACTGATATGATCCAACAGCTTGGTAAGATACATGAGGAGTGTGCCCTGCAGTTTGCGCCTCTGTGCACTGTGAGTGAGGCTACACCCAGAATTCAGTGTCCAGTCTGTGGTCCCCAACTCAGGAGGGACATGCAGAAACTGAATCCCAAGGTAGTAGCAGAGGGCTATAAAGATCGTCTGGGACCTAGAGCTTAGAGTTTATGAAGACAGACCGAGGGGCTGAGTTTGTTTAGTCTGCCAAAGAGACAAAGGGGTGATTAAACAGCAACCCACAACCCAAATGAAGAGCAGTTTATGAAGACGATGAAGCCAAACTTTTCTGTCAGTGGCAGACAGTATAACAAAGGCCAAGGGTTACAGGTGATGGTCTATGAATCCTCAGATAGACATTAAGGAAAAAAACCACTTTCTTTAGAGGGAACTAGTTGCCCAGAGTGGCTGTGGCATCTCCATCCCCAGAGGCCTTAAGCACTCAAGTGAGACACAGCCGTGGCTGATGTGCTCCGGCATTGGTGATATCCAGGCTTGGAGCAGGAGTTTGCATTAAATGACCACAAGATTTCCCTTCCCACACACTTGTATGCAACTCTCACTTGTTTCTGTGACTGGCAAGTGTGCATCTGCTGGGAAGGCTGCAAACACTCAGTGACAGCAGTGTTTTGCTCTTATTAAACATAGGAATGTCAGTTAAAATGGAGGAGGGTAGGAGTAAGAACAGAAAGCATTTGCTCACACTGGCATGTCTATGTGGAGCAACTTGTTTTTATCCTCTGTATCAATAATCTGGGGTCTCTGCAGGGACCATGACCACATAGTATGCATGCACAGCATGTATGCACATCTAAGGCTGTCTCATATAATATTCTTAGTCACAACGAAGCCATTGGAGTTCAAAATTAACAACCCAGCTAAGACAGTGGCAGTGATCTGACAAGGAGCAAAAGGGGGGGAACCCTTTACATATCCCAAGGCTTACAAAAAGAGTCATTCACAGCACATAGGAAGCAGACAAACATAGACACATGCACACACAAATCCACATCTGAGCAGGTCAGATTGAACAAGGGTAATCATTTTAAGTGCCCAAATTGCCTGACTCCACATGGTGCCATCAAAAGCATTTTCATTTTTATCCAAATCAATGTCACCATTTTTCTGTAAAAATCAATGTGGGAAATAGAAGCAAGGGTAGAGGAAGATGCAGTTACTGAGCCCTGTGGAAGACATCACGAGGCAGTATGACTGCAGAAACTCAAGGCTCTTGACTTTAGCAGCTAAGACATACCCAGCAACTTGCAGATGAGTGATACTAAAAATAGCTAGGGAGAAATTCTGGATTTGCACACAGATTAAAAAACCTGCTGTTTTGTTATTTTTCACAATTATAACTTTCTCTTTCCCTAAAATTTTATATTTTTTATAACAAAAAGCATAATGGTCACTCTTTCTGAATATCTTTCCTTCATTTTACCCTGAGTTTTATAAGAGAGCACAGTGACTCTAAGCAAAAATTCAGTGAGTTTCTGAATTCTAACGCATGTAAGGAGCACACAATCTAGTGTATGCTTGTTGCCAGCCTGCAAAGAGTTAATGTGAGAGTTCACGCTGTGAAATTTTGGGGAGTAGGTAACCCCTAGCACCCTGACTGTTGAAAGCAGAAAACTGAGGCACACTCTGCAGACCTGTAAGGTGACTGATGGAAACTCTGAAAATCAATCAAAATATTACCTTCCAAAGGCACTTTTTGTAAACCCGGCCTTCTAATATTCATGGCAAAACACATAGAGTATTTGCCCAGAATCTCCATGTTCTCCATAATGATTTCCTTAGAAAATAGTTTTAGTGGTTCCTATTTTTTTTTCAGAAGGAATGTGTATCAGCACACCTTTGCAGAAGAATTCCCTCCTGATTGCCAGAAGGAGCTCCGAGTAGGACGAACACAGATTTATCAGCAGCAGTTCGGAATCTACAGACTTCTCCCAGAAACACCAGCCAATGCAGGTTACACCCCCAGATCACACCACATAGTCACAGCTATCCAACAGCATGATAGCTATGACTGAATGGGGGTTTTTATCAATCCTTTAAGAAATACACCGACTTAATCAGAAGCCAGATTGTTCTTCCCCTCAGCAGTATATCCTCACGGTATTTTTTGACATGTTTCTAAGAAAAACTGACATTGAATATATGGCAAAATATCCATATCATACAAAACTTCCCTGTCACAAACCGATGATTCTGAATTGGAAACTCCCTGTGATTTTTGGGTTAAAATACCTGGGGGCAAATGCAAACATTTCTCCATCACTGGCCTGCGGGTAGTTCAGAAAATCCTGCTGCAATTTACCTAATTTCAGGCTTCTCAGTTGAACAATCTAAATTCTCCAGATATCTTCTCCATTAGAGGATTGGTGTTGCAAATCTATGTAACTGAATAAGGTTATTCAAGAAGCACCACGTTTTGATAACAAAATCCTTTGTGATGATTACCTAATAGCCAGCATTTGTTCAAACACTTTTAATAGACCCTTTTTATCACATGCAAAAAGAATTTCAGTGCTAGTTCAGTCTCCTGTTTCATTCTGTCATGAATCACTTTGTAGAGACATTTAGAAGTCAATAATCCACTGTAGCTTTGATGACAGGTGATTAATTTCTACATTTTAGAGACATAATAAGATTTAGCAATAAAAAGGCCTTGAAGTAACCTACCAAACAGCTTTAATCTCAGCCTTGGGACTGCTGCTAAATATGAATGCTTGTACACAAATGCGGATGATTTAAGTTAGTAGTTTTTATTGCAGGCTTCTTGCCTTTTCATATTAATCTTGCTTTACAATCAGGCTATCTATACAATCAGTTTATGCTGAATATTGTTTCTAACACAGTACTTGGGGGAGGAGAAGTAAGTTATTTACCCACAAGGGCTGTATTCTACTGAAAACTGGTTTTACATTCTTTACATTATGTGGCTTACCAGCATTCTCTGTGTGGCAACGTTAGATGGGTAAAAAAACCCAGCCCTAAACGAGCAGATACGCGCAGCTAGTCAGTACCTGACTGCGCAACCACGCAGAGCCCTCAGGGCTCAATCCATCACACAGTGAAACTGGTGGGAGTATTTTGTTAACTTCAGTTGGCATATGACTCTAACAGACATACTTAAATAGAAGAAGAAATTCCAAGCTCTCCAGTCATGTTCTGGTTGTAGATACAGATATACCAATGTATAGATATACCTATATAGTTCCTGATCTGACTTTTTGAGCTCTCCCAAGCATTGCCTGGATTATTTTCTTTCAAAAGTGTTTTTATACTGAAAACAATATCTGGCAAAACTGAAAAATTCTTCTTTTAAAACCTCAGACTTCCTGTGTTGTCCTTATACATGCCCAGTAATGCTTCATTTTTCTACTCAAAAGTACTTCAATCTGAAAGCTTTGTGTTGATAAGACACTAAATCTTCACTGAAATTCCCTTAGCCAAGAATCTCAAGATAAATTCACATTCGCAGTTCTACGGGCTGTTTCCTTCAGGAAGAAGAAAAGATGCTGCTGTAGGAACTGCCCATTTGCTACTGCTGAATTGTGAAGGCTTTCCTAAAGTAAATGTGTGGTGGGGCTAAGGTGCCTGGCCTCAGTTGCTACTTGTGGATGATCATATGCTTTCCAGTGTAAAAATATGCTAGCAAAAAGCATAAACAGCCCTGACAGCTGGGAAGACAAGGCAAGTCAGAGAGCGTTCTTGTTCTTCTTGCAGAGTGCCTTCTTGCAGTGTGCTAGCTTTGAAGAGACCATTTCGTGTGAGAAAAAGGTGGTAAAGGAATTGGATTTCTCACATCTGAGGGCAGCATTAAACTGTTTAAGAATGCTACAAGCACTGTGCTGCTCCTGCTTTGAGGAGAAGTAATGGGTTCTACTTCTCTTACTCTCAATAACTTTCGGGGTGGATGAAGTAGAGGGGCAGAATTTCCACCTCTGAAGAAGCACCACTCTCAGGCATCTTCTGAGCAAGGCAAAAAGGAGGGAAAATTAAAAAAAAAAAAAAAAAAAAGAAATAAAGAAAAAAGGAGTGGCCGAAACAAAGGCAGCAATAACACCTCCTTCCTGTCAGTAGACTTTGGGGAGGAGGAACAGTGGCTTTAGCAATAATGACAAATGGTGTTTTATCAAAGACAAATGGTGGCAATATTGCATTTCACTAGCATCTATTAAGAAGCCATTTGAATTTTAAACTCATTTAAAGTAAAGGAGATTTCAATGTCAGGAGATGTGGGTAAAGATGTTTATGACAAGTGCTAGGTGTGGGGTTAAGTGGAAGGTTGGAAGGGATGGGTGACAGGGACTGCTGGTGGTGGCAAGGATGACAGAAAGAAATCTGAGAGTATAAGTGATAATTTTTGGCTAACTATAAAGTGGGATGGCAGAGCAACTCCATGTCCTAGCCATATTCCGAACTTTTATGAAGGTAAGACCTGAGTGCTATGTTTTCTTCCTTTCTTTCCCAGTGGACCTTTGTTTCTGGAGAAAGGACTCACAGGCACCTTCGTTGGAAGTAACTGCAGTATGCTCTAAGTACGTCCCTATTCCAGATGATCAGAAGCAAGGACACCTTAGTCTAAATATACTCCTCAACTTTCTTTATAGACTTTATACCTTCTTTAAACTGCATTTTTCAGTTTTACTTTGTGTTCATAAGTGCTAAAAACTCACCCCTTCATTTCCTTCATTTTTCTTGTTAAGTAACAGGAATGAAAAATCAAGATCTGCTCATCAGAGTTTGAATATAAGAACCTGACACTTAAGAAATGTACTGATTCCCAGAAAAGTTGTGCTAAAACAAAAATTAACGTTTAACCTGTAAGGGAAATAATATTTGAAACAGATAAAAAGGATGATAAGGGAAACAGAAGGACAACAGTAGGTACAGTTAAATCTGAAGGCAAGGAAAAGTGGATCTGCAGCTGAAGCCAATGTTGAGCCATGATGTAAAGGTAGATGGAAAAATGAGAACCACAGAGCTATCCAAACAGGATGCAAGAAACAGATCCCCTCTATGAATTTACGAACTGTAAAACCCAAAGAGTTCTCACAAATTAAGTAGAGAATATACTGATTAATTACACTATCCCAGAATATTTGCTACAATTAGATTTTCAGGTATTCGTATCTCAACAGAGGAAAGAGCTGCTTCTTTATGTAAAGTAGCAAAATTGTGTGTGAGAACAAACACATATTAAGGAAATTAATCATAGCAAGAGATTGGACAGTTGAGGCAGATTAGACATATCAGACAGCAAATGGCAGAGTGAGGTACTGCAGTGAAGCTGCCTCCGCTACAGAGAGCAGGAAGAATTACGACATTTATGCATTTTCATTTCTACAGGTGGGGACCTCAAATCATCCCGTGGGTTAGGCTCTTAGTATCTCTAATCTGGTCCTGCTGAGGCAAACAGTTGATATACTTCTGACTTGTCAAAAAAAGGCACAAAACACACTTAAATCTCTTCATGGCCCTAGCATGAGACATTAAGTTTGAGCTGCTTGTGAATCCAAGTTAATTCAGGATGTTATGTCTCAAGAAAGGCATTGCATTTTCAGTTTCAAAAATTAATTTCACTTTATAAACTACGCTCTTTCATTCTTTTGTATATTTCTTATGTAGACTTATAATATGAAATAGATTATTTAAACTACTGTGCAAGGACATTTCTTATCGATTACTCTGCTGAATCTGGTGATTCATGATACAAATTGCCACAACATTCATTTTTTTAGATCTAAGGGATTAAATCATGCCTCTGCTTAGGTAAAAGAAGAAATAAAACTGGGAGGGGGGTAGCTGTTAAAA
Source organism: Gallinula chloropus (assembly GCF_964237585.1). Lineage (NCBI taxonomy): Eukaryota > Metazoa > Chordata > Aves > Gruiformes > Rallidae > Gallinula > Gallinula chloropus. The sequence goes on along the minus strand of NC_140085.1, from coordinate 170,409,490 downwards.
TTCAACATATCCCATACCATTTTAGAATCTCCTTTTTTTCTCAAAGAAAAGTAATAACAACAGAAAATAACCAAACATCCTTGTGGCTAAGGAATTTTCCTAGGAATTTTAACAGTTTCTGAAATTCTAACCTACATCTTAATGCAGTGACTTTGACTTCAAAGGAACACACTACCTACTCTGCCCACTGCCATGACTTAGGAATCTCCTTCACAAAAGTTTTGTGAATCTTCTGCAGTCACTTCTGCAGGTTCAGCTTTAGGGGTAAGAATGAAACACACTTAAAAAAAAAAAGCAAAAAAAGCACTGGCTGAAGCCCTTATAGAAAAATAAACAGTCAGAAAATATGTTTCAGTGGGTTCTGTAACTTTTAAAAATTTCTATGCTAAAATTTCTAAATTTTAAAATTTCTAAATTTCTACTTCTAAAATTTCTGTATTATTTTCATTGTGCATGATCACTACTAGGTGCTCCTTCTTGCTGAGCCCAACACACCTGCTCTGGATTACTTCTGCTACTGGCTGCTAGACCATCTTAAGAACACAGTGGTTTTGGTATGGTGACTGAAATAAAGGTGTCTGCCACTAACAAGTACTAATGGACACTTTCCTTTTACAGAAAACAATTGCCAAATGAAATCACAAAATTCTTTGTCAGCCCAAGGACATAAGCAATATCAATTAATATATGCTCTGGGAATGACAGGAAAACCTGTTTTGCCCATGTCTTCTCCAACATGACTGTAACTCTCAATGTGTGTCTGGTTGGTGGTTATAGAGTACATCCCAAAGTATTTTAGGACATATGTGAAAATAAAGCTTATTTCGATCTCCCAGTTTCACGCATCTAGTTGCATCTCTGCCCAGATAACTAAAGCTTTAGATAACTGAAGTCTTTTCACCAAAAAAAAAAATATATATATTCAGGAAAATTTCCAGTCCTCCGCATTCATGGATGCAATATCTGCTTTGAGAAACCTGCAAGTAAGCGCACTTTTGATGTTGTGCTTCTGTCATGGCACTATTTGTGAGAGAGTGGGATGTTGTACAGAAGGTACACTGATCATGCAGAGTAATTCCTTCACCACTATATATTTGCTAAAAATCAGAGTGGTAGGACAAGCAGTCCTGCAGTACACTGTGAAGGGATGGGCTTCAAGGAAAGGACTTCAAGGTCATCTTGAACTCATGGTACACTGAGCATAACTTACCCACTTTTTGAGCATTCAGGTGCTAACTGAAAGCCATGGAACAGCGTGTGAGGGAAAACACAGGCTTCTGTGAATAGAAACCACAAGTCCTCCATCAGGAAAAGCACACGAGGTCAACTGCTTAGCAGACTGGTGTTTACTTCAAAAGACACTGCAAATGTTGTGATAGGAAGCACCGATCACACAAAGGTCTGCACAGTCCTCTTCACACTGCTGTGCTCAGCAAATCTGAACTAACTGCAGTGTCACCCTTGGCTGCATGAATCACAAAAAACCAGCACACAGATAAGCGCATTGTTCAAAATGAATGACGTGTCTGTAGCAGGAGCTAAAGTGCAATGAGGTACCAATTACAGAATATGTTACTTGGGATTGGATTCTTTAACAGAGACATATCCAACATATCAATGTGCCTACATAAGCAAACTTTTTCAAACAACAACTTTATACTTAGTTTATTGCCATCTACCATCCCTTGATCTCCTTGAGAATTACTTGCCAGGGGCTAAGTATTGGATGAGTTGATTAAATGGCAAAGCTCCCACAGAATTCAGCATTCTCAGGTTTTTATCCAAATTGTCTTCTTATCCATGCATTTTATATTATTTCTTTTTATCTTTCAAACTAATTTTTACAAGATGAATTTAAATGTATTTCCTGATGATACATGAACCACTGTAAGGTTCTTTGGCTTTGTCTTCTGTACGTGCTGATTTTCATATGCCATCTCTATTTAGCCTTGTCTGTGAAATCTAGGTATTTTCATGCCTTCAGAAGAACTAGAAGTCAAAGGAAAAAGACATTATTGTAAGGCCTACAACATATCCTATCTGCATATCACTGGTAAATGACAAGGGAACAACTACACTTGTTAAAAGCTGCACTTCTAGGATGAAGTAGTAAAATATTTTTAATTTCCAGTTGGTGTAGTAGCAGGCTGAGTCTGTCGCTGAACCAAGCAGAACAGAACTTTGGTATACTGAGAAATTGCTATATGAAGAAATTTAATACGTACATCTGCTGCTGAAGCAAATGACAGTAGCTTCTCTGCAGGCCAAGTCTAGAAAAGCTAATGTTAGCAAGATGTGCACGACTAAATAACAGGCATCAGGGTCACGCATCTTATTAAAATCAGTATTTTAAAAACTGCTTGCTTTAAACATTTACCTTGACATTGTAGATTATCTTTAATATGAAGCCAGCTCTTGTTCAGTTGACCTCTATTTGAAGCAGCTAAATCCCAGATATAAGATTGATTTTTGGTCTTCTTTATTCAAAGAAAAATATGAAGCAAAAATAAAGCTTCAATATATTTAAAATTTATGCTTGCAGAGGCAGACTATGGTGAAATTCAGACAGCTTCATTTTGTGCTGAACTAGACAAGAAGATTGGGCAAGATGTATTTTGAGGGGACCTTCACCAACAGATAACCTAGGTGGTTATAATTAGCAATTTGTCCTCATTTCAACTGTGTTTAGTACAGTTCATAGTCTTGGGTATCTTCCTGATTTGGTGGCACTATTTAAACCCCTGTTGTTCTGAGGGATACCTACTTTTTAGATAGTGTTATCTTCTTTGCAATAGTTATCAAAGTTAACATGAAAAGAAAAACATTAGCATTTGTGCAGAAATATTTGGATTTAGTAATAGGAATTAATCACATAAAAATACTTTGATTTCAAATTAGTAACTATCAAGTACTGTAACATTTCCCTGCACCCAGAATTTGGACATACTGGAAACATAAAAGAAAAAAAAACCAAAAATTATATATTCATTATAAAGGAGCAATTGTACAAAACCTGAAGTTTCTCTAGGTATCACATAACGGTATGACAAAATACTTACTTACATAAACAAACCAGAAAACCAAAAATTGCCAGCCACGATTAGTAACTGAAAGGTCAATTATCTTCCCTTTCTAGTTGGTTCAAATGATGCAAGAAAAAAGTTGCCATGACAACAAAAGAAAAGGAACGATCTAAAAATCTCAGCATAATATTTTGACAAAGTTTGCTTTTTTTCCTCTCTTGGTTACTATTGAGCTCTTGATGCTCACTAATAAAACTTCAGTAATATCAGCACTAAAGTTTCGTTTCACCTGTCAGCAGATAAGTAACAGTTTAGTAATGCCTCAGGGTGATTGATGGCAAAGTAGCAAAAAAATAGCTAGTACTATAAAATCTATTTACAACATCTAAGAAGAACCTTGAAAAGATAATACTGTGGATTACCTTTGTGTTATTTTCTGTACTCGTTATAAAATTTGTCACGGGGTCTTTAATTGTCTCATTTTCCAGTTTTTTATGGTCTTTGTCATGACAATAAGTTTTCAAATAATTCAGCATCTGCTAGATTGCTTCAAACTATGCAGCAGAAGTCTGAGTCGTGCTGTAGTGTGATCATCCAGCTCTTCAACCCTTGTTCACCTACTAATAAAACTTTTGAAAGAACAGCAATAGACATTCTTCTGCCCCCCAAATGAGCAGCCATTCCCTATGGGTTGTTTTCACAACTTTCTTCCTTCTCTTTTCCCGGACTGACCACTCATGGACTAGCTAATTACATCGCAGAGGAGTTGGGCCTCCACAGGTCTCTTCATGGTGCCAGTGAGCCCCACGTTTTTCACTCCCACCTCCAGAACTCTGGGGTTTTCTCATGGTCCCAGGGCATAATGAAATACACCTTATGATTCTTTTAATGAAATCCAAGCCTCATAAAGAAATCTAAAGGAAGGGGTATCATGAAACAATCTAGAAGCTCAGTAACAGACAGAAAAGCCATTTCCCCCCACATATTATAATTTTGAGTAAGTTCCAAGTTGTTTCGAGGCTTATTCATTACTTTTTTTAGTGCCTGCGATTGGCAGTGGGGATGATAGTTTAAAAGGGTTGGTGTAACATACTCAAAAACCTTCCTTCCAGCAAAGGCATTTATGGCTCCTGGTGCAGCCGCAAGGAAGCTTCCTTAGAGCCTATCTGGCAAAGCTCATGAAAAACACTTTCTTCCCACTCCAGCTGGCTCAGTGACTCCATTTCATCCTAGAAAATTGTGGCTTGGCCTCAATTCTTCACATTTGTCACATTTTGCCTACACTACAACTATGTGATACTTGGGCATATAGACTTCGGAGTCTAAATCCAAAAAGGTATGTAACAACACATATTGCATATTACTTGTGTTATACTGTTCACCGCAAACACATTTAATGTTTCTACTGCTCCTTAATTTTTCAGACTTAGGCATACTAGAATATCATTTAAAGCTAGAGGATGATGACAGTTTTCCTGTTTTGCACAACCAAACTTCTTTCATCATAAGTCAAACCACTTTTTAGAAGTCTTCAGGCACTTTCTGAATTATATAACAGTGTCCACAGAAAGAAGAACTACCACAGATTTCACCTTCTTCAGTCAAATATGAGTTTATCTCCACTGATATACTTGTTCTGACATAAAGTTGTATACTCATGAATACATGAATAATGTTAAAAAACATTTTAAAATATTTTTTCCCCATTTCATTGACAACTTCTTCTGAAAGATTATGACAAATGCAACATATGGCAGTCGTCATTCAGTACCACTTACTGTTTATAAATGCATTTATGGTGAATCTCAACTAAGACTCTACAGAGGACAAATTTGCTAATCAGTGACACAGACGCTCATTAAAATAGTGCCTGGAATAATATGTGGGATTATTTCCCAGTAAATCCAGCTCCTAGGCAGAGATTTTCACTAGGTGATAGGGTTTAGGATTCTGATAGTCAGACAGCAAAAACAACACAGTAAAGAGAATAACCCAGGGAATAAACTTTTTCCCTTATCATTCTGTGTACCCTCTCCTGTATCTTTGAATTCAAAGCAAATTATGAAAATCTATGGAGCTGCTGTGAAAACTCCACCTCTTTTATTATCACAGTCACAAAAGTTTCAGAAATCTTACAAAGAAGTTGACCTATGCAGAGATGGCAATGGTGCCACATAATCATTCTTTCAGGAAAGGGAAAGAGACACTGACTACAACCTTAGGTTGCACCAGCAGGACAAAATGCTTTGCCATCTGTGGCCAATACACTTGCTAGATGTGAAGAGAATTTCAGCTCCACAATTTCTACTTCTGAGGAAAACCTGGAAATATAAGGTAAGACACAAATGGAACAGTAGTATTTCCAGCAAGCAAGGTCATTAATACTCAAAGAAAAAATATCAGCTGCATTAAATATAACAGTAATAAAAGTAGTAGTAGTAGTAGTAGTAGTAGTAGTAGTAGTAGTAGTAATAGCAATAATAATATTATGGATGAGTACCTGACTTTTGCTGCATGTTTACCCAGGAAGGGAAGGAGCCAAATGACACCCCTTCCTCTCCTATGCTTCCTATCCTATGCTGCTAGTGGTATGATAAGTAGTTAGGCCAGTGAGAAGGAGGGAGCTGAGGTGGAAATGGAGTGGATAAGAATTAGACATTTAAGAGCAAGTATTCTGTTACATTCTCATTACCCATTATTTTTGTCAATATAGGACCATCCTTTAAGGCAGTTATAAAAGAGCCAGATGATATATAAGCAAAAGAGCTTGTGCTCTACACTAAAATAAAAAGTGAGTTTTCATGAGTCATAGATACTGAGCAGATATATCTTCATGGTATACACATGTCACTGATACTAATAGGAAACAAACATGTTGAGTCCTTTGAACAATCAAATCCTCAAAATTAATACTTTTAATATATTTTGATCATTTGTTCTTCACTACACAATTTCTGTTGCATAGTCTTCCTTCATTTCCTCTATTCAATGATACAGAGAAGCAAGAACAGTGGCCGTAACATCTATTACAGAGGAATGAAGCAGAGAAGGAAACACGTTAACTTTGCTGGCATGTTGCTGTCAGTTGTACTTCAAGAACATGCGCTGTCTTATGAGATGTGCAGTGCGATGCACAGATCTGAAAGCCTCAGGGAAAATCTGCCTGGACCTAAGAATTTGGGTAGTGTTTTGAGGAGGTACTACTGCAGAGGAGGAAAATCTGTGAGTATACATTGTGAAATTTAGAATAACCCGAGAATCCACATTCTTGGCCATCTTCCTTTTTATGCTGATGCAAAGAAACAGGTAGACAGATTGGAATTTCTCCAACATGTATGTGAGATCAAAATCTTCAGGTGTGATTGATTGGGGTAGGACAGACAGGTACCCATGGCTATCATCTTGTCCCTAGGGGCCAGCACCTGGAGTGTGAATTGTGCTTGGTGATGTGATCAAGTTAATATGGTTTGCGGCTCAGCCCAGTGCTGGAATCTGGATCTCTCTGGTGAGATGATGCAAGAGAGAGTAGTGTAACAATTTTAAAGCAGTGATGAGGGCTACCAGGTAACACCTGCTGTTGGGTTCATTTGACTAAATAAAGCAGAAATGTCATGATCTTTAATCACCCTCTGCTAAAATATACCTCTACAAAGGAATTTCTGGTGTGGAATGGCAAATGAAAAGAAAATTAACAATATTTAGATACCAAGAGAAGATCAGGGAATTCCTTCAAAGGGAAGAAGTAAAGAACCCGTCTGTGTCCAGTTCTGGGCTCCTCACCATAAGAAGGACATTGAGGTCCTCAAACGTGTCCAGAGAAGGGCAACCAGGCTGGTGAAGGGGCTGGAGGCCAAATCATATGAGGAACAACTGAGGGAGTTGGGGATGTTTAACCTGGAGAAGAGGAGGCTGAGGGGAGACCTTATCACCACCTACAACTACCTGAAGGGAGGTTGTAGAGAGGTGGGTGATGGTCTCTTCAGCCAGGTGACAGGTGATAGGACAAGGGGAAATGGCACAAAGCTGTGCCAGGGCAGGGTCAGATTAGATGTTAGGAAAAAAAATTTACTGAAAGAGTTGTCAGGGCCTGGAACAGGCTGCCCATGGATGGGGTTGAGTCACCTTCCCTGGACGTGTTTAAAAAAAGGGTAGACAAGGTACTTAGGGATATGGTTTAGCATAGGACAGGAATAGTTGGACTTGATGGTCTTAAAGGTCTTTTCCAACCTTGTGATTCTGTGATTCTGTGATTCTCAGCTTTTATCCATACCCTGTGACCCCCAATATTTGCACAGCAAACTTGGGTGTTACAAAGCAGACAGAAATCCTTAGCATGGCACGCAGTACAGTACATAAATTCGATCTCCCAAGAGCTGACTGAGGAAATGTTGCCATGTCTATTTCTCACCTATTAACATTGCAGAGAAACTGCACTCACTGTTCCCAGATAAATAGTAGCACTCCAGGCCCAGAATAACAAAAGGAGAAAAAAGAGAATAAAAACCTTCAGCTAATAAAGCATACGTGCATGTGTACCATTTTTGAAAATTCAAAAGCAAACTGGGAAAAAAAAAAGCTTTTGTTTTTATTTGTATTTAACATTGTTAGGTTTTCTTTGGTGATACATATTCAGCAATAGTTTATCAAGCCAGTTACTCAACACACAAATCCCTTATCTTGAACACTGCCTCAAGTTCTTAGTTCATTATTTTGTTCCCAGAAAGAAGGTGGGAGTTTTAGTTCATTGTACATTTCACATTAGCAGGCTTTTACCATACAGTAATAGGCCTGTTTAGTGGTGCATGTTTAACAGAGGGGAAAAAAAAATCACAAGGAAAATGTATTTAAAATGATACAATGAAGCATTGTTCCTTTAGTGTCATTGAACATAGGCCAACTATACCATTCAGGAGTAAGTGCAGAACTCTGACATTTAACTCTGATATTCCAGAACGATGTTTTCAGAGAATCACATGTTCACAAACTGCATCACATTTGCAGTTGACTTTGAAGTTTAATCTCAGTTCATGCTACTAAATCACCATGAAGGTTTATTTTTAACTTGTTATATAATTTTTTTTTAATTGAAGGAAACATCTTGAAATATGAAATAGGTTGTACTGAAAGCTGCTAATTGTATAGCTTTAGTATAGTATTTTTTTTTTAAATTGGCTTTTAGAATTTTTATGGAAGAAAAAAATGTTTCCTGGGTTTAGCAGTCTTCAGCGTTTATTTTTAAGTTGTACTAGATGAAGTAGGAATTTTAAGCATATCTATTGTGAAATATAAATAAGACTGGAACAGATGATCCAACTAAGACTAATTTTCTCAATAAAGCTCATAAAAATTATACAGTGAAACTATACAGAGAAAGGATAATGTACTCTGCTCTGGTGAGACCCCACCAGTAGCACTGCGTCCAGCTCTGAGGCCCTCAGTACAAGAAAGACACGGACCTGTTGGACCAAGTCCAAAGGAGTGCCACAAAAATGATCAGAGGGCTGGACCACCTCTCTTGTGAAGACCAGCTGAGACAGTTGGGCTTGTTCAGCCTGGAGAAGTGAAGGCTCTGGAGATTGCAGAGCCTTCTGCAATCTTATTCTTTCTCTACTATTCCTTTTTGTCTTCTCTGGACAGTACTTTTGTCTATACCCCAAACATCATACTTATTGCTTAGGTGGATGTTATATTTAGATTTTGCATATTTTCAATGCCTGTATTACTTAATACATGACCTTTCTTACACAGTCACACAATAGGGAATTTTTGTCCAGGGTTTCATCCTCTCAGTCTTTGATTATGGAAACATTTCATGGCAACTGCAAGCCTTCCATTTTTCTAGGCTGTTGCTTTGACCATATCACCCCTTTTTATAAATCCCTCCCCTAACTACATCTTTTATTACCCAGGCCCTTCATGGTCTAGCCCCCATGCTATTTTTCCCCTCTCTGTTTCAGAGTGTCAGCTCCCAGCATCAGCCAGTGAATGATGCCCGTGCCCATCATTCATTTGTTGCATCCTCAAACACTTTCTTTTGTGCTACCCTTCATGCTTGGGAGCTTTCCATAAACATCCACCTTCAAATCCATTTGCTACAAGGCCTATGAAAGACCCGACAGCAGTTAGGTTGGTAGTGCTGGCAACACTTCTTATCACACTGACTTATTGTTTCCTTCTACTCCCTCATCAGTCTATATCAATCTGTTGCGGGTTTTCTTTCATTTTGATTCAGAACTTGTAATATCCATCACCACCTTTTTGTTCTGATTTTGTCCAGCACCTAACACAACTGTGGCATAGTTCACAGTAGTGGTTTATAATTATTCAAACAATGAGAACAGAACACATTTTTTTCATACCTATGAAAACAAGTATGAGTTTTATTTCATACATTGTCTACGAGATTATAACCATACTACTTCCAAATTACAGAACACACAATGTTTCCAACCATCTCCAAGGATATAAAATGGATTAAAATTTCTATCTCTTGATCTGATTTTGCTTCTTGGTAACCCATCCTACTTGTTTAGTTTGTAGGACCGTTAACAAAAGTTGTAAGGTATCAAAAGATTCTGACTTATATGAGAAAGTGTGTCGGTCACTGAGGAATGGACTCAAGGCTCTCCATCTCAGCAGAATTATTAAGTATCATTGAGTTATATGATACATGTCACTGAGTTTTGTGGCAAAACAGACTCTACAGAAGTAGATTTCTCTGAAACAAGCTGTGTTTAAGAGCACCACCTAAAATGGAATTATTAGATTTATTTCACAGTTCATTAGATCACATTTTCTCAATGGAAATGAGCATCTGCAGGTCATAATGAAAGCACAAGTTTTTAAATCTCAGAGATGATGATAGGAGCATTCCTTCTCAATCAGGATATGAAACGGAGCATACACAGGCCCTTGAGGACCTCAAGAAGCAACCGGACTTATGCAGCAATATAAATGCTGGAAACATTAACCCAGTTATCATTAAAAAGTGACTTAGTTCAGGGAAGAGCAATAGGTTTGGGTCCAAAATTTTGCTTAGGGTCTCAATGGGAAAAAACAAGGTATAACTGTAAGTAAAGGTAAGGCTTTTCTATAGGTCCAGAGAAAAAAACAACCCCGAAGGACTTATCTGTCCCTTCTCCAGCAAATTTCATGTTTATTTTAACCTTGATTGTTCTGTTGTCTTTTTACCAATTTGAAACACAAAATCCCATGAAGATATGTACAGCCCTAGGTATTTACACGAGAGAAATGAGAAATATCAGTAAAGTACAACGATTATTTGTAACAAGTGCATCGGGCTACTTGCTTGCTACAAAGAGATCCAGAAAGATTAAAGTTAACTGCAGTTTCCCACTTTGATCCAGGCTTAATGTTTTCCTCATTTTTGCCTAAAAACCAAGAGCAATTTTCTATAAAAGGATGTACATGAGGAAGACTAATTGCATTCCGAAGTCTTATTAGCATGCAGTTTACTCTGAAATTTCAAAATGCAAACTCTTAATTTTACTTGTCTAAGAATGTGGTGTATATTAAATAAAATGGTGCATTGGTAAAGAAAAGGCATTTTCTGTTTGAATTTTGTGTATAAAAATATAATAATTTCAGGCAAAGAAAAGGTTAAAAAAAGTACTCCTACCACAGTATTTTCATTCAGGAGTTTATATCCCTTAGAAAGGTAGACCTAAATAGCTGTAAATCTGACGAAGAAGTTAATTATGAGGGAAAAGGGCCAAAAAGTGAGGAGGAGAAGAAGAAATATCATTGGTTTGACAACGATGGCTGCCAGAAACAGCTTGCAAATCATGGAACTATGCAGGGACGAAAAGTTGACTCTAAATTATGGTGAGACTGGGTCTCTAAATCACTGGGGAACAAAATGATTTCAGTAGACCTTTAATTTTCAGTTATTGAAAGTCAACATCATGGCAAGTAGCTGCAATGTTTTACAGCAGACCATCATGGAAGTATTTTATTTTTCATTTCCCAAAAATGTATGAAATTTTCAAACACAGGTGAAAATCAATCATCTCACCAATCACATGAAAAGCGGCTCCCTTCCCAAGTGAGGTATGGATTCACAGGATAATGAAGGAGATGCACAAAGTCATCTGCTCAGAATATCCTGCGCTTATATTGTGCTGCCTTTATCCAGGCACTCCCAACTGCGTTACTTTAGCCAAGCCAGCAGCAGAACAATAAGGAAAGAGATATTAATTAAAACAAGCAAACCCTTTCACACCTCAGGTCCACCTCCTCTCCCAATGTCACTTTCAGAACACGGGATGTCCTTCTTGCTAAATGGTAAGTAACAGGTAACTGGGGACTTCTGCACTGAAATAACCAACAGACAGCTGATGAAGTTTTTGCAGCACCATGTAGGCCAAAATTCCACTTTGTTTCTCTGGACGTACAGAATACTACCTAGAACTAGGTCTCTAGTCCTCTGAACAGTGCTAGGCATGAGGGTAAGATTAAAGTTCTGCTTTTTCTGAGAGTTTAAGCAAATATCTCAGGTCTGTGAGCATTTGCTGTTTGGAGCTCAAAATTATTCCCTGAGAACAGGCCCCTAGCTTTTGCAAGATTTCCCTTGTATATCTAAACAGTGAAAAAGCTGAAGGGAGCAATGCTATCCACCTTCAAGATTCAGTTTTGACCTGGAGAAAGTGATATCTCTCTGCTAGTGAATAAAATGTGGCTAAAACAAAAGAGCAAATTTTTTGCATGATTTTCCATAGTGTCTGTTACCATAGGCACTGACTGTTCCAGACACTGACAAGGATTTATCTCAATGATTACACATAGGAATAGCTATTACAAAGACGCATTTCCAGGATTAATTTGCATATAGTCACCCTTTCTTAGAAGCTGAGAAGGAGGAAGATACCAAATGATTTTAGCCTTTTGGGATGTTTTAAATTCTACTCCCACTAAAAGTTGGAATTAGGTGCGGAATCTCACATGTCTTATTCATGTTAACCTGCCAAAATGTCCCTGGCTTGTTCTAGAACAATGTCTCAAGCCAATTTGAATGCTAAGCCTTTGTATTTGCTTAGTCGTTGACCAGATTGGTTGGCCAGATTGGCATGACAATGCCAACAGAGCGTTTTGAGTCATGTATACTGTCCAGATTGGAAAAAAAGTGACCTTCAAGATGCCTTTGATCAATATTGATGTAAAAAAAAATATTACTAGTTACTATGAGATTGGACTCAGTTTTGATTTGTAACTAAAGCTGTGCGAGTTACTTTTGCTCAACTGGTTCAAGCTCCAATTTTTTGCTCTCGTAGCACTCTTTCTTTTAACTTTTCTTTTTTTTATTTTTTAAAAGAAAAAAAATCCTTATTCCAAAAATCTGAAATGTAAAAATGAGAAATAATTTTAAAAGTAAAATGTCTTTTTATTATATTTTTTATTTCATTCACCAGATCCAGAAAAAGTTTTTGGCTTTCCTCAGAGGACTTTTATTGCCAAAATTTATTTTGTTTGACTTTTGCAAATTTCCAAAGATAATGTTCTCTTCTTTGCACATATTCTGCATTATTTTCAGAAGAGGATATTTGTTGTATTGCTGAGGGTGACACAGCAAAAAGGTCTGTCAGTAATTCTCAGGAACTATCAATGCCATGATCTTGATTTCTTTACGTTATTACTCTCAGTTGCAGCATCTTTATAGTTATATATACTTATATATAACCCAAAAAGAATCAGAGAATACAGACCTCCTTAGATAGTAGAATAGAGAAGGAAAAAATCAAATATCTGTTTTTCAGAAGAGTAAGCCTGTGTACAAAAAATAAGGAGAGGCTGCCAGAAATCTGCCTCCAAATTTGGTATATGAATGCAGAAATGACCATTCTTCCTCAAAAGAGGACCTCCTTTTCACTATCCATAATATATGTTTTTCCTAGCAATGAAATCAGGGTGGTAACATACTTTAAAAGGCACAGGATAATACTTTATTCTGTCTTAATTCAAATTATAGAGATCTAAAGCTGGTTTGGGGATTTTGGTGTTTGTGGGTTTAGTTTTTTCTGCTGTGTTGGGTTTTTTTTAAATGAAAGTCCAAGAACATGCATAAAAATAATTTGTCGAACAAAAAGAAGATGAAAAATTACTAAGATGTCCAAAAGCAAAAAAATATGGCAATGCTGGCAAAATTTACTGTAATCTACTAATTCCATTCCATTTACAGTGCTTTAATTCCCTCCTTACTTTACATAAAGATATGAAGAGAGATGGCCTTAACTAGATCACGTTCTTTAAGACTCTAAATCCTTCCACCGGATGTAAAGACTCTTCAAAGAGGATAACTCTAATGCAAAATGAGGCTATTCTGGATCCAGTTCAAGGGAATGCGCCAAGCATGATTAGCACCATAAGGCTGCATCTACAGAACATCTTGTACAAACAGTATTAGAAATATTAAGTCAGGAAGACACAATGTGTACAAGAAAATACAAGCACAGTGATTTTAGGGAGGCTGACATTGATGGGAATTAAGTACTACAGAACATATTGATTCAAATGTCGTAGCAGTGTTACAGATATGCATAATAAAATTACATAGGTTAAATCTACTTCACCAGATTTGGAAATGCCTACAAAAGCAACAAAAAACCAGGAGAGGTGAATTACTCATCAACAATTATGAAAAGACAGAGGGTCTCAATGTTTTCTTCAGCTCTGTCTTTACCAGTACCAATGGGCTCCAGGCCTTGGATACAAAATCCCAGGTTGATGCAAACGCAGACCCACCATCAGTGAAGGAAGAGTTGGTCCTATTATTACAGGAGCTTCATCCCTACAAATTGGTGAAGCCTGACAATATCCACCCAAGTGTGTTAAGAGAGCTGGCTGTTGTCATTGTGAGGCTGCCCCCTTAATCTTTGAGAAATTGGGGAGATTGAGGGACATCCCAGATGACTGGAAGACTAATGATCTACAAGAAGGACTTAAAGGAGAATACAGGAAATTATAGAATCACAAAATGGTCTGGGTTGGAAGGGACCCCAAGGATCATAGAGTTCCAACCCCCCTGCCACAAGCAGGGCCACCAGCCTCCAGGCCTGGATCTACACAAGGTTGCCCAGGGCCCCATCCCACCTGGCCTTGAACACCTCCAGGGATGGGGCATCCACCACCTCTCTGGACAGCCTGTTCCAGCACCTTAACCCTGTCTCTGTAACTTCCCCCTAATATCTAATCTAAACCTTCCCTCCTTTAGAGGTCCATCAGTGTTACTTCAGTGCCTGGGAAAGTTATGGAACAAATCCTTTTGGGGGATATCGCAAGTCAAATGAAGTTCACGACTGGGAAAAGTCAGCATGGATTCACCAAGGGCAAATCATGTGTGACAAAACTCATTGCCTTCTAGGGCAAAGTAACCTGCCCGATTAATGCCAGGAGAGCAGTGGACATTGTCTTACTGTATTTCTTTCTCCAAGGCTTTCTATACACTTCTCCACAGCCCCCTCCTAGAGAAACTAATGCGTTAGCATCTAGACAGTGGTCAGTGTGGTTGGTGGGAACTGGCTGATGGGGTGGGCCCAGGGGATGGTGGGAAATAGCTCTTTTTCAAACTGACAACTAGACACAAGTGAGGTCCCCCAGGGATTGATTTTGGGCCCAACGCTGTTTAAAAGTGATCTGGATGATGGGAATAAGTGCACCCTGAAGTCTGGCAATGATAACAAACTAAGTGAGCTGACAGAGTCAGAGACACGCTGCAAGAAGACCTTAGATAGGCTGGAAAAGTGAGCCAACACAAACTTCGTGAAGTTGAACAATAAGTGTCAGGTCTTGCACCTGCAAAAACATAATCCAGGAGTGCAGCACAGGCTGGGATCTACCCAGATGGGATGTGGCTCTGTGGAAAGGGATGCTCGGGTCCTTGTATACAGCAAGCTTGGTATGACTGAACAGTGTGCTACTGCAGCAAAGGAAGACAACAGGATGCTGAGTTGCATCAACAAGGGCATCACCAGCAGAGATAAATAAGTCATTATCTACTCTACTTGGCAGAGGCCACACCTGGAATACTGTGTTCAGTTTGGTCCCCGCTATACAAAAATATACTTGGACAGCCTGCAGCTAGTCCAGAGATGGGCCACAAAGATGATCAAAGGGTTGGAGAGCCATATGAGGAAGGGCTGGGAGAACTGGGCTTGTTCAACCTTGAGAAAGACTGGACATGTTACACTATTTAAAGGATGGGTACAGAGAAGATGGAGGCTCTCTTTTTACAAGGAATCACATGGACAAGAAAAAGGGTAATGGGTGCAAGTTAAACCTGAGAAGATTCCAACTGGACACAGGAAGAATGTTTTTCACAATGAGAAGAATTAGCCATTGGAACAATCTCCTGAGGTAGGTTCCCCAACATTGGATACTTTCAAGATTTGGCTGGATGGAGTGTTGGGCCATCTTTTCTAGACAGAGATTAGATGCCAAGAAAGGTTGAACCAGATGATGCTTTATGATCCTTCCAACCCAGTTTTCTATGATTCTATGAAAAAGAAAATATTAAAAGCCAGATAATAAAACAATTTTCCAATAACCCACTATTAAATAAGAAATTGGTGCACTTGGTGCCTGGATGCTGAAGTGGTGGGTAGACCATAACCACAAAGCTGTAAACCTGCATCAGCTCTTGATAGGATTTAGCATAAATAGTGTCATTTGCAAGAAGCCATAGGTGAAGAGCTTGCCATTTTTTCTAATTCATTGTAATGTTAACTGTGTCAAAAATCAAAGAACAGTCAAATTATTAGGTGCCTCATCATTAATAGAAAAAGCTTTATATGACACAGATGTAAAAGGATATCTAACAGTGACTAGTTGATAGAGTTGGCCTCCCAGGATTGGGTGGCTGAAGACATCCCTCAAAAGCAACTGGGTAGGAATAGACTTCTGTATCAGCAAGAGCGACCAACTCATCTAATATGTCTCTGGGAAGGATATTTCTCAGCCAGCTTCAGCATCTGGACAGGTAGGCTCAATCCTTAATCAGTGTATGGAAAGAAATATCTCCTGACAGAAATTTACCTTCTGCTCAGACATATACAACATGTGGACCAACACTGTCCCAGGAATTTTCCTCCATGGACTATCTGGGGCAGTCTCAGACTCTGCAATCTCTGAGTTATGAAATATATGCTCTTTCCTCTATGCCTTCCTCCAGAGAGAAATGTCACCCACATAGAGCTTGCAGCCATGCTTGTTTGTCTTTCCATCTGTCATTTCTGGCCTTTACCAGTAGCTGCTCTAATGTATGCAAATGACAGTCTTTATACCAAAGTTTTGTATCTCCCTTTCTACAAAATGATGCTATGTCAACATACAAATTTCCATGAAACAAACCTATCAAAAATTAACATTACCACTTGTGTGAAAATATTTCATACATTAAATGTTTAAATAGCCAGCAAAATTAAGTTCAACGTTTATACTAAGATGTTTTTAAAGCTCAAAGACAAACAATCATAATAAAAATGTTCTTGTTTAATTTACAATATAAGTACATTTGATTTTAATTATCTGGATAATGACCAAGCAAGTACATCAGGCACATCCCTTCCAAGAGATAATGAAAGGCATATAGGAGCAAACAATATCCCTGAGAACAGACCAACACATTCTGACTCTAAAGATGACTCCAGTAATGAAAATCTGTCTTTTGCAAATGACTCATCTTCTGAGGACTGTGCTGAAGATGTTGAAAATCAGGATGATGCATGTTAAAATAAAATTATCAATATGAAGATGAGGAACAGCAGTCTATCACTGAAGAGCTGTTTGATAATAATGAAATTGAGGAAACAGCTAGCGGTACAGAAACAAATGAAAGCAGAGGAAATGTCAATGATTACAGTGAATCAGTAACTATTTCTTTAAATGCAAGAGGAAGAGATAGCAGACAGCAAGGAAATACACTAGACAATGATGATCCTGACTCTGTAATGAACTGAAAGGACTACAAAGGTTAGATTAGAAAGAAAAAAAAGAAAGAAACTCAAATGATGAACTAAGACTGTTAACACAATGCATTCAGATCTAAGTAGCAATTTAGTGGCATTATTACCATATCCAGATCCTGAGAGGGGCTGAAAAGGATGAATCAACAGGAGGTGTAGGTGTTTAGGTCCTCTAGGGATTTGGCTCTTCATCTTCCCTGAAATTAAGACTCATATTGACTATACAAGGAAATAATCTTCTGTTTATCTTAATCTTCACATTAGCTGATGATACTAGCAGCAGTACTGATGAAAATGTACCTGATGTAACACCACCACAGGAAACTAATGATCATAATGAATCCACTTGTTACTGAAGTATGAGGATGAAAGCACATACATCTGTTTAAAAACAAAACCAACCAAACAAAACCTAAAAGCAGATGATATTTTAACCCAAATCAGTGTTTCCATTATCAATTATTGATATATTTTCCTTTTCCCAAAAATTTTTCATAAATAATGTTTGAAAACTTCAGCTGTTGCCACTCCTCACTGTCACACCTCCACAGAGATTTCAAAAGCCATTCAGTTTCTACTAGTTCTAACTGTCATTGTGTGATGGCTGATTAATCTTTTTTCTTTCTTTTTTTTTGTCTAAAGACAATCAGTGGTTAACTGGCATATATTAGTTCCTGAAGCAGTTATTGCTCTGTTGGTCTTATCTGTAGAAATTTGTAACTTGACCATAAAGTATCACCTTTAAGCAATTTGGAAATAGAATTATTATTATTATTTACAGTATTCTGTTGAAGAATTTTAAGAACAAAAATAACACAAAAATGTTAGTGAACTTTTGACCTTCACAATTTCAGAGCAAGTGTTGCATTTTCTGTCTTAATCACAATATTGAAGTGTTGGGACATTGTTGAATTTTTAGACAACAGGGGAGAAAAAAACAAACCAAACCCTCAAGAGGAAGGATTTTTTTCACATAGCACACAAATACATTGTGAAACTCGTATTAGATATTGCAGAAGCCACATCAAAACAAAGCCACGTTAAAATGAAATAGCTTTAAAAGCAATTACATAAAATCATGGAAAAAAAGTGGTTTGGAAGTGTTAGACATTAATGCAGCAGGTAAAACCGCCAACTCAAGATGTAACACACGCATAGGAGACCTGCCACACATTGAACCTGTGTAGATACCAAAGAGAATTCATGCAAGTATCTTATCTCTAGGTGGAATGAGATAGATCAGCATTATTGTTTAAGAAGAAAGAGCTTTAGACTTTAAAAAGTTTTAGATATGCATACGCAAGTAATGAACTCACAGTTAGAAGAGTGTTGAGAAAGGCTAGAGTGCTGAAGCTGCAGTTGAGGATGTGTCCAACAGTGATTGAAGCAGAAAAGACATCTAGGTGCATGGAAAACAACTTAAAAGTTAAATCTACAGAGATGATAAAAAGTGGAAATTATCAAAGGTTACAGTAGGTGTAAACAATCTCACTGGACCAAAAAGAGATACAAGTGGAGGAAGGAAGAATCACACAGCAGCTGAAAATGTGGAATTCAACTGATTTACATACAGACAAAGGAGAAAGGTGCTTGCTGAGAGCGATGTACAGGTAGCTGATTTCAGAAACTGCCCCTTTTCTCCAGTAAGATGAGGATAATTGAAAATAATGGAAATGGCTGGTAGATCCCACATGGTGATTTCAAGAAGATGCTGAGAATCTGATGATGACAAGTCCATGAAACCAAGATTTCAAAGATCCCATAAATGGGGAATTATAAAATAAGACAGAGAAGAGGTAAGAAACACAGCTAGAAGAAAGAGAAAATAAACTAAAATGAAATGGGAATTTAGGAGGTACCATTGAAATTTTTTGTAGGCTATTGTAGAAATAGATAGGTGTGGTACCAAGAGTCCAGACATGAAATAACAAGCCTATGATGAAAGAAACTGATGACTTTGGTTCATTCCCCTTTCCCAAATAATGAAACTATTTATAAGGTAACTATCAACTTTACTCTGTTGTCTGAAAAAAAAATGTGACAAATTACTTTATTCCCTTTGTCTTAAAAGTATCAAGGAGGGAAAAAAAGAGTCAGGAAGAAACTCTCCATTAAAATACTCAAAACCTGTACACATAACATGAGAATGTGAAAGTAATAGATTCACTGTCTCTAGCAAAGGAAAGAATTAGGAAAAAAGAAAAAAAGAAAAAGAAAAAAAGAGAGACTTGTACACTCATGTATAGCAAAACCAGTAATGTAAATTGATGCTACCTGGTTACTATGTTATGAAGCATATTGTATTTCAGACTACTATCTGTATGTTAATTCAGGTCAAAAAACATATTTAAGGTATCTTATGTGATTCCTGGGCAAGCTTAGATAAATAAAGGATGAGCTGAGGTGTTTTTGATACTACAGATGTGTAAAAATCAAAGGAAAAGAGCTTCCATTCACTCCTTTGAGCTTTCAGAATGCCTCTAGGTCTTTCCATTAGAAGACAGAAGTCCCTTAGAAGGATCAGAAAATACTATTCCATTGGGAGCAATTTGATATCTTTAATACAGTTACTCTTTTCTCTTAAAAAAAAAAGCCACCACAAGACTTAGTGATGAACAAATGTAATGTAAAAATGTTTAACATAAAAGAAGCGTTTTAGATCTCTTAGCTTTGCAAAGTCAAGCACACAAGAAGTAGGTTTTATTTGAAATGTTGCAGATTATCTATCCATTTTGGCTATGTAAATAAGCACTCCAAAGGCTTGTTTGACTATAAAAGTAGTAAGAAAGAACACAAGCATTGCCCATGCCACTCCACAATGTTACAGAATACAGGCAGGCAGACAGAATTCAGGACACTGTTGAACACTGTTTAAACCAAGTCCTCTTTCATGTACAGAAGACACATGAAACAACTGCAAAGTGATCCACAGTTAGCATGTGTTTAAACAAAACCAAGATATATATATATTAAAGGAGGTTGTAGAGAGGTGGGCAATGGTATCTTCAGCCAAGTAACAGGACAAGGGGAAATGGCACAAAGCTGCACCAGGGCGGATTCAGATTAGATGTTCGGAAAAAAATTTTCACTAAAAGGGTTGTCAGGGCCTGGGCCAGGCTGCGCAGGGAGGGGTTGAGTCACCATCCCTGGATGTGTTTAAAAAAAGGGTAGACGAGGTACTCAGGGATATGGTTTAGCATACAACAGGAACAACTTGCTAGAGAGGTACAAAATAACCCATCTCCCCCTGAAATATTGCTCCCAAGGGAAAAAAAGAGTTGTTCTTAAATCCGGTGATTAGTTTAGCTCAAATACTTAAGGCTCACAGTTCAAGAACAGAAGGTATTTTAAAGACCCAAATCCACTCTGCTTTATAGCTATGGCAAAATTTTAAAATGCATTAAGAATTTAAAGTTTAAAATTTTTAAAAGGCTCATTGTAGTAAGGTACTGTTATTGCTTAATACCTACTTCACACATACCCAAGTCTTCAGGAAAAGGGAAGCCCTTGCTGAGGTTCCTCAGCAGACAAATAACACTATTACTACTAATTGATTCTCTTTACTTTCCTTCTTTTCCTCCACAACAGTGGGATAGTTCTGTTCTGAGATGTAAGAAGCAACCCTCTGAAGGTACTTTGCTGACAACAGCTGATTCAACATTACAGCTTTGCCTCTCCAGGGCTGCTACTGTTAGAGGGATTTCTGTCAGCTATCTAAAAATTAAATTTCTTACCTGAGGTTGCTACCCAACATCTTCTCTTTAAATAAAAGGAGTCAAAGCACCTTCAGTGGCTATGTCACCCTAAAATTAACCTTTATGAGGACCAAATTTTTGGCCAGCTGTTGAGAAATGCTGGATGTCAGGTTCCTGCAGGTTGTTTCCAAATTCGAAAGGGAGGGGAAGTCATCCAGAGGCACTCTCTTTCTCTGTCCTGTATGTGACTTGTTTTACTCACACCTGTCGATACAAATACAGAGGGTAGCTAACTGTACAAGACTGCAAGAAACTTCGGCCATAATTTTCTAGCAAATACATTACTGGGAGGAGATAAAGAGAGTTGCTCTAACTGAATTTAATTGGAATTAACTCCTGACTGTAGAACACCTATGAAACACTGTGCAGCCCTCTGAATGTCAATGAGACACCATTTACTGAGAGGTCACCTTCCTGTTGCCATAACTAACACAGCTAAAGCTGCACTGCACCTCTTCTCATGGCCTAACCCCAGTGGCTAGCTTTCAGTGTCATTAGAAAAACAAATCTTGACAAATACATGTATCCTTAGCACTCCCAGCTCCAACACTGAGTGTGGCATGAGCCACAGAGAGCTCGGGTGGGCACTGTTCTGAGGTGGGTGTGGGTAAGGAGCCATTATAAACACCTTGCTCTTCCCTGCGGTTTTAGTTTCCTTCCTTCTCCTTCCTTTGCTCTCTCCAAACAGTTCCCACTTGAAGCCTGGCATCAAATGGCCAAGAAATGGAATCTGAAAGCCCTAGTGCAGCTTGCAATTTTAACTGCTGCGGTGTTGAGTCGTGCCCACTGAAGTTGAGTAGGAAGGGAAACAGGAATTTCCCCTTCGAAACCTTGCTTTAGTGATCCTGCCACAACTGCACTTCAAAGCAAAGCTGTTCCTTCCCCTCCCAGGACCAGCTTCCACCCTCGGCAACTCTTCTGAGCAGCTGGGCTCATTAAAGCCCTAACAGCACAGGAAACGGCGCAAAGAACTAAATGAAGTTAAGCGCTTCATTTATTTATTTTGATGTATGAATTAAACAACATTGTCATAAATCTGGTAGCAAACCCTGGCCACATCAGAAAAAGAAGCCAGCAAACATTTCCGAGGGAAAATTGAAAGTCCTTTTAGTTCTCTAGATAACAATTCTTCTTTGTCAAAGCTCATCCCAAAATCTGCTTTACAACAGGCTGCTGATTTAGATCAAGGCAGAACTACAAAGAGGAAAATCCCTATGGAGAAGAGCCCAGATCCTTTTTAAAACAATTGGGTTCCAAAGTTGGACAATAGGCTAACAAAGTGATGCTACCTCTTTAAATAGGAGTTTTAACTCATCCCTCTCTAATTATTCATGTAAATTAAATTCTACAAGTGAAGAAAAATTCATAAAAGTCGTACTTATTCATCTCAGAGGGAGATCTGGCATATGAATAGTGCCCATAACCTCAGAAGGTGAAATGTAGAAAATATCACAGGCAACTCCCACTTCAAGTTAACTGAACCAAAAAAGGGAGAATCCTGATGTGAAGGAGACTTGAAGGAGATCCTCCCTAATCGCTTCTTAATAGACTCACAGCCCTGACACAGGAAACAAATCAGGAATTCTGAGGACATGTAATTGTTAATCACTCTCATTCACGATCAAATTCAGTAAGAACTTGGAAGCACAGACAATGAACTTTATCACACTGAAAAATAAGGCTTATTGCTATGGGTATTCACAGGCTTCTATACCACACTAAAGCAAAAGCTCCAGCCATGACAATTCCACTGTACTTCTGTAGTTATTTATTTGCCTCCAGTGAAGGGGGGGGGGGTGGAAATCATTATCAGTTGTAGTCAATATATTTCATAAGCAATTTCTTTTCTGTAGGATTTAGCAATACTAGATTTATAGTTCTAACCTGTTCAAAATACTTATTAGACTTTCAAAAGATGAAACAGGCTGAGCTTCTCTGGGAAAAGAAAAAAGATCATGAGAAAGAAATTGAATTAATAGCTCTTACCACACCACCACACTGTATTAATGAACATTGTGTCAGAATGACATTGCAACTTGGAAAACTGATATTTTTTTTTTCATATTTGCCTCCTAAAAAAAAGAACAATGGGGTTTGCAAACAGGATAGTAGTAAACAGCTAGAAGGTCTGTGGAATAAACCACATAATTTGCCACGAAAAATGGTTAAAAGAATGAGGAAAACTTCATCAAGTATAATTAGGTAGGTATTTATTCAGTGCCAAACCAACAGACCCATACATACCTCCTTTTCATTAAACCTTTCTGTCCAGAGGCATGAAAGAATATTGCACGAGGGCTTTCTCTGCCCAGAAAAGCTACATTAACAGAAGTGGTGCAACCCCTGGTGAGGTTTCCTGATGGTGTATGGTTTGTTGTTGCATTCTACTAAGCCTTTCCACTATAAATAGAGCTTATGCTGACAAAAGAGTGCTTTACTTAGTAAAACTTCCTAAGCCAGCTCTTCAAACAGGAACTCTAGCAGTGAAAGCAGGTTTATTGGTTTGGTTTTTTTTTTTCCTTTGGTTGTTGTTGCTCCCTCTACACTTCAGCTTCTGTCAAAATGGAAACACTGTGAAGAGTAAAAATCACATTCTGGTCAGCACAAAATAAAAGCCAAAGTTTCCAGTATAGCCTCCACCCCAGTGTTGAATGCACTTAGAATATAAACCTACATGCATGAGTTTACCAGCACAACTTCCCTTGTTACAGAGAGAAAAGAGACTGTCCTGTTACAGAACTTTTATATATAGAACTTTTATATATATGGAAAGAGATAAAAATACATATACATTCTGTGCACATATGGATATAAAAACATGCATGTATGCATGTAACTACATTTATAGTTAAATTGCATCGGTATATTAGCACAAAATAAAGATGACCCCTCCACCAGGTGATAGAGCAACACAGATTTCGAGGGGAAGCAGAGCCTTGTACAATACCAGAATTACAATGTTAGGCTGAGATGAAAGTTCCCAGAAACAGCTTTACCCTGTAATTGGGCCAGTTACTGGTTCCCCTTCAGTGAGTTTCCTGACAGGAGCCCCTATCCTCAGAAGGTTTGCTGCTTACAATTGCCTGCTTCAGCCTCTCCCTGCATCTAATTGCCGGCTCTCTTGTGTTGCAGATGGAAAGGCTGATTGCCAGGTGTGAGGGATGGGAAGGATTTTTCCCATACCAACGATCCTGCTCTGTGTAGTTTTAGGTTTTTTCTGCCTTCTACTCAGCGTCCAGCAGGCCTGTGTTTTGTTGGTATTTAAATGAGCATTCCTGCAACCGTGGGCATCTCTGCTGTGTGTGGAGGTTGGGAGGGCCCTAAGGGCTCTGCAACCTGATAGAACACCTGCAGGCAAATCCTGAGCATATATATATTTATATACATATAAAATGGAATGCGTAGATGTATATGTGTAACATATATATATATATAAGGAAATAAAAGGTTTCTGTCTCGCTGTGTCTCCTGTCTCAGAAGAGTCCCCTGTGACAGATCAAAGGTAGTATGGCTGTTTCTATATACCATGTTGAAGTTATTATTCCCAAGAGAGATCCAGCTTTGCCAGCAACATTAGCTGGTTTTACCCCAGGGAGATAAACAGCTGTTATATACAGCTACAGCATCCTCATTTAGCCAAGCAGCACGTCTCTTACCAGGTACATACTCAGGGCTGGCTCTGCTCACACAACTGCGCCTTAGTAACACTATTCTTTTGGAATTTGGGGGGATATTGAAGATTTTTCAGTGACAGTGCTGTTCTGAACTCATTTTTGGAAGGTTTATGTAGGTTGCTTTTTGTTCTGTAGAGCTTTGAGGTGTAACTCCATACAGAGACTGGGAGGTCATGCCAGAGCATATCTCCCTTGTGGAGCCTGGGTGCTTGCTGTTCTTTGGAATCTAGCAGAAACTTGTACAAAATCCCCAAAAGGTTACTAGGGAGGTGCTGAAATTCCCCTCCCTACACTTAATATAGTTAATAGGGTGTCCAAAATTCTTTCAGAATCAGGCCAAACATGTCCAGTAGTATCAAAATTAATACGATGTACTTTCCCAGCACAGAGATAAGCAGTATTTCAGAGAGGTCAACAATGTAGAAAATAATGAAATTATCTCTGGTGCAGCTATACAGTTAACCACAAAACTTCATAAAATTTTCTTTATCTGTACCATGCATCTTAAGTTTCTATTGCATGGACTTATTCTAGCATATTTAGAAGAGAGATCAAAACTGGCCTTACAGCTCAAAGCTAGTTACAAACTTAACTATGAAGAGACTAGTGTCTCTCCATAATTAGCCCATCAAACAGGGAATGTACTTGTCAGCCACTGAATGCATATACAATTATTCAGCAATGTTTAAAGGAGTAAAGGAATAAACATGATCAAAGAGCATCCAAGAATTAGGAATATATCATTTTAATCTCTGAAAATTGCACTACATATCAAATGCATGACAAATAGAATAAATAACAGACAAACCTGATTTATAAAGTTTGAATACCACCTAGGGGTTATGGTGATATTATGCAGCTAAAAAGAACCAGATTTTAAGATAAAATTCCCCCCTCAAAATTCACCAATTTTTATTTTCTACACCGCTGAAAAGTACATTGGAACGAACCTCACAGCCTTGTCTTTCACAGACCCACGCAGCTCGTGTCTGAGTTTTTCATGAGCTGTTCACATCCCACAGATGGGATTTCTAAACAGCTGTGGGAAGCCATAACTTATCCTTGTAATTATAATGATTTGGTTGTCTCCACAGTCCTTCATGGGTATTTTTGGTTGATCTTAAAACTATAGCTGCTCATCCTCATAGCTGAAACTTACCTGCAGTTAACAGAGTCCCTTCCAGGTGTTATAGGTGCACACAAAATGTGAGTGATTTCTGCTCTGTGGTTGATAGTACAGGGTAAGCAGTTCTCAAACCTCCCAGTCATCACCTGCTCCAAGTGCTCGTACCTCTGCACAGGTAGGATAAGCTGGGGCAGTCTCCATGGGCCCATTTCCTTAGAGCTGCACTGGTTCCTGGCTCACACTACACAGCATCAGTCTCTAACATCTATGAAGATGTGAAAGACTCTCACAGCAATTTTCTTTCCTATCAGGTGTTTGGATCTTGAGCTGTTCAGTTGTGTTGGATCAGCTATGGTGTATTGACACCAAGATACATAGGTATTTTTTCAGGTCACAGAAATCTAGAAAGAACAAAGAGAAGAATCCTTGATGGAGTCCAGTTCGGAAGCAGAAACACTGGCACACTCTTTACGTTTGTTCTTATTTAAGTTAAAGCAAAACAACCAGCAGGTGAAGATCAAGTCTCAACTCTGCCTCATTTTTCTATCATCTCATGCTAAGATAAGGTTGTGACTGTCACCCATCTCTATTCCTACTTGAGGTGGCATGAAGCAGCTCAAAATCGGGTTTGTACTGCACCTCTCCAGGTGGCAGTATGAATAGGCCGCTAGTTTTAGGGAAGGGCCCATGCAGCAAGACAAGACAATGTAGACAGGACAATAGGATGGAATGGTGCAGCCTCTGCATGGTGACATTAACAAGTTTTACACATCCTTGGATATTCTGTGTGAGCTACTGTGGAGCAAAACTGCATACAAAGATTCATATGAATGAAAGTCTGCCCTTAAGATAAAATATGCTGACAAATTGCCACATAAAGCATGTCTGCCTCTTCTTACTAATACAGTTGAGCAATGGGACCCCGATTCAGTCAGAGCCTTTCAGGTGAATCTTTCTAAGCCCTTTTTGAGTGAGTCCAGAGGAGGTTCCACAAAAATGATCAGAGGGCTGGAGCATGTCTTCTACGAAGACAGGCTGAGAGAGTTGGGCTTGTTCAGCCTGGTGAAGAGAAGGCTCAGAGGAGACCTTATAGCAGCCTTCCAGTACTTGAAGGGGGCATACAGGAAAGATGGAGAGGGACTCTTTATCAGAGAGTGTAGTTTAATAAAACCACTGAAAATGACACAGAATAGAAATGAAAGGGTTGATAAACCACCATTATCCTTGCCAACTGGAGGGATGAGTTATTTTCTTTGGGCTTGTACTTTGTCCAGCAGCCTTTCTATTGCAGCAGGCCCTGAATGACTCCCCAGGTCCTTGGGAAAAGTCTTGGGGAAGGGGGGTCCCCCTTCAGCACTCTGGCTGCATGTCAGCTTCCCGCTCTCTGTGGGCACTCCCCATCCCCAGTACCCTGTGGGCTCCCTCCTCACAGGACCTCTTCCTCCCTGCCTGCCCATGGCAGCACCCAATAAACTTTTCCCACCGCTTGCTCCCCAGGATGAATCAAGCTCTCCCCTTCCTTTAGACAGCTTCCTGCAACTCCTGTGCATCCACCAAAACAAAGAAAGAGGCGCTTTCTATTTGGCTGCCTCTCTTGGCTCCTTCTTTAAAAAGAAGATGACATACACTGATGAAAAACTAGCAAGTAAACACATAACCCAGATGCCATCTATCACAGGTTTCCCTATCCCCAAGTAACTGACAACTCAGCTTTATTCCCTCTCCTGCCCTGTAGCTCACGGTGTGCCTCAAAGCTCGCTGAAAACAGGTATTGATCCAAGACTCTGCAAGGATAGAGCCTTTTGAGCAGCTTTGTACCATCATTTTTCCTGAGGATCTGAACGTATAGAAAGGCTGGGTCATCTCGGAGGGAGCCTGGACTTAGCCCTGGGCAGGCGCAGGAGTGGCAGTGTCTGAACTGAATACACCCAGGACATGATCTCTCTGCAGACTCACTGGCATGAAACATTTGCTCCCTGCAAAGGTATATTTTTTATTGCTCAGCCACTCTCAACTAGATTAAGGGGTTTTTTTTATTACCTTCATCAACTTAGTATCTGTCACTTTCAATTATACCAACTCATATTTAAGAATAATGCTAATTATTTTAATGTGTTTGCTGTAAATCTAGCCTATGCTAACGGCTATAATGCAAATCATTTGTGACTTGAATCTTGAATTGTAATTACAAAAATGCTTTGTATTGTTTGCATTGCTGTAGTGTTCAAAAACCAATGAGGATTGGGATGTGACTTTAGGAGGATTACATCAGACACATAAGAAAGCTGGCTTCCTGTCTCAACTACTTCCCAAATAAAATGAATTAAAAAAAAAAGAGATTAAGAAATGGATTGAAATTATGACAGGTCCCGAATTGTTGTTTCAGACATCTCTTCTATCAGATATGCAACATTAAACAAGGAAAAGGAAAAACCATTAACAAGAAACAGTTAATACAGATAATTTTCATAATGGTTTCTTTTTTTTCTAAATAAATATATATAATGTACAACTAAGAATTCTCGGCATCAGCTCACTTCTAGAGTGCAGGGGCATAGACAGGAGACATTTCATATACATTTCATAGAATACAAAGGTTTGATTTTAGAACAAAAAAGATAAAACAAACCAAGGTGGGGTTTTTTTCTGATTTTCCAAAGGTATTTTAATCTAGCCTTTACTTTTTCAGCTTTCAAGTTTCAAATATAAAATATTACTCCCTGGGTTAAAAAGGGATAAAAGGAATAAAATTTGTCTTCTAAGGAAAAAGATATTGCAGCCAATTTGTAGGGAGATTAATAGTTTGTGCAGTCACACTGGATTCTCAGAATGAGGCAAATGGAGAACTAAACATATATCAGTTATTTACAAGCTGGAAGATACTACAATTAAGAATGAGGTACCAGTGACACCAAGTCACAAAATGGCCCTAATACGACTAGAATTGTTCTATGATGTTTTAATGGCTGGGTTACAGAAAAGTGCTGTTAGAAGAAGATTTCTATACAATGTTAAACCCTCAAAAAGAAGTAGTCAACAAGAAATAGGTGGCTATGGATAGGATTTTGTTGAGAAATTAAATGCTGAAGCAAGTGGCATAAGGGCTCTGCTTTCCCTACTCGTGGCCTCACCCAGCTGAGCAACTCACATCTATGGCTTGGTCCAGGAGCTGCACTCTGGTTCGTGCCATTGTCATTTTGTTCACACATTTTGATTTAAAGACTGATTATCAGTGATGCATTGGGAATCACGAGCAAGCCCTTCTCATCTAAGGCTGTTTCCAGTCTGTCAACCTGTGGTACCTGTTAGACTACAGGGACCTGTTGCCTTGCTACAGGCCAGATGATTATTAAGCTATTTTCTGCAAACTCCAATTGGAAAGCAGTAGAAAATTCCCGCCCTGCCTTATTTTTAGCATGAATGGTGAGGATGGGTGGTTATACCTGGCCAAAAGCTAACAGAAGGTGCTGATTTCATTTTCCAAAGTGTATGAAGGCACTGGACCTGAAATTATCTGAGCGAATGTGTCAGTGAGTAGCTGCTGTTAACCAACAGAGAGGCAACCTGACTTACTGTTTTGCAACAAGCTTAAATGATAAATGAAACCCAAACCAAGACCCCAATCTGCAATCTTCATGCAAGAAAAATAGAAAATAAGTCGCCTTTTGATATGTGAAGCAATAAAACAGTGTTTCTCTATTTGTCACAATTACCAAGGGACGTACTTTTGGGTAGGGCATGCTTCTGTATAGCTATATTATTGTTCCCAAGCATGTTTGATGTGTTGTGATGGAATCAATATTACAGGAAATCTCTTTTTTTTGCTGTTCTTAAAAAAGTAAAAAAAGCCTTCTTCTGTACAGAGACACTCATCATGCTGATATGCATCTCAGGTAGATACCCCTACACTTTTATTGTCTGTAAAAGATCTCATCCACTGATTATTCAAAAGCCACACTACTTTTGACATAAGAGTTATTGAAAATGTTTAAGTCTTCTTTCAAAATTACAGTGTGTGGCTTAACTTTCCATGCTGCACTTAGAGTCCCTAACCTGAAAGACAATCCTGACCTTGCTTATAGGTATCTTGGGTAAAGAAATATCAAGCAAATGCTTTCGATGGAGTCTTTAAGCATGTCACTTGACCAAGAACTACAGTCACTGGGACCTCAGGGAAATCTTGCTGCCCACAGAGGAGAAGGGAAGAATAGGTAAAATATCCTGTAGAAACAATATGGAAAATTTTTCAGGTGTTTGGCACTGAATTTTTTATATTGGTGTGGTTCAAGGTGTCTTTTCAAGGCAGATGACCATGATGCCAATATTCACTTCCACCAATATAGAAGGGGAAGGAGGAAAGTCAGTAGGGATTACTGCTGGTAACTCCAGTTTGAACTGAGCATTGATGACAGATATTTCTTGCCATTCTGATCAAGACGGGAAACGCCTGAGTTGCAGACCTGAATCTCCCCAAGTGATGGTTACCCAGCACATTATCTTCCCCTCCAAAGCTCTACCATGCAGCAGAAGTCTTTTTGACAAAATATCCCTAGCAACTTTGCTATTCCTTGTAGCTACAAACTGTAGTGACCTTGGAAAAGTTGCTGTTTTATTGAACTGTTCTCACCCTACAGAACATTTGTGCTCAGTCACTGTGTCCTTGATTCAGCCTTAGAAGAGATGGAGCAGTAACCTCCATCCTATGCCTCCTGAGAGTACTCGTCCATGCACTTGCAAAGCAATGTGTTCACCTAGGTATCTCCCAAACACACACCATGCAGGAGGCAAAAAGGTGCTGAAATATATTCCAGATAGTTTGCATCGTACCATCCTGTGGTCATTGGTAATTTTCCACAGAACTTAAAACAGAAATTTCAATTTCTATTGAAAATAGAACTTAAGATGAACTTAAAATAGACATTTCAGGGTTCAATCCATAAATACGTGGCATTTCTATTTATTTCCATTCATTTTACAAACCAGTTTAAAGCCACTATTATGATCTTCCACTCCAGGATAACATTTTTAAAAATTAAAAAAAATAAAATAAAATATTCCCTGGGACTGCTTTACAGGACTTCTTCTCTTTTCCCTCATTCCTTCCCCCCTCACTCTCTTTTCTGTTCCCACTAACACATCACTACTAGGGTGTATGTAGATGGGTTTTCTACATCTCCCATACGCCTTTTGTTTCTTTCCCCCACAGCCAACCAGCCTGTGAGACTAATTCTGTTCCTAGACCAACAATAAATTACTGGAGTAATTAATCTTGTTTCAAATTCTGGCCATCTGTACAGAATCTCAAAAGACAGGTGCTTAAAATTATCTTTGAGAATACCTGTGGAAAAATACTGATCATCCAGCTATTTGCATACCTACGGCATTAAACACAGAGGGGGGAGCTTTGAAAATTCTGGCATAGATTTCAATGCTTTCTGCAATAATCTGAGATAAAATGCATGGTGTGTGTGCTTCAAAACTCCGCTTCAAACACTCGTGCCAGCAAAATGCTACCATTTTAATTCTGAGCTAACAGTGGATCACCTGCTGAGTCCAATGTTAGGTCTAAAGTTTTCTGTCATTTAAAGGCAGTCTTCTGACTTAAATATAAAATCAGTGGCTTACACAGTGAATCATTATAAATCTCTTGCAAGCTTTTAAATCAATCAGTCAAGCTTAGAAAGCAGTGATTTGGAGAATCACAGCTCTGAGGCTTTGGGGCCTTTTTGTGCAAGGGTAATAAAAGTAAATGATTTTGTAGCTTTTAGGAATAGTGGTTCGTTTGCTTTTTACCTCCCAAGGAGTACCCAGGTTTGACTAAGTAAGTTTACCACAATATTTAAAGAAAAAAAAAAGTAATCCATTGCTTAATACTATTTTTAAACTCTAAAAGAGAGAATAATACACACGGAGACAAAAAGCTCATCTAATCTGTTTAATCATAAAACTCAGTCTAAAAAGATCCTTTACTCAGAAGATAAATTTCTTTTTTGGCTAATAACAAAGATTGAAAACTGCAAATGCTTTTCAGTGCAAAGGTAGCATTTTCCATAAATGCAACATTATTTTCAGATGATCATAAATTTGGTGGAGCTGAATCATGAAGCTGTAATTTTCTGTGCCTCTGTCTGGCTATAGCTTGTTTGTTGGAGAGGAAGAAGCAATTCAGCAGAGGACTTTGGAAATTTGTCAGAAAAAAAGATTAGAGAAAATTTTTTATTCACAAAGACTATAGTTGACTCCATACATCTTCCCAGTCAGGTAGGGACTATTTGCCATCGATTGTACTTTTTAGTTACCTTCTTAACCCATAGTGTTGGATGAAAAATGCATCTTTTGTGTTTGATTTGCTCTGTCTCTGCATACTCTAGTGTGTGTTTGCACATATATTTATGTATATGCATACATTATTTACATATGTATATGTGCATACATATTCAAAGAATATATGTAGATAGATAGATGTGTGTATTTTTTTCATTTTCTTTTTTTTTTCTGTTACGAAATTATGCCTAAGCAGCAGAAAGGATGGCTGTCTGTTCCTTTTGCTCTAGCATCTCCACTGTTGCAGAGGTGAAACTTCTAGAAAGAGAGGGCTGCACCTTTACTGAGAATGAGATTTATTTCCTGGAAAATAAAGGAGGTGGACATGGGAAGACACAGGGACATGCAGCATGGCTTGGGAGGCTCCTGAAGGAGAAAAGGATCTGGTTGCAGGGGGAGGATGGCAGAATATGCAGTCGAGCCTTAGGTGTGACAGAAGGCAGGAGATTTTTGCCTGTGACCAGAGAGGCTGGATGGAGCTTGCATAGCCTTGTGAGATAATGAAACTTGCCACTCCAGAAAGCCAGGATGGGAAAAAATAAGAATCAAGAGAAGTTATTTATTTTCAGGGTTTTTTTTTTTTTCAGTGCCACTGAATACAGTAAGGACAGAATGATTTTGTGGGGGTATCAACATTATATATTTTAATCAAACTGAGTTTTACTGACTGGAAGCCCAGAATTACATAGAATCACAGAATCATATAATGTGCTAGGTTGGAAGGGACCTTTAAAGCTCACCTAGTGCAACCCCCCTGCAATAAGAAGGGACATCTTCACCAGATCATGTCTCTCAGAACCCCCATCAAGCCTGACCTTGAATATCTCCAGCGACCGGGCCTCAACTATCTCTCAGAGCAACCTGTTCCACTTATCTACCACCCTCATATTGAAGATTTTTTTCCTAATATCCAACCTAAATGTCCCCTTTTACAGTTTGAAACCACTCCTCCTCCTGTTGCTCCATGCCCTTGTGAACAGTTGTTCCCCAGCTTTTCTGATAGGTACTAAAAGGTCCCCCTGGAGCCTTGCTTTTCTTCAGGCTGAACAAGCCCAACTCTCTCAGCCTGTCTTCACAGGAGAGGTGCTTCAGCCCTTTGATCATTTTTGTGGCCTTCCTCTGGACATGCTCCAACAGGTCCATATCCTTCTTGTTTTGAGGGCCCCAGGTGAGGTCTCACCAGAGCAGGGTAGAGGGGCCAAATCACCTCTCTTGGTCTGCTGAACACACTTCTTTTGATGCAGCACAGGATGTGGTTGGCTCACATCCAGTTTCTCATCCATGAGTGCTTCCAAGTCCTTTTCCTCAGGGCTGCTTTCAAGCACATCTTCTCCTAACCTGTACGGATAATGGGAGTTGTCCTGACCTAGATGCAGGACCCTGCACTTGGCTTTGTTGAAACTCATGAGGTTTACCTGGGCCCAAGTCTCCAGCATCACTGCATTTTGTCCCTACCACAAGTACCTGGATGAAACACAGAATCACAGAACATTACAAGTTGGAAGGGACCTCGAAAGATCACCTGGTCCAACCCCCCTGCCTGAGCAGAATCTCCTAGACTAAATCACACAGAATTCAGGTTCTGCTGCCCCCCACATCCAAGGGCTTGTTCCCTGCTTTGGGATCTGCACCTGTCCCTCAGTCACTGACAGAGCTATCTGCTGTGCTGCAGTCTCCTCAAGCTAGGTGGCCAGCTGGCTCTCTGTAATACAAAAGAAGGAAGAGAGAGAGACTTTAAGCATCAGTGAGTCATTTCCTTCCCATCAACAATACAAAGTAACTTTGGCTGTGGACCTGGAGGACTATGCTCTGTGCCACATTCCTAACTCAATGCTGTGTTTCAAAAGGGAAAGAGGCACCCAGAACAAGAAATGAGAGATAATTGCTTGATATTCACTGTGATTTCTCCTGATGTGGTGGTTGTGACTGTGTGAGGAAACCAGGGAGCAGCCCGTCATTACAGCACAGGAGAAGCCACATGTAATCGGCACAATATTCCATCTGTTTGAGTCATCTGCCTTTGATAGCATCTACTGCTGGTTAAATCAAGTCATAAACTCACTAACAGACAGTTACAAAATTTCCCCTGGAAAGCAAGTTTTTCTGCCACCTCTGATGACTTGTACTTCACACTATAAATGGGTAGAGACAGACACTCTGAAATTATTTTATCAAACACAACAGCGTGCACAGTCGCTTTGTGCAACAGCACTTTTAAGTTATATTCTTACAACGGATACCAGGCCCTTGGTCCCCATCATCTCTTACCATAATGAGTTTCACATATTAATTATGCATTGTGTAAAAGAACATTTCCTTTGATCTATTTTAAATGTTGCTCTTTGACTGCATGGAGAGCTCTTTCGTCCTTGCATGAAGGGGGAATAGGGGGAGGGGGGTAGCAGCCAGCCCCTCACGTATATTTCTGTTGGCTTCAGTGGGATTGGGAAGAGTTTAGCCCCCTAAAATAAAACAGGCTAACTGTGTGATGTCTTGTGGATTTAGGAGCCCAAATTTACATATTCTGTGTTAAAACAATGCTACAGTTAAAAATAACTAATCATTTGCTTTAGCAATGACTGGGCCCCTCTTGCTTTCACATCAGAATCAGAGGCTGTTCTTATTAATATTACCATGTTGCTTAAGTTATGCATGAAATTTATCATGTAAATAATATAAAACCTACTTTTTGCACAGTGGGTGGACCCAAGATAAACCCTATGTAGCTGATGAAAAGAATATCTTTGGGTTTGGTCATCTTCAGATCAGACCTAAGGTTCATTTTGTTCCTAACACACACTTTGTTCCAGCAAATTTTGCTTGTAATTCCCTGAGCTTTGTGCTTTTTAGTCTATGGTACCACATTAACATACTTTTATTGAATTATATTTCTCATTCATGTTAAACTGAAAAAAAATTAAGAGCTTGCAGCAAGCTAAATTCAGGTAGATATAACATCATAGGAGCAGTGTTTGAATAGAAACATGAATCAGGTAATAAATAGCTCTCTTTGATCATTGTTTTTAAAATCTCTTGAACCATACTTTGATTAGTTCTATTTAATATTTAACATCTGGTTAGTCAATTTCAATCTGCAACGAGCGCTGCTGGAAA
This sequence comes from Gallinula chloropus, assembly GCF_964237585.1. Lineage (NCBI taxonomy): Eukaryota > Metazoa > Chordata > Aves > Gruiformes > Rallidae > Gallinula > Gallinula chloropus. The sequence goes on along the minus strand of NC_140085.1, from coordinate 170,374,498 downwards.
AATTCTATGCTGACTAAATACATTTATAATACTACAAAGCTGACATGTAATTGATTTTAGTTCCCATAAAAGGATTATGTTAACTTTTCTTAATCCATATATTAGGGTTTCGTGAAGTCCAGTGAATTCACACCAGGGATACTAAGTGTTTATTCCTTATCAATATTTTATGTAAAAATGATAGGATTATATTTTAGACTAAGTACTGCTTGCTTGTTCTTCAACTGGAAAACAGCTAAAATGCAGAAAATATTACAGTGCTGCTGTAGCATTGGCACAGTGAAGGACTATTTGGTGTTTTCTTTTTTTATTTTAGACAAATAAGATCATACTGCACTGAATTTTGGTATGGTTACAAACTACCAAAGGTCATTTCTCCTTCTGCTAAAAGGGTATGATAGATGTAATTTTTTAAAATTTTCATAATTAAACAGGAAGTATCAGACTATGACCTAGTTAAAGGCTTGATTTAACAAACATAGTATTTTGGTTTAATGGGAGTTTAGGAAGTCATGAAAACTGACAGTAGCCAGTGATGCTGCCAGTAACCAGTTGCCCAACATTAACTCAGGTAATTTGGTAGTCCTGTTTATCTCCAGCCTAACAGAACAACTAGTACATTAAAACTAAATGCAATGCCCTTACATGCTTTAAACAAATGCATAGTTAATAAATAAAATGTAAGGTCCTTGCTTACCTGTGGAGATTTTATTTTATGTCAATTTCCCTGCTTAATTGATCAAGACCATGTGCAGCGCTGTGCACAACTACAAGTAGAAGTATGAAATCAGACAGTGCTAGTTGCTAAGGACTACATCTCCCCTTTTGTTACAGTAAACCCATCCCTAATGTAGACTAGTAAATCAAAAGTGTTTTGACCCAAATACTTGCCTTAAAGCGAGGAACCAAACAGTATCCACCTCACTACGTAATATTGGGTGAGGAACCAATGCTTTACTCTAAGGCCAAGCACCATGGACTGCTTAGACTTTCCTTTGCTCATAAGGTATCCCATTATATTTTCCTAGGTATTCCTTTAGATTAAGACTAGTTTAAAGAAGTGTTTTACACTCTGAGGGATTTGCTGAAGACAGACCTATGTATGTTCAATATGAACCTCTCAGTCACGAACCAGGCTGTCAGTTCACACAAGGTGATAGTACCTTTGACCTTTATGAAGCAAGGGTGGCTAGATGACTTCATTGACGTGCTCGAGTATACATGGACTTTCAAGCACTAAATAATAGTCACATACCTCCTTTTCTTGGATTTTCTCTCCATTAGAGACCTTCAAAAGACTTTTTTTTTTACAAATCTTTCCCTATATGTCTCTTACAGGGAAGAACCTGGCTTCTGCTTGAGATCAAGAAATGAATTTCTGAGGCAGAAATTTACTAAGCAATAAGGACAATCAAAAAATTAGTGTCGCCAACAATCATATATCCTATTTTATGCTTCCATAACTCATCTCCCTCTGTTCTTTTATCTTCACTAGAATGCAGATTTACAGTGTAATAGTAATATTTACACGAACTAGTACGCAACTGCACTTTAAACTGCTCGTTAATGCAAGTCCTCCCTCACCCTCAAACTACTTACCACTAATAAAAAAGGAAAGTCTTTCACTTTAGTTTGTCCAGAGCATCCAGAAGATCTCTCTGCTTAATACATAAGCAACAATTTAAACATTTGGACCTCACACAAATGAGTTTTACAGGGAAAAGACCCAAATGTCAATTCCATTATGCTAACTGCAATACATAAAATTCACATTATTTGTCGTATTAAAAACATCTGAGAAACACTGAGGCATTTGTTTTGGAACCAGGAGCCTTCAGCCCTGAAAACAGTGCATAATAATTGAAAGATTTTATTTGTTAGCAGCAATGCTGCATTGCTAGCTTTGAACACTTCTTTTTCAAAGTTAGCATGTGGCATATAAATGATACATGACTTTGGGGTGTATTTCCATGAAAAACCTAGTCTACTCTCTGTTCTGCCTATGAAAGATCATCCCATTATATGATTAGACAATTGAAATATGTCCCTACACATCGTTCACCTACTAACATTATCCTCCTCACAAGTCTGTAGTATAAGGTATGGACAAATTTCTGTCAGTTTTACAGAATCTCTCCAAAAAACCAGTCTGAGCAGAGCTGATGTCGTTGCTGTCTAAGGTACCTGAGCTCTCCGCAGAAAGTCCTTCACCTGCAAAAAATAGACCATGATCTGACAGCAGACCCCTAGCTGGGATATTTAAATCTTAAGTAAGTGGTCAGTTAAGTGCCTGCAGAAGCAAAAGGACAGATAGCATATTTGGTATGCTAATAGAAACCTATTTACTGGAGGAAGTGACAAAAACATCAATCAAATCAGAAAGGGCTATTAAGAACTGTTAACTCCCTTTCAGATGAGCAATGATTTCCATTGGGAAGTAAATAAATATTCATGACAGGGAGCAGTGACAGAAATTTCACCAAAATTACATTCTGGCAATGCTTCTGTACCAGACAAATCTGTAGGAGAGGTGGTTGGCCTGTGTTTTAGAAGGGGATTGGATATTTAGAGAACTCTACACAAGTCACAGAAATTTCTGTTTCTATATTTTTATCTCAGAAATCTGCTATAGATGTTCTGTTTCAATATCGTCCAGTTAGCAATCCAAAACGGAGATTTTAAGTCATTTAAAGGCCACTTTGATGTCATTAGATGCCCCCATCTCCTCATACTTGTTTTTGTATCTTCTCCCCACCCCAATTTTTTTTTCAACATTAAAAAATCTTGCAAAAAATTAATAGTGGGTCCTAATATTCCACATCATTTGAAAACAAGATTTGAGCTTTCTTATACAGATAATTCTGCCTACAGAGCCCTTAATTTATCAATAATATAAAATCAGAAGGGTCATTATGCATTTACAATATCACAGAACCAGATCTGAAAAGAAATACCTGCTGGCTTTTCCTTTGGTGTGAAAGAAAAAAGCCTTTATCTTCTATTTCCTCCTTTATGGTGACAGGTAGAAAGGTAAATTCTAGCTTCATCTACCCCCTTTCCACCTGTTCAGGAAAAGAATACTTTTGTCCTTTTTTAAGAAAAAAAATTTAAAAATCAATGCAGGTTAATAAATATAACAGCTCACGATACATTACTGTGTTAGCAATGTAACCTAAAATTAAATAACCTACTTACAAATATGGCAGCCTTCCATGCCAAGTTTCAGCCTGGAGCAAATTTTTATGGTTAAGTTATGAACCTCTAAAATACTGACATGTCCTTAATACAGTATCCTAAATGTCTCCATCTTTACACTTGCTTCTTTTTTGATACCAATTAAAGGATATTTTTTCAGATAGCTTTTGCAGATCGGTTACTTGCGTGGAGTTATTTGGTAAGAATAAATGCTTGCCCCTTTATCTCAGTGCATGGAAGAAGAGATATTTGCATAGAAAATACTTTGCCTGAGATCTTCAGTGGAAAGAGGAAAAAGATATCCTGGCTCATTTCCTTAAAAGCCCTCTCCTTTATCAAGATTGCATGTCAAAATCACAGGAGGAAGAGATTTCTCCACTTGTCTCTGCTGAGCAGGTTAGCAATTTGAGGAGTAGGCTTTTTGTGGGGATTTTTCTGAGAAGATTCACCGATCTTGTAAAGGGTTTGGGGGATATTTTGTTGTGCATTTTTCCCTTCCTAAATGCATCATAGTGGTCCAGATGTAGATCATTAAGACTAGGACCAAAAAGGTTAAAATATCTTTAAAGGTTAAAATATCTTTAAATCTTACTTGTGTATAGTGAGGGTCTGGGACTTGGCAAGGACAAAGATAAGATTAAGGAGGAAGCTGGTGAAAGAAAAAAGGGTTCAGCACCAAGGGTTCAATGCCATTCAGTCACTCAAGTTAGGCATCAAGTCACCTGAGATACCCCGAGGAATCTAGGAAAGCTTGCAGGGCTGACAGGCATGACACACAACTTATGGGAAGTCCAGGCTGGATTGGCAGGTGGAGACTAACCAGAAAACCCAAGTTGCCTCAAGTGACAGCAGTCACCCTCTCAGGTAGCTAAATTATGCTTGGAGGGTGGGATTCAGTTTGAGATCAGATCTTCCATATGTCGGTGTCGATGTGTAGGTGTCTCCACCGAAACTAGGAGAGTAATTCATCTTAGTCTAAATGTCAGTGTCCAGTGCCATTTGAACCGGTGCCTCTGGGTTGGAAGAAACAGCTGCTGTCCCAGAGGTGCTCGGGTCTCCCATGGGTCTTATGTCACTTTTTCCAGCCCTGTGTGCATGTCAAGGGTGTCTCAAATGGCATAAGACACTTCTTTTCAGACAGTTGACTTCCATCCTAGATGTTGGAGGTCTCTTTACAGTCAATACAGGTGTAGTACATAGAAACTAGAGAGCTATTTGGCTTACTTTCAAAGACAAATTCAGAAATTCAGTTGCCTAAAAAAAGGCACTTGTGGCCATTTCAGAGATCCTCATGAATCTGAGACATCCTCTCAAGACTGGTAGATCTGACACAGAATTTTTGAGAGACCTGTAACCTCCTGTGGCCACAACTGGAATTACACTAAATTCTAACATGGCAGTATAAACATATTTTTAGTTATAAATCTCACCATAAACCTTTGAGTACAGTGGTAGCCTAGACACCACACCCTGTGGACACCATAGGAGTGGCTCAGCTGCCTATGCATAGCCACCCAGTCCCTTTTGAGGTGCCTTCAGTATGTTGGGCATCAACATGGGGCTGACAGAAATGACAGAACCTGTGGGAAACCCAGATCCTTCTGGCACAGCTGCTGGAGTCCAAGTTCTCAGGTAAAGCGAGGATATTACAGGTAAATGCACACCAATCTGGGGGCAGCTTGGTCTTAAATATCTTCAGGTTGTTAAGAATTTACTTCTTTTTCTTCTTCTTTTTTTATGTCTGCAAGAATAAAAGCAAGGTAAGAGCAGGGTAACTGAATCTTAGAGACAAGAATCACCTTGAACACTGATTATGGCAGGGAGGCTATGGAGTGGGAGTTCAAGAAAATCTCTGCTTCTCAGATGTGGAGGTGAAGAGGTACTAACTGCAGTCCTTTCAGTAAAGTTGAGAATTACTGAGTACCTCAACCCATTTTAAAAATTCAACCTCAAATGTGTGCTTCTTTTTGTGTGTGCATTCTAGCCAGCAACTGGCATGTGCATGGGGATATATATTCAAGCTCAGCTGTGGCAACTGCACAAAATACTACAAATTTAATTTGGATGACAGCCTAACACAAATTTTGTTGTAGCATCATCACACTTCAGTTAAAATCTGCACCACACATGCAAGTCCTTAAAGGTATGAACCAAAGCACTTGCATTTGCAGTGGTATGATCAGCTCTGCCCTGAAAACTGGCAGTCTTTCCATGCTGACCATCAATTTGCTGTTCATTAGCATCATTACTGTCTCAGTATGGTTACCAAATATGTAATGTATCTGTATGTAATTACATCACTGCTGTTTGTCTTATCGTAATGGACAAATAGGCAGATTCAAGTGCTACCATCTGATCTCCTTTGTATCCATTTCTGTTTGGTAAAAGGATGTTACTTGGAAGAAGGCACCTCGTCTCATGTCTGTTTAAGGTCCTTATCTATGTTCACTTTCAGGCAAGGGATAGAGTTACTTGACATCAGCTAAACATCAATACCATGTCACAAAACAGTGTTTCTAATCGTGATGCTGCATTAGACTAGTATAAAAAGTTCCATGCATTTCTTTGAACAATACATCATCAAAGCTCTGAAAAATAAAGTGTTATTTCATGAGATCACCAGTCATCTATAATTTCTTAGTTCTAAAGCCAGTAATATGTGGGCTTCAGGGAATGAGAGCCAGTGTTGCTGCATGACTCTGAAGGTTATGTCTAGTGAGTGTGGTTGCTAAGTATCTCTGTTCTTTCCACACTGACAGTCTACATTAAGACAAGAGCTGACTCACTGGTCAAAGCCAGTCACATTTGCCCTCTGACCACCCTACAGTTCATCAGCCTTTTTTGTTACGGAAGCGGTGAGATGTGATAAGAGTAGTTGCATCTCATAACATAAATAAAAAAATGTACAGCTATCAAACCCCCTCATCTTCATTCAGAGGTCTGGAAAATATTATAGCTAGTGTCAGGTTTTAATAACGGAGATTCGTGGACCTTTTCTTTGCAAATATCTACCTTTGAAAATATAAAGAAGTGTACACTAAACTATCAGGGTTGAAGTTTATCTCTTATACAGACATGACAATAGACTTATGAATTTTAGGTGCTTTTAAAGATAAGTATTTTCAAGACCTTTGGAAATAAAAGAAAAGGAAGTGCTTGTGGTAAAACTGTAACAAGCAGCTGCCAGAGCTAGAGATATAAAATTAAATCTACAGTCTTGTAAGAAGATAAAAAAGAACCGAGCCAGGCAGCAAATACAACAATAAAATTTCAGTAGTACTTACCTATCTGATCATATTCAAATACAGCTAAAAAATTAGTGTGGAGAGATTCACTTGCATAGGTCAATCAATAAATAACTACTTCTTGCATCCTTGAGTGTTGCCTAGAAATACTAATCACGTAAAGACCACTCAGGTACCCACCAGGTGTGAATTTGTGACCAGATTACATGGCTGGAATTTCTTACAACCAGCAGGATAATTCCCAATCTGGATTCAGTCCAATCCATGACAAATATAATCTATTAATTCAGAAATTATATTCTCAATGTAACTTCAAGCACTACTTTGAAATCTTTCTTGATGTTGGTTTAGGGGAACATTTTCTATGCAAGTGTCAACTCACTGGTTTTAATAACTGAAAAATTATTCACGTATTAGTCAAAACACAAGGTGAAGATAAATTCTGCCAGTTCAGAGTACCTAGCTGTCCAGACTGTAGAGACCTTTATGAGCTTCCTTAGGAACCTAGTAGAATGTTGTGGTGGCTTGGATCAATGAGGGGAGTTGTCCCTTCTGAGCTGTAGAGACAAGCCTTATCCACATGTTTCTAAGGGCCCATGTGTGGGCACCACTGGAGCTCAGTTTTCCACCTGGCTCAACATCTCTGCCCCTGCCACAAAATAAATCCAGGCTGGAAAAGAAATTAAATATCCTACAGGAGGGACTGGGTGACCTTCAATGCTGGAATACAAGAAATGGGCTGAAATGGATTATTGTAGAAAATGGAAGGTCGCACAACTGAGGACTAGTAACAAGAATGTGGATTATGAGCTGGGAGTTTATAAATTGGAAATGACAGAAAAGAAAGAGCAGACTGTGTCAGTCAATCACAGAATACTTATGTGTGTTTTAGTTGCAAAAAGACAGTTCCTAGAGCATATCAGGGAAGATATACCCAGCAGGGATAGGAAAATATTCATGTCATCACATGCAATTCACATTTCCCCTGGAATACTGTGTGCAGCTCTGTTTATTCAGGAAAGATGAACTCAAATGAAAAAAAAAAGTCTAGAGAAAGGCTAATGAAATAGTCTGGGGGATGAGGAGGAGAGCGCAGAAAGGAGACTGAGCTTTTGGAGTTTCCTTCTTATAGAAGTAGCGAGAGCAAAACTTTTTGCCAGTTTCCAAGGGGATATGATAGGTTAATAACTAATAAGAGATGGCACAGTGCCCTTAAAAGAAAGGAGATAGACAGAAGACTGCCAGTATGCCTTCTGGTCCCATATTCTTTTACCAATCTGATACTTGTTTCTATGTCTATGAAAGACTTCAGAAATTTATATCATTTTTTATCTTTACTGCATTAAAAAAAATGTAATCGCGCAGATCTGGAAGAGAAATATTCCTCCATAGGAAGAAGAATGGATTCATAAAGCTTGGCAAATTACAGTCATTGACAAATTAACTCTCTCTCTGAGAGATCAATATCAAGATTGTGCTGCAACTTGGGCTCCATTCCATGTGTCCCACAAAAGGGTAAAACCCTTGCTCACCATTCCTTTTTATTGTCATTTTAAATAAATGAATGACAATTTTATCATTCAGAGGACCTAGGACTGGCTAACTGATATTTAGGCCTATCTCACACTGAACACGTAAATGTGTGCACACACATATGTGTGTTTGTGTATGTGAATAGACATGTATGAAGTCGAATGACTATAATTTTAATGAGAATCACCCCCATGGTGCACAATTGCTATTCTACAGCAATAGCAACTGCTGTACACTACTTCATTTAAGAAATTTCAGGGATCATATTTAAGAAGGCAATGTAGAAACAAAAATCAGCATTTTAAAGAAAAAAAACAAAGAAGAAAGAGATTTATTAATAGCGCATTGAACTTAGCAGAGCTTGTGCCAGTGTGCCTCCACTGGTTTTTCAGGCCAATCCCAGGTTTCCAGAAGATCTCACATTCTCATCCATGTCAGAGTTTCAGGGTAGTTAACCTTTAAAAGTTACCCAGCATAGACACAGGGGAGTCACTTTGTACCAATGTCATTCCTGTGTTTACTTTGCCAAAATATTGTACCACTGCTGGAATAACGTCCATCATTAAACAAGCAAAATTCCACAGATCCCACTCCCCCAAAGGAAAAAAAAAAAAATCAGTGCTCATCAATTTAACAAAAGGATAGAGAAAGAAGAGCCACATTTGGTAGTAGGCTTCGGATGCTTTGGATGGCTGGTATTTTAAGCTAGTCGTAAACTCAGCCTCCCTGTAAAAGAGGGATACGGCTGCTCTGCAACACCAAAGCAGTGCAAAATGGCTAGAGAACATCAGTGAAAATGGTCCCAGATGTCTTAAATAATAAAATAATATACTAAATGCTTTGCAGTGCTAATGTGCCTCGTGCACACAGATCTCAAGACACCTCACAGACATTAATGAATTAAGCCCTGTAAAGTGGGTAAGTATTATCCATATTATGCCCAAGGGGAAACTGAGAAACAAAGATGTAAGATGATGGTCCAGGAAGTCTGTGACAGACGTGGGAATAGAACCCAGGTCTCCTGGTCCCCACTCCAGGACTGGAGCAACAAAACGCTCTCTAAATTCATCTGTCAGTTATTTTTTAAAGTAAATTCAGTCCTTAAGAAATTGACAGCCCCAAAGACTGAAGTGCTCTATTAAAGCACATTACAGGTACATCGCCAGCACTGGCTGCACACATTTTTCCCACGCTGTCTCAATAATAAGCATCAAACGCATTTGTTTGGAGATTGTGGGCTGCTCTTTTTGCACCCTGCCCATTCAGCTCTCAAATATCTCAGTAGAGGTTATTGAACTACATACCAGATGGAGCTGCTTCTAACACAATCAGGTAATAATAACTGGTGACAAATATTTGTTATTCAAACTAAGGACCAAGAGTGATCCATTGCCACCTTGGTATACTGTTGTATTGGGTTTGCATGGCAAGGTTTTGGTAGTCGGGGTTCCACAGGGGTGGCTTCTTTAAGAAGCTGCTAGAAGCTTTCCCTAGGTTTGACAGAACCAATACCATCCAGTTCCAAGATGGACTCACTGCTGGCCAGGGCCAAGGCCATGAGCAACAGTGGACATGTCATTGGGATAGCATACTAAGAAGGGGGAAAAAATGAAGGACCAGCATTTGCAGCCAGAGAGAGGTGTGAGAATATGTGAGATTGCTGAAAAATCTGAGAATAATCATGTCCCTTGATCAGCTTTATGCTCCTGCAGCTACAGCCCATGATACTACTAGCCTCCATCACTACCAGGCACAATGTTGACTTAGGTCTAGACCCCTTGTTCATCAAGAACCCCAGCAATAGGGTAGATGGTGGTAGAAGCTCTACTTTTTGCTGTTAATGCCCTTTTCCAGTTTCAAATTCACAGTGTTTCTGTTTTTATTTGCACCATGTCCTCACTAACATCACCTGTTACACCATCTTTTGCACTGGAATTCAGTCATGAATTCAGTCTCTTCTGGAGAAGAGGAGGCTGAGGGGAGACCTTATCACCACCTACAACTACCTGAAGGGAGGTTGTAGAGAGGTGGGCGATGGTCTCTTCAGCCAGGTGACAGAAGATAGAACAAGGGGAAATGGCATGAAGCTGTGCCAGGGCAGGTTTAGATTGGATATTAGAAGAAAATTTTTTACTGAAAGAGTTGTCAGGGCCTGGAACAAGCTGGGTGCATTGCTTAATGGTAGCTATCCCCAAGACTACCACTGATTGTCACATCCCCAGCCAGTTCTTCTAGCAGGGCACCACTTTATCCATCTGCATTGGCTCCAATCCAAATGTCCTGGATTGTTTCTTTCCCAACTGTAAGTTTCTACCCATTAAGTGACTAAGGTTTATGTTACAGGGTTTTCCACTAGACATTTTAAAGACATGTTGGAGATGAGGCAACTACTGTCTCAACCTAACAGCACAGACCAAAGACAGAAAGTGAGTTTGTGATTTTGGTCTTGAACTTACATCCCTCCTTCTCCAATGAATTCTAATTAGAAATACAGTATTTTTAAAATTGAGATTAATTAACTAATAGCATAATTTCTTCAGAGATGTTGCTGACACACTACCACTTGAAAGATTTACATTTAAATTAGATGCTTTCTGAAAACATCATCAGCTATCCAAAAGTTATAGGTTTGACACAGAAGCCTCTTGGATAAATTTTAAAACATCTACTGTGCAAGACAAGCGTGATTTGAAGTGTACAAGTACTTTTCAATCTCACTAGCTGGAAAACCCACTCAACATACACATAAGCCACAAGTCATTCATAAGAAAAAAATTGGTCTTTGCTGAGATGTGTTGGATTAAAATCAGTGACCTATTGGTAGAAAGCTTTGTACATCATTAGGGATTCCCTAGGGCAGCCTAGTAAGCACTAATGTTATGCTTTCTAGAATGAAACTTGTCTTCTGGAAAGATAAGCTTAGTAATTCAATTTTTGACCTTTATTGAGTATTCAGACAAGGTTGTCCACCCATTGGACACAAAGGTAATATCTCCTCCATGCATTGGTCTCAGTACCAGACACATTCTGCTATAAAATATTTCTAACCCTTTCTAAAGGATCCACCCCCATTAAGTAGTAAACAAGCATTGCAAAAAATTTATCCTAGATTGCTTCCTAAGTGTGCATCACAAGTTAAAATTTCAGCAAATTTTGCCAGGACTTTGTATTAATTTATGGAGTTTTTTGTACACAACCATACCAAAACTTTTCATAGTCATAGATGATTTTGTGTCCAATCTCTGAAGCACTATAACTGCAAGGAGAGCTAGGAAGGAGTGCAGCAGTCTGCTGTGCTTTCTCAGGAACTGTAGCTGCCTGGAAATACTGCTAGGCTCTGGATCTTGGTTCTTCACATTGCTGAGCCATCAGAACAGATTTGGCTGTGGCTCTGGCCCAGGACAAACAGCTTTCTTGCAGAAATTCCCAGGCATAATTCAGGACCTAGCAAGTACCAAGGACCATGATTAAGTGATAGCAATTTACACGTGGGTAAATTTTTGGAGGGTAAGGGTTTTAACAGCATAGATGCCAGCCATTCTATGTGAATTAGCCTTATTGCCAGAAAGCAGTTCTAAAAATATTTAAAATTTACCATTTAGATCTTGGAAAGACAACACAGACTTTTCTTTTAAGGCTGGAAGAGTATTTAAAAGGTGGAAGAATAAATTACAGAATCACAGACTGGTTAGGGTTGGAAGGGACCTTAAAGATCACCAAGTTCCAACCCCCCTGCCATCCAACCTGGCACTGAACACTTCCAGGGAGGGGGCATCCACCACTTCCCTGGGCAACCTGTGCCAGTGCCTCACCACTCTCGTAGTGAAGAATTTTTTCCTAATATCCTATCCAAATCTACCCCCTTCCAATTTGAAACCATTCCCCTGACCCTATCACTCCATGCTCTTCGAAAATGTCCCTCCCCAGCTCTCTCATATGGTCCTTCAGGTACTGGAAAGCTGCTATAAGTTGTCCCTGGATACTTCTCTTCTCCAGGATGAACAAGCCTAACTCTCTCAGCCTGTCTTCACAGGAGAGGTGCTCCAGTCCTCTAGTCATTATCACGGCCTCTTCTGGAACCATTCCTACAGTTCCATGTCGTTCTTATGTTGGGGATTGCAGAACTGAACACAGCACTTAACCCCCCAGTTTTGAACCGGCTTTGCATTTGGAGTTGTTTATTTTCTTGCGTTGGGATTTTTACTGGTTGACAACCAATGACACGTGATTTCCCTGTCATAGAATCATAGAATGTGCTAGGTTGGAAGGGACCTTTAGAGGTCATCTAGTCCAATTTCCCTACAGTAAACAGGGACATCTTCACTAGATCAGGTCACACAGAGACCCATCAAGCCTGACCTCAAATATCTCCAGGATGGGGCCTCCACTACCTCTCGGGCAACCTGTTCCACTGATCTACCACCCTCAGGTTGAAGGGTTTTTTCCTAATATCCAACCTACATCTCCCCTTTTCTAGTTTAAAACCATCACCCCTTGTCCTATCACTCCATTCCCTTGGGAACAGTTCTTCCCCAGCTTTCTTACAGGCACCTTTCAGGGTGAGGACTAAAGATTGCAGATGTCATAAGTAAACTTGACCTTCTGTAAGGATAAAACTTGGCGCTTTGGAGTTAAGAAAGCACTCATGGGGCTTTTTTTTGCCAGGCACCATAATCCACTCTGTTAACAAAAAAAAAAAAAAATGCACACACTATGTGGTACTTAAGCACATAATTTCGTTTACTCCTTTTGATATTAATTGCTGTACAGCAAATGGCATTTGGGTCTGAGATATTACAAGACACACTCTGTTTATAGATTTAATTCAGTGACATTGTCAAGCTCTTATTTTTCTTATTTGGCAAATGGGTGAGTGATAGTTACCTAGAGAGATGTTTAATAAAAAAGATTATGGAGGACATCGAATTGAGTAAAAAATCTCTTGGCTTGGAGCTCAGTGCAAGTCTTAACCTTGGGTGCAAGTTAAGGGATGAGAAAAAGGCATTTTCATCCAGAATCAATTATCACAAATGCTCCCACAGCAATGGCCAAACTCACATTACTTGCAATAAATTAACAATACCTGGCAATTCTTTTTAAGTGCCTATAGTTTTAGATTTAGAAAAAAAGGAAGAGTTAAAGTTCAGTACAGGGAAGGAAGGAAGATTCCATCTTACTAAGTCCTCTGCCGTGCCCTACCCTCTTTTGGTCAGAGCTTCTGTCTCCTGTGTCCATGTTCCAGGTCCCATAGGATCTTCCATGCCAGTTTTGGTGCCAATGCTCCTTGCATGTTTCTCTCCTTCACTTTCCAGCACTCCTGTGTTCTCCTGCCATCTTTATCTAAGATTCCATAACAGATCTTCACTTTCTTCCTTCTTTTACCCTGGAACAACACATGTTGCTTTGCACAAGCTAAGAAAGAAGCCTCAGAATTTTAAATTTTTCCTGTGATTCTCTTTCTCTGAAATGATGTATAACACACAGCATATGAAATTCCAGGGAGACTGGCAGGCACTGGTCAAGATGAAGTGTAGGCAGTGAAACTGGTATTGGACAGGAGGATAATTTCTGACATAGTTACTCATACTGGCTGCAGTTTCATAATACATAGCTGGCTCCAGAAGCAAATGTCAGAAAAATAATTCTGTGCCTATTTGCAAAATTATATATAGCATGAATTTACTTCACACAGGCATATACTTCTTATACATTCATGGAAAGTAAACGTGAGTTAACAACATTAATGCAGGTTTGCCTATGCTAATGCTTGAGGAAGAAGAGATTTAAACCAATATTAAAGACACAAAGATTTAAAGCACACATTCTCTGCAGTTACTATGTGTCAGCTGGTAAATGCAGAATTAGTAAACTGGTAAATGGAATACATTGATTGCTTTTATATAACATAATACAACTTAAAACAAATTATGAGTGTCTCCATAAATCTCTAGTAGTATTATTCTGCAATGACAATTAAATAATATAACAGCACCCTTCACTGCTACGAGCGTGCTTCCACGAGCAATGGCTTTGTGATGAAAGAACATCACATTTTAATTCTTCACACAGACACTAATTTTTGATGGTCTACTTTCCCCTAAGAACAACACTTTGAAGAAGATAGTAGCAAGACCAAAATTGGAAAGTTTTCTGAAGTTTTTAATCTTGCACTCTTGATGACTTTCAAAATCCTAATAGTTTATTTTCAAGCCATCCTTTTGTTTCTAGGACACAGCAGCCAACAGATGAAAACAATACCATGTGACCTACTTGGACAGTCCATGCCATAAAACACAATTTGGTTTTTTTTTAGTTTAAAAAATCACCAAAATCTTTCCTATTTGTTTCACTCATACCTTTCAAATCACCAACAATATTAAAGAAATTGAAAAAAAGTATCTTTGAAGAAACTGCAATGTAAGTATTCCACAAGAAGAGAATGAGGCAATGTCCACAAATAAAATGAGCTGCTGAAAATCATTTGCTTAGTTCTGATTAAGATCATTTCTGTTAGGTCATACACAACCGGGTAGGTAAAGAATATGATATTGATGCAGGAAGGATTCCTTCTTTCAGACAGAAAGTATTCCTGTACCATCCTGCTTAACTTAAAAATAAGAGACCTTCTTTTATGCAGATCTTGTTATTTCCCTATCACAAGTACACTGGAATAAGGAAAGTTGCTTTTACCATAGCACTGAGGCAGAAAGAACAGGAAAATGTAAGGCAACTGTTCTCTGATCTTCGTGTACATCAATTACAAGCAATAAATTCCCTGCTGTTTGAGCACAGACAGAATCTCAAATGCACATATACTTTGGCTATTAGAAAGTATAAACCGAATAGTGATAAACAGTGACTATTTGTTGTTTAGATTTATTTTCAGAGAAATATAACGGGGTGAAAAAAATCCCTAACCTAGTATTGAAGGATGTATCATTTTTAATCTCAGTGCTTTGGCTACTGCCAACATCAGATATAGTGTCATATTGCAATAATTCAAAGATCTCTCTATTAGTTTCTCTAAGCCTTTAAAGTAAATGAAGCTGTTACAACGGGAAATGTTGGGCACATTCTCTAATTCTCCTCAGGTCTGGGACCTGAATTTATTTTAAGGAGAAATTCAAGCTAAACCACATGTTACTTAAATGCATTAATCTTTGTAACCATTATTGTTTGATGCGCTCTCCGGGTATTTTTCTTTTCAGTGCCTGCAATAAAAATCGCTGTTGCTCCCTGTTGCAGCTGAGACGTATTAGCAGCAGCATATTAAGGCTGGGAGCTGCTACCTAACATTACCAACTTTGGGAAGTGATATTCTCCCGTTGCTCACGTCCGGCACTTGAAATACAACGCCGCGCTCGGAAAGGGTTAACCGCCCGAACCCGCTGGAACAGTGTTTCCTAAAGAACAATAGAAAAATCATTAGTGTGTTAACTGAAACAATGCCACACTTTTCTCTCTATTGTTTAACCTTTTGTCCACATTACAAATATCTCAGTGTAGTTCTTATCTTTGACCTTGAGGGACCGTAGCTTTATCAGTGCTTCCTTTTAGATCACAGATGACCTTCAGCTGATATCATTGAGCCCTGACCTGCCTCAGTGATCTGCTCGCACAGAATACATATGCTGAACAGTGCTGGTGTGTGCAGTAGGGGTAAGTGAATTATTTACAAAAATTTGAGTTGACACCTTTTATCAAATGTGGAAAGATGAAGACAAAACAGCTGCTATTGCTGTCGTAAGCAATCTGCTGGTGATTGAATAAAAGTGTCAAGAAAATGGCTGCTTGATGGCCTTTTGTTCTCTCTCATCCAGCTTGATGTTAGTTTGAGCTGTCAGTTAGGAATCACGGCACAGTGATTTATCAATAGGCTGAGTGACCTTCTGGTTCAGCCAGCTCTAGCATGAGAAGACAGCACCCTCTACTGAGGGCAGGCAGCCTCTCCCAGCAGCCACTTATCACTTCCCAGCAGGAACAGGAATCTAAAATAATATTCACTTCTTTTTTTTTTTTTTCCCTACCCTTTTCTTTCTTTCTTTTATTTAATTTTTAATGCCTTTGTTTTACTATTTTTATCGAGACTCTAATGCTTAGCTGGGAATGCACGGGGAAACAAACCAACAAAAATAAAAAGCTACAAACTGCAATAGAGATACCCAGGCTTTCTAACAAAAGAGAACATAATAAGTGAATCAATCACTGGTGCTCAGTCAAAACAAACTTGCTGTAATTAGACAATGGGACGTGGAAACACAGTGGCTGTGAGACAAGGCCAATTTGTGACGCAGGTTTGAAACGTGGTGGTTATCTCGCACCAGATAATTCCTGCATTATTCACATTTATTCTACAGCTCCCGTTTTCACAGCTGTATTTTCTCTTAAATGTTCTCATGCAATAAAGTACTGACTCTGGCAAAGTCATATTGTCTTAAACTTCTGGGACTAAACAAGGTCTCAGGGTGTTTTATGCACTGCACTTGCCCTCTGCAAGAAGGCTGATGCTCTTTCCATGTGGGACACCAGTCAGGAGCATTGCTCTCCTCTCCACACTCACTGAATTCCCAGTGGCAGCAGAGACCCCAGCAGAGATTTTGAACTTTTAGCAGGCCATCTTACCCTGGGTACATCCCCACAAATAATCTTTGTGCCCTCCTCTCTCTCCACATGGCTATCCTGCACCCAGCAAAGCGGAGGGCAGCATCCGTGGCGGTGTGGATCCAGGTAAGGGCAGTCTGTGAGCTGCCAGACCAAACTCCATCTTCCCTGTCACTTCTGCAGTGCGCTTCACTTCTGCTAACAGACACACAGATACCTGCAGCCAGAGTATGATTTATGCCTCATTATTAGCAGCATTGATAGACATTGTCATCAAAAATTGCTTTCTGGACCAATTGTCTTTCTTCCAGCTTCTTGTCACAGTTTTCTGTTAAATTTCAATTTTACTTGGGGTTTCTTTCCTCTAATAGTCTTCTTTTCTCACAGTTCGTGGGACTGATACTGCTGTACTGTGTAGGACAGCCCAAGTTCTTTCTTTCATTTCTGAAGAGGAGATTTGCACTGTGATAATCAGCTGGAACAGCAATTGTTGATTCTTTTAAACTTTTTTTTCTTTTTTTTTAACTAAAGGCTGAAGTAACGAGTGATTTATTTTTTCTTGAGCACTCCACTTTTCACATGTGCACGCATGCACACACAACGCCCAAATTGCCTTTGTTTTGTCCTAGTAGAGAAGAAAAAAGGGAACCAGTGACTCAGAAGGGCTAGTATTATTTCCTCTGTGCACGCAGAGTTAAAAAGTAATTCTGTGAAAGAAGTCTTCCTTAAAAAACACTGTGATAAAAAAAAATTATTAAAAATCCCAGCAGCTGTCACTGCTGAGAAACAACGTTTTAAATTTTCTCTTTTTTTGTTAATTTTGCACAGCAGGGAACTTTCTGTGTATTCATTTAATTGTTTCCTTTTAGGACTCACAAATTAAACCTGTTCATAGCCACGGAGTCTGGTTCAGCACTTAACTGAAGTTTAGTGAAGTTTTATGCATATTCATCCAGGCCAGATCCTGGAGTTACATTCATGAAATGAGACTTTTACTGACTCAAACACCGAGATTCCAGGCCCAGCACCAAAGAAATGCCAGTCAGTCCTCTTGGTGGCCTGCAGACAAGCAGCACTTTGATGAGGAGAATCCAGATCAAAGGAAAAAATCTTTGGAAATTCATGCAGTATCCAAAGCTGATGTGGTATTAGAATGTCAAGAAATAATTTACTTAGAAACAGACACAAAGTTCTAGGTCACTTCATCAATCCTTTTCTCAAAAAAAACACCCCACCTTTTTTTCCCATTTATTTTTCATAGCAGTTTATTTCACTTTCCCTGCCTTGGTTTCATGGGCATTTTCCTTTATGTTTCTAGCCAGTCAGAGATAATGGCCAACATTTTTTAGGGAGACAAAGCATTGTGGCTGAAGCAATCTTTGTGCTCACAACATGGCTACCAGAGGAGTGCCGAGAAACACCTTCCTGGCTCGGATGAAGGTTACTGAATTGCGAGTTGCACGTAGGTCTTAAAAGCAAAGTTCTTTAGATCATGAGAGTCTGTAATAGGACATAAATGGACATTTCATCTATAAAATGCCTGCTCATACACTGTCCTCACACTACAGCTAATGTATCAAAATCTGCAATGGGTTTTGTGACAATTTATTCCCCTGGTTACAGGAAATAATGTCTTGTATCATCAGTAGCTTTTCTATAGTAGTTATATGCTCTACTAGGCTATCTCACAAACTTGTGCTGTGAGTTTTATTATCCTTTTATATTATTTCAATAAAAAGTGTTATAATATTTTGTATTTTCTTGTGTTTAAATGGTCATTCATTTAATTTCTTTGTTGTTTAGGTGCTCACTTTATTTCTCTCAACTTCAAAAAAACCCTATAACAGCTGGGCAAAGAAAGATGCGTTGAATGCTCTAGTGGCAAAGATCAGCAAAAGTATGCAGGGCATATAACTTTGCTGTTTGGGATAATTTTCATAGGGTTAGTATTCACATTTTTAAAGAAGGATATTGATCATTTGCACAAGACATGCTTAGCCTCTCACACTGAAGGATATGAAATAATTTTAGAAATATTGATTACAAACAGAGGTCCCCAAGGAGACAAGGACTTTTTAGGTGGCATGGCAGTAGTGTCTGTTAAGAAGGCTATCCAGAACTTCTCCCTTCAAGACATTATGATGTTTGCAAGACTGAAATTAATATTTTTGGGTGGGATGCTTTGAGCCAAGCATCTGCTCACTGTGCTTTATGCCTCCCCTTTCAGCTCACACACTCCACATGCAGAAGCACAACTCTGTGGGGCTGTGAAGAAAGTCATTGTCTTCAGTGATGTTCTTAGAGGACATCAGAAATCCACACATCTGTACTGAGTAGGAGGACTGCAAAGGGCTCGAGGGCACCAAGACTCTCCTCATTGTCTCTCACAGACTGGGGAAGTTTTTTGGGACTGTAGGACACAGCCTGCAGGGACATGGCCTGGCAATTTTGCAGTGGAGTGCTGTTTCAAACCCAATCCCAAGCAGATATTTCAGGGGACATTTGCAGAGCGATGAAACTCCAGGTTACCATTGGAGCAGATGCTTTCACCCCTGGTATGCCTACCTCACGTTTAAGTGAATTACAAATCTCTGAAACCATGGAAAAATGCTTATAAAACAGGAAGATTGGTCAGATTAATTCCTGAGCAATAGTACCCAAGACAGACATGCTCCATCACATGAAAAGGGCTTTCCTGGCAAATGAAAATGGATCTCAGGTTATCTAAATGTAGGTGTTTCAGGTTATCTAAATGTAGGTGTCTACACTGCAGCTGTACTTGTGCAAGTCTGTTGGAAGGAAACAAGGCGACAAATGGGACTAGGACTATGTGAAAGGATACTGGCTGGGAGAGTGAATGGAGCTGGAGATAGGTGTGCAGATAGTTTGGGAGAATAGTTTGGAAAGGAAGCAGGAAGGTGGGAAAATGGGATTTACTCCACTTGATGAAAAGCTTGAGGACAAGAAACTGAGCATGATTTGCTAAGAGAACGGGGAGCTGGATGTGAAGTACGTGTTAAAATCACTAGAAAGCGCAGCTTGGGGGAAGAGGGTAATGTAAGTCCAGGCTAGGGGTGAAGACATGCAGTTTGGTGCAGAAGTACACCCCTCCTAGAGAGTAGGAGGAATCCCAGTACTCCTAGGTCTGCTAAGAGCCAGTATACATCAAATCAACCACATTGCCCCCACCAGACATCTGCATTGTGCAACTATCTTTATTTGTATGCACCACATAACTCTTGATGTATTCACTGAAGAGGATGAACCTGCTGAGCTAACAAGACAAACACAGTAATCTAGTATTCCTACCCATTAACTCAAGTGGCTAATGTTTTTGTGATTGATGTCCACCATCCAGAAAGCACTACTGATGGCTCTTCATATGACATAAAATGACATTTCTGGGTGGGATTTTTTTTTCCCACTTTATTGTCTAAGAAATAAACCAAAACATGGTGAAAATAACTTTATAAAAGTCTGTCACTCAAAGACTGTGAAACATCAAAATTAAGGTTACCTCCTTAGTCTAATTTTCCCCCATGCCTGTAATTTAAGAAGTCCTTAAATTGCCATCATCATATTCTACTTTATTCCCTTGTTTCATTCAATTCATGTTAAGGCTGATGCTCAGTTAACAAACAGGTACTCAATACTGTTGCATCCTCACTGTTCAGTGTATGGCCCAAGGTCTTGCTGCATGCTCTTCAAATCCTGCTCTGAGTAGAGAATTATTAATTTCCCTAAGGATTTTTTTGTAAAACTTTCCTAAATATTTCCTAGACAGTAGTGAGTTCACTTTCATAACACCTCAGGGAGACGAGTGCCATCATTCCCATTTTACAGTTGGGAATAATGGCACAAAGAATGTGGGACCCAAAGTATTCTTTAGAATGCAATGTTCGGTTTAAGAACACCAGGACCAAGTATTTATGAGCACGTAGCATTCTACAATAAAATTACAATTTACTTCAATTTCAGTTGTGAGTGCTTATTGCTTCTGTAAATCAGACTCCAGACACCCATAACACAAGAAACACACAATTATTGACCACCTGTTCAGTGACTTGCCAAGCATCCCACAGGAATTCCCTGACAGATGCACAGATAGAGTAAAATTCCCTATGGTTGCATTCGACTCCCTTAACCATGACACCTTCTTTTTTCTCATTTTCTTTTTTTTTCCCCTTTTTTTTCAGTCTCTTATCTTGGCCTCTATGCGTGGGATTATTTTATCAAACTTGAACCACCTAGAAGCTAGCCCTGAACTAGTCATCATGCCTCTCTGTTGACATGATCAACAGATTGGCTGGAACACTAAACCTCTGTTAATATAAATGGGATGGGAGAGGAGGTGCCCACCTTTTCCCACTGACTACTGGCTTAAAATAAACACCCAGAGTTTAGAAGACTAGCTTACCTCACAGAGTAACATTCTTTTCCGTAAGAAAATAAATGGAAAACATCAGCATCCTCAGAAATCTGATAAACACCCAGTGCCCAGGTTCACTCTCTTAACTAAACACAGCAAGAGTTAGGTATGTGGAGCATATAAATAAAAACAGTCCCAGTTTGTGTGTCCAGTGGGGGTGAATTAAACCATAGTCCGAGCCTTGTATCAGTCTACACAGCTTCTGATCCTACACATTCTTTCAACATTTGCTTTGCAAGCTAAACCCTGCTTAACTCAGGCAGGGCATGTCCTTGTCTCAGTCCTCCTTGTCATCTCTTATGCACATTACTGCCTATATTGCTGCTTTTTCTGTACTGATAAAGGAACCCATGTTCTGTATCTTAACAGAGGGTGGAATTTTCAGTCCACAGAGAATCAGTTCAAATTCAAAGCCCAAGTCTTTGCTAAAGGCTCTACGATCAGTAACCCTTAGATAAGCCAGCCCACAACATGGTCACTGAGCTTGAATACAAATTTGGTGGAGGTGGTGGGGGGTGGGCAAATAATTTCTATCATTAGTGCCTAACTAATGCAGAGAAGTAGAGGGTTTTGAAGAGCTTTAGAAAGCAGCTCTGCCTCCCTAAAGCTAGGCATCTGGATCTTACCCCAAAGCAGGAATCTGGTCATTAGAGTAAAAAAGAAAAAAGCAAAGTGCTTGACCCAGCCTTCCACAAGTGAAAACCACGTTGAGTGTTTGATATTGACACAGCACTGGAATCTGTCAGTACATTACGGTGCTCTGGAAAAGGCTGTCTCGAGATGCCATAAACGCCAACAACATCACAAAAACTGGTAGAGAAACCAGCACAGCCTTGAGAAGAGATGACACCTGAATGTCTAGAATGAAAGAGCGATCCAACTTCAAACAAGAATAAATGTGCTCTGCTCATTTGTTGTTACCACTCCCTCACACAGATTTTGCAGTTTGGACAATTTAGAGTTGCCATATCAAGTGTCTCAGCCAACTCCATATGTTGCCTTTGTACTTTTACTGGTATGAAATGATAGGGTGCTCTGTAACAGCAGGACCTTAGAGCACTGGCACAGATGCAGTGTACAAGTAAGCTCAGTTCTGCCGGTCTGAACACCTGGAGCACCTCCAGATATCCGCAACTGATTGCACTGTATCAGCTGCAGACCTGAGGTGGATCAGCTACAGAGAGTGGTAGACTGCAGCTGCTGCTATCTCCTGTGGCAAAGAATGTGTGTGCTTGTACCACAAAGTCAGAATAATAGAGCAGAGCACAAAAGGTAGGAAAGCTGGCAGAGCGTTCAGAGTGGGTTCCAGCTGAGTATGTGCAAACACAATGCACAGTAAAAACTCATCAATTTCTCACTGATTAAATCCCCCGGGCTGACTCTTCATATATCAGATCAGTGGAAAACTTCATCAAATGCAGGAATGGAGTCGGGTAGGTCTTGTCAGGATTTAAAAAAGACGCAGGAGTACAGCTCATATCCAATACAGCATTGCCTCTGTGCGGTCCATTTATTTTTCCTAAGAATTTGTACAAAAAGGTGCAGCCAGACAAATCCATTTCATGGGTTAAAAAAGTGAATCTTTTCCAACATACAGTATTTTTTACTTCACGCTGTCTTTAATCTCTACATCTTCAATGTGCAGGGATAGTTCTCTGCCTTAAATCTCATGTACGTATGCATCATGACTTCTTCATAAAAGGACTGTAGAATGTTGAATAATATGTAAATTTTATGTTGTAATGAATTGGGTCCTAAGATCTTTAAAGGTCAGACACCTGATATAATACATCATGTTCTTTAATATCAACTACAAAATAACCGTAATAAATTTTACCACTACCATATCCTCACACGCTGTTACCCACAAAGAAGCACCAAAGGAAATGTGTCATTTGTCAAAACATGTAGGGAAGCTGACGTGTGTACAAGTAATTTTGAAAGTATTGCTAAGGTTAGGCATAGTTATACAAGTTACAAGGTTGACTTTTGTGAGGAAAGTAACATGTTGCCAGCAAGCCTGTTGCTTAAATTCTCAAAAAGATTCGTAAACCACAAGGCTATTTCTTTCGGAGTCAACACATATCTAATGAAGTGTCTGTGAATTAGAACTGGCTAGCAGAGTCTAGACACACGGTAAATTGAAATTATTGCTGTTGATGTGGAGCAAACGAAACAAGAAGCTGCAACTAGCAAAACTAGCATTTCGGCACAAATTCAGTAAAGTAACTTTAAGAACACTCTTTAGACCCAAAAGCTAAACATGTTGTTTAAATACCTTGCTGAATGGGGAAGTCAAAGGCATATGTTTCAATTTAAGCATGTGCTTAAATGCTTAATAGAAGAGGTACTGAGTGTTTAGATTCAATAGGTGTTTCCTTGGCAGAAATAACTCCTAGCAATATTACTGTGAATGGGAGGAGAGGCAGATGAAAATGTAAAATATACACCAGATTTCACAGGCTGTGACGACCGGGCCCGAGACTCCTTGGGCACACCACGGCATCAAAAAGGACAGGCACAAAAAAGTACGTGTCTCCCTGGCAAAGTTTGACACAGGTAATGTGTGAGCTAATGTACTGCTGCTTCACAGTCTGCGCAGGTAGACAGCAAAGCCAAGGACAAGAGGTACATACACTCACCGCTCTCTTCTCTCGACCAATTTGTGCCTAACATTCCGGTCTTCGAAATGTGAGGGCAGTGAACCAGTTACAAGCTATGTGAGAGGCAAAATCACCAAACTGTACTTTATAGAAATAATAAAAAATGGGAAGTGTCCCTGACCTCCTCAAAGGTAGCAAAAGGGAACGTGGCAGATCTTGTCAGCACAAGAAAAGATGTGTCCAACCACAGGTAATACCACCAATAAGGCTTTGTCACTTAACTAGAGGGAGCTTCTTAAGTCAATAAATAGTTTCTTCTTGTACTATGATCACCATCATGCAATGCTAATAATATGGTAGATGTTTCTGGTCTTCTGGTAAGGCCAGTCATCCTCCCACTGATGTGGGGCAGGATTTTGCTTCAGTCACTCAAATCTAACCACAGCCAATGTAGGTATCTACTGGAGAGGTGTTCTTCTTTACAGAAAGAGACAGGGTTCAATTCAATTGCGTCTGTGGCAGTCTCCAGCACTGAGTCAGTCTGCAGCATCCCAGTGAACCTCATGCTGCTACTTCAGAAGGTCTCACCTGAAATGGAGCTAGGCCTGCATGCATGGGGCATAAATCTGGCAACTGACTACACTGTGAGCTTAAACTCCTAGATGACATATGGAGGGCTGCCATGTGCCTCTGTACATTTAGAGTACAGAGTCTCAAGGTGACTCCTAGACTTCCTATTTCTTTAGTAAGACCTAGGTAGCCAAGATCAAATTGTTCATCACTTATAAATGACGACTTCTAAACAGACTGCGTCCTGCTGAGAATGTCCACAACTCCACAACCCAGGCAGGGACAGGGAGTGAATGAGCTCAATTTCAGCCCTAATGGACAACTATTCCCTCATTAACCACAAGCAAAGCCACAATGACCAGCCCTTGAATAGCTAAAGCTAGGAGGAATGAGTGTGGTGCTTATTTTTATGCACTACTTTGTTATCATTCGCTCACAATGTGTTGCTGTAGTCTGGTTCCACGGAGTTACAATCATGGTCAATGGCAGAAAAACAGTCCCAGAAGAGAAAGCCCTTCTGAACAGAAATCTTAGAAGAGGGGACCCCTTTGGCCCTCTTGCAGCAGGAACAGATAGGTCTGAACAGAAACAGCATGAAAAACAGGGAAAATCAATGAGATTTCACAGTCTCTATATTGGGCAGTTTATACTCAGCTACCTTTAAAAAGTCTTCAGAAAATTGCTATTTGTATGTGCAGCATTTTACAGGGGATGAAATGTGCAAACTGTTACATTTATACATAATTCCTATGTCACTCATTCTTCTTTTGATACCAGCATATAACTATCATGTATTAAAGAAAGAAAAGACTCACTATTAGTGTAAAACAGATGCATAATATAGGGTTAGCACCTGAAGAACATAATTTCAATTTTGCCATTTCATAAAGAAGCCTTAATTCATAAATGTTAATGACACTGGGGAGTAACAGTCTTTTCCCTGGAGAAAGATTAGACCTTATATCATATTGTATATTCTTGGACACAGTTTCAACCTGGGTTTTATTATCATGCACATTTTATGATTTTTTTTAAAGTTGATTCCCTTCCACTTACAGAAAATATTTTCATTTACATGAAAATTTAGGATTTTAATATACGTGACATAAACATAATTTTTTAACCACTAACATTTTTCTTATTTTATGTTATCACAGTTCACTGTCAAAGAGTGTGTGTATACAACACAATTTTTTTCACTCACTAGTGCTGTTTACCACAATGCGTGATGCACCATCTTCTAAACCAGTTTCCAACTTTTTAAATTAATTCTAATATAGGTTTATCAGTTCCTTGTTATGGTGCAGAACTTATATTAAATTCTGTGATCCATAAAACCTTTTTTTGAATGACACATAGTTTAGTTTTTCATTTAGAGGCTATAAAAGTGTTCACAAAAGTTATGTTGGAAAAAAAATGATTGAAAGTGCTAAAACACTGTACAGAATATAAAATCCTTTCATAGACTTTTTATGACACATGAAACATGAGTCTTAAAGGTTTAATGTTACTGACTTTTATACAAGGCTTTTTAATTCTTGATTCCAGTTATGGTTCTGCAAATGAACTGTGACATTAAAAAGAATCAGGCTGGAACTGCCTTAGCTCTATCTCTAGATGAGTTTCTCCTGGCCATGAAGGGTTCACATAATCTGCCCCACCCTGCCCACGTCTGGTTAGCACTAACTTGCTTCAGCAGCAGCCAAGTGTAAATCCTGCACTGCATTAAATCTGCCTAACACATCGCATCCTACTCAAATTCATCATTAAGGTTAGGTGGGCTTATAAATTATTAAGAAGGGTGAAGTGTTACTTAATTTCCCTTTCTCTTAATATTTAATAGTGTGCTACAACAATTGGGCACATGATTTAATTGACTGAGTACAGAACCAGCACTGATACATACTCCAAATAAGGAGAGACAAAATCAGTTATTCTGTTATTTACATAGGGGTGAAGAAGCTCATGCTATTGGGACCAGTGGAGGAACAGGTTCTTACACCTTATGACAGCAATAGGAAGCCAAGTATTCACACATGGACTGCTCTCACAGCTCAGCAGATTTTCTGGAGTATCCAAAGGAGTAGCATCACACATTTTCTGGGCCCTTCTATCACTATATGACAATTGTACACAACGTGCTCCCAGCCAAATGCAGATATTACTGGGTTGGAGAGGGTTTTTTTGGGATACCAAGTGACCTGAGGTGCACATACCATGTTAAGGGCTACTAACAGGGGAAGGAGCTGCAGTCTTAACCTCCTTGAACCCATCTCTGCACGGATACTTTAAATACTGTGACTGAAAAGCGGTTCAGCTCCATTGGCCCAATGACTTAGGGAGGCACTGTCGGTAGAAAGGCAACAAGGCACAAGAGTGACTGAACCTAGGTTTTGTTTGACCTGGACATTTGCAGCTGCACACTTCAACAGCTGCATCTGAACAAGTTGTCTATGCAGTCAAGAGAAAGGAAAAGGGTGTGACTAATGCCCTTCTAAAATACATACCTTACACTGTTAAAAATGCCTATTTCTCTCCACTGAGTCCAAAACCAACTAGGACGGCTCCTTTAGGCATAGATACTTATAGGGTCATAAGAGGGATCTTGGCCTTTGAGTCACTTCAACCTGACAGCAGAGAGTTGAGAGATCAATGCAGTAGCAGCCTGTGCTCATGCAACAGCTGTGTCCTGTAATTATTCCTCTTCTATCAGCAGTCACAAGAAAACACCCATTGATTGCAATCATAAAAGTAAATAGCATAGGATAGGACAGACTATTTGGCCCCGCAGGCAAGAGGCATGCTGCTGTTTGCATCCATGCAGCTAAAACCCCTTTGCTTTCACACAAAAAATAGCCTTGTCTCTACTTCTTACTGAGAAGAGCCCTCGTCTCAAGCAGAACTCTGCCCAGCTATCATCAGAGATAGAAATAGAAAGCTAGCTGGTACTGTTCTTTGTTCATACAAGCGGACAAGTGTTGGGGAAAACAGCCGGCCTGCTGCCTGCTTAGCTCTCTTCACCGAAGACATAGGCCCTGACAACATCCTTATGTTCCCGTGAGACAGGAAATGTTACTCATGCTGTGAGGATTTTGATAATCACATTCTCAAAACACAGCGGCCTTGATGACAGGGGTACAGACTACCCTAAACCAAGAAGAAGTTATGGGAAGGTACTTGGGAGTAACGGAACATGTTAAGAACCAGCCATAATAAGATGGTCAAAACAGCAGGTGTGCGGATGCTCTTAGACATCAAAGGTAAACTAACAATATTTAGCTATAAGATATGTTTATCAGAACTCATTATAATCACTAACCAATCAGTGGGGTGTAAACAGTGTATGCACCCAATTAGCAGTTTTTTAGCTTGCCACGTTTGCAGTAACAAATGTATATAATCTGTGTGATTTCACGCAATAAATGGCTTCACCAATCTCCACAGACAAGATGGGTGATCCCAGACTGTGCTTAAGACCAGGCGCCAAACCTGTTTGGTTTACTTGTGCAGATACAGTCAAAGGTTGCAGGTGAAGAGGAAGAAAAATATTCTAGGTTCTAATTCTCAATGCAATTCCACACAGCACAGAAGATTGATTAAGATTGAATTTTGAAGGACAGGGACACCTTTTCACTGGTGCACTTTAATAAATGGTGCCACATACCTGGAAAACAGGCCGTCGCTAAGTTGTTATGGTTTCTATTAATACAATACATAGAAATTCTATTCATAACCCAGGTTCGTATGGGCTACGTACTGGGTTATTTATGAAAAAAAAGGGAGCCTGTGATTCAGATAAAGCATTGTTACACAGTGCATCATACAAGATTACTTTCAAAATCCTGTTGTTTGGCTGCTAATACAGAAAACACAAAAATAATACCCAAACAAAGTTTCCAACTTTTCATATTTTTGTCAGAGAAGTAAACCTTGACTGCTCTTACTCAGTAGGAAAGCTGGATTAAAAAACAGGTACTTCTGCAATTTTAACCTAATACTTCAGCAACTACTCTATATTGCCTTGTCCACATTACAAACCTAGTCAAAAAGCAAGAGTAGGAAAGTGTCACAAGTATTTCACCGAAAGGTTTCTTTGTTGTGTGTGCACTAATTTCTGCCATCCATGACTGTATAGTAAAGTCTCCTTCAATATCTTCTGCAAAAGTCAACTGGAAGACCCGTTTTTGCAATAGCAGTATTGGTTTCAGCTTCCTAGTTGACGTAATATTATCAGTAGACAGCATGATTGGCTGGGACTCAGTACCAAATTATGTCAAGGTGTGATGGAATCAAAATAACCATTGTAGATCCTCATGCTTATATTATACCTCATCACAAAATTGTTATAGCACTTAACCAATTTCAACCTATGCTATACTATAAGTTACTGGAAGGGAATCTCCCAATTCTCTTTAGAGTTCAAAAACCTCAATAAATGTTTGCTGGCTTTTTTTTTTTTTTTTTTAAATCCAATTACCAAGTGGCAAAACCACATTTACAGCAGAAGTTAATTGTGCATGATTGTGAAGCAGCAATCTAGTTCATGAGCACCGTGTCCAGCAAATGCTATGGGCAATGTGATTCAGTTGCTGATGAAGAAAAATCCACTGCTGTTACCACAGTACATTCATCTATTCCAGACTAATTTCGCAATTCCAAGGTTTGCATTGGTTGTTCTTGAAGATTTGGCAAGCCCATTAAAGGTGGGCAGAAACAATTTGTAGATTGTATATCCACATTAGCCACCAAACTTTATTTTCATTTTGCTTTTTAAGTTTTTTAATTTAGCTTTCATCTAGAGAATGTGCTTGAGTTGTGTTGGTAGGAAGAAATATTATCTTTACAGTGTGAAGGAGAAGAAAAGAAAAATAAAGCTGTAAAGTGTCACGAAAAGCTGTCTGCTACAAGGGTGATATTTCTCTCCTGACAGAAAAGCTCCATGTTCTTTTTCCAAAACCCCTCACTAAACTCAGAAACATTGATCCAGACATTTCTATTGCTTCCTTGCTCCACAGGTTGATTACATACTTCATGAAAACTCAGAGCTGTTGTAAATTTTCAAGCAAGAGAAAGCATAGCGCTTATCCACACCACAGCAGAATGGCATTTTAACTTGCCTTACAGCTTTCCCACCCACCCTTTCCATTCCCAGTCTTGGAACAGATTAAAATATTGAGTAATGTCAAGATTTTATGTAATGTAAATACGGATTAAAAGTGCGCCTTGCTCTCAAATGTCTGTAAAAGCAACCAGTTATTTTAGGAATTAGGAGGGTCCTTTTTCACATAGTGCCACAAAAAGTGACAAAAATATGGTGAAAGTACCGAGGTCAAAATCTGAATTCTTTTGTTGTTTCTTGAGTATCAGGTCCCTTTAAAAAGCATCACATTAGGTTTAGTCCCTGGTGTAACCCTTGAACTTCATCATTTTCAGCTACTCAGTTTGTGCTCAGTTTCTAGTGTAGGTGCACTGGAATGGGGGGGGGGGGTTTCTTCTTACAGTGGGTCACCCACTATCACAGGTGGCCCCTTTCTCCTTGCTCTTCCCTCAATTCAACACAGCCTTTCAGAGTTTCTGTCTATAAATTGCTCATTTAGCGAGAACAAACCCCTACTGAAAGCTGCCTTTTTCTTTCTTCTTTTTTTTTTTTGAGAGACAACTGCTCAAGTGAGAAAATCATATTTTCTCAAGCATTTTCAGGAAGGCAAGGTTAGAAAATAGCATTTAGAGAGCATCATGGTCTGGACAAATGTGTTCTGTGAAAAAGGCAAGGGATCCAAAACTCAAAAATGCCAGAATCAAAATAGCTGTTGACTACAGTACTAGTGTAGGAAGCAGTTGTAACCAACGGGACTACTTGAGAGAGATCGAAGTGGGACAAAAGAAGAGGCCATTTTCTTAAGCTACTGAATTAAGGTAGTAAAAAAGGATAGGAGGAAGAATGTAAAGGCACAGAACTACAAGATAGTGAACGAATAAATTCCAAGTTAACTCCTTGCCAAAATTCAGGAAAGGTGCCTAACCTGGATGAGTGTTGAATAAACCCAACGCAGAAAGAGTGCCACAGAGGTATAAAGAAGTACAGAAGAGAAGCAGCATTAGAGAGGAATAACACCACTAGTAAGGAAAGCAGAACTAGGAGGAGTGATAAGAGGTGTTAAGCCCAGCTTGCTGCTATCCTGGGTGTAGGTACTTGCTTCTGGAAATTTAGCTTTCTGCCTTCACTTTCATTCTGTGCTTCTTTCCTTGAAAATTTCTTTTTCTTCTCACTATATTTCCTGCTTGTCCCTAATAGTCTTTGCAAGATATCTAATCTTCCCTGTCAGATCGGGATGTTTTCCTACATATGTCCCCATGTTCTTTATGCACCAACTCCAGTTTCTGTATTTTTAACTAAAGGAAATTCCAAGTTTCTAGCTTTGACTGTCTGAATCCTCTTGATTATCTCACTTGACAGAATTTGTCTTTCTTTTTTTTTTTTAATTAAGATACCCAGCTGCAGATATACCTCTTTTCCTTCCACTGAATTTTTGAATCAAATATTTATTGCTCGATTTGAGACCAGCTCTTCTGTGATGTTTCTGGTTTTTTACTGAAACAAAGTCTCAAATAGCAGTATCTACATCTACTATTACAGATGTGAAAGCGGGTTCTCATGCTCAGATAAATACATGTTATATGTTGCTAACAGCACTATTATGGTCATGATCTGCAATAATTATTAGTGTAACTAGTATGGCTGGAGAAAAGTGCAAAAGCTTCTGGACTCATGAGCTGTAGAATGGAAGGAACAAAACTGAACATCACTGAGACACTGATGGATGTACGACTTGAAGAGTACATGTAGTTTTGGACTCCAGTGTCAAAAAGGATATAATAGCACTACAAAAAGAAAATAACAAAGATAAGAGGGAATAGAACGGTTCCCATGCAAAGAACAGCTAAATAAACTAGGAGCAGTGAAAATCTAAGCAACAGGGTCTATAAATCCTGAGTGGCAGGGAAAAATAAAGTAGTCCCACATTGTTGTTCTTGGTAACAGATGGAAAGAGACTTATATGAAATTGGCAGTTCACACTGACAAACAAAAAGCCTTTTTTATTTTTCCTCTCATAATTCATAGTTAAACTGGAGAACACTTAACCACAAGAATGTTGTGGAAGCTTAATACTAACATGGGTAAACTAATGAAAAAAAAACCCAACTGGAAGTATAAACCCATGACCATTATTTCCAAAAGCTGCAAACCACTGAAAGGCGTGCTGGGCACAGGTACTTCTCCAGGCACTTGCTGTTGTCTGTGTTGGAACTGAGCTAATGGGATTTCTGCTTCAATGTGATACAGCCACTCTTATATCGCTATTAGCACCACTCAACTTTAGTACAACTTGGCTTAGGTGTATATTGGGAAATAAAAGTAACCCATAATGAATCAACTTTTAATTGTTTCCTTCTCTCTTACTGCAACAGGGGATTGCTCACAATTCAAAATGGAAGAAAGGTGTTTACAGCCAACTCCGAGCCCGACACCAGAACTTCCCTTATCTTTCTTTTTTATGATTCTGGGTCAGATTATCTCTCTTCTCTGGAAGCCCTCTCTCCAGGGATCTGTGAAGACATAAGCTTCCTGTGGGAGGCTGAACCAAAGCTGTCACAGCTGTGGGAGTCAGCTAACAGAAGCAAAGAATTTCCTTCCTTTGATACTGCACCATTAACAATGCCCCCTTAATATCAATCTTTTCCAAGATGGTATTTTAACCTACATGTGTCATTTTAAATGCTGGAAAAACACCCTACAGAAATATTATTAAATGTGGGGCCCGTGAAAAACTGCCATTGACTAGTAGCATTTGAATCTTGTCCATGGTGTTGATCTGTTCTGCCTGCAAAGGGAATTAAATTAATGTCAAAGTCTCCTCACCAATACATATCTACACCTACAAAATGGAAAGCATCTTGATTCTTGCAGTAGTGGCACTGAGCTGACTAAAATAATATCCTTTTCACCGCCATTATACTAACACAATATAATTGGGGAATTGCTAGAGTCCCTATATTTAATTTTAGTGCCTCGGCAAATGATCCTAATAGCCTAATGGCTAGATGCTGCTGTTGCTAATGCTGTTCAATTGACTAGGTTTCAAAGTGTATCAATGAGTCTTTTAAGTATCCACTAGAGCTGTAAGGTTTCAGATTACAGCTCTTAAACTATATGTGATCTCTAATGAAAAAAGGAGAAAAAAAAAAAGGAATTGATAAAGCAAGCTAGGGCAGCAAAGTCAGCAAAAATTCCACAGGCGATCTAACTTCACTCTATAACTGGGTGAGCACATAAATTACATTTGGTCAGTAAATAATACACCTGGGAAAGTAAGCAACAACACAAATAATAATCTATTTTTTAATAATTAAAATTTAGCTAGGTCCTCATTTGGACACTGATAATTTTTTTTACAGAACTATGAGTATAATCATGGGATTTGTTAAAAAAAATATATTGCCTTGTAGTTTCTATGAAAATTAATGCATATCCAGTATTGATCCTGATTTGTGCATGTTAAAACAAGTCTCCTTGGGTAAAATATTTTTAAAGTCAATAATATGTCGTAATCTCATGTGACACTAATAAAATAACACAGATGACAATTCATTTTTTGTTTACTTGTCTCCTCTTTAATGGATTGATAAATTTTGTGAAAAAAAAAAAAGAAAAAGTAAACCCAATCTCAGTGCATGGTAGGCACATTTCTAAAACAGTTCTGATTGATTTTTGGAGTCACTTTTGAAGAAACAATCAATCTCTAGAATTCTTTCCCGAAACATATTTTAATGGCTGTTGATGCATGTTGTGCATATCACAAACACCCAAAAAACAACGCCGAAGGCCTTAATCCAGCAACCACTTCACACTTGCTCCCCCCAAGCATTTGCTCCCTCCAAACATACAAGTGGCTCCACTGAACTCAGTGAGGCACAGCTGATTTCACAGATTTGAAGTCAAGCATATGTGTTTGCAGATTCTAGCCTAAAAGAAGCTGAGATATTACAGAAAACAATTCTGTTATAATCAGTGTTTATCTGCATGCAATGCCAGCTGTGTTTATTTCAAATTGCCCCAAATTAAGATCGCAGCTATTGCCCTTCCCCATGTAGCTGTGTTTTGCAACCTCTTGGAAAGAGAACAGGAAATGGTGACAGACCTGTCACGATAGTGTGAAGAACTACACGTATTTACCGAGACAAACAGAATAACCTTGAGGTATTCTTCTGCCAAAGGCAATGTTGCATCTCCTGAGTTATGGGAGAGGGAGAGGAAAAAATAAGTTAATTTACTCCACCTGTACAAACTGCTAAGAGGATGTTGGGTCTCAAGGTGCTGAGATGCTTCCGAATTTCACTGGTTAAGTCAAGTCCTTTCACAAAAATGGTCTCAGTAGCCTCAGCTGGTATTTTGGGGTTCATAAAACAGAGCTAAGAGCTCACTAAATGGTAGAAAAGAATCAAGTCTCAGTAGGGAAGTGGTATCAACCTATCTTTTCAGAACAGAGGCAGATTTGGAACAGCATTCACCAGCCTTGAGAGAGTTCTGCAAGCAGCAGAACCAAAAATCTGTACTCAGGCTACAAGGCAAAGCTCCTGTGGCAGCAGTGTGACTTCCAGTAGGCAAAAGTCCTTACTGAACCCGGAAAGTTCAGCTTCCTGCAGAGGGAACACACTCTTCCTCATCTGGATTTAAATGTTTCATGAATAGGGGACAGACAGTCTCCATACATAATCATGATGACACAATTTTAGTATCGTTTTTGGTTTTTTAGAGAAAAAGGACTAAAGAAGCACTTACTGGACCAGATTGTAAAGCACCCTTGAGTTCAATAGAAATATTCACGGACCCAATCTATTGATAAATTTGCTGCCCTTTTGCACTGATTTCTGTCCAGGCACAGTTTCCTATGACCTTGTATTTGGACTGTCCTTACCCCACA
Organism: Gallinula chloropus; assembly: GCF_964237585.1. Taxonomy (NCBI): domain Eukaryota; kingdom Metazoa; phylum Chordata; class Aves; order Gruiformes; family Rallidae; genus Gallinula; species Gallinula chloropus. The sequence continues at coordinate 170,340,339 of NC_140085.1, read as the reverse complement.
ATTCCTGAGATTTACAAGTGACCAAACAGTCTTAAACAGAAAACAAGTAAAAAAAGCAAAGCTATTCCCTCTTTGAAACAGAGCCTCCTTATTTTTCTCTTTTTTTTTTTCCTTTAAACACATAATTTCTCAGAAAAATTACTACCTTCATGGATTTTCTACAGCAGAAAGAATATTGTCAATGCCTGGCAATTCCGTAATAAAAAGCAGTAATTGTTGCAAATAAACAAATACATAACAAATTCACAGTGCTGCTATTGTTTTTATTTTTACTGCTTCTAAAATAATCTAAGGAAAATTCTTAATGAACAAAGGCAAAGAAAAACGTGTTACATGTGAACCATATCAGTCCAACGAATTGCACGCCTTCGAAATTCCAGTTTAAACCAGTGAAATTCTCTGACTAAAGAAGTTCTCAGAGTTGCTCCTCTGTTGTGGTGACAGATTAACCTGTATGCTCTCTGGTTCCTGTAGGCATGTACTGGTTGAAATATCTTCCTAGGTCTTCCTGATATAACTTTAGGAAACAGGTTACTTGAATTAACTTTATGTATTAAGTCCCACACTTCAGTTTTTTTGCCTTAAACATCCCCATTCCTAGTCGCAAGCTCCTGGAATTTCCAGCCATCCCTCCTCGGTTCACTCAAAGGAACACTGCCTATTTTATTATTTGCAGTCCTGCCATCTCTCCGCTGAAACAAAAGGGGAGATTGTCTGCTGCGGGAGACACCTGGAAGGTGCACAAAGTACAAAGGCCGGAATTCAAAGGGGTTCCCAGTGTACTCAACAAGCAATTACTTCTGCTTCTGATGGGAGACTGTCAGCTTCAAACACGAGGCATTCTTTGGAAAGATTAGTCCAAATTACATTTTATTACATTGGCCTGCTCGGCCGGCCTAAACTTCATCTCGTTCTTATTCTAATGGAATTCAATCAAGGGTATTAATATATTGTTTATGACATGTTTGGAGTTCTTGTGTTATCAGCACGCATTCATGAGAGGAGCTTCAAACAGTATCAGATAACAGTGAGCGGGATGTTGGATGTTGTACAGCACAGGGGATTTTATCATCTTGTTGAACCAGTGGCAGTGATTAAATTAAACTGTCTGAACAAAGCTTTTGCATGTCAGGCTGTTGAATGGCAAAATGAAAGAGTGACACACTTCAAAGATCAAGGGGAGAGAGAGAGAGAGAGCTGGAAAACCATACTTACGTAACTTCTTCTTTAATATGTTGAATAACTGAACCATTGCCTGCCTGGGCTTTTACAAGCAAATAACCAGAACAAAACATTTTGCACATTCTAGCATTAATTTACTACACGTGAATCCCCTGATGCATACAAAGGTCTCCTATTGTTGTTAATTCTCTCATCTCAATGACATTCACCACACGGAATCTTACTAGTTTTTCCCTGTCATACTTTAGAAAAACTTCCACAAAATTTGATCAATACCAATTTCCCCTACGGCTTAGTTTTGTGTTTGAGAGGTCCAAAGGCACAATTCTTACATCTTTTCTAAAAGGAGCAATACCAATGTTCATAGTTTCATAGACACCATGAGTCCTGTTTGTGGAAATTGTTCATAAATCCACTAAAATATCTAGACCCTAAACTCTTGAAATACAAGGTGGTTGATATCTTATATTACCTTTTAATACCAAATATTTAAAAAAGGGAAGGGAAGGGAAAATACTAATATGGAAAAACTGGTTGAAAGAAAAGAAATAGTAAATGAGTGACCTATGGTGCCATCCTCCCAGAGTGTCTGGTTTCTGAAAATAAGTACTTTAGCCAAATTTCACTTGGATACATGAAAACTTTTAACATGTACAGCATTATTTACAGGACAGCATACACCTTGCTGATATTTTTGGTATGAGTTCAGTTATCTTCCTTCTACCTTCTTCCTTCTACCTTTTATGTAAACAAATGCTGCTACCATTTAATCTATTACACTGCAATCTCTATAAAAAAATGGCTTTCTTCTAAAACCCCAAATAATAGAGTTCTAGATTTAACATGAATCAGCTGAGCCAAAAAGCAATTTCTTTTACAAAGTTTGGTTGAATCTTCATTGAGGATGGATCATTGACCAGGTATTCATTTTTTTTAATAATCATTACTATCATAAGTTAAATTTTAAGAAACACCAGAATTATTTTCTTTCACTCTATGCAGAACCCAGAATAGGTCTTGACCTTGTTCAGGGTGTTAACATAATATGAATTATCATTTCCTATCAATAATAATTTAATCCCATTAATTTACTTCACACATTTAAGCAAGCTTTGGTATGCCTTCTGCATAAATAAATAATTTTCCTTTATTTATACAGCAAGATTAATTTGCTTCATGTGCAAAAATGAAAACATCCCTATTTTTATCAGAGCTGTGACTCAAAAATCATCTACTTCAAAACTCATAGTGGTTTTATTTGATAGTAATATTCTTCCTTCTTGTAAAGCCATAGTGCAATGACATCCATTAACATTCAAAAGTACAGAATGCTTTCAAATTCAAATCCACTTGAGATGGTACAGTAGCAGAAATGGAGCCTGAGGGAAAAAAAATATTTCAACAACAGAGGACCAACCCATTAGAATATTCCACTGTGTATATCAGTTTTTATAATTGGTGGTACATATGTGTGCATACATGTTTGTATTTCATCGCAGCTCTATGAATAAATCAAGATTTAATATTTACAGCAAACAGGCTAAATATTAGGTGTTTCAGTGCACTGCAGTCTTTATGCAATAGTACAAAGACATCTAATTATCTGGTGTATATTTAAGCATATATATGTTGTGTGCTTATTGAAGAAAAAATACACAATAACTTCCCAGACTTACTAGTTTATGTTAGACATCTCATGAATTTCAACCTTTGATTTACTATATGCATAATTCTTAATTTTTTTTACCTTTCTCTGTTTTCATCATAAAATAGTACTGTTTATTAGAAAACTTAATAGCCAACTAACATGAAATGTGGTACTTACTTAGAAAACGTAATTGCAGTCTAACCAAAAAAATGTAACCATGCTACTAAATAGCAACTCTAATTTACCATTTTCCCCAGCAGTATTTGAATTTAATTTTTCAAACAGTTATACATAAAATAAGGATAAAACTGTTGGCTTTAGTATCGTGCAAGCTTCAAAAGTTTGCTGAGATGAACAGCATTATACTGGAAGGAATTCAAGAAGCTCTTTCATTTTAGTTGTGCTACTAGAGAAGGCCGAAAAATGGGTCTCATTATGCATGCATATATTCATGTAAGACAAGGAGAACGCGACCCAGGTTGTATACCAAGTTACTACATCCCTCCTTGTTGCAATTTTTTTCAAGCTATAGACTCAAAAAAAAAAAATAACACATAGTACCCTGTATGCAGGTAACGTATTTTTTTGTTGCCTATAAGCATATGTATGTATATATATATACACACTGTGCCTTGGGGCTTTATTCTTTTGCTTGCCTAATACAGGAGTAATTCACTAGTAAGTAGGGTGAAAGCATTGATTAGCCATCAGATTATAAAAATAGTTTAGAATTTCCTCTGGTGTCTTTTAGTTGCTATGTGATTTACTAACACTTTCCAAATCAGGTAACTTTCAGATGTTTGTGGTATAAGGTCCTTAGCCCATGAACATTTATACATATGACCAGCCCCACTGCACTCACCAAAAATACTACATAAATAACAATAGTTGTGCCTCTGAGAAAGGAATTCTTCTGATCAATAACAAAAGACTGTGTCTAATTTAATCTAGATGATTAGCAGATTAACATAACTTGATTTATCCATAACAGTATTCTAAAACATGTCAGTCTGTGCCCCAAAATACATCTCTCCATCCATAAACAAGCATGCCTAAGGCAGCTAGCTCAGTAGTACACCTCTTTTTGGTAAATGTGAAAGTAGAGAAGGTGAAAGTCCAAGCTAAATATCTGCAAATTCAGGTTCTAGCATGAGGGAAACAGGTCTTCATCACAAACTACTCAAATGCATGAAAAATTCTTATGTAACTCATAAAGGAAAAATAAAAATATTCAAGAGAGGATTGTAATCCAAAGCAGGAACCAGATGAACATTTTCATAAGCTATACAGGTACGAAAGAATCCACATTTCGAGACATTTGCTCCTTATCATCAACCTTTCTTAAATAGGTTCATTTAAAATAGTAGTAGTTTATTAACTATGTTCTTAACAGCAAAATTAGTTGGGTTTTTTTTCTGTAGATACAAAATACTCAGTGTTGTGCTTCAGTGGTGGGACCCACCATGGATTACTGCTTCAGGGAAAATTATATTTGGGCTTCATTCCCTAATATTGCTAAGGACTTCCAAACACTGCAGAAAGCTGCTTGCAAATTCCTTTCCTTACTGTGCTATTCCATACAAAATCATGCAGACACGGACTTAAATGGCCGCACACTTTCTATGTACTAATTAATGAAAGTACTTCAAACTGCATCAGAACAGCGGAGTCCTGTTTGTCTGGTAGAAAGGCTCATTTAGAAGAGCACTCTACCGCATGACTTTCTGCAGCTAGAGGACACATTACTTCAAGTAGAACGCCTGAGGAGTCCATTCCCACTCCTAATATCTAGGAATGTATTAATTATTCTTAAACATGGCTATTAGAAGTGTTAGCACATCAATACAAGGCAAAGAAAAAGGCAATTTAAAGTGTGCAAAGGGAGCAAGGCAATTTTTTACTGTCTAAACTATATGCTTGTGTTAATACTTGTGGTCAGAATCCATCATCATGCATCAACGCATGCCAGGTCGTGTAGGAAGGAAGCACTACTCTAACTGGCAGCCATAGCACGGATCAAAAGGCTGGAGTGATATGCTAATTTGGTTTAAGATGAATAAGCATGTCAGCCGCAGCATTTTATGTAAAACAGAACTTGTGAAGTTTTACAATCAGGTAGACACCAGAAAGGAATTACAATAATCCACCTTGGAGGTGACAGAAGTACTACACGGATTAGCATTTCAGCTGTGGCCTGAGGAAGTATTATCCTCAACCCAGCAACAGCGAGCACATAAATGGGTAAAAAGTGTAGTGAGGATGGCGTGTAAACGGGCGCTGAAGAACACAAAGAGTAGATGACTATCATTATCTCTGGCAAAGGATACAGGGGAAAATGCAGCTACAGACAAAGAACATGAGGAATCCGCTGAAGTACTTATATGTGGCTTTTATCTCCACAGTATCTGAAACACCTTTGTACCTTTATCTGAAGACCCTTATTCATCAATGCGTTTAAACTGGCAATTTTGAGATACAACCAGGAGAGCTAGAAAACTCTATCCAGCACCTAGTAAGAGAGAGGGTGACTCCTACTATTCACAGCACTGGGCTGTGAGTAGATGTTAGCTCCCGAAATGCTCCTGATCACCAAGGTAGTTGCTGTGGACCCAGAAGGCCACAGCAGAACATCCCCCAGAAGGGGGATGTTTTGCTCCTAACTCAACTAAGGAGGGATTTCTCTTTTTCGTATATAGTTTGACGCTGTATCCTTACCTCTCTGCATAAAGATTACCGCCTACAAAAGGAGATGTAGGATAATCACCAGTGTGTATCTAACGTGGTTGCCTACTTACAAATGGGGAGTCACAGAGAGAAGTGTAGTAAGACAGTGAACTTGGATTTGAAGTGGCTACAAATAAGCTTACAGAAGCAATTAAAATATTTGTTTAACATTCCATCTTAAACATTTGCACTCAAGGAAGCACCTGCAAAGCCTGGCCACGTGGGCTAGGCCTCCATGTTCTGCTGAGGGAAATGGCGCTCTGTGCTGCTTCCAGGGCAATGCTGGACATGACTTTAAAACCCGAAGCTTATGTTAAATGTATACACTAACGTTCCCGTGCTTCATTTTGTATGAACAAGGATTTGCTGAGTGACAGTGTACCAAATAATATTTCCTCAGGGAATTATGCTGGACCCGGTGTGAGTCTAATTTAAACCATTACAGGAATATGATATATAAAATACAAAGATTGAGCTCGTTGATGAATACAGATACAATTGCTTTTTGCTTCACTGCGACAGGTTACACTTGGACAGGTGTTTTATGGGGACACCACCCTCCCCTCCAATGAAACTGAGTAACCTTATTCTACTGAATGCCAACAGGCATCTTAATTGAGAAAATATTATTTCACATTCAGTATCAGGTAGTTTACCAGTGTTTAACTAGGTGCTAAAAAAAAGATTTTGAATATTAAGCCCCACACTTACAATATGTATGTTGCAAAATAAAGATTAACAGGTATATTTCACATCTACATAACCAGACACAATTCTTTTTCTGAATAGCAAATACATAAGTAAATAAGACTTAAATGTAGGGGATCTAAACAAGTGGAGAGAATTCCCAGCTTTACTAACATATATGAAAGTAATTTTATAGGAAATACACAATACAAACCCCACCAAAGTAGCATGTATAGTTGCAGTGGTATTCCATGTATTCCCGCAAATTTGATGCTTTTTGTTAATTTACACCAATGAGCAGTTTGATAAGTAAATCAGTGTAAGAGCTGTACAGCCACATACTTTTACTGTCGCTGTTTGTCAGTCCTCTGTCTTACTACTCTTCTCTGTGTGTTCAGATTTGAAATTGGCTTGTGAACTTTTTCAGAACTCCATCAGAAGCTGCACTACATTAAAATAACTTTATCATACACCCCACTCACCTTTTTCTTCTTGATTTCTTCTTCTAAAAGTCCCTACCTTTTTGTCTGACTTAGAGTAGCATATAACAATGTTTTCCCTTGTATTTTTCTAGTTCAGGGTGCTTTAAGTGTTTCTGGGCTGCGGAGGAGCTGCTTAAACTTCTCACCCTCCAAAGAATGACTCTTACTTTCCAAAAACATTTTGGACAATCAAAGAACGTCACTTAGGCCGCCTGGTTCTTACGAGATTTATAGTCTGAGCATATAGTTCAGCCCATTCATAGGCAAAACCTACAGACTGCTACAATGCCTGTGAGAAAATATTAAGCTTGTGATGGATTTGGGCTATGCTACCATACCGGAAACATAAACAAATAACAACTAAGTATATCTTTCAAGGCCCATTTGTATATAGTCTCCTCTAGACAAAAGAATCAACAAGAGACTTGCAACAGTGCCATCTGGTGACTGTCGTAGAGTCAAGCCGAAAAACAGGATTCATTTTGAAGTTACTAGTTTGTAGCACAAAAGATACCCACAATAATTAGGAATGTCTTAATTCTCATTTTAACCAGTAAAAACCAAATGACTTTCCGTGCTTAGATACCGTCTGGGGCCAGGGAAGTGTTCTGCTTCCTTTCTGTGTTTATAAATAGAGGTCAAAAGAGTAAGACATACAAAATTAAAGAAAATAAAAACATTAAAATGTTACATCATATGTTAATGTAAGCATACTTGGAACCACAAGGACCTAGTTATGCAGAGTTGAGGAGAGTAGTGGGGTGAGGGAAAATGTAAGCAAAATATCTTTAGTGCTTAAAAATCTGGAGAAATAAGATAAATCTTGAATTAGCACTAATATTGTACCACTCTTTTGAAAGAACAATTGTGATGACCCAGGCAACTTAGGGTCAGTAAGCGTCACAAAAAACCCAGGGAAAATTAATGGAAAAGCTAATAAGCCGATGTGGGATTCAATTAATACAAAAATTAAAGGAATGAATGTAATTAATGATGGTCAACATGGTTTTGTAGAAAATAGGTCTTGTTAAATAAAACTTACTTCATTCTTTGATGGGATTATTAATTTGATTTATAATCAAGTCACTACTCTATTGCTAACTGCATACTTTTGGACTTTTGTAGGGAGTTTTGACTTTGGAAAGCCTTTTCTTTTTTCTTTTTGGTTTGGTTCTTTTTTTTCCTTAATGCTTAAACAATCCCAGTTAAAACTCCTTCCATGGGATTCAGCAGCAGCTGGATCTTCCAAAATTCCGTTTCCAAAAGCAAAGACGTTGTTGAGACTTTGTTTAAATAAAGACGGGCCACACACACAAGCACACGTTATGGTCACAGTATGTAATGCACGAGCTCGCAGAAGCTGGAACACCCATCCTGATTTTAGGAGGGTGCCTCAAGGTCCAGTAACTGAGCTGATGCTTCGTCATTGAGAAGCTGAAACTAAATGAAAAATATTGTTGCTGATATGGCTTGTAGATTACTCAAAGGGTGGCAGAGTGGTAAATGTGAAGATAAGACAGGAAAAGGATTTTGGGCTCTCCAGAAAGGTGGACCAATTCAAGTGAAATCCATTTTAACATAAACATGTGAAAAGAGAAACTACTGGGAACAAGTTGGGCCATACTGGAAAAGTGGAGGACCATGCTCTGCAAAACTGCCACTCCAGAAAGGACATCAGGGATTGCTGAGAAAGCTAATTCAAAGGGAACCATGAGTGTGTATGATCCTGGAGCTAAACAGCAAACAGGGTAGACCGATCTTATCTGCCCACGCTGCACAGGTGAGATCGCTGCAAGACAGAAGGGAAGGAAAAAAAAAAAACCCACAGGCTGCAGAGAAGACCAGAATGAGCACTGGAGAGAAAAAGAAAAATACTTTACAGAAAGGAAAATACTTTCAGCTTATCAAAAGGAAGATAGAATGGTGACTTGATTACAATAGCTCCCTCAGGAGAAAATCCCACAGACTAAAGGGCTTTTTAGTTAAGAAAGAGAAAGCATAACAAGCAGCTGCATACTGAGCTCAAGCCAGATAAATTAAAACAAGAAATAAGGCACGCAAAGTTTAATAGTGGAGATGATTAACTGTGGAACAAACCAACAAAGGAAGCAGTGGATACGCTAGCTCTATGAATGTCTTCAACTTAAGAATAAATGTCTTTTTTGGATATGCTTTATCTAAACACAAGTTATTGAACTCAATAGAGGGGCTGTTGGGTGAAATTCAAAGGCTTGTGAAATACAGGAAGTCAGAGTAGATGATCTAATGGGAATATTTGCAAAGACTAATCTTAGCCTCGGGACACTAGTCTCCTTGGGTTACCTCTTCAGTCAACAGAGTTTCCTTTGGAGAGCAGTTCAGAGCGGAAGAGTTTACCGCTCTGATTTGCCCCTCTCCACTGGCTGCAGAGACAACCAGAGGCTTAAAGAGAGGTGAAAAAATAGCAACCCCTTTTTGTGGAAGAGTGGGAGAAACTTTATTTCTTAAGAAGAACCAGCACAGAGGGATAGGTACTATGTTCCTTTAAAAAAAAAAAAAGTTTGTTTTTTTTTTAAGAACTGCACATACTTAGTAATGTGATGCCCATCTATAAGAAGGGTCATATGGACTTCAGATTCCTGCAGAAAAGGTGCAACTTCCCTCTCCTTAGGAAAAATTTCTAAGCATATGGGAGGAAGTGTGCGGGGTGGGGGGGGGGGGGGGGAGAGGGAGGGGCAGAGCAGCATGTCTTCGTCCCAGCACCTTACCTGCCTTAGAACAAATAAAGATGCTGGAAAAGAAAAAGGAATCTCAACGTGCCCTAGGCTTACCGGTGTCCCAGAGGGAACATCTTCTGGATTTCTCCCTCATAGCTTGCCCCCTGTATGACCTGTAAGAGCTGGTTGGAATTGGACCTCCATTCAGGAAGAGCTCTTGCAATTAGTTTTGGAAGCAGGAGTATATTGGTCCTTGGGCTCAGTATGCTTCACGGATCCACTCCAAATTGCATGGGGCATTGCAGTTAATGGAGCACCAATACACATGTGGCAGCATGGACCTGTGGGTCCAACTTATCCCACTGGGTTTTATTCTCCTGGTTCTAAAAGTTCCAGAAAAACGTTGCTGGGACTGGGGAAAGGGTCTGTTTGTAGTCAGTCTTGCTGTGTGAGAAGCTGAGGAAACCCTCAGTAGTTGGAAACAAACGACTCATTCCAGTTCCCAGCGATTTGGTATTTTGAGCAAGACAGAATGGTGCATGTAATGGTCAATGTAGTTTTTCTAGAATTTCTTAAGGCTTTAGATGCTGTCCCTCCAGACAAGTTTTCCAGCTCTGAGATGAGCAGAGACATTGCATGCTGGGTGGAGAACTGGCTGAGCAGCAGGGCTTGTAAGGTTGGAGTGAATGGGGCCGCATCTATCTGTTGAGCAGTCACCAGTGCTTTTCTTCTGGGCTCAGTTCTAAAGCCAGTTCTGTTCGTTTGAATCAAGAATGTGGCTGCAGGAATCGAATGCATGGTTAGTAAGTGTGGTGTTGATCCTAAACTGGGAAGTGGTGTTGCCTTGCCAGGGGATCTTGATAGATTGGAGCATTGGGCAGCCATCAGTGACATGACCCTGAACCGCACCAAAGGCCAGTTTCTGTCCCTGGCAGGGAGCAATGCTTGGCACGAGTCTTAAATGAGGAGAGTAGCTGGACAGCAGCGCTGCAGCAAGGGGGAGGCCTGTGGGTGCTGGTTGACATGAAGTGCAACAGGTGTCAACAGTGTGTCTGGGGAGAGGGGAAGCAGAGGGGCAGGGTCAGACATGACATGAGGAAACACTTCTTTGCCAAGGGGGCAGCCAAACCCTGGACCAGGCTTCCTGGAGGGGTGCACCCTGCCCCAGCCCTGTCAGTGTTTGAGGCATTTGCACAACGCCCTTATGTCCATGCTTTAACTTTGGTGAGCCCTGGTGCTCAGGCCAGTTGGACTAGATGGGCCTTGTAGGTCCCTCCCAGCTGAACCATTCCATTCCACTCCAACTTTCCATTCATTTCCATGCTTCTGTATACTACTCTATTCCCTCTGCTCACTATCAATCTAGTAACGATCAGACTGTGATTTGCCTGGGAGGCCAAGAGTTAGTTCCAAAAAATATGTGAAGAACACCAAGACAACTGTGCATCTTCCACTTTTATTGTATTTGTTCTTATTTTCTTTTGCCATGCCAACTGTGTACTGTCATGGCTTTTGCCTTTTCCCATGCATTTTGCTCTTCTTCTTTTGTCTTTGGCTGTGCCTTTGGCCATTTGCATTTGTCAATTGCCAATTTTGCCTATTGCCAATTTCTGTTGAACTGTGCCGAATTCTCACAAATTGTAGCGAATTGTGCCAAATTGTGATGAATTTTCACATATTGTGCTGAATTGTGAATTATGCCCGAATTATGCCCTTTTAATGCCAAATTTGTGCCAAATTGTGCCAAATTGGTGGCACTTTGCACAAGTTTTTAACAAATTCTGCCAAATTGTGCCCTTTTTGTGGCAATTTTTGACGAATTTTGCCCTATTTGTGCCCGATTTGTGCCCTTATTGTGGTAATTTGTGCCAATTTTTGCCAAATTGTGTCGAATTGTGACCTTCTTGTGCCCTTTTTGTGCCAAATTTGTTGCAATTTGCGTTTGTGCCTTTTTTGTGGCAAGTTTTGTCAAATTGTCCTGACTTGTGCTCAAGTTCTGGCGATTTTTACTGAATTGTGCCAAATTGTGCCAAATTGGTGGCAATTTTTGCCGAATTTGTGCCACTCTGGTGCCAAATTTATGCACAGTTTGTGGCAATTCTCTGCCAAATTTGTGAACAATTTGAGCTAATTTTTGCTGAATTGTGCACTTTAGCAATTTCTGCTGAATTGTGCCCAATTTGTGCCAAATTTGTGCAATTTTTCTACCAAATTTGTGCCTAGTTTGCACCCAATCTGTGCAAAATTTGTGGCAATTTAAGCCGATTTTGCCAAATTGAGCCGAATTTTACCATTTTTGAAGAAATTTTTGACAAATTGTGCCAAATTGCTCAAAACCTATGCCAAATTTGTGCACATTTTTGTGCAAAATTGAAATAATTTGCACCAATTTTTGCCAAATTGTGCCCAAATTTTAGCATTTTTGTGGGAATTTTACAGAATTGTGCCAAATTGTGCCTGTTTTCTGCCAAATTTATGTAAAATTTTTCATTAATTTGCACAAAAATTGCTATAAATTTGAGAAAATTTGGACAAATTTTTGTTGAATTATGCCCATTTTGTGGCAATTAATGTCGAATTGTGCCAAATTGAGCCCAATTTGTGCCAAATTTTTGTTCACTTTCTGCCATTTTTGTGCCAAATTTGTGGCAATATGCATACTTTTGGTGCCTTTTTTGTGACAAATTCGTAGCAATTTGAACCAATTTATGCCTAAAGTAGCCGAATTGTGCCCAATTTCTGTGCTAATTCTACCCTTTCTGAGCCAAAATTATGGCAATTTCAGCCAATTTTTGACGAACTGTGCCCTTTTTGTGACAGCTTTTGACGAACTGTGCCAAATTGTGCCCAATTCGTGCCCTTTTTATGCCCAATTTTTGCCCAATTTGCACACATATTATGCCAACTTTTGCCAAACAGTGCACATATTTACCGATTTTGTGGAAATTTTTGCCGAATTCTGCACAATTTGTGACCAAGTTGTGCCCTATTGGTGCGCAAGTTCTTCTCTGTCTGTGCAAAAAAGGGAAGTTTCAGGCAATTTTTACCGAACTTTGCCACTTTTGTGGCGACTTTTGAAAATTGTGCCAAATTTTGCACCATTGGTGACATTTCTTGTCCCAAATTTGCACCCAATTTATGGCAATTTGCACCAACTTTTTGGCAAATTGTGCCAAATTTCACACTTTCTGTGGCAATTTTTGCCAAAATGGGCAATTTTTTTGTCCAATTTGTACACATTCTGTACAAAAATTTGGCAGTTTGAGCCAATTTTTACTGAAATATGCCATTTTTTGTGGAAACATTTGCCACATTGTGCCAGATTTTACAATGTCTGTGGCAATTTTTGCACTGATGGGCAACTTTTCTGCAGAAGTTGCACCCTATATGACCGCAAATTATGCCCCTGCTGTGCCAAATTTGTGGCAGTATGAGCCAATTTTTACTGAATTGTGCACAATTCATTGCAAGTTTTGACGAATTATGCCAAATTGTGCACAATTCGTGACCATTTTTGCCTAAATTCTGCATATTTCAGCGCCAATTTTTGCCAAAGCGTGCCCACATTTAACCTTTTTGTGGCAATGTTTGCCCAATTGGGCACAGTTTGTTCCCTATTGTGCACAATTCGTGCACATTTTTGCCCAAAGTCTCCATATTTTTGCACAAATTTTTGCCAAAGCGTGTCCACATTTACCCTTTTTGTGGCAATGTTTGCCCAACTGTACCAAAACTGTGGCAGTTTGAGCCAATTTTTACCAAATTGTGTCCCTTTTCTTGCAAGCTTTGACGAATTATGCCAAATTGTGCCCAGTTCCTGTCTTTTTTGTCCCAGATTGGCACCCAATTTGTTCCCAATTTGTGGCCATTTGCACCAACTTGTTCCAAACTGTGCCCAATTTTATACTTTCATTGGCTTTCTTTTGACAATTTTTTTTTCAACAATTTGTGACCAATTTGTGCGCAAATTTTGACCTTTCCATACCAGAATTTGGGCAAATTGTGCCCCTTCTGTACCAAAATTGTGGCAGTTTGAGCCAATTTTGAACAAACTGTGCCCTTTTTGTGGCAGCTTTTCACCAATTGTACCAAATTGTGCCCAATTCGTGACCTTTTTGTCCCAAATTTGCACCAAATGTCTGTCAATTTAAACCAACTTTTGCAAATTGTGCCCAATTTTACACTCTCTGTGGCAATATTTGCCCAAATGGCCACAATTTGTGACCATGTTGTGCCCTATTGTGCACAATTCGTGCCCATTTTTTGCCCAAAGTCTGCATATTTTTGAGAAAATTTTTGCCAAAGCGTGCCCACATTTACCCTTTTTGTAGCAATGTTTGCCCAATTGGGCACAGTTTGTTCCCTATTGTGCACAATTCGTGCCCATTTTTTGCCCAAAGTCTGCATATTTTTGCACAAATTTTTGCCAAAGCGTGCCCACATTTACCCTTTTTGTGGCAATGTTTGCCCAATTGGGCACAATTTGTGAACAAGTTGTGCCCTTTCTGTGCCAAAACTGTGGCAGTTTGAGCCAATTTTTACCAAATTGTGTCCCTTTTCTTGCAAGTTTTCTCACATTATGCCAAATTGTGCCCAGTTCCTGTCTTTTTTGTCCCAGATTGGCACCCAATTTGTTCCCAATTTGTGGCCATTTGCACCAACTTGTTCCAAACTGTGCCCAATTTTATACTTTCATTGGCTTTCTTTTGACAAATTTTTTTTCAACAATTTGTGACCAATTTGTGCGCAAATTTTGACCTTTCCATACCAGAATTTGGGCAAATTGTGCCCCTTCCGTACCAAAATTGTGGCAGTTTGAGCCAATTTTGAACAAATTGTGCCCTTTTTCTGGCAGCTTTTCACCAATTGTACCAAATTGAGCCCAATTCGTGACCTTTTTGTCCCAAATTTGCACCAAATGTCTGTCAATTTAAACCAACTTTTGCCAAATTGTGCCCAATTTTACACTCTCTGTGGCAATGTTTGCCCAAATGGGCACAATTTGTGACCAAGTTCTGCCCTACTTTTGCACAAGTTGTGCTCTGTCTGTGCCAAAATTGTGGCAGTTTGAGCCAATTTTTAACCGAATTGTGCCCCATTTGTGGGAACTTTTGACAGTTTGTGCCCTATTGTGCACAATTCGTGCCCATTTTTTGCCCAAAGTCTGCATATTTTTGCGCCAATTTTTGCCAAAGCGTGCCCACATTTACCCTTTTTGTGGCAATTTTTGCCCAATTGGGCACAGTTTGTTCCCTATTGTGCACAATTCGTGCCCATTTTTTGCCCAAATCTGCATATTTTTGTGCCAATTTTTGCCAAAGCGTGCCCACATTTACCCTTTTTGTGGCAATGTTTGCCCAACTGGGCACAATTTGTGAACAAGTTGTGCCCTTTCTGTACCAAAACTGTGGCAGTTTGAGCCAATTTTTACCAAATTGTGTCCCTTTTCTTGCATGTTTTCTCGAATTATGCCAAATTGTGCCCAGTTCCTGTCTTTTTTGTCCCAGATTGGCACCCAATTTGTTCCCAATTTGTGGCCATTTGCACCAACTTGTTCCAAACTGTGCCCAATTTTATACTTTCATTGGCTTTCTTTTGACAATTTTTTTTTCAACAATTTGTGACCAATTTGTGCGCAAATTTTGACCTTTCCATACCAGAATTTGGGCAAATTGTGCCCCTTCCGTACCAAAATTGTGGCAGTCTGAGCCAATTTTGAACAAATTGTGCCCTTTTTCTGGCAGCTTTTCACCAATTGTACCAAATTGTGCCCAATTCGTGACCTTTTTGTCCCAAATTTGCACCAAATGTCTGTCAATTTAAACCAACTTTTGCCAAATTGTGCCCAATTTTACACTCTCTGTGGCAATGTTTGCCCAAATGGGCACAATTTGTGACCAAGTTCTGCCCTACTTTTGCACAAGTTGTGCTCTGTCTGTGCCAAAATTGTGGCAGTTTGATCCCATTTTTACCCAATTGTGCCCCATTTGTGGGAACTTTTGACAGTTTGTGCCCTATTGTGCACAATTCGTGCCCATTTTTTGCCCAAAGTCTGCATATTTTTGCGCCAATTTTTGCCAAAGCGTGCCCACATTTAACCTTTTTGTGGCAATGTTTGCCCAACTGGGCACAATTTGTGAACAAGTTGTGCCCTTTCTGTACCAAAACTGTGGCAGTTTGAGCCAATTTTTACCAAATTGTGTCCCTTTTCTTGCAAGTTTTCTCAAATTATGCCAAATTGTGCCCAGTTCCTGTCTTTTTTGTCCCAGACTGGCACCCAGTTTGTTCCCAATTTGTGGCCATTTGCACCAACTTGTTCCAAACTGTGCCCAGTCTTACACTTTCATTGGCTACTTTTGGACAAATTCTTTCTTGAACAATTTGTGACCAAATACTGCACAAATTTTGCCTTTTCTATACCACAATTTGGGCAAATTGTGCCACTTCTTTATCAAAATTGTGGCAGTTTGAGCCAATTTTTAACGAATTGTGTCCCTTTTCTTGCATGTTTTCTCGAATTATGCCAAATTGTGCCCAGTTCCTGTCTTTTTTGTCCCAGTCTGGCACCCAATTTGTTCCCAATTTGTGGCCATTTGCACCAACTTGTTCCAAACTGTGCCCAATTTTATACTTTCATTGGCTTTCTTTTGACAAATTTTTTTTCAACAATTTGTGACCAATTTGTGTGCAAATTTTGACCTTTCCATACCAGAATTTGGGCAAATTGTGCCCCTTCCGTACCAAAATTGTGGCAGTTTGAACCTATTTTGAACAAACTGTGCCCTTTTTGTGGCAGCTTTTCACCAATTGTACCAAATTGTGCCCAATTCGTGACCTTTTTGTCCCAAATTTGCACCAAATGTCTGTCAATTTAAACCAACTTTTGCCAAATTGTGCCCAATTTTACACTCTCTGTGGCAATGTTTGCCCAAATGGGCACAATTTGTGACCAAGTTCTGCCCTACTTTTGCACAAGTTGTGCTCTGTCTGTGCCAAAATTGTGGCAGTTTGAGCCAATTTTTACCGAATTGTGCCCCATTTGTGGGAACTTTTGACAGTTTGTGCCCTATTGTGCACAATTCGTGCCCATTTTTTGCCCAAAGTCTGCATATTTTTGCACAAATTTTTGCCAAAGCGTGCCCACATTTAACCTTTTTGTAGCAATTTTTGCCCAATTGGGCACAGTTTGTTCCCTATTGTGCACAATTCGTGCCCATTTTTTGCCCAAAGTCTGCATATTTTTGCACAAATTTTTGCCAAAGCGTGCCCACATTTACCCTTTTTGTGGCAATGTTTGCCCAACTGGGCACAATTTGTGAACAAGTTGTGCCCTTTCTGTACCAAAACTGTGGCAGTTTGAGCCAATTTTTACCAAATTGTGTCCCTTTTCTTGCAAGTTTTCTCACATTATGCCAAATTGTGCCCAGTTCCTGTCTTTTTTGTCCCAGACTGGCACCCAATTTGTTCCCAATTTGTGGCCATTTGCACCAACTTGTTCCAAACTGTGCCCAATCTTACACTTTCATCGGCTACTTTTTGACAAATTCTTTCTTGAACAATTTGTGACCAATTACTGCACAAATTTTGCCTTTTCTATACCACAATTTGGGCAAATTGTGCCACTTCTTTATCAAAATTGTGGCAGTTTGAGCCAATTTTTACCAAATTGTGTCCCTTTTCTTGCATGTTTTCTCGAATTATGCCAAATTGTGCCCAGTTCCTGTCTTTTTTGTCCCAGACTGGCACCCAATTTGTTCCCAATTTGTGGCCATTTGCACCAACTTGTTCCAAACTGTGCCCAATTTTATACTTTGTTTTCTCGAATTATGCCAAATTGTGCCCAGTTCCTGTCTTTTTTGTCCCAGACTGGCACCCAATTTGTTCCCAATTTGTGGCCATTTGCACCAACTTGTTCCAAACTGTGCCCAATTTTATACTTTCATTGGCTTTCTTTTGACAAATTTTTTTTCAACAATTTGTGACCAATTTGTGTGCAAATTTTGACCTTTCCATACCAGAATTTGGGCAAATTGTGCCCCTTCCGTACCAAAATTGTGGCAGTTTGAACCTATTTTGAACAAACTGTGCCCTTTTTGTGGCAGCTTTTCACCAATTGTACCAAATTGTGCCCAATTCGTGACCTTTTTGTCCCAAATTTGCACCAAATGTCTGTCAATTTAAACCAACTTTTGCCAAATTGTGCCCAATTTTACACTCTCTGTGGCAATGTTTGCCCAAATGGGCACAATTTGTGACCAAGTTCTGCCCTACTTTTGCACAAGTTGTGCTCTGTCTGTGCCAAAATTGTGGCAGTTTGAGCCAATTTTTACCGAATTGTGCCCCATTTGTGGGAACTTTTGACAGTTTGTGCCCTATTGTGCACAATTCGTGCCCATTTTTTGCCCAAAGTCTGCATATTTTTGCACAAATTTTTGCCAAAGCGTGCCCACATTTACCCTTTTTGTGGCAATGTTTGCCCAATTGGGCACAATTTGTGAACAAGTTGTGCCCTTTCTGTGCCAAAACTGTGGCAGTTTGAGCCAATTTTTACCAAATTGTGTCCCTTTTCTTGCAAGCTTTGACGAATTATGCCAAATTGTGCCCAGTTCCTGTCTTTTTTGTCCCAGACTGGCACCCAGTTTGTTCCCAATTTGTGGCCATTTGCACCAACTTGTTCCAAACTGTGCCCAATTTTATACTTTCATTGGCTTTATTTTGACAAATTTTTTTTCAACAATTTGTGACCAATTTGTGTGCAAATTTTGACCTTTCCATACCAGAATTTGGGCAAATTGTGCCCCTTCCGTACCAAAATTGTGGCAGTTTGAACCTATTTTGAACAAACTGTGCCCTTTTTGTGGCAGCTTTTCACCAATTGTACCAAATTGTGCCCAATTCGTGACCTTTTTGTCCCAAATTTGCACCAAATGTCTGTCAATTTAAACCAACTTTTGCCAAATTGTGCCCAATTTTACACTCTCTGTGGCAATGTTTGCCCAAATGGGCACAATTTGTGACCAAGTTCTGCCCTACTTTTGCACAAGTTGTGCTCTGTCTGTGCCAAAATTGTGGCAGTTTGAGCCCATTTTTACCCAATTGTGCCCCATTTGTGGGAACTTTTGACAGTTTGTGCCCTATTGTGCACAATTCGTGCCCATTTTTTGCCCAAAGTCTGCATATTTTTGCGCCAATTTTTGCCAAAGCGTGCCCACATTTAACCTTTTTGTGGCAATGTTTGCCCAACTGGGCACAATTTGTGAACAAGTTGTGCCCTTTCTGTACCAAAACTGTGGCAGTTTGAGCCAATTTTTCCAAACTGTGCCCAGTCTTACACTTTCATTGGCTACTTTTGGACAAATTCTTTCTTGAACAATTTGTGACCAAATACTGCACAAATTTTGCCTTTTCTATACCACAATTTGGGCAAATTGTGCCACTTCTTTATCAAAATTGTGGCAGTTTGAGCCAATTTTTAACGAATTGTGTCCCTTTTCTTGCATGTTTTCTCGAATTATGCCAAATTGTGCCCAGTTCCTGTCTTTTTTGTCCCAGTCTGGCACCCAATTTGTTCCCAATTTGTGGCCATTTGCACCAACTTGTTCCAAACTGTGCCCAATTTTATACTTTCATTGGCTTTCTTTTGACAAATTTTTTTTCAACAATTTGTGACCAATTTGTGTGCAAATTTTGACCTTTCCATACCAGAATTTGGGCAAATTGTGCCCCTTCCGTACCAAAATTGTGGCAGTTTGAACCTATTTTGAACAAACTGTGCCCTTTTTGTGGCAGCTTTTCACCAATTGTACCAAATTGTGCCCAATTCGTGACCTTTTTGTCCCAAATTTGCACCAAATGTCTGTCAATTTAAACCAACTTTTGCCAAATTGTGCCCAATTTTACACTCTCTGTGGCAATGTTTGCCCAAATGGGCACAATTTGTGACCAAGTTCTGCCCTACTTTTGCACAAGTTGTGCTCTGTCTGTGCCAAAATTGTGGCAGTTTGAGCCAATTTTTACCGAATTGTGCCCCATTTGTGGGAACTTTTGACAGTTTGTGCCCTATTGTGCACAATTCGTGCCCATTTTTTGCCCAAAGTCTGCATATTTTTGCACAAATTTTTGCCAAAGCGTGCCCACATTTAACCTTTTTGTAGCAATTTTTGCCCAATTGGGCACAGTTTGTTCCCTATTGTGCACAATTCGTGCCCATTTTTTGCCCAAAGTCTGCATATTTTTGCACAAATTTTTGCCAAAGCGTGCCCACATTTACCCTTTTTGTGGCAATGTTTGCCCAACTGGGCACAATTTGTGAACAAGTTGTGCCCTTTCTGTACCAAAACTGTGGCAGTTTGAGCCAATTTTTACCAAATTGTGTCCCTTTTCTTGCAAGTTTTCTCACATTATGCCAAATTGTGCCCAGTTCCTGTCTTTTTTGTCCCAGACTGGCACCCAATTTGTTCCCAATTTGTGGCCATTTGCACCAACTTGTTCCAAACTGTGCCCAATTTTATACTTTCATTGGCTTTGACAAATTTTTTTTTCAACAATTTGTGACCAATTTGTGTGCAAATTTTGACCTTTCCATACCAGAATTTGGGCAAATTGTGCCCCTTCGGTACCAAAATTGTGGCAGTTTGAGCCAATTTTGAACAAATTGTGCCCTTTTTCTGGCAGCTCTTCACCAATTGTACCAAATTGTGCCCAATTCGTGAACTTTTGGCCCAAATTTGCACCAAATGTCTGTCAATTTAAAACAACTTTTGCCAAATTGTGCCCAATTTTACACTCTCTGTGGCAATATTTGCCCAAATGTGCACAATTTGTGACCATGTTGTGCCCTATTGTGCACAATTCGTGCCCATTTTTTGCCCAAAGTCTGCATATTTTTGAGAAAATTTTTGCCAAAGCGTGCCCACATATACCCTTTTTGTAGCAATTTTTGCCCATCTGGGCAGAGTTTGTTCCCTATTGTGCACAATTCGTGCCCATTTTTTGCCCAAATCTGCATATTTTTGTGCCAATTTTTGCCAAAGCGTGCCCACATTTAACCTTTTTGTAGCAATTTTTGCCCAATTGGGCACAGTTTGTTCCCTATTGTGCACAATTCGTGCCCATTTTTTGCCCAAAGTCTGCATATTTTTGCACAAATTTTTGCCAAAGCGTGCCCACATTTACCCTTTTTGTGGCAATGTTTGCCCAATTGGGCACAATTTGTGAACAAGTTGTGCCCTTTCTGTGCCAAATCTGTGGCAGTTTGAGCCAATTTTTACCAAATTGTGTCCCTTTTCTTGCAAGCTTTGACGAATTATGCCAAATTGTGCCCAGTTCCTGTCTTTTTTGTCCCAGACTGGCACCCAATTTGTTCCCAATTTGTGGCCATTTGCACCAACTTGTTCCAAACTGTGCCCAATCTTATACTTTCATCGGCTACTTTTTGACAAATTCTTTCTTGAACAATTTGTGACCAATTTGTGCGCAAATTTTGACCTTTCCATACCAGAATTTGGGCAAATTGTGCCCCTTCCGTACCAAAATTGTGGCAGTTTGAACCAATTTTGAACAAACTGTGCCCTTTTTGTGGCAGCTTTTCACCAATTGTACCAAATTGTGCCCAATTCGTGACCTTTTTGTCCCAAATTTGCACCAAATGTCTGTCAATTTAAACCAACTTTTGCCAAATTGTGCCCAATTTTACACTCTCTGTGGCAATGTTTGCCCAAATGGGCACAATTTGTGACCAAGTTCTGCCCTACTTTTGCACAAGTTGTGCTCTGTCTGTGCCAAAATTGTGGCAGTTTGAGCCAATTTTTAATCGAATTGTGCCCCATTTGTGGGAACTTTTGACAGTTTGTGCCCTATTGTGCACAATTCGTGCCCATTTTTTGCCCAAAGTCTGCATATTTTTGCGCCAATTTTTGCCAAAGCGTGCCCACATTTACCCTTTTTGTGGCAATTTTTGCCCAATTGGGCACAGTTTGTTCCCTATTGTGCACAATTCGTGCCCATTTTTTGCCCAAATCTGCATATTTTTGTGCCAATTTTTGCCAAAGCGTGCCCACATTTACTCTTTTTGTGGCAATGTTTGCCCAACTGGGCACAATTTGTGAACAAGTTGTGCCCTTTCTGTACCAAAACTGTGGCAGTTTGAGACAATTTTTACCAAATTGTGTCCCTTTTCTTGCAAGCTTTGACGAATTATGCCAAATTGTGCCCAGTTCCTGTCTTTTTTGTCCCAGACTGGCACCCAATTTGTTCCCAATTTTTGGCCATTTGCACCAACTTGTTCCAAACTGTGCCCAATTTTATACTTTCATTGGCTTTATTTTGACAAATTTTTTTTCAACAATTTGTGACCAATTTGTGTGCAAATTTTGACCTTTCCATACCAGAATTTGGGCAAATTGTGCCCCTTCCGTACCAAAATTGTGGCAGTTTGAGCCAATTTTGAACAAACTGTGCCCTTTTTGTGGCAGCTTTTCACCAATTGTACCAAATTGTGCCCAATTCGTGACCTTTTTGTCCCAAATTTGCACCAAATGTCTGTCAATTTAAACCAACTTTTGCCAAATTGTGCCCAATTTTACACTCTCTGTGGCAATGTTTGCCCAAATGGGCACAATTTGTGACCAAGTTCTGCCCTACTTTTGCACAAGTTGTGCTCTGTCTGTGCCAAAATTGTGGCAGTTTGATCCCATTTTTACCCAATTGTGCCCCATTTGTGGGAACTTTTGACAGTTTGTGCCCTATTGTGCACAATTCGTGCCCATTTTTTGCCCAAAGTCTGCATATTTTTGCACAAATTTTTGCCAAAGCGTGCCCACATTTACCCTTTTTGTGGCAATGTTTGCCCAATTGGGCACAATTTGTGAACAAGTTGTGCCCTTTCTGTGCCAAAACTGTGGCAGTTTGAGCCAATTTTTACCAAATTGTGTCCCTTTTCTTGCATGTTTTCTCGAATTATGCCAAATTGTGCCCAGTTCCTGTCTTTTTTGTCCCAGATTGGCACCCAATTTGTTCCCAATTTGTGGCCATTTGCACCAACTTGTTCCAAACTGTGCCCAATTTTATACTTTCATTGGCTTTCTTTTGACAATTTTTTTTTCAACAATTTGTGACCAATTTGTGCGCAAATTTTGACCTTTCCATACCAGAATTTGGGCAAATTGTGCCCCTTCCGTACCAAAATTGTGGCAGTCTGAGCCAATTTTGAACAAATTGTGCCCTTTTTCTGGCAGCTTTTCACCAATTGTACCAAATTGTGCCCAATTCGTGACCTTTTTGTCCCAAATTTGCACCAAATGTCTGTCAATTTAAACCAACTTTTGCCAAATTGTGCCCAATTTTACACTCTCTGTGGCAATGTTTGCCCAAATGGGCACAATTTGTGACCAAGTTCTGCCCTACTTTTGCACAAGTTGTGCTCTGTCTGTGCCAAAATTGTGGCAGTTTGATCCCATTTTTACCCAATTGTGCCCCATTTGTGGGAACTTTTGACAGTTTGTGCCCTATTGTGCACAATTCGTGCCCATTTTTTGCCCAAAGTCTGCATATTTTTGCGCCAATTTTTGCCAAAGCGTGCCCACATTTACCCTTTTTGTGGCAATGTTTGCCCAACTGGGCACAATTTGTGAACAAGTTGTGCCCTTTCTGTACCAAAACTGTGGCAGTTTGAGCCAATTTTTACCAAATTGTGTCCCTTTTCTTGCAAGTTTTCTCAAATTATGCCAAATTGTGCCCAGTTCCTGTCTTTTTTGTCCCAGACTGGCACCCAGTTTGTTCCCAATTTGTGGCCATTTGCACCAACTTGTTCCAAACTGTGCCCAATCTTACACTTTCATCGGCTACTTTTTGACAAATTCTTTCTTGAACAATTTGTGACCAATTACTGCACAAATTTTGCCTTTTCTATACCACAATTTGGGCAAATTGTGCCACTTCTTTATCAAAATTGTGGCAGTTTGAGCCAATTTTTAACGAATTGTGCCCCTTTTCTTGCATGTTTTCTCGAATTATGCCAAATTGTGCCCAGTTCCTGTCTTTTTTGTCCCAGACTGGCACCCAGTTTGTTCCCAATTTGTGGCCATTTGCACCAACTTGTTCCAAACTGTGCCCAGTCTTACACTTTCATTGGCTACTTTTGGACAAATTCTTTCTTGAACAATTTGTGACCAATTACTGCACAAATTTTGCCTTTTCTATACCACAATTTGGGCAAATTGTGCCACTTCTTTATCAAAATTGTGGCAGTTTGAGCCAATTTTTAACGAATTGTGTCCCTTTTCTTGCATGTTTTCTCGAATTATGCCAAATTGTGCCCAGTTCCTGTCTTTTTTGTCCCAGACTGGCACCCAATTTGTTCCCAATTTGTGGCCATTTGCACCAACTTGTTCCAAACTGTGCCCAATTTTATACTTTCATTGGCTTTATTTTGACAAATTTTTTTTCAACAATTTGTGACCAATTTGTGTGCAAATTTTGACCTTTCCATACCAGAATTTGGGCAAATTGTGCCCCTTCCGTACCAAAATTGTGGCAGTTTGAACCTATTTTGAACAAACTGTGCCCTTTTTGTGGCAGCTTTTCACCAATTGTACCAAATTGTGCCCAATTCGTGACCTTTTTGTCCCAAATTTGCACCAAATGTCTGTCAATTTAAACCAACTTTTGCCGAATTGTGCCCAATTTTACACTCTCTGTGGCAATGTTTGCCCAAATGGGCACAATTTGTGACCAAGTTCTGCCCTACTTTTGCACAAGTTGTGCTCTGTCTGTGCCAAAATTGTGGCAGTTTGAGCCAATTTTTACCCAATTGTGCCCCATTTGTGGGAACTTTTGACAGTTTGTGCCCTATTGTGCACAATTCGTGCCCATTTTTTGCCAAAGTCTGCATATTTTTTCGCCACTTTTTGCCAAAGCGTGCCCACATTTAACCTTTTTGTAGCAATTTTTGCCCAATTGGGCACAGTTTGTGCCCTATTGTGCACAATTCGTGCCCATTTTTTGCCCAAAGTCTGCATATTTTTGCACAAATTTTTGCCAAAGCGTGCCCACATTTACCCTTTTTGTGGCAATGTTTGCCCAACTGGGCACAATTTGTGAACAAGTTGTGCCCTTTCTGTACCAAAACTGTGGCAGTTTGAGCCAATTTTTACCAAATTGTGTCCCTTTTCTTGCAAGTTTTCTCACATTATGCCAAATTGTGCCCAGTTCCTGTCTTTTTTGTCCCAGACTGGCACCCAATTTGTTCCCAATTTGTGGCCATTTGCACCAACTTGTTCCAAACTGTGCCCAATCTTACACTTTCATCGGCTACTTTTTGACAAATTCTTTCTTGAACAATTTGTGACCAATTACTGCACAAATTTTGCCTTTTCTATACCACAATTTGGGCAAATTGTGCCACTTCTTTATCAAAATTGTGGCAGTTTGAGCCAATTTTTAACGAATTGTGCCCCTTTTCTTGCATGTTTTCTCAAATTATGCCAAATTGTGCCCAGTTCCTGTCTGTTTTGTCCCAGACTGGCACCCAGTTTGTTCCCAATTTGTGGCCATTTGCACCAACTTGTTCCAAACTGTGCCCAATCTTACACTTTCATTGGCTACTTTTTGACAAATTCTTTCTTGAACAATTTGTGACCAATTACTGCACAAATTTTACCTTTTCTATACCACAATTTGGGCAAATTGTGCCACTTCTTTATCAAAATTGTGGCAGTTTGAGCCAATTTTTACCAAATTGTGTCCCTTTTCTTGCATGTTTTCTCGAATTATGCCAAATTGTGCCCAGTTCCTGTCTTTTTTGTCCCAGACTGGCACCCAATTTGTTCCCAATTTGTGGCCATTTGCACCAACTTGTTCCAAACTGTGCCCAATTTTATACTTTCATTGGCTTTCTTTTGACAAATTTTTTTTCAACAATTTGTGACCAATTTGTGTGCAAATTTTGACCTTTCCATACCAGAATTTGGGCAAATTGTGCCCCTTCCGTACCAAAATTGTGGCAGTTTGAACCAATTTTGAACAAACTGTGCCCTTTTTGTGGCAGCTTTTCACCAATTGTACCAAATTGTGCCCAATTCGTGACCTTTTTGTCCCAAATTTGCACCAAATGTCTGTCAATTTAAACCAACTTTTGCCAAATTGTGCCCAATTTTACACTCTCTGTGGCAATGTTTGCCCAAATGGGCACAATTTGTGACCAAGTTCTGCCCTACTTTTGCACAAGTTGTGCTCTGTCTGTGCCAAAATTGTGGCAGTTTGAGCCAATTTTTACCCAATTGTGCCCCATTTGTGGGAACTTTTGACAGTTTGTGCCCTATTGTGCACAATTCGTGCCCATTTTTTGCCCAAAGTCTGCATATTTTTGCACAAATTTTTGCCAAAGCGTGCCCACATTTACCCTTTTTGTGGCAATGTTTGCCCAATTGGGCACAATTTGTGAACAAGTTGTGCCCTTTCTGTGCCAAAACTGTGGCAGTTTGAGCCAATTTTTACCAAATTGTGTCCCTTTTCTTGCAAGCTTTGACGAATTATGCCAAATTGTGCCCAGTTCCTGTCTTTTTTGTCCCAGACTGGCACCCAATTTGTTCCCAATTTGTGGCCATTGGCACCAACTTGTTCCAAACTGTGCCCAATCTTACACTTTCATCGGCTACTTTTTGACAAATTCTTTCTTGAACAATTTGTGACCAATTACTGCACAAATTTTGCCTTTTCTATACCACAATTTGGGCAAATTGTGCCACTTCTTTATCAAAATTGTGGCAGTTTGAGCCAATTTTTAACGAATTGTGCCCCTTTTCTTGCATGTTTTCTCGAATTATGCCAAATTGTGCCCAGTTCCTGTCTTTTTTGTCCCAGACTGGCACCCAATTTGTTCCCAATTTGTGGCCATTTGCACCAACTTGTTCCAAACTGTGCCCAATCTTACACTTTCATTGGCTACTTTTTGACAAATTCTTTCTTGAACAATTTGTGACCAATTACTGCACAAATTTTACCTTTTCTATACCACAATTTGGGCAAATTGTGCCACTTCTTTATCAAAATTGTGGCAGTTTGAGCCAATTTTTACCAAATTGTGTCCCTTTTCTTGCATGTTTTCTCGAATTATGCTAAATTGTGCCCAGTTCCTGTCTTTTTTGTCCCAGACTGGCACCCAATTTGTTCCCAATTTGTGGCCATTTGCACCAACTTGTTCCAAACTGTGCCCAATTTTATACTTTCATTGGCTTTCTTTTGACAATTTTTTTTTCAACAATTTGTGACCAATTTGTGTGCAAATTTTGACCTTTCCATACCAGAATTTGGGCAAATTGTGCCCCTTCCGTACCAAAATTGTGGCAGTTTGAACCAATTTTGAACAAACTGTGCCCTTTTTGTGGCAGCTTTTCACCAATTGTACCAAATTGTGCCCAATTCGTGACCTTTTTGTCCCAAATTTGCACCAAATGTCTGTCAATTTAAACCAACTTTTGCTGAATTGTGCCCAATTTTACACTCTCTGTGGCAATGTTTGCCCAAATGGGCACAATTTGTGACCAAGTTCTGCCCTACTTTTGCACAAGTTGTGCTCTGTCTGTGCCAAAATTGTGGCAGTTTGAGCCAATTTTTACCGAATTGTGCCCCATTTGTGGGAACTTTTGACAGTTTGTGCCCTATTGTGCACAATTCGTGCCCATTTTTTGCCCAAAGTCTGCATATTTTTGCACAAATTTTTGCCAAAGCGTGCCCACATTTACCCTTTTTGTGGCAATGTTTGCCCAATTGGGCACAATTTGTGAACAAGTTGTGCCCTTTCTGTGCCAAAACTGTGGCAGTTTGAGCCAATTTTTACCAAATTGTGTCCCTTTTCTTGCAAGCTTTGACGAATTATGCCAAATTGTGCCCAGTTCCTGTCTTTTCTGTCCCAGACTGGCACCCAATTTGTTCCCAATTTGTGGCCATTTGCACCAACTTGTTCCAAACTGTGCCCAATTTTATACTTTGATTGGCTTTCTTTTGACAAATTTTTTTTCAACAATTTGTGACCAATTTGTGCGCAAATTTTGACCTTTCCATACCAGAATTTGGGCAAATTGTGCCCCTTCCGTACCAAAATTGTGGCAGTTTGAGCCAATTTTGAACAAATTGTGCCCTTTTTCTGGCAGCTTTTCACCAATTGTACCAAATTGTGCCCAATTCGTGACCTTTTTGTCCCAAATTTGCACCAAATGTCTGTCAATTTAAACCAACTTTTGCCAAATTGTGCCCAATTTTACACTCTCTGTGGCAATGTTTGCCCAAATGGGCACAATTTGTGACCAAGTTCTGCCCTACTTTTGCACAAGTTGTGCTCTGTCTGTGCCAAAATTGTGGCAGTTTGAGCCAATTTTTAACCGAATTGTGCCCCATTTGTGGGAACTTTTGACAGTTTGTGCCCTATTGTGCACAATTCGTGCCCATTTTTTGCCCAAAGTCTGCATATTTTTGCACAAATTTTTGCCAAAGCGTGCCCACATTTACCCTTTTTGTGGCAATGTTTGCCCAATTGGGCACAATTTGTGAACAAGTTGTGCCCTTTCTGTGCCAAAACTGTGGCAGTTTGAGCCAATTTTTACCAAATTGTGTCCCTTTTCTTGCATGTTTTCTCGAATTATGCCAAATTGTGCCCAGTTCCTGTCTTTTTTGTCCCAGATTGGCACCCAATTTGTTCCCAATTTGTGGCCATTTGCACCAACTTGTTCCAAACTGTGCCCAATTTTATACTTTCATTGGCTTTCTTTTGACAATTTTTTTTTCAACAATTTGTGACCAATTTGTGCGCAAATTTTGACCTTTCCATACCAGAATTTGGGCAAATTGTGCCCCTTCCGTACCAAAATTGTGGCAGTCTGAGCCAATTTTGAACAAATTGTGCCCTTTTTCTGGCAGCTTTTCACCAATTGTACCAAATTGTGCCCAATTCGTGACCTTTTTGTCCCAAATTTGCACCAAATGTCTGTCAATTTAAACCAACTTTTGCCAAATTGTGCCCAATTTTACACTCTCTGTGGCAATGTTTGCCCAAATGGGCACAATTTGTGACCAAGTTCTGCCCTACTTTTGCACAAGTTGTGCTCTGTCTGTGCCAAAATTGTGGCAGTTTGAGCCAATTTTTAACCGAATTGTGCCCCATTTGTGGGAACTTTTGACAGTTTGTGCCCTATTGTGCACAATTCGTGCCCATTTTTTGCCCAAAGTCTGCATATTTTTGCACAAATTTTTGCCAAAGCGTGCCCACATTTACCCTTTTTGTGGCAATGTTTGCCCAATTGGGCACAATTTGTGAACAAGTTGTGCCCTTTCTGTGCCAAAACTGTGGCAGTTTGAGCCAATTTTTACCAAATTGTGTCCCTTTTCTTGCATGTTTTCTCGAATTATGCCAAATTGTGCCCAGTTCCTGTCTTTTTTGTCCCAGATTGGCACCCAATTTGTTCCCAATTTGTGGCCATTTGCACCAACTTGTTCCAAACTGTGCCCAATTTTATACTTTCATTGGCTTTCTTTTGACAATTTTTTTTTCAACAATTTGTGACCAATTTGTGCGCAAATTTTGACCTTTCCATACCAGAATTTGGGCAAATTGTGCCCCTTCCGTACCAAAATTGTGGCAGTCTGAGCCAATTTTGAACAAATTGTGCCCTTTTTCTGGCAGCTTTTCACCAATTGTACCAAATTGTGCCCAATTCGTGACCTTTTTGTCCCAAATTTGCACCAAATGTCTGTCAATTTAAACCAACTTTTGCCAAATTGTGCCCAATTTTACACTCTCTGTGGCAATGTTTGCCCAAATGGGCACAATTTGTGACCAAGTTCTGCCCTACTTTTGCACAAGTTGTGCTCTGTCTGTGCCAAAATTGTGGCAGTTTGATCCCATTTTTACCCAATTGTGCCCCATTTGTGGGAACTTTTGACAGTTTGTGCCCTATTGTGCACAATTCGTGCCCATTTTTTGCCCAAAGTCTGCATATTTTTGCGCCAATTTTTGCCAAAGCGTGCCCACATTTACCCTTTTTGTGGCAATGTTTGCCCAACTGGGCACAATTTGTGAACAAGTTGTGCCCTTTCTGTACCAAAACTGTGGCAGTTTGAGCCAATTTTTACCAAATTGTGTCCCTTTTCTTGCAAGTTTTCTCAAATTATGCCAAATTGTGCCCAGTTCCTGTCTTTTTTGTCCCAGACTGGCACCCAGTTTGTTCCCAATTTGTGGCCATTTGCACCAACTTGTTCCAAACTGTGCCCAATCTTACACTTTCATCGGCTACTTTTTGACAAATTCTTTCTTGAACAATTTGTGACCAATTACTGCACAAATTTTGCCTTTTCTATACCACAATTTGGGCAAATTGTGCCACTTCTTTATCAAAATTGTGGCAGTTTGAGCCAATTTTTAACGAATTGTGCCCCTTTTCTTGCATGTTTTCTCGAATTATGCCAAATTGTGCCCAGTTCCTGTCTTTTTTGTCCCAGACTGGCACCCAGTTTGTTCCCAATTTGTGGCCATTTGCACCAACTTGTTCCAAACTGTGCCCAGTCTTACACTTTCATTGGCTACTTTTGGACAAATTCTTTCTTGAACAATTTGTGACCAATTACTGCACAAATTTTGCCTTTTCTATACCACAATTTGGGCAAATTGTGCCACTTCTTTATCAAAATTGTGGCAGTTTGAGCCAATTTTTAACGAATTGTGTCCCTTTTCTTGCATGTTTTCTCGAATTATGCCAAATTGTGCCCAGTTCCTGTCTTTTTTGTCCCAGTCTGGCACCCAATTTGTTCCCAATTTGTGGCCATTTGCACCAACTTGTTCCAAACTGTGCCCAATTTTATACTTTCATTGGCTTTCTTTTGACAAATTTTTTTTCAACAATTTGTGACCAATTTGTGTGCAAATTTTGACCTTTCCATACCAGAATTTGGGCAAATTGTGCCCCTTCCGTACCAAAATTGTGGCAGTTTGAACCTATTTTGAACAAACTGTGCCCTTTTTGTGGCAGCTTTTCACCAATTGTACCAAATTGTGCCCAATTCGTGACCTTTTTGTCCCAAATTTGCACCAAATGTCTGTCAATTTAAACCAACTTTTGCCAAATTGTGCCCAATTTTACACTCTCTGTGGCAATGTTTGCCCAAATGGGCACAATTTGTGACCAAGTTCTGCCCTACTTTTGCACAAGTTGTGCTCTGTCTGTGCCAAAATTGTGGCAGTTTGAGCCAATTTTTACCGAATTGTGCCCCATTTGTGGGAACTTTTGACAGTTTGTGCCCTATTGTGCACAATTCGTGCCCATTTTTTGCCAAAGTCTGCATATTTTTTCGCCACTTTTTGCCAAAGCGTGCCCACATTTAACCTTTTTGTAGCAATTTTTGCCCAATTGGGCACAGTTTGTGCCCTATTGTGCACAATTCGTGCCCATTTTTTGCCAAAGTCTGCATATTTTTTCGCAAATTTTTGCCAAAGCGTGCCCACATTTAACCTTTTTGTAGCAATTTTTGCCCAATTGGGCACAGTTTGTTCCCTATTGTGCACAATTCGTGCCCATTTTTTGCCCAAAGTCTGCATATTTTTGCACAAATTTTTGCCAAAGCGTGCCCACATTTACCCTTTTTGTGGCAATGTTTGCCCAACTGGGCACAATTTGTGAACAAGTTGTGCCCTTTCTGTACCAAAACTGTGGCAGTTTGAGCCAATTTTTACCAAATTGTGTCCCTTTTCTTGCAAGTTTTCTCACATTATGCCAAATTGTGCCCAGTTCCTGTCTTTTTTGTCCCAGACTGGCACCCAATTTGTTCCCAATTTGTGGCCATTTGCACCAACTTGTTCCAAACTGTGCCCAATCTTACACTTTCATCGGCTACTTTTTGACAAATTCTTTCTTGAACAATTTGTGACCAATTACTGCACAAATTTTGCCTTTTCTATACCACAATTTGGGCAAATTGTGCCACTTCTTTATCAAAATTGTGGCAGTTTGAGCCAATTTTTACCAAATTGTGCCCCTTTTCTTGCATGTTTTCTCAAATTATGCCAAATTGTGCCCAGTTCCTGTCTGTTTTGTCCCAGACTGGCACCCAGTTTGTTCCCAATTTGTGGCCATTTGCACCAACTTGTTCCAAACTGTGCCCAATCTTACACTTTCATTGGCTACTTTTTGACAAATTCTTTCTTGAACAATTTGTGACCAATTACTGCACAAATTTTACCTTTTCTATACCACAATTTGGGCAAATTGTGCCACTTCTTTATCAAAATTGTGGCAGTTTGAGCCAATTTTTACCAAATTGTGTCCCTTTTCTTGCATGTTTTCTCGAATTATGCCAAATTGTGCCCAGTTCCTGTCTTTTTTGTCCCAGACTGGCACCCAATTTGTTCCCAATTTGTGGCCATTGGCACCAACTTGTTCCAAACTGTGCCCAATTTTATACTTTCATTGGCTTTCTTTTGACAAATTTTTTTTCAACAATTTGTGACCAATTTGTGTGCAAATTTTGACCTTTCCATACCAGAATTTGGGCAAATTGTGCCCCTTCCGTACCAAAATTGTGGCAGTTTGAACCAATTTTGAACAAACTGTGCCCTTTTTGTGGCAGCTTTTCACCAATTGTACCAAATTGTGCCCAATTCGTGACCTTTTTGTCCCAAATTTGCACCAAATGTCTGTCAATTTAAACCAACTTTTGCCAAATTGTGCCCAATTTTACACTCTCTGTGGCAATGTTTGCCCAAATGGGCACAATTTGTGACCAAGTTCTGCCCTACTTTTGCACAAGTTGTGCTCTGTCTGTGCCAAAATTGTGGCAGTTTGAGCCAATTTTTACCGAATTGTGCCCCATTTGTGGGAACTTTTGACAGTTTGTGCCCTATTGTGCACAATTCGTGCCCATTTTTTGCCCAAAGTCTGCATATTTTTGCGCCAATTTTTGCCAAAGCGTGCCCACATTTACCCTTTTTGTGGCAATTTTTGCCCAATTGGGCACAGTTTGTTCCCTATTGTGCACAATTCGTGCCCATTTTTTGCCCAAATCTGCATATTTTTGTGCCAATTTTTGCCAAAGCGTGCCCACATTTACCCTTTTTGTGGCAATGTTTGCCCAACTGGGCACAATTTGTGAACAAGTTGTGCCCTTTCTGTACCAAAACTGTGGCAGTTTGAGACAATTTTTACCAAATTGTGTCCCTTTTCTTGCAAGCTTTGACGAATTATGCCAAATTGTGCCCAGTTCCTGTCTTTTTTGTCCCAGACTGGCACCCAATTTGTTCCCAATTTTTGGCCATTTGCACCAACTTGTTCCAAACTGTGCCCAATTTTATACTTTCATTGGCTTTATTTTGACAAATTTTTTTTCAACAATTTGTGACCAATTTGTGTGCAAATTTTGACCTTTCCATACCAGAATTTGGGCAAATTGTGCCCCTTCCGTACCAAAATTGTGGCAGTTTGAGCCAATTTTGAACAAACTGTGCCCTTTTTGTGGCAGCTTTTCACCAATTGTACCAAATTGTGCCCAATTCGTGACCTTTTTGTCCCAAATTTGCACCAAATGTCTGTCAATTTAAACCAACTTTTGCCAAATTGTGCCCAATTTTACACTCTCTGTGGCAATGTTTGCCCAAATGGGCACAATTTGTGACCAAGTTCTGCCCTACTTTTGCACAAGTTGTGCTCTGTCTGTGCCAAAATTGTGGCAGTTTGAGCCAATTTTTACCGAATTGTGCCCCATTTGTGGGAACTTTTGACAGTTTGTGCCCTATTGTGCACAATTCGTGCCCATTTTTTGCCCAAAGTCTGCATATTTTTGCACAAATTTTTGCCAAAGCGTGCCCACATTTACCCTTTTTGTGGCAATGTTTGCCCAATTGGGCACAATTTGTGAACAAGTTGTGCCCTTTCTGTGCCAAAACTGTGGCAGTTTGAGCCAATTTTTACCAAATTGTGTCCCTTTTCTTGCATGTTTTCTCGAATTATGCCAAATTGTGCCCAGTTCCTGTCTTTTTTGTCCCAGATTGGCACCCAATTTGTTCCCAATTTGTGGCCATTTGCACCAACTTGTTCCAAACTGTGCCCAATTTTATACTTTCATTGGCTTTCTTTTGACAATTTTTTTTTCAACAATTTGTGACCAATTTGTGCGCAAATTTTGACCTTTCCATACCAGAATTTGGGCAAATTGTGCCCCTTCCGTACCAAAATTGTGGCAGTCTGAGCCAATTTTGAACAAATTGTGCCCTTTTTCTGGCAGCTTTTCACCAATTGTACCAAATTGTGCCCAATTCGTGACCTTTTTGTCCCAAATTTGCACCAAATGTCTGTCAATTTAAACCAACTTTTGCCAAATTGTGCCCAATTTTACACTCTCTGTGGCAATGTTTGCCCAAATGGGCACAATTTGTGACCAAGTTCTGCCCTACTTTTGCACAAGTTGTGCTCTGTCTGTGCCAAAATTGTGGCAGTTTGATCCCATTTTTACCCAATTGTGCCCCATTTGTGGGAACTTTTGACAGTTTGTGCCCTATTGTGCATAATTCGTGCCCATTTTTTGCCCAAAGTCTGCATATTTTTGCGCCAATTTTTGCCAAAGCGTGCCCACATTTAACCTTTTTGTGGCAATGTTTGCCCAACTGGGCACAATTTGTGAACAAGTTGTGCCCTTTCTGTACCAAAACTGTGGCAGTTTGAGCCAATTTTTACCAAATTGTGTCCCTTTTCTTGCAAGTTTTCTCAAATTATGCCAAATTGTGCCCAGTTCCTGTCTTTTTTGTCCCAGACTGGCACCCAGTTTGTTCCCAATTTGTGGCCATTTGCACCAACTTGTTCCAAACTGTGCCCAATCTTACACTTTCATCGGCTACTTTTTGACAAATTCTTTCTTGAACAATTTGTGACCAATTACTGCACAAATTTTGCCTTTTCTATACCACAATTTGGGCAAATTGTGCCACTTCTTTATCAAAATTGTGGCAGTTTGAGCCAATTTTTAACGAATTGTGCCCCTTTTCTTGCATGTTTTCTCGAATTATGCCAAATTGTGCCCAGTTCCTGTCTTTTTTGTCCCAGACTGGCACCCAGTTTGTTCCCAATTTGTGGCCATTTGCACCAACTTGTTCCAAACTGTGCCCAGTCTTACACTTTCATTGGCTACTTTTGGACAAATTCTTTCTTGAACAATTTGTGACCAATTACTGCACAAATTTTGCCTTTTCTATACCACAATTTGGGCAAATTGTGCCACTTCTTTATCAAAATTGTGGCAGTTTGAGCCAATTTTTAACGAATTGTGTCCCTTTTCTTGCATGTTTTCTCGAATTATGCCAAATTGTGCCCAGTTCCTGTCTTTTTTGTCCCAGTCTGGCACCCAATTTGTTCCCAATTTGTGGCCATTTGCACCAACTTGTTCCAAACTGTGCCCAATTTTATACTTTCATTGGCTTTCTTTTGACAAATTTTTTTTCAACAATTTGTGACCAATTTGTGTGCAAATTTTGACCTTTCCATACCAGAATTTGGGCAAATTGTGCCCCTTCCGTACCAAAATTGTGGCAGTTTGAACCAATTTTGAACAAACTGTGCCCTTTTTGTGGCAGCTTTTCACCAATTGTACCAAATTGTGCCCAATTCGTGACCTTTTTGTCCCAAATTTGCACCAAATGTCTGTCAATTTAAACCAACTTTTGCCAAATTGTGCCCAATTTTACACTCTCTGTGGCAATGTTTGCCCAAATGGGCACAATTTGTGACCAAGTTCTGCCCTACTTTTGCACAAGTTGTGCTCTGTCTGTGCCAAAATTGTGGCAGTTTGAGCCAATTTTTACCGAATTGTGCCCCATTTGTGGGAACTTTTGACAGTTTGTGCCCTATTGTGCACAATTCGTGCCCATTTTTTGCCCAAAGTCTGCATATTTTTGCGCCAATTTTTGCCAAAGCGTGCCCACATTTACCCTTTTTGTGGCAATTTTTGCCCAATTGGGCACAGTTTGTTCCCTATTGTGCACAATTCGTGCCCATTTTTTGCCCAAATCTGCATATTTTTGTGCCAATTTTTGCCAAAGCGTGCCCACATTTACCCTTTTTGTGGCAATGTTTGCCCAACTGGGCACAATTTGTGAACAAGTTGTGCCCTTTCTGTACCAAAACTGTGGCAGTTTGAGACAATTTTTACCAAATTGTGTCCCTTTTCTTGCAAGTTTTCTCACATTATGCCAAATTGTGCCCAGTTCCTGTCTTTTTTGTCCCAGACTGGCACCCAATTTGTTCCCAATTTTTGGCCATTTGCACCAACTTGTTCCAAACTGTGCCCAATTTTATACTTTCATTGGCTTTATTTTGACAAATTTTTTTTCAACAATTTGTGACCAATTTGTGTGCAAATTTTGACCTTTCCATACCAGAATTTGGGCAAATTGTGCCCCTTCCGTACCAAAATTGTGGCAGTTTGAGCCAATTTTGAACAAACTGTGCCCTTTTTGTGGCAGCTTTTCACCAATTGTACCAAATTGTGCCCAATTCGTGACCTTTTTGTCCCAAATTTGCACCAAATGTCTGTCAATTTAAACCAACTTTTGCCAAATTGTGCCCAATTTTACACTCTCTGTGGCAATGTTTGCCCAAATGGGCACAATTTGTGACCAAGTTCTGCCCTACTTTTGCACAAGTTGTGCTCTGTCTGTGCCAAAATTGTGGCAGTTTGAGCCAATTTTTACCGAATTGTGCCCCATTTGTGGGAACTTTTGACAGTTTGTGCCCTATTGTGCACAATTCGTGCCCATTTTTTGCCCAAAGTCTGCATATTTTTGCACAAATTTTTGCCAAAGCGTGCCCACATTTACCCTTTTTGTGGCAATGTTTGCCCAATTGGGCACAATTTGTGAACAAGTTGTGCCCTTTCTGTGCCAAAACTGTGGCAGTTTGAGCCAATTTTTACCAAATTGTGTCCCTTTTCTTGCATGTTTTCTCGAATTATGCCAAATTGTGCCCAGTTCCTGTCTTTTTTGTCCCAGATTGGCACCCAATTTGTTCCCAATTTGTGGCCATTTGCACCAACTTGTTCCAAACTGTGCCCAATTTTATACTTTCATTGGCTTTCTTTTGACAATTTTTTTTTCAACAATTTGTGACCAATTTGTGCGCAAATTTTGACCTTTCCATACCAGAATTTGGGCAAATTGTGCCCCTTCCGTACCAAAATTGTGGCAGTCTGAGCCAATTTTGAACAAATTGTGCCCTTTTTCTGGCAGCTTTTCACCAATTGTACCAAATTGTGCCCAATTCGTGACCTTTTTGTCCCAAATTTGCACCAAATGTCTGTCAATTTAAACCAACTTTTGCCAAATTGTGCCCAATTTTACACTCTCTGTGGCAATGTTTGCCCAAATGGGCACAATTTGTGACCAAGTTCTGCCCTACTTTTGCACAAGTTGTGCTCTGTCTGTGCCAAAATTGTGGCAGTTTGATCCCATTTTTACCCAATTGTGCCCCATTTGTGGGAACTTTTGACAGTTTGTGCCCTATTGTGCACAATTCGTGCCCATTTTTTGCCCAAAGTCTGCATATTTTTGCGCCAATTTTTGCCAAAGCGTGCCCACATTTACCCTTTTTGTGGCAATGTTTGCCCAACTGGGCACAATTTGTGAACAAGTTGTGCCCTTTCTGTACCAAAACTGTGGCAGTTTGAGCCAATTTTTACCAAATTGTGTCCCTTTTCTTGCAAGTTTTCTCAAATTATGCCAAATTGTGCCCAGTTCCTGTCTTTTTTGTCCCAGACTGGCACCCAGTTTGTTCCCAATTTGTGGCCATTTGCACCAACTTGTTCCAAACTGTGCCCAATCTTACACTTTCATCGGCTACTTTTTGACAAATTCTTTCTTGAACAATTTGTGACCAATTACTGCACAAATTTTGCCTTTTCTATACCACAATTTGGGCAAATTGTGCCACTTCTTTATCAAAATTGTGGCAGTTTGAGCCAATTTTTAACGAATTGTGCCCCTTTTCTTGCATGTTTTCTCGAATTATGCCAAATTGTGCCCAGTTCCTGTCTTTTTTGTCCCAGACTGGCACCCAGTTTGTTCCCAATTTGTGGCCATTTGCACCAACTTGTTCCAAACTGTGCCCAGTCTTACACTTTCATTGGCTACTTTTGGACAAATTCTTTCTTGAACAATTTGTGACCAATTACTGCACAAATTTTGCCTTTTCTATACCACAATTTGGGCAAATTGTGCCACTTCTTTATCAAAATTGTGGCAGTTTGAGCCAATTTTTAACGAATTGTGTCCCTTTTCTTGCATGTTTTCTCGAATTATGCCAAATTGTGCCCAGTTCCTGTCTTTTTTGTCCCAGTCTGGCACCCAATTTGTTCCCAATTTGTGGCCATTTGCACCAACTTGTTCCAAACTGTGCCCAATTTTATACTTTCATTGGCTTTCTTTTGACAAATTTTTTTTCAACAATTTGTGACCAATTTGTGTGCAAATTTTGACCTTTCCATACCAGAATTTGGGCAAATTGTGCCCCTTCCGTACCAAAATTGTGGCAGTTTGAACCTATTTTGAACAAACTGTG
The DNA here is from genome assembly GCF_964237585.1 of Gallinula chloropus. Lineage (NCBI taxonomy): Eukaryota > Metazoa > Chordata > Aves > Gruiformes > Rallidae > Gallinula > Gallinula chloropus. The sequence goes on along the minus strand of NC_140085.1, from coordinate 170,302,340 downwards.
CCCTTTTTGTGGCAGCTTTTCACCAATTGTACCAAATTGTGCCCAATTCGTGACCTTTTTGTCCCAAATTTGCACCAAATGTCTGTCAATTTAAACCAACTTTTGCCAAATTGTGCCCAATTTTACACTCTCTGTGGCAATGTTTGCCCAAATGGGCACAATTTGTGACCAAGTTCTGCCCTACTTTTGCACAAGTTGTGCTCTGTCTGTGCCAAAATTGTGGCAGTTTGAGCCAATTTTTACCGAATTGTGCCCCATTTGTGGGAACTTTTGACAGTTTGTGCCCTATTGTGCACAATTCGTGCCCATTTTTTGCCAAAGTCTGCATATTTTTTCGCCACTTTTTGCCAAAGCGTGCCCACATTTAACCTTTTTGTAGCAATTTTTGCCCAATTGGGCACAGTTTGTGCCCTATTGTGCACAATTCGTGCCCATTTTTTGCCAAAGTCTGCATATTTTTTCGCAAATTTTTGCCAAAGCGTGCCCACATTTAACCTTTTTGTAGCAATTTTTGCCCAATTGGGCACAGTTTGTTCCCTATTGTGCACAATTCGTGCCCATTTTTTGCCCAAAGTCTGCATATTTTTGCGCCAATTTTTGCCAAAGCGTGCCCACATTTACCCTTTTTGTGGCAATGTTTGCCCAACTGGGCACAATTTGTGAACAAGTTGTGCCCTTTCTGTACCAAAACTGTGGCAGTTTGAGCCAATTTTTACCAAATTGTGTCCCTTTTCTTGCAAGTTTTCTCACATTATGCCAAATTGTGCCCAGTTCCTGTCTTTTTTGTCCCAGACTGGCACCCAATTTGTTCCCAATTTGTGGCCATTTGCACCAACTTGTTCCAAACTGTGCCCAATCTTACACTTTCATCGGCTACTTTTTGACAAATTCTTTCTTGAACAATTTGTGACCAATTACTGCACAAATTTTGCCTTTTCTATACCACAATTTGGGCAAATTGTGCCACTTCTTTATCAAAATTGTGGCAGTTTGAGCCAATTTTTACCAAATTGTGCCCCTTTTCTTGCATGTTTTCTCAAATTATGCCAAATTGTGCCCAGTTCCTGTCTGTTTTGTCCCAGACTGGCACCCAGTTTGTTCCCAATTTGTGGCCATTTGCACCAACTTGTTCCAAACTGTGCCCAATCTTACACTTTCATTGGCTACTTTTTGACAAATTCTTTCTTGAACAATTTGTGACCAATTACTGCACAAATTTTACCTTTTCTATACCACAATTTGGGCAAATTGTGCCACTTCTTTATCAAAATTGTGGCAGTTTGAGCCAATTTTTACCAAATTGTGTCCCTTTTCTTGCATGTTTTCTCGAATTATGCCAAATTGTGCCCAGTTCCTGTCTTTTTTGTCCCAGACTGGCACCCAATTTGTTCCCAATTTGTGGCCATTGGCACCAACTTGTTCCAAACTGTGCCCAATTTTATACTTTCATTGGCTTTCTTTTGACAAATTTTTTTTCAACAATTTGTGACCAATTTGTGTGCAAATTTTGACCTTTCCATACCAGAATTTGGGCAAATTGTGCCCCTTCCGTACCAAAATTGTGGCAGTTTGAACCAATTTTGAACAAACTGTGCCCTTTTTGTGGCAGCTTTTCACCAATTGTACCAAATTGTGCCCAATTCGTGACCTTTTTGTCCCAAATTTGCACCAAATGTCTGTCAATTTAAACCAACTTTTGCCAAATTGTGCCCAATTTTACACTCTCTGTGGCAATGTTTGCCCAAATGGGCACAATTTGTGACCAAGTTCTGCCCTACTTTTGCACAAGTTGTGCTCTGTCTGTGCCAAAATTGTGGCAGTTTGAGCCAATTTTTACCGAATTGTGCCCCATTTGTGGGAACTTTTGACAGTTTGTGCCCTATTGTGCACAATTCGTGCCCATTTTTTGCCCAAAGTCTGCATATTTTTGCGCCAATTTTTGCCAAAGCGTGCCCACATTTACCCTTTTTGTGGCAATTTTTGCCCAATTGGGCACAGTTTGTTCCCTATTGTGCACAATTCGTGCCCATTTTTTGCCCAAATCTGCATATTTTTGTGCCAATTTTTGCCAAAGCGTGCCCACATTTACCCTTTTTGTGGCAATGTTTGCCCAACTGGGCACAATTTGTGAACAAGTTGTGCCCTTTCTGTACCAAAACTGTGGCAGTTTGAGACAATTTTTACCAAATTGTGTCCCTTTTCTTGCAAGCTTTGACGAATTATGCCAAATTGTGCCCAGTTCCTGTCTTTTTTGTCCCAGACTGGCACCCAATTTGTTCCCAATTTTTGGCCATTTGCACCAACTTGTTCCAAACTGTGCCCAATTTTATACTTTCATTGGCTTTATTTTGACAATTTTTTTTTCAACAATTTGTGACCAATTTGTGTGCAAATTTTGACCTTTCCATACCAGAATTTGGGCAAATTGTGCCCCTTCCGTACCAAAATTGTGGCAGTTTGAGCCAATTTTGAACAAACTGTGCCCTTTTTGTGGCAGCTTTTCACCAATTGTACCAAATTGTGCCCAATTCGTGACCTTTTTGTCCCAAATTTGCACCAAATGTCTGTCAATTTAAACCAACTTTTGCCAAATTGTGCCCAATTTTACACTCTCTGTGGCAATGTTTGCCCAAATGGGCACAATTTGTGACCAAGTTCTGCCCTACTTTTGCACAAGTTGTGCTCTGTCTGTGCCAAAATTGTGGCAGTTTGAGCCAATTTTTACCGAATTGTGCCCCATTTGTGGGAACTTTTGACAGTTTGTGCCCTATTGTGCACAATTCGTGCCCATTTTTTGCCCAAAGTCTGCATATTTTTGCACAAATTTTTGCCAAAGCGTGCCCACATTTACCCTTTTTGTGGCAATGTTTGCCCAATTGGGCACAATTTGTGAACAAGTTGTGCCCTTTCTGTGCCAAAACTGTGGCAGTTTGAGCCAATTTTTACCAAATTGTGTCCCTTTTCTTGCATGTTTTCTCGAATTATGCCAAATTGTGCCCAGTTCCTGTCTTTTTTGTCCCAGATTGGCACCCAATTTGTTCCCAATTTGTGGCCATTTGCACCAACTTGTTCCAAACTGTGCCCAATTTTATACTTTCATTGGCTTTCTTTTGACAATTTTTTTTTCAACAATTTGTGACCAATTTGTGCGCAAATTTTGACCTTTCCATACCAGAATTTGGGCAAATTGTGCCCCTTCCGTACCAAAATTGTGGCAGTCTGAGCCAATTTTGAACAAATTGTGCCCTTTTTCTGGCAGCTTTTCACCAATTGTACCAAATTGTGCCCAATTCGTGACCTTTTTGTCCCAAATTTGCACCAAATGTCTGTCAATTTAAACCAACTTTTGCCAAATTGTGCCCAATTTTACACTCTCTGTGGCAATGTTTGCCCAAATGGGCACAATTTGTGACCAAGTTCTGCCCTACTTTTGCACAAGTTGTGCTCTGTCTGTGCCAAAATTGTGGCAGTTTGATCCCATTTTTACCCAATTGTGCCCCATTTGTGGGAACTTTTGACAGTTTGTGCCCTATTGTGCATAATTCGTGCCCATTTTTTGCCCAAAGTCTGCATATTTTTGCGCCAATTTTTGCCAAAGCGTGCCCACATTTAACCTTTTTGTGGCAATGTTTGCCCAACTGGGCACAATTTGTGAACAAGTTGTGCCCTTTCTGTACCAAAACTGTGGCAGTTTGAGCCAATTTTTACCAAATTGTGTCCCTTTTCTTGCAAGTTTTCTCAAATTATGCCAAATTGTGCCCAGTTCCTGTCTTTTTTGTCCCAGACTGGCACCCAGTTTGTTCCCAATTTGTGGCCATTTGCACCAACTTGTTCCAAACTGTGCCCAGTCTTACACTTTCATTGGCTACTTTTGGACAAATTCTTTCTTGAACAATTTGTGACCAATTACTGCACAAATTTTGCCTTTTCTATACCACAATTTGGGCAAATTGTGCCACTTCTTTATCAAAATTGTGGCAGTTTGAGCCAATTTTTAACGAATTGTGTCCCTTTTCTTGCATGTTTTCTCGAATTATGCCAAATTGTGCCCAGTTCCTGTCTTTTTTGTCCCAGTCTGGCACCCAATTTGTTCCCAATTTGTGGCCATTTGCACCAACTTGTTCCAAACTGTGCCCAATTTTATACTTTCATTGGCTTTCTTTTGACAAATTTTTTTTCAACAATTTGTGACCAATTTGTGTGCAAATTTTGACCTTTCCATACCAGAATTTGGGCAAATTGTGCCCCTTCCGTACCAAAATTGTGGCAGTTTGAACCTATTTTGAACAAACTGTGCCCTTTTTGTGGCAGCTTTTCACCAATTGTACCAAATTGTGCCCAATTCGTGACCTTTTTGTCCCAAATTTGCACCAAATGTCTGTCAATTTAAACCAACTTTTGCCAAATTGTGCCCAATTTTACACTCTCTGTGGCAATGTTTGCCCAAATGGGCACAATTTGTGACCAAGTTCTGCCCTACTTTTGCACAAGTTGTGCTCTGTCTGTGCCAAAATTGTGGCAGTTTGAGCCAATTTTTACCGAATTGTGCCCCATTTGTGGGAACTTTTGACAGTTTGTGCCCTATTGTGCACAATTCGTGCCCATTTTTTGCCAAAGTCTGCATATTTTTTCGCCACTTTTTGCCAAAGCGTGCCCACATTTAACCTTTTTGTAGCAATTTTTGCCCAATTGGGCACAGTTTGTGCCCTATTGTGCACAATTCGTGCCCATTTTTTGCCAAAGTCTGCATATTTTTTCGCAAATTTTTGCCAAAGCGTGCCCACATTTAACCTTTTTGTAGCAATTTTTGCCCAATTGGGCACAGTTTGTTCCCTATTGTGCACAATTCGTGCCCATTTTTTGCCCAAAGTCTGCATATTTTTGCACAAATTTTTGCCAAAGCGTGCCCACATTTACCCTTTTTGTGGCAATGTTTGCCCAACTGGGCACAATTTGTGAACAAGTTGTGCCCTTTCTGTACCAAAACTGTGGCAGTTTGAGCCAATTTTTACCAAATTGTGTCCCTTTTCTTGCAAGTTTTCTCACATTATGCCAAATTGTGCCCAGTTCCTGTCTTTTTTGTCCCAGACTGGCACCCAATTTGTTCCCAATTTGTGGCCATTTGCACCAACTTGTTCCAAACTGTGCCCAATCTTACACTTTCATCGGCTACTTTTTGACAAATTCTTTCTTGAACAATTTGTGACCAATTACTGCACAAATTTTGCCTTTTCTATACCACAATTTGGGCAAATTGTGCCACTTCTTTATCAAAATTGTGGCAGTTTGAGCCAATTTTTACCAAATTGTGCCCCTTTTCTTGCATGTTTTCTCAAATTATGCCAAATTGTGCCCAGTTCCTGTCTGTTTTGTCCCAGACTGGCACCCAGTTTGTTCCCAATTTGTGGCCATTTGCACCAACTTGTTCCAAACTGTGCCCAATCTTACACTTTCATTGGCTACTTTTTGACAAATTCTTTCTTGAACAATTTGTGACCAATTACTGCACAAATTTTACCTTTTCTATACCACAATTTGGGCAAATTGTGCCACTTCTTTATCAAAATTGTGGCAGTTTGAGCCAATTTTTACCAAATTGTGTCCCTTTTCTTGCATGTTTTCTCGAATTATGCCAAATTGTGCCCAGTTCCTGTCTTTTTTGTCCCAGACTGGCACCCAATTTGTTCCCAATTTGTGGCCATTGGCACCAACTTGTTCCAAACTGTGCCCAATTTTATACTTTCATTGGCTTTCTTTTGACAAATTTTTTTTCAACAATTTGTGACCAATTTGTGTGCAAATTTTGACCTTTCCATACCAGAATTTGGGCAAATTGTGCCCCTTCCGTACCAAAATTGTGGCAGTTTGAACCAATTTTGAACAAACTGTGCCCTTTTTGTGGCAGCTTTTCACCAATTGTACCAAATTGTGCCCAATTCGTGACCTTTTTGTCCCAAATTTGCACCAAATGTCTGTCAATTTAAACCAACTTTTGCCAAATTGTGCCCAATTTTACACTCTCTGTGGCAATGTTTGCCCAAATGGGCACAATTTGTGACCAAGTTCTGCCCTACTTTTGCACAAGTTGTGCTCTGTCTGTGCCAAAATTGTGGCAGTTTGAGCCAATTTTTACCGAATTGTGCCCCATTTGTGGGAACTTTTGACAGTTTGTGCCCTATTGTGCACAATTCGTGCCCATTTTTTGCCCAAAGTCTGCATATTTTTGCGCCAATTTTTGCCAAAGCGTGCCCACATTTACCCTTTTTGTGGCAATTTTTGCCCAATTGGGCACAGTTTGTTCCCTATTGTGCACAATTCGTGCCCATTTTTTGCCCAAATCTGCATATTTTTGTGCCAATTTTTGCCAAAGCGTGCCCACATTTACCCTTTTTGTGGCAATGTTTGCCCAACTGGGCACAATTTGTGAACAAGTTGTGCCCTTTCTGTACCAAAACTGTGGCAGTTTGAGACAATTTTTACCAAATTGTGTCCCTTTTCTTGCAAGCTTTGACGAATTATGCCAAATTGTGCCCAGTTCCTGTCTTTTTTGTCCCAGACTGGCACCCAATTTGTTCCCAATTTTTGGCCATTTGCACCAACTTGTTCCAAACTGTGCCCAATTTTATACTTTCATTGGCTTTATTTTGACAAATTTTTTTTCAACAATTTGTGACCAATTTGTGTGCAAATTTTGACCTTTCCATACCAGAATTTGGGCAAATTGTGCCCCTTCCGTACCAAAATTGTGGCAGTTTGAGCCAATTTTGAACAAACTGTGCCCTTTTTGTGGCAGCTTTTCACCAATTGTACCAAATTGTGCCCAATTCGTGACCTTTTTGTCCCAAATTTGCACCAAATGTCTGTCAATTTAAACCAACTTTTGCCAAATTGTGCCCAATTTTACACTCTCTGTGGCAATGTTTGCCCAAATGGGCACAATTTGTGACCAAGTTCTGCCCTACTTTTGCACAAGTTGTGCTCTGTCTGTGCCAAAATTGTGGCAGTTTGAGCCAATTTTTACCGAATTGTGCCCCATTTGTGGGAACTTTTGACAGTTTGTGCCCTATTGTGCACAATTCGTGCCCATTTTTTGCCCAAAGTCTGCATATTTTTGCACAAATTTTTGCCAAAGCGTGCCCACATTTAACCTTTTTGTGGCAATGTTTGCCCAACTGGGCACAATTTGTGAACAAGTTGTGCCCTTTCTGTACCAAAACTGTGGCAGTTTGAGCCAATTTTTACCAAATTGTGTCCCTTTTCTTGCAAGTTTTCTCAAATTATGCCAAATTGTGCCCAGTTCCTGTCTTTTTTGTCCCAGACTGGCACCCAGTTTGTTCCCAATTTGTGGCCATTTGCACCAACTTGTTCCAAACTGTGCCCAGTCTTACACTTTCATTGGCTACTTTTGGACAAATTCTTTCTTGAACAATTTGTGACCAATTACTGCACAAATTTTGCCTTTTCTATACCACAATTTGGGCAAATTGTGCCACTTCTTTATCAAAATTGTGGCAGTTTGAGCCAATTTTTAACGAATTGTGTCCCTTTTCTTGCATGTTTTCTCGAATTATGCCAAATTGTGCCCAGTTCCTGTCTTTTTTGTCCCAGTCTGGCACCCAATTTGTTCCCAATTTGTGGCCATTTGCACCAACTTGTTCCAAACTGTGCCCAATTTTATACTTTCATTGGCTTTCTTTTGACAAATTTTTTTTCAACAATTTGTGACCAATTTGTGTGCAAATTTTGACCTTTCCATACCAGAATTTGGGCAAATTGTGCCCCTTCCGTACCAAAATTGTGGCAGTTTGAACCTATTTTGAACAAACTGTGCCCTTTTTGTGGCAGCTTTTCACCAATTGTACCAAATTGTGCCCAATTCGTGACCTTTTTGTCCCAAATTTGCACCAAATGTCTGTCAATTTAAACCAACTTTTGCCAAATTGTGCCCAATTTTACACTCTCTGTGGCAATGTTTGCCCAAATGGGCACAATTTGTGACCAAGTTCTGCCCTACTTTTGCACAAGTTGTGCTCTGTCTGTGCCAAAATTGTGGCAGTTTGAGCCAATTTTTACCGAATTGTGCCCCATTTGTGGGAACTTTTGACAGTTTGTGCCCTATTGTGCACAATTCGTGCCCATTTTTTGCCAAAGTCTGCATATTTTTTCGCCACTTTTTGCCAAAGCGTGCCCACATTTAACCTTTTTGTAGCAATTTTTGCCCAATTGGGCACAGTTTGTGCCCTATTGTGCACAATTCGTGCCCATTTTTTGCCAAAGTCTGCATATTTTTTCGCAAATTTTTGCCAAAGCGTGCCCACATTTAACCTTTTTGTAGCAATTTTTGCCCAATTGGGCACAGTTTGTTCCCTATTGTGCACAATTCGTGCCCATTTTTTGCCCAAAGTCTGCATATTTTTGCACAAATTTTTGCCAAAGCGTGCCCACATTTACCCTTTTTGTGGCAATGTTTGCCCAACTGGGCACAATTTGTGAACAAGTTGTGCCCTTTCTGTACCAAAACTGTGGCAGTTTGAGCCAATTTTTACCAAATTGTGTCCCTTTTCTTGCAAGTTTTCTCACATTATGCCAAATTGTGCCCAGTTCCTGTCTTTTTTGTCCCAGACTGGCACCCAATTTGTTCCCAATTTGTGGCCATTTGCACCAACTTGTTCCAAACTGTGCCCAATCTTACACTTTCATCGGCTACTTTTTGACAAATTCTTTCTTGAACAATTTGTGACCAATTACTGCACAAATTTTGCCTTTTCTATACCACAATTTGGGCAAATTGTGCCACTTCTTTATCAAAATTGTGGCAGTTTGAGCCAATTTTTACCAAATTGTGCCCCTTTTCTTGCATGTTTTCTCAAATTATGCCAAATTGTGCCCAGTTCCTGTCTGTTTTGTCCCAGACTGGCACCCAGTTTGTTCCCAATTTGTGGCCATTTGCACCAACTTGTTCCAAACTGTGCCCAATCTTACACTTTCATTGGCTACTTTTTGACAAATTCTTTCTTGAACAATTTGTGACCAATTACTGCACAAATTTTACCTTTTCTATACCACAATTTGGGCAAATTGTGCCACTTCTTTATCAAAATTGTGGCAGTTTGAGCCAATTTTTACCAAATTGTGTCCCTTTTCTTGCATGTTTTCTCGAATTATGCCAAATTGTGCCCAGTTCCTGTCTTTTTTGTCCCAGACTGGCACCCAATTTGTTCCCAATTTGTGGCCATTGGCACCAACTTGTTCCAAACTGTGCCCAATTTTATACTTTCATTGGCTTTCTTTTGACAAATTTTTTTTCAACAATTTGTGACCAATTTGTGTGCAAATTTTGACCTTTCCATACCAGAATTTGGGCAAATTGTGCCCCTTCCGTACCAAAATTGTGGCAGTTTGAACCAATTTTGAACAAACTGTGCCCTTTTTGTGGCAGCTTTTCACCAATTGTACCAAATTGTGCCCAATTCGTGACCTTTTTGTCCCAAATTTGCACCAAATGTCTGTCAATTTAAACCAACTTTTGCCAAATTGTGCCCAATTTTACACTCTCTGTGGCAATGTTTGCCCAAATGGGCACAATTTGTGACCAAGTTCTGCCCTACTTTTGCACAAGTTGTGCTCTGTCTGTGCCAAAATTGTGGCAGTTTGAGCCAATTTTTACCGAATTGTGCCCCATTTGTGGGAACTTTTGACAGTTTGTGCCCTATTGTGCACAATTCGTGCCCATTTTTTGCCCAAAGTCTGCATATTTTTGCGCCAATTTTTGCCAAAGCGTGCCCACATTTACCCTTTTTGTGGCAATTTTTGCCCAATTGGGCACAGTTTGTTCCCTATTGTGCACAATTCGTGCCCATTTTTTGCCCAAATCTGCATATTTTTGTGCCAATTTTTGCCAAAGCGTGCCCACATTTACCCTTTTTGTGGCAATGTTTGCCCAACTGGGCACAATTTGTGAACAAGTTGTGCCCTTTCTGTACCAAAACTGTGGCAGTTTGAGACAATTTTTACCAAATTGTGTCCCTTTTCTTGCAAGCTTTGACGAATTATGCCAAATTGTGCCCAGTTCCTGTCTTTTTTGTCCCAGACTGGCACCCAATTTGTTCCCAATTTTTGGCCATTTGCACCAACTTGTTCCAAACTGTGCCCAATTTTATACTTTCATTGGCTTTATTTTGACAAATTTTTTTTCAACAATTTGTGACCAATTTGTGTGCAAATTTTGACCTTTCCATACCAGAATTTGGGCAAATTGTGCCCCTTCCGTACCAAAATTGTGGCAGTTTGAGCCAATTTTGAACAAACTGTGCCCTTTTTGTGGCAGCTTTTCACCAATTGTACCAAATTGTGCCCAATTCGTGACCTTTTTGTCCCAAATTTGCACCAAATGTCTGTCAATTTAAACCAACTTTTGCCAAATTGTGCCCAATTTTACACTCTCTGTGGCAATGTTTGCCCAAATGGGCACAATTTGTGACCAAGTTCTGCCCTACTTTTGCACAAGTTGTGCTCTGTCTGTGCCAAAATTGTGGCAGTTTGAGCCAATTTTTACCGAATTGTGCCCCATTTGTGGGAACTTTTGACAGTTTGTGCCCTATTGTGCACAATTCGTGCCCATTTTTTGCCCAAAGTCTGCATATTTTTGCACAAATTTTTGCCAAAGCGTGCCCACATTTACCCTTTTTGTGGCAATGTTTGCCCAATTGGGCACAATTTGTGAACAAGTTGTGCCCTTTCTGTGCCAAAACTGTGGCAGTTTGAGCCAATTTTTACCAAATTGTGTCCCTTTTCTTGCATGTTTTCTCGAATTATGCCAAATTGTGCCCAGTTCCTGTCTTTTTTGTCCCAGATTGGCACCCAATTTGTTCCCAATTTGTGGCCATTTGCACCAACTTGTTCCAAACTGTGCCCAATTTTATACTTTCATTGGCTTTCTTTTGACAATTTTTTTTTCAACAATTTGTGACCAATTTGTGCGCAAATTTTGACCTTTCCATACCAGAATTTGGGCAAATTGTGCCCCTTCCGTACCAAAATTGTGGCAGTCTGAGCCAATTTTGAACAAATTGTGCCCTTTTTCTGGCAGCTTTTCACCAATTGTACCAAATTGTGCCCAATTCGTGACCTTTTTGTCCCAAATTTGCACCAAATGTCTGTCAATTTAAACCAACTTTTGCCAAATTGTGCCCAATTTTACACTCTCTGTGGCAATGTTTGCCCAAATGGGCACAATTTGTGACCAAGTTCTGCCCTACTTTTGCACAAGTTGTGCTCTGTCTGTGCCAAAATTGTGGCAGTTTGATCCCATTTTTACCCAATTGTGCCCCATTTGTGGGAACTTTTGACAGTTTGTGCCCTATTGTGCATAATTCGTGCCCATTTTTTGCCCAAAGTCTGCATATTTTTGCGCCAATTTTTGCCAAAGCGTGCCCACATTTAACCTTTTTGTGGCAATGTTTGCCCAACTGGGCACAATTTGTGAACAAGTTGTGCCCTTTCTGTACCAAAACTGTGGCAGTTTGAGCCAATTTTTACCAAATTGTGTCCCTTTTCTTGCAAGTTTTCTCAAATTATGCCAAATTGTGCCCAGTTCCTGTCTTTTTTGTCCCAGACTGGCACCCAGTTTGTTCCCAATTTGTGGCCATTTGCACCAACTTGTTCCAAACTGTGCCCAATCTTACACTTTCATCGGCTACTTTTTGACAAATTCTTTCTTGAACAATTTGTGACCAATTACTGCACAAATTTTGCCTTTTCTATACCACAATTTGGGCAAATTGTGCCACTTCTTTATCAAAATTGTGGCAGTTTGAGCCAATTTTTAACGAATTGTGCCCCTTTTCTTGCATGTTTTCTCGAATTATGCCAAATTGTGCCCAGTTCCTGTCTTTTTTGTCCCAGACTGGCACCCAGTTTGTTCCCAATTTGTGGCCATTTGCACCAACTTGTTCCAAACTGTGCCCAGTCTTACACTTTCATTGGCTACTTTTGGACAAATTCTTTCTTGAACAATTTGTGACCAATTACTGCACAAATTTTGCCTTTTCTATACCACAATTTGGGCAAATTGTGCCACTTCTTTATCAAAATTGTGGCAGTTTGAGCCAATTTTTAACGAATTGTGTCCCTTTTCTTGCATGTTTTCTCGAATTATGCCAAATTGTGCCCAGTTCCTGTCTTTTTTGTCCCAGTCTGGCACCCAATTTGTTCCCAATTTGTGGCCATTTGCACCAACTTGTTCCAAACTGTGCCCAATTTTATACTTTCATTGGCTTTCTTTTGACAAATTTTTTTTCAACAATTTGTGACCAATTTGTGTGCAAATTTTGACCTTTCCATACCAGAATTTGGGCAAATTGTGCCCCTTCCGTACCAAAATTGTGGCAGTTTGAACCAATTTTGAACAAACTGTGCCCTTTTTGTGGCAGCTTTTCACCAATTGTACCAAATTGTGCCCAATTCGTGACCTTTTTGTCCCAAATTTGCACCAAATGTCTGTCAATTTAAACCAACTTTTGCCAAATTGTGCCCAATTTTACACTCTCTGTGGCAATGTTTGCCCAAATGGGCACAATTTGTGACCAAGTTCTGCCCTACTTTTGCACAAGTTGTGCTCTGTCTGTGCCAAAATTGTGGCAGTTTGAGCCAATTTTTACCGAATTGTGCCCCATTTGTGGGAACTTTTGACAGTTTGTGCCCTATTGTGCACAATTCGTGCCCATTTTTTGCCCAAAGTCTGCATATTTTTGCGCCAATTTTTGCCAAAGCGTGCCCACATTTACCCTTTTTGTGGCAATTTTTGCCCAATTGGGCACAGTTTGTTCCCTATTGTGCACAATTCGTGCCCATTTTTTGCCCAAATCTGCATATTTTTGTGCCAATTTTTGCCAAAGCGTGCCCACATTTACCCTTTTTGTGGCAATGTTTGCCCAACTGGGCACAATTTGTGAACAAGTTGTGCCCTTTCTGTACCAAAACTGTGGCAGTTTGAGACAATTTTTACCAAATTGTGTCCCTTTTCTTGCAAGCTTTGACGAATTATGCCAAATTGTGCCCAGTTCCTGTCTTTTTTGTCCCAGACTGGCACCCAATTTGTTCCCAATTTTTGGCCATTTGCACCAACTTGTTCCAAACTGTGCCCAATTTTATACTTTCATTGGCTTTATTTTGACAAATTTTTTTTCAACAATTTGTGACCAATTTGTGTGCAAATTTTGACCTTTCCATACCAGAATTTGGGCAAATTGTGCCCCTTCCGTACCAAAATTGTGGCAGTTTGAGCCAATTTTGAACAAACTGTGCCCTTTTTGTGGCAGCTTTTCACCAATTGTACCAAATTGTGCCCAATTCGTGACCTTTTTGTCCCAAATTTGCACCAAATGTCTGTCAATTTAAACCAACTTTTGCCAAATTGTGCCCAATTTTACACTCTCTGTGGCAATGTTTGCCCAAATGGGCACAATTTGTGACCAAGTTCTGCCCTACTTTTGCACAAGTTGTGCTCTGTCTGTGCCAAAATTGTGGCAGTTTGAGCCAATTTTTACCGAATTGTGCCCCATTTGTGGGAACTTTTGACAGTTTGTGCCCTATTGTGCACAATTCGTGCCCATTTTTTGCCCAAAGTCTGCATATTTTTGCACAAATTTTTGCCAAAGCGTGCCCACATTTACCCTTTTTGTGGCAATGTTTGCCCAATTGGGCACAATTTGTGAACAAGTTGTGCCCTTTCTGTGCCAAAACTGTGGCAGTTTGAGCCAATTTTTACCAAATTGTGTCCCTTTTCTTGCATGTTTTCTCGAATTATGCCAAATTGTGCCCAGTTCCTGTCTTTTTTGTCCCAGATTGGCACCCAATTTGTTCCCAATTTGTGGCCATTTGCACCAACTTGTTCCAAACTGTGCCCAATTTTATACTTTCATTGGCTTTCTTTTGACAATTTTTTTTTCAACAATTTGTGACCAATTTGTGCGCAAATTTTGACCTTTCCATACCAGAATTTGGGCAAATTGTGCCCCTTCCGTACCAAAATTGTGGCAGTCTGAGCCAATTTTGAACAAATTGTGCCCTTTTTCTGGCAGCTTTTCACCAATTGTACCAAATTGTGCCCAATTCGTGACCTTTTTGTCCCAAATTTGCACCAAATGTCTGTCAATTTAAACCAACTTTTGCCAAATTGTGCCCAATTTTACACTCTCTGTGGCAATGTTTGCCCAAATGGGCACAATTTGTGACCAAGTTCTGCCCTACTTTTGCACAAGTTGTGCTCTGTCTGTGCCAAAATTGTGGCAGTTTGATCCCATTTTTACCCAATTGTGCCCCATTTGTGGGAACTTTTGACAGTTTGTGCCCTATTGTGCATAATTCGTGCCCATTTTTTGCCCAAAGTCTGCATATTTTTGCGCCAATTTTTGCCAAAGCGTGCCCACATTTAACCTTTTTGTGGCAATGTTTGCCCAACTGGGCACAATTTGTGAACAAGTTGTGCCCTTTCTGTACCAAAACTGTGGCAGTTTGAGCCAATTTTTACCAAATTGTGTCCCTTTTCTTGCAAGTTTTCTCAAATTATGCCAAATTGTGCCCAGTTCCTGTCTTTTTTGTCCCAGACTGGCACCCAGTTTGTTCCCAATTTGTGGCCATTTGCACCAACTTGTTCCAAACTGTGCCCAATCTTACACTTTCATCGGCTACTTTTTGACAAATTCTTTCTTGAACAATTTGTGACCAATTACTGCACAAATTTTGCCTTTTCTATACCACAATTTGGGCAAATTGTGCCACTTCTTTATCAAAATTGTGGCAGTTTGAGCCAATTTTTAACGAATTGTGCCCCTTTTCTTGCATGTTTTCTCGAATTATGCCAAATTGTGCCCAGTTCCTGTCTTTTTTGTCCCAGACTGGCACCCAGTTTGTTCCCAATTTGTGGCCATTTGCACCAACTTGTTCCAAACTGTGCCCAGTCTTACACTTTCATTGGCTACTTTTGGACAAATTCTTTCTTGAACAATTTGTGACCAATTACTGCACAAATTTTGCCTTTTCTATACCACAATTTGGGCAAATTGTGCCACTTCTTTATCAAAATTGTGGCAGTTTGAGCCAATTTTTAACGAATTGTGTCCCTTTTCTTGCATGTTTTCTCGAATTATGCCAAATTGTGCCCAGTTCCTGTCTTTTTTGTCCCAGTCTGGCACCCAATTTGTTCCCAATTTGTGGCCATTTGCACCAACTTGTTCCAAACTGTGCCCAATTTTATACTTTCATTGGCTTTCTTTTGACAAATTTTTTTTCAACAATTTGTGACCAATTTGTGTGCAAATTTTGACCTTTCCATACCAGAATTTGGGCAAATTGTGCCCCTTCCGTACCAAAATTGTGGCAGTTTGAACCTATTTTGAACAAACTGTGCCCTTTTTGTGGCAGCTTTTCACCAATTGTACCAAATTGTGCCCAATTCGTGACCTTTTTGTCCCAAATTTGCACCAAATGTCTGTCAATTTAAACCAACTTTTGCCAAATTGTGCCCAATTTTACACTCTCTGTGGCAATGTTTGCCCAAATGGGCACAATTTGTGACCAAGTTCTGCCCTACTTTTGCACAAGTTGTGCTCTGTCTGTGCCAAAATTGTGGCAGTTTGAGCCAATTTTTACCCAATTGTGCCCCATTTGTGGGAACTTTTGACAGTTTGTGCCCTATTGTGCACAATTCGTGCCCATTTTTTGCCAAAGTCTGCATATTTTTTCGCCACTTTTTGCCAAAGCGTGCCCACATTTAACCTTTTTGTAGCAATTTTTGCCCAATTGGGCACAGTTTGTGCCCTATTGTGCACAATTCGTGCCCATTTTTTGCCCAAAGTCTGCATATTTTTGCACAAATTTTTGCCAAAGCGTGCCCACATTTACCCTTTTTGTGGCAATGTTTGCCCAATTGGGCACAATTTGTGAACAAGTTGTGCCCTTTCTGTACCAAAACTGTGGCAGTTTGAGCCAATTTTTACCAAATTGTGTCCCTTTTCTTGCAAGCTTTGACGAATTATGCCAAATTGTGCCCAGTTCCTGTCTTTTTTGTCCCAGACTGGCACCCAATTTGTTCCCAATTTGTGGCCATTTGCACCAACTTGTTCCAAACTGTGCCCAATCTTACACTTTCATTGGCTACTTTTTGACAAATTCTTTCTTGAACAATTTGTGACCAATTACTGCACAAATTTTACCTTATCTATACCACAAGTTAGAACAAGTTGTGCCACTTCTTTATCAAAATTGTGGCAGTTTGAGCCAATTTTTAACGAATTGTGTCCCTTTTCTTGCATGTTTTCTCGAATTATGCCAAATTGTGCCCAGTTCCTGTCTTTTTTGTCCCAGACTGGCACCCAATTTGTTCCCAATTTGTGGCCATTTGCACCAACTTGTTCCAAACTGTGCCCAATTTTATACTTTCATTGGCTTTCTTTTGACAAATTTTTTTTCAACAATTTGTGACCAATTTGTGTGCAAATTTTGACCTTTCCATACCAGAATTTGGGCAAATTGTGCCCCTTCCGTACCAAAATTGTGGCAGTTTGAACCAATTTTGAACAAACTGTGCCCTTTTTGTGGCAGCTTTTCACCAATTGTACCAAATTGTGCCCAATTCGTGACCTTTTTGTCCCAAATTTGCACCAAATGTCTGTCAATTTAAACCAACTTTTGCCAAATTGTGCCCAATTTTACACTCTCTGTGGCAATGTTTGCCCAAATGGGCACAATTTGTGACCAAGTTCTGCCCTACTTTTGCACAAGTTGTGCTCTGTCTGTGCCAAAATTGTGGCAGTTTGAGCCAATTTTTACCAAATTGTGCCCCATTTGTGGGAACTTTTGACAGTTTGTGCCCTATTGTGCACAATTCGTGCCCATTTTTTGCCCAAAGTCTGCATATTTTGCGCCAATTTTTGCCAAAGCGTGCCCACATTTAACCTTTTTGTAGCAATTTTTGCCCAATTGGGCACAGTTTGTTCCCTATTGTGCACAATTCGTGCCCATTTTTTGCCCAAAGTCTGCATATTTTTGCACAAATTTTTGCCAAAGCGTGCCCACATTTACCCTTTTTGTGGCAATGTTTGCCCAACTGGGCACAATTTGTGAACAAGTTGTGCCCTTTCTGTACCAAAACTGTGGCAGTTTGAGCCAATTTTTACCAAATTGTGTCCCTTTTCTTGCAAGTTTTCTCAAATTATGCCAAATTGTGCCCAGTTCCTGTCTTTTTTGTCCCAGACTGGCACCCAATTTGTTCCCAATTTGTGGCCATTGGCACCAACTTGTTCCAAACTGTGCCCAATCTTACACTTTCATCGGCTACTTTTTGACAAATTCTTTCTTGAACAATTTGTGACCAATTACTGCACAAATTTTGCCTTTTCTATACCACAATTTGGGCAAATTGTGCCACTTCTTTATCAAAATTGTGGCAGTTTGAGCCAATTTTTAACGAATTGTGCCCCTTTTCTTGCATGTTTTCTCAAATTATGCCAAATTGTGCCCAGTTCCTGTCTTTTTTATCCCAGACTGGCACCCAATTTGTTCCCAATTTGTGGCCATTTGCACCAACTTGTTCCAAACTGTGCCCAATTTTATACTTTCATTGGCTTTCTTTTGACAATTTTTTTTTTCAACAATTTGTGACCAATTTGTGTGCAAATTTTGACCTTTCCATACCAGAATTTGGGCAAATTGTGCCCCTTCCGTACCAAAATTGTGGCAGTTTGAACCAATTTTGAACAAACTGTGCCCTTTTTGTGGCAGCTTTTCACCAATTGTACCAAATTGTGCCCAATTCGTGACCTTTTTGTCCCAAATTTGCACCAAATGTCTGTCAATTTAAACCAACTTTTGCCAAATTGTGCCCAATTTTACACTCTCTGTGGCAATGTTTGCCCAAATGGGCACAATTTGTGAACAAGTTCTGCCCTAATTTTGCACAAGTTGTGCTCTGTCTGTGCCAAAATTGTGGCAGTTTGAGCCAATTTTTACCAAATTGTGTCCCTTTTCTTGCAAGTTTTCTCAAATTATGCCAAATTGTGCCCAGTTCCTGTCTTTTTTGTCCCAGACTGGCACCCAATTTGTTCCCAATTTGTGGCCATTTGCACCAACTTGTTCCAAACTGTGCCCAATCTTACACTTTCATTGGCTACTTTTTGACAAATTCTTTCTTGAACAATTTGTGACCAATTACTGCACAAATTTTACCTTTTCTATACCAGAATTTGGGCAAATTGTGCCCCTTCCGTACCAAAATTGTGGCAGTTTGAACCAATTTTGAACAAACTGTGCCCTTTTTGTGGCAGCTTTTCACCAATTATGCCAAATTGTGCCCAGTTCCTGTCTTTTTTGTCCCAGACTGGCACCCAATTTGTTCCCAATTTGTGGCCATTTGCACCAACTTGTTCCAAACTGTGCCCAATTTTATACTTTCATTGGCTTTCTTTTGACAAATTTTTTTTCAACAATTTGTGACCAATTTGTGTGCAAATTTTGACCTTTCCATACCAGAATTTGGGCAAATTGTGCCCCTTCCGTACCAAAATTCTGGCAGTTTGAACCAATTTTGAACAAACTGTGCCCTTTTTGTGGCAGCTTTTCACCAATTGTACCAAATTGTGCCCAATTCGTGACCTTTTTGTCCCAAATTTGCACCAAATGTCTGTCAATTTAAACCAACTTTTGCCAAATTGTGCCCAATTTTACACTCTCTGTGGCAATGTTTGCCCAAATGGGCACAATTTGTGACCAAGTTCTGCCCTACTTTTGCACAAGTTGTGCTCTGTCTGTGCCAAAATTGTGGCAGTTTGAGCCAATTTTTACCGAATTGTGCCCCATTTGTGGGAACTTTTGACAGTTTGTGCCCTATTGTGCACAATTCGTGCCCATTTTTTGCCCAAAGTCTGCATATTTTTGCACAAATTTTTGCCAAAGCGTGCCCACATTTACCCTTTTGTGGCAATGTTTGCCCAACTGGGCACAATTTGTGAACAAGTTGTGCCCTTTCTGTGCCAAAACTGTGGCAGTTTGAGCCAATTTTTACCAAATTGTGTCCCTTTTCTTGCAAGTTTTCTCAAAGTATGCCAAATTGTGCCCAGTTCCTGTCTTTTTTGTCCCAGACTGGCACCCAATTTGTTCCCAATTTGTGGCCATTTGCACCAACTTGTTCCAAACTGTGCCCAATTTTATACTTTCATTGGCTTTCTTTTGACAAATTTTTTTTCAACAATTTGTGACCAATTTGTGTGCAAATTTTGACCTTTCCATACCAGAATTTGGGCAAATTGTGCCCCTTCCGTACCAAAATTGTGGCAGTTTGAACCAATTTTGAACAAACTGTGCCCTTTTTCTGGCAGCTTTTCACCAATTGTACCAAATTGTGCCCAATTCGTGACCTTTTTGTCCCAAATTTGCACCAAATGTCTGTCAATTTAAACCAACTTTTGCCAAATTGTGCCCAATTTTACACTCTCTGTGGCAATGTTTGCCCAAATGGGCACAATTTGTGACCAAGTTCTGCCCTACTTTTGCACAAGTTGTGCTCTGTCTGTGCCAAAATTGTGGCAGTTTGAGCCAATTTTTACCCAATTGTGCCCCATTTGTGGGAACTTTTGACAGTTTGTGCCCTATTGTGCACAATTCGTGCCCATTTTTTGCCCAAAGTCTGCATATTTTTGCACAAATTTTTGCCAAAGCGTGCCCACATTTAACCTTTTTGTAGCAATGTTTGCCCAATTGGGCACAATTTGTGAACAAGTTGTGCCCTTTCTGTGCCAAAACTGTGGCAGTTTGAGCCAATTTTTACCAAATTGTGTCCCTTTTCTTGCAAGCTTTGACGAATTATGCCAAATTGTGCCCAGTTCCTGTCTTTTTTGTCCCAGACTGGCACCCAATTTGTTCCCATTTTGTGGCCATTTGCACCAACTTGTTCCAAACTGTGCCCAATCTTACACTTTCATTGGCTACTTTTTGACAAATTCTTTCTTGAACAATTTGTGACCAATTACTGCACAAATTTTACCTTATCTATACCACAAGTTAGAACAAGTTGTGCCACTTCTTTATCAAAATTGTGGCAGTTTGAGCCAATTTTTAACGAATTGTGTCCCTTTTCTTGCATGTTTTCTCGAATTATGCCAAATTGTGCCCAGTTCCTGTCTTTTTTGTCCCAGACTGGCACCCAATTTGTTCCCAATTTGTGGCCATTTGCACCAACTTGTTCCAAACTGTGCCCAATTTTATACTTTCATTGGCTTTCTTTTGACAAATTTTTTTTCAACAATTTGTGACCAATTTGTGTGCAAATTTTGACCTTTCCATACCAGAATTTGGGCAAATTGTGCCCCTTCCGTACCAAAATTGTGGCAGTTTGAACCTATTTTGAACAAACTGTGCCCTTTTTGTGGCAGCTTTTCACCAATTGTACCAAATTGTGCCCAATTCGTGACCTTTTTGTCCCAAATTTGCACCAAATGTCTGTCAATTTAAACCAACTTTTGCCAAATTGTGCCCAATTTTACACTCTCTGTGGCAATGTTTGCCCAAATGGGCACAATTTGTGACCAAGTTCTGCCCTACTTTTGCACAAGTTGTGCTCTGTCTGTGCCAAAATTGTGGCAGTTTGAGCCAATTTTTACCGAATTGTGCCCCATTTGTGGGAACTTTTGAAAGTTTGTGCCCTATTGTGCACAATTCGTGCCCATTTTTTGCCCAAAGTCTGCATATTTTTGCACAAATTTTTGCCAAAGCGTGCCCACATTTACCCTTTTTGTGGCAATGTTTGCCCAATTGGGCACAATTTGTGAACAAGTTGTGCCCTTTCTGTGCCAAAACTGTGGCAGTTTGAGCCAATTTTTACCAAATTGTGTCCCTTTTCTTGCAAGCTTTGACGAATTATGCCAAATTGTGCCCAGTTCCTGTCTTTTTTGTCCCAGACTGGCACCCAATTTGTTCCCAATTTGTGGCCATTTGCACCAACTTGTTCCAAACTGTGCCCAATCTTACACTTTCATTGGCTACTCTTTGACAAATTCTTTCTTGAACAATTTGTGACCAATTACTGCACAAATTTTGCCTTTTCTATACCACAATTTGGGCAAATTGTGCCACTTCTTTATCAAAATTGTGGCAGTTTGAGCCAATTTTTACCAAATTGTGTCCCTTTTCTTGCAAGCTTTGACGAATTATGCCAAATTGTGCCCAGTTCCTGTCTTTTTTGTCCCAGACTGGCACCCAATTTGTTCCCAATTTGTGGCCATTTGCACCAACTTGTTCCAAACTGTGCCCAATCTTACACTTTCATTGGCTACTTTTTGACAAATTCTTTCTTGAACAATTTGTGACCAATTACTGCACAAATTTTACCTTATCTATACCACAAGTTAGAACAAGTTGTGCCACTTCTTTATCAAAATTGTGGCAGTTTGAGCCAATTTTTAACGAATTGTGTCCCTTTTCTTGCATGTTTTCTCGAATTATGCCAAATTGTGCCCAGTTCCTGTCTTTTTTGTCCCAGACTGGCACCCAATTTGTTCCCAATTTGTGGCCATTTGCACCAACTTGTTCCAAACTGTGCCCAATTTTATACTTTCATTGGCTTTCTTTTGACAAATTTTTTTTCAACAATTTGTGACCAATTTGTGTGCAAATTTTGACCTTTCCATACCAGAATTTGGGCAAATTGTGCCCCTTCCGTACCAAAATTCTGGCAGTTTGAACCAATTTTGAACAAACTGTGCCCTTTTTGTGGCAGCTTTTCACCAATTGTACCAAATTGTGCCCAATTCGTGACCTTTTTGTCCCAAATTTGCACCAAATGTCTGTCAATTTAAACCAACTTTTGCCAAATTGTGCCCAATTTTACACTCTCTGTGGCAATGTTTGCCCAAATGGGCACAATTTGTGACCAAGTTCTGCCCTACTTTTGCACAAGTTGTGCTCTGTCTGTGCCAAAATTGTGGCAGTTTGAGCCAATTTTTACCGAATTGTGCCCCATTTGTGGGAACTTTTGACAGTTTGTGCCCTATTGTGCACAATTCGTGCCCATTTTTTGCCCAAAGTCTGCATATTTTTGCACAAATTTTTGCCAAAGCGTGCCCACATTTACCCTTTTTGTGGCAATGTTTGCCCAACTGGGCACAATTTGTGAACAAGTTGTGCCCTTTCTGTGCCAAAACTGTGGCAGTTTGAGCCAATTTTTACCAAATTGTGTCCCTTTTCTTGCAAGTTTTCTCAAAGTATGCCAAATTGTGCCCAGTTCCTGTCTTTTTTGTCCCAGACTGGCACCCAATTTGTTCCCAATTTGTGGCCATTTGCACCAACTTGTTCCAAACTGTGCCCAATTTTATACTTTCATTGGCTTTCTTTTGACAAATTTTTTTTCAACAATTTGTGACCAATTTGTGTGCAAATTTTGACCTTTCCATACCAGAATTTGGGCAAATTGTGCCCCTTCCGTACCAAAATTGTGGCAGTTTGAACCAATTTTGAACAAACTGTGCCCTTTTTGTGGCAGCTTTTCACCAATTGTACCAAATTGTGCCCAATTCGTGACCTTTTTGTCCCAAATTTGCACCAAATGTCTGTCAATTTAAACCAACTTTTGCCAAATTGTGCCCAATTTTACACTCTCTGTGGCAATGTTTGCCCAAATGGGCACAATTTGTGACCAAGTTCTGCCCTACTTTTGCACAAGTTGTGCTCTGTCTGTGCCAAAATTGTGGCAGTTTGAGCCAATTTTTACCCAATTGTGCCCCATTTGTGGGAACTTTTGACAGTTTGTGCCCTATTGTGCACAATTCGTGCCCATTTTTTGCCCAAAGTCTGCATATTTTTGCACAAATTTTTGCCAAAGCGTGCCCACATTTACCCTTTTTGTGGCAATGTTTGCCCAATTGGGCACAATTTGTGAACAAGTTGTGCCCTTTCTGTGCCAAAACTGTGGCAGTTTGAGCCAATTTTTACCAAATTGTGTCCCTTTTCTTGCAAGCTTTGACGAATTATGCCAAATTGTGCCCAGTTCCTGTCTTTTTTGTCCCAGACTGGCACCCAATTTGTTCCCATTTTGTGGCCATTTGCACCAACTTGTTCCAAACTGTGCCCAATCTTACACTTTCATTGGCTACTTTTTGACAAATTCTTTCTTGAACAATTTGTGACCAATTACTGCACAAATTTTACCTTATCTATACCACAAGTTAGAACAAGTTGTGCCACTTCTTTATCAAAATTGTGGCAGTTTGAGCCAATTTTTAACGAATTGTGTCCCTTTTCTTGCATGTTTTCTCGAATTATGCCAAATTGTGCCCAGTTCCTGTCTTTTTTGTCCCAGACTGGCACCCAATTTGTTCCCAATTTGTGGCCATTTGCACCAACTTGTTCCAAACTGTGCCCAATTTTATACTTTCATTGGCTTTCTTTTGACAAATTTTTTTTCAACAATTTGTGACCAATTTGTGTGCAAATTTTGACCTTTCCATACCAGAATTTGGGCAAATTGTGCCCCTTCCGTACCAAAATTGTGGCAGTTTGAACCTATTTTGAACAAACTGTGCCCTTTTTGTGGCAGCTTTTCACCAATTGTACCAAATTGTGCCCAATTCGTGACCTTTTTGTCCCAAATTTGCACCAAATGTCTGTCAATTTAAACCAACTTTTGCCAAATTGTGCCCAATTTTACACTCTCTGTGGCAATGTTTGCCCAAATGGGCACAATTTGTGACCAAGTTCTGCCCTACTTTTGCACAAGTTGTGCTCTGTCTGTGCCAAAATTGTGGCAGTTTGAGCCAATTTTTACCGAATTGTGCCCCATTTGTGGGAACTTTTGAAAGTTTGTGCCCTATTGTGCACAATTCGTGCCCATTTTTTGCCCAAAGTCTGCATATTTTTGCACAAATTTTTGCCAAAGCGTGCCCACATTTACCCTTTTTGTGGCAATGTTTGCCCAATTGGGCACAATTTGTGAACAAGTTGTGCCCTTTCTGTGCCAAAACTGTGGCAGTTTGAGCCAATTTTTACCAAATTGTGTCCCTTTTCTTGCAAGCTTTGACGAATTATGCCAAATTGTGCCCAGTTCCTGTCTTTTTTGTCCCAGACTGGCACCCAATTTGTTCCCAATTTGTGGCCATTTGCACCAACTTGTTCCAAACTGTGCCCAATCTTACACTTTCATTGGCTACTCTTTGACAAATTCTTTCTTGAACAATTTGTGACCAATTACTGCACAAATTTTGCCTTTTCTATACCACAATTTGGGCAAATTGTGCCACTTCTTTATCAAAATTGTGGCAGTTTGAGCCAATTTTTACCAAATTGTGTCCCTTTTCTTGCAAGCTTTGACGAATTATGCCAAATTGTGCCCAGTTCCTGTCTTTTTTGTCCCAGACTGGCACCCAATTTGTTCCCAATTTGTGGCCATTTGCACCAACTTGTTCCAAACTGTGCCCAATCTTACACTTTCATTGGCTACTTTTTGACAAATTCTTTCTTGAACAATTTGTGACCAATTACTGCACAAATTTTACCTTATCTATACCACAAGTTAGAACAAGTTGTGCCACTTCTTTATCAAAATTGTGGCAGTTTGAGCCAATTTTTAACGAATTGTGTCCCTTTTCTTGCATGTTTTCTCGAATTATGCCAAATTGTGCCCAGTTCCTGTCTTTTTTGTCCCAGACTGGCACCCAATTTGTTCCCAATTTGTGGCCATTTGCACCAACTTGTTCCAAACTGTGCCCAATTTTATACTTTCATTGGCTTTCTTTTGACAAATTTTTTTTCAACAATTTGTGACCAATTTGTGTGCAAATTTTGACCTTTCCATACCAGAATTTGGGCAAATTGTGCCCCTTCCGTACCAAAATTGTGGCAGTTTGAACCAATTTTGAACAAACTGTGCCCTTTTTGTGGCAGCTTTTCACCAATTGTACCAAATTGTGCCCAATTCGTGACCTTTTTGTCCCAAATTTGCACCAAATGTCTGTCAATTTAAACCAACTTTTGCCAAATTGTGCCCAATTTTACACTCTCTGTGGCAATGTTTGCCCAAATGGGCACAATTTGTGACCAAGTTCTGCCCTACTTTTGCACAAGTTGTGCTCTGTCTGTGCCAAAATTGTGGCAGTTTGAGCCAATTTTTACCCAATTGTGCCCCATTTGTGGGAACTTTTGACAGTTTGTGCCCTATTGTGCACAATTCGTGCCCATTTTTTGCCCAAAGTCTGCATATTTTGCGCCAATTTTTGCCAAAGCGTGCCCACATTTAACCTTTTTGTAGCAATTTTTGCCCAATTGGGCACAGTTTGTTCCCTATTGTGCACAATTCGTGCCCATTTTTTGCCCAAAGTCTGCATATTTTTGCACAAATTTTTGCCAAAGCGTGCCCACATTTACCCTTTTTGTGGCAATGTTTGCCCAACTGGGCACAATTTGTGAACAAGTTGTGCCCTTTCTGTGCCAAAACTGTGGCAGTTTGAGCCAATTTTTACCAAATTGTGTCCCTTTTCTTGCAAGTTTTCTCAAATTATGCCAAATTGTGCCCAGTTCCTGTCTTTTTTGTCCCAGACTGGCACCCAATTTGTTCCCAATTTGTGGCCATTGGCACCAACTTGTTCCAAACTGTGCCCAATTTTACACTTTCATCGGCTACTTTTTCACAAATTCTTTCTTGAACAATTTGTGACCAATTACTGCACAAATTTTGCCTTTTCTATACCACAATTTGGGCAAATTGTGCCACTTCTTTATCAAAATTGTGGCAGTTTGAGCCAATTTTTAACGAATTGTGCCCCTTTTCTTGCATGTTTTCTCAAATTATGCCAAATTGTGCCCAGTTCCTGTCTTTTTTGTCCCAGACTGGCTCCCAATTTGTTCCCAATTTGTGGCCATTTGCACCAACTTGTTCCAAACTGTGCCCAATTTTATACTTTCATTGGCTTTCTTTTGACAATTTTTTTTTTCAACAATTTGTGACCAATTTGTGTGCAAATTTTGACCTTTCCATACCAGAATTTGGGCAAATTGTGCCCCTTCCGTACCAAAATTGTGGCAGTTTGAACCAATTTTGAACAAACTGTGCCCTTTTTGTGGCAGCTTTTCACCAATTGTACCAAATTGTGCCCAATTCGTGACCTTTTTGTCCCAAATTTGCACCAAATGTCTGTCAATTTAAACCAACTTTTGCCAAATTGTGCCCAATTTTACACTCTCTGTGGCAATGTTTGCCCAAATGGGCACAATTTGTGACCAAGTTCTGCCCTACTTTTGCACAAGTTGTGCTCTGTCTGTGCCAAAATTGTGGCAGTTTGAGCCAATTTTTACCCAATTGTGCCCCATTTGTGGGAACTTTTGACAGTTTGTGCCCTATTGTGCACAATTCGTGCCCATTTTTTGCCCAAAGTCTGCATATTTTTGCGCCAATTTTTGCCAAAGCGTGCCCACATTTAACCTTTTTGTAGCAATTTTTGCCCAATTGGGCACAGTTTGTTCCCTATTGTGCACAATTCGTGCCCATTTTTTGCCTAAAGTCTGCATATTTTTGCACAAATTTTTGCCAAAGCGTGCCCACATTTACCCTTTTTGTGGCAATGTTTGCCCAATTGGGCACAATTTGTGAACAAGTTGGGCCCTTTCTGTGCCAAAACTGTGGCAGTTTGAGCCAATTTTTACCAAATTGTGTCCCTTTTCTTGCAAGTTTTCTCAAATTATGTCAAATTGTGCCCAGTTCCTGTCTTTTTTGTCCCAGACTGGCACCCAATTTGTTCCCAATTTGTGGCCATTGGCACCAACTTGTTCCAAACTGTGCCCAATCTTACACTTTCATCGGCTACTTTTTGACAAATTCTTTCTTGAACAATTTGTGACCAATTACTGCACAAATTTTGCCTTTTCTATACCACAATTTGGGCAAATTGTGCCACTTCTTTATCAAAATTGTGGCAGTTTGAGCCAATTTTTAACGAATTGTGCCCCTTTTCTTGCATGTTTTCTCGAATTATGCCAAATTGTGCCCAGTTCCTGTCTTTTTTGTCCCAGACTGGCACCCAATTTGTTCCCAATTTGTGGCCATTTGCACCAACTTGTTCCAAACTGTGCCCAATTTTATACTTTCATTGGCTTTCTTTTGACAATTTTTTTTTTCAACAATTTGTGACCAATTTGTGTGCAAATTTTGACCTTTCCATACCAGAATTTGGGCAAATTGTGCCCCTTCCGTACCAAAATTGTGGCAGTTTGAACCAATTTTGAACAAACTGTGCCCTTTTTGTGGCAGCTTTTCACCAATTGTACCAAATTGTGCCCAATTCGTGACCTTTTTGTCCCAAATTTGCACCAAATGTCTGTCAATTTAAACCAACTTTTGCCAAATTGTGCCCAATTTTACACTCTCTGTGGCAATGTTTGCCCAAATGGGCACAATTTGTGACCAAGTTCTGCCCTACTTTTGCACAAGTTGTGCTCTGTCTGTGCCAAAATTGTAGCAGTTTGAGCCAATTTTTACCCAATTGTGCCCCATTTGTGGGAACTTTTGACAGTTTGTGCCCTATTGTGCACAATTCGTGCCCATTTTTTGCCCAAAGTCTGCATATTTTTGCGCCAATTTTTGCCAAAGCGTGCCCACATTTAACCTTTTTGTAGCAATTTTTGCCCAATTGGGCACAGTTTGTTCCCTATTGTGCACAATTCGTGCCCATTTTTTGCCTAAAGTCTGCATATTTTTGCACAAATTTTTGCCAAAGCGTGCCCACATTTACCCTTTTTGTGGCAATGTTTGCCCAATTGGGCACAATTTGTGAACAAGTTGTGCCCTTTCTGTGCCAAAACTGTGGCAGTTTGAGCCAATTTTTACCAAATTGTGTCCCTTTTCTTGCAAGTTTTCTCAAATTATGCCAAATTGTGCCCAGTTCCTGTCTTTTTTGTCCCAGACTGGCACCCAATTTGTTCCCAATTTGTGGCCATTGGCACCAACTTGTTCCAAACTGTGCCCAATCTTACACTTTCATCGGCTACTTTTTGACAAATTCTTTCTTGAACAATTTGTGACCAATTACTGCACAAATTTTGCCTTTTCTATACCACAATTTGGGCAAATTGTGCCACTTCTTTATCAAAATTGTGGCAGTTTGAGCCAATTTTTAACGAATTGTGCCCCTTTTCTTGCATGTTTTCTCGAATTATGCCAAATTGTGCCCAGTTCCTGTCTTTTTTGTCCCAGATTGGCACCCAATTTGTTCCCAATTTGTGGCCATTTGCACCAACTTGTTCCAAACTGTGCCCAATTTTATACTTTCATTGGCTTTTTTTTTGACAATTTTTTTTCAACAATTTGTGACCAATTTGTGTGCCAATTTTGTCCTTTCCATACCAGAATTTGGGCAAATTGTGCCCCTTCCGTACCAAAATTGTGGCAGTTTGAACCAATTTTGAACAAACTGTGCCCTTTTTGTGGCAGCTTTTCACCAATTGTACCAAATTGTGCCCAATTCGTGACCTTTTTGTCCCAAATTTGCACCAAATGTCTGTCAATTTAAACCAACTTTTGCCAAATTGTGCCCAATTTTACACTCTCTGTGGCAATGTTTGCCCAAATGGGCACAATTTGTGACCAAGTTCTGCCCTACTTTTGCACAAGTTGTGCTCTGTCTGTGCCAAAATTGTGGCAGTTTGAGCCAATTTTTACCCAATTGTGCCCCATTTGTGGGAACTTTTGAAAGTTTGTGCCCTATTGTGCACAATTCGTGCCCATTTTTTGCCTAAAGTCTGCATATTTTTGCACAAATTTTTGCCAAAGCGTGCCCACATTTACCCTTTTTGTGGCAATGTTTGCCCAATTGGGCACAATTTGTGAACAAGTTGTGCCCTTTCTGTGCCAAAACTGTGGCAGTTTGAGCCAATTTTTACCAAATTGTGTCCCTTTTCTTGCAAGTTTTCTCAAATTATGCCAAATTGTGCCCAGTTCCTGTCTTTTTTGTCCCAGACTGGCACCCAATTTGTTCCCAATTTGTGGCCATTGGCACCAACTTGTTCCAAACTGTGCCCAATCTTACACTTTCATCGGCTACTTTTTGACAAATTCTTTCTTGAACAATTTGTGACCAATTACTGCACAAATTTTGCCTTTTCTATACCACAATTTGGGCAAATTGTGCCACTTCTTTATCAAAATTGTAGCAGTTTGAGCCAATTTTTAACGAATTGTGCCCCTTTTCTTGCATGTTTTCTCGAATTATGCCAAATTGTGCCCAGTTCCTGTCTTTTTTGTCCCAGATTGGCACCCAATTTGTTCCCAATTTGTGGCCATTTGCACCAACTTGTTCCAAACTGTGCCCAATTTTATACTTTCATTGGCTTTTTTTTTGACAATTTTTTTTCAACAATTTGTGACCAATTTGTGTGCCAATTTTGTCCTTTCCATACCAGAATTTGGGCAAATTGTGCCCCTTCCGTACCAAAATTGTGGCAGTTTGAACCAATTTTGAACAAACTGTGCCCTTTTTGTGGCAGCTTTTCACCAATTGTACCAAATTGTGCCCAATTCGTGACCTTTTTGTCCCAAATTTGCACCAAATGTCTGTCAATTTAAACCAACTTTTGCCAAATTGTGCCCAATTTTACACTCTCTGTGGCAATGTTTGCCCAAATGGGCACAATTTGTGACCAAGTTCTGCCCTACTTTTGCACAAGTTGTGCTCTGTCTGTGCCAAAATTGTGGCAGTTTGAGCCAATTTTTACCCAATTGTGCCCCATTTGTGGGAACTTTTGACAGTTTGTGCCCTATTGTGCACAATTCGTGCCCATTTTTTGCCCAAAGTCTGCATATTTTTGCGCCAATTTTTGCCAAAGCGTGCCCACATTTAACCTTTTTGTAGCAATTTTTGCCCAATTGGGCACAGTTTGTTCCCTATTGTGCACAATTCGTGCCCATTTTTTGCCTAAAGTCTGCATATTTTTGCACAAATTTTTGCCAAAGCGTGCCCACATTTACCCTTTTTGTGGCAATGTTTGCCCAATTGGGCACAATTTGTGAACAAGTTGTGCCCTTTCTGTGCCAAAACTGTGGCAGTTTGAGCCAATTTTTACCAAATTGTGTCCCTTTTCTTGCAAGTTTTCTCAAATTATGCCAAATTGTGCCCAGTTCCTGTCTTTTTTGTCCCAGACTGGCACCCAATTTGTTCCCAATTTGTGGCCATTGGCACCAACTTGTTCCAAACTGTGCCCAATCTTACACTTTCATCGGCTACTTTTTGACAAATTCTTTCTTGAACAATTTGTGACCAATTACTGCACAAATTTTGCCTTTTCTATACCACAATTTGGGCAAATTGTGCCACTTCTTTATCAAAATTGTGGCAGTTTGAGCCAATTTTTAACGAATTGTGCCCCTTTTCTTGCATGTTTTCTCGAATTATGCCAAATTGTGCCCAGTTCCTGTCTTTTTTGTCCCAGATTGGCACCCAATTTGTTCCCAATTTGTGGCCATTTGCACCAACTTGTTCCAAACTGTGCCCAATTTTATACTTTCATTGGCTTTTTTTTTGACAATTTTTTTTCAACAATTTGTGACCAATTTGTGTGCCAATTTTGTCCTTTCCATACCAGAATTTGGGCAAATTGTGCCCCTTCCGTACCAAAATTGTGGCAGTTTGAACCAATTTTGAACAAACTGTGCCCTTTTTGTGGCAGCTTTTCACCAATTGTACCAAATTGTGCCCAATTCGTGACCTTTTTGTCCCAAATTTGCACCAAATGTCTGTCAATTTAAACCAACTTTTGCCAAATTGTGCCCAATTTTACACTCTCTGTGGCAATGTTTGCCCAAATGGGCACAATTTGTGACCAAGTTCTGCCCTACTTTTGCACAAGTTGTGCTCTGTCTGTGCCAAAATTGTGGCAGTTTGAGCCAATTTTTACCCAATTGTGCCCCATTTGTGGGAACTTTTGAAAGTTTGTGCCCTATTGTGCACAATTCGTGCCCATTTTTTGCCTAAAGTCTGCATATTTTTGCACAAATTTTTGCCAAAGCGTGCCCACATTTACCCTTTTTGTGGCAATGTTTGCCCAATTGGGCACAATTTGTGAACAAGTTGTGCCCTTTCTGTGCCAAAACTGTGGCAGTTTGAGCCAATTTTTACCAAATTGTGTCCCTTTTCTTGCAAGTTTTCTCAAATTATGCCAAATTGTGCCCAGTTCCTGTCTTTTTTGTCCCAGACTGGCACCCAATTTGTTCCCAATTTGTGGCCATTGGCACCAACTTGTTCCAAACTGTGCCCAATCTTACACTTTCATCGGCTACTTTTTGACAAATTCTTTCTTGAACAATTTGTGACCAATTACTGCACAAATTTTGCCTTTTCTATACCACAATTTGGGCAAATTGTGCCACTTCTTTATCAAAATTGTAGCAGTTTGAGCCAATTTTTAACGAATTGTGCCCCTTTTCTTGCATGTTTTCTCGAATTATGCCAAATTGTGCCCAGTTCCTGTCTTTTTTGTCCCAGATTGGCACCCAATTTGTTCCCAATTTGTGGCCATTTGCACCAACTTGTTCCAAACTGTGCCCAATTTTATACTTTCATTGGCTTTTTTTTTGACAATTTTTTTTCAACAATTTGTGACCAATTTGTGTGCCAATTTTGTCCTTTCCATACCAGAATTTGGGCAAATTGTGCCCCTTCCGTACCAAAATTGTGGCAGTTTGAACCAATTTTGAACAAACTGTGCCCTTTTTGTGGCAGCTTTTCACCAATTGTACCAAATTGTGCCCAATTCGTGACCTTTTTGTCCCAAATTTGCACCAAATGTCTGTCAATTTAAACCAACTTTTGCCAAATTGTGCCCAATTTTACACTCTCTGTGGCAATGTTTGCCCAAATGGGCACAATTTGTGACCAAGTTCTGCCCTACTTTTGCACAAGTTGTGCTCTGTCTGTGCCAAAATTGTGGCAGTTTGAGCCAATTTTTACCCAATTGTGCCCCATTTGTGGGAACTTTTGACAGTTTGTGCCCTATTGTGCACAATTCGTGCCCATTTTTTGCCCAAAGTCTGCATATTTTTGCGCCAATTTTTGCCAAAGCGTGCCCACATTTAACCTTTTTGTAGCAATTTTTGCCCAATTGGGCACAGTTTGTTCCCTATTGTGCACAATTCGTGCCCATTTTTTGCCTAAAGTCTGCATATTTTTGCACAAATTTTTGCCAAAGCGTGCCCACATTTACCCTTTTTGTGGCAATGTTTGCCCAATTGGGCACAATTTGTGAACAAGTTGTGCCCTTTCTGTGCCAAAACTGTGGCAGTTTGAGCCAATTTTTACCAAATTGTGTCCCTTTTCTTGCAAGTTTTCTCAAATTATGCCAAATTGTGCCCAGTTCCTGTCTTTTTTGTCCCAGACTGGCACCCAATTTGTTCCCAATTTGTGGCCATTGGCACCAACTTGTTCCAAACTGTGCCCAATCTTACACTTTCATCGGCTACTTTTTGACAAATTCTTTCTTGAACAATTTGTGACCAATTACTGCACAAATTTTGCCTTTTCTATACCACAATTTGGGCAAATTGTGCCACTTCTTTATCAAAATTGTGGCAGTTTGAGCCAATTTTTAACGAATTGTGCCCCTTTTCTTGCATGTTTTCTCGAATTATGCCAAATTGTGCCCAGTTCCTGTCTTTTTTGTCCCAGACTGGCACCCAATTTGTTCCCAATTTGTGGCCATTTGCACCAACTTGTTCCAAACTGTGCCCAATTTTATACTTTCATTGGCTTTTTTTTTGACAATTTTTTTTCAACAATTTGTGACCAATTTGTGTGCAAATTTTGACCTTTCCATACCAGAATTTGGGCAAATTGTGCCCCTTCCGTACCAAAATTGTGGCAGTTTGAACCAATTTTGAACAAACTGTGCCCTTTTTGTGGCAGCTTTTCACCAATTGTACCAAATTGTGCCCAATTCGTGACCTTTTTGTCCCAAATTTGCACCAAATGTCTGTCAATTTAAACCAACTTTTGCCAAATTGTGCCCAATTTTACACTCTCTGTGGCAATGTTTGCCCAAATGGGCACAATTTGTGACCAAGTTCTGCCCTACTTTTGCACAAGTTGTGCTCTGTCTGTGCCAAAATTGTGGCAGTTTGAGCCAATTTTTACCCAATTGTGCCCCATTTGTGGGAACTTTTGAAAGTTTGTGCCCTATTGTGCACAATTCGTGCCCATTTTTTGCCTAAAGTCTGCATATTTTTGCACAAATTTTTGCCAAAGCGTGCCCACATTTACCCTTTTTGTGGCAATGTTTGCCCAATTGGGCACAATTTGTGAACAAGTTGTGCCCTTTCTGTGCCAAAACTGTGGCAGTTTGAGCCAATTTTTACCAAATTGTGTCCCTTTTCTTGCAAGTTTTCTCAAATTATGCCAAATTGTGCCCAGTTCCTGTCTTTTTTGTCCCAGACTGGCACCCAATTTGTTCCCAATTTGTGGCCATTGGCACCAACTTGTTCCAAACTGTGCCCAATCTTACACTTTCATCGGCTACTTTTTGACAAATTCTTTCTTGAACAATTTGTGACCAATTACTGCACAAATTTTGCCTTTTCTATACCACAATTTGGGCAAATTGTGCCACTTCTTTATCAAAATTGTGGCAGTTTGAGCCAATTTTTAACGAATTGTGCCCCTTTTCTTGCATGTTTTCTCGAATTATGCCAAATTGTGCCCAGTTCCTGTCTTTTTTGTCCCATATTGGCACCCAATTTGTTCCCAATTTGTGGCCATTTGCACCAACTTGTTCCAAACTGTGCCCAATTTTATACTTTCATTGGCTTTTTTTTTGACAATTTTTTTTCAACAATTTGTGACCAATTTGTGTGCCAATTTTGTCCTTTCCATACCAGAATTTGGGCAAATTGTGCCCCTTCCGTACCAAAATTGTGGCAGTTTGAACCAATTTTGAACAAACTGTGCCCTTTTTGTGGCAGCTTTTCACCAATTGTACCAAATTGTGCCCAATTCGTGACCTTTTTGTCCCAAATTTGCACCAAATGTCTGTCAATTTAAACCAACTTTTGCCAAATTGTGCCCAATTTTACACTCTCTGTGGCAATGTTTGCCCAAATGGGCACAATTTGTGACCAAGTTCTGCCCTACTTTTGCACAAGTTGTGCTCTGTCTGTGCCAAAATTGTGGCAGTTTGAGCCAATTTTTACCCAATTGTGCCCCATTTGTGGGAACTTTTGACAGTTTGTGCCCTATTGTGCACAATTCGTGCCCATTTTTTGCCCAAAGTCTGCATATTTTTGTGCCAATTTTTGCCAAAGCGTGCCCACATTTACCCTTTTTGTGGCAATGTTTGCCCAATTGGGCACAATTTGTGAACAAGTTGTGCCCTTTCTGTGCCAAAACTGTGGCAGTTTGAGCCAATTTTTAACGAATTGTGCCCCTTTTCTTGCATGTTTTCTCGAATTATGCCAAATTGTGCCCAGTTCCTGTCTTTTTTGTCCCAGATTGGCACCCAATTTGTTCCCAATTTGTGGCCATTTGCACCAACTTGTTCCAAACTGTGCCCAATTTTATACTTTCATTGGCTTTTTTTTGACAAATTTTTTTTCAACAATTTGTGACCAATTTGTGTGCAAATTTTGACCTTTCCATACCAGAATTTGGGCAAATTGTGCCCCTTCCGTACCAAAATTGTGGCAGTTTGAGCCAATTTTGAACAAACTGTGCCCTTTTTGTGGCAGCTTTTCACCAATTGTACCAAATTGTGCCCAATTCGTGACCTTTTTGTCCCAAATTTGCACCAAATGTCTGTCAATTTAAACCAACTTTTGCCAAATTGTGCCCAATTTTACACTCTCTGTGGCAATATTTGCCCAAATGGCCACAATTTGTGACCATGTTGTGCCGTATTGTGCACAATTCGTGCCCATTTTTTGCCCAAAGTCTGCATATTTTTGAGACAATTTTTGCCAAAGCGTGCCCACATTTACCGTTTTTGTAGCAATTTTTGCCCAATTGGGCACAGTTTGTTCCCTATTGTGCACAATTCGTGCCCATTTTTTGCCCAAATCTGCATATTTTTGTGCCAATTTTTGCCAAAACGTGCCCACATTTACCCTTTTTGTAGCAATTTTTGCCCAATTGGGCACAGTTTGTTCCCTATTGTGCACAATTCGTGCCCATTTTTTGCCCAAAGTCTGCATATTTTTGCACAAATTTTTGCCAAAGCGTGCCCACATTTACCCTTTTTGTGGCAATGTTTGCCCAATTGGGCACAATTTGTGAACAAGTTGTGCCCTTTCTGTACCAAAACTGTGGCAGTTTGAGCCAATTTTTACCAAATTGTGTCCCTTTTCTTGCAAGCTTTGACGAATTATGCCAAATTGTGCCCAGTTCCTGTCTTTTTTGTCCCAGATTGGCACCCAATTTGTTCCCAATTTTTGGCCATTTGCACCAACTTGTTCCAAACTGTGCCCAATTTTATACTTTCATTGGCTTTCTTTTGACAAATTTTTTTTCAACAATTTGTGACCAATTTGTGTGCAAATTTTGACCTTTCCATACCAGAATTTGGGCAAATTGTGCCCCTTCCGTACCAAAATTGTGGCAGTTTGAACCAATTTTGAACAAACTGTGCCCTTTTTGTGGCAGCTTTTCACCAATTGTACCAAATTGTGCCCAATTCGTGACCTTTTTGTCCCAAATTTGCACCAAATGTCTGTCAATTTAAACCAACTTTTGCCAAATTGTGCCCAATTTTACACTCTCTGTGGCAATGTTTGCCCAAATGGGCACAATTTGTGACCAAGTTCTGCCCTACTTTTGCACAAGTTGTGCTCTGTCTGTGCCAAAATTGTGGCAGTTTGAGCCAATTTTTACCGAATTCTGCCCCATTTGTGGGAACTTTTGACAGTTTGTGCCCTATTGTGCACAAATCGTGCCCATTTTTTGCCCAAAGTCTGCATATTTTTGCGCCAATTTTTGCCAAAGCGTGCCCACATTTACCCTTTTTGTGGCAATGTTTGCCCAATTGGGCACAATTTGTGAACAAGTTGTGCCCTTTCTGTGCCAAAACTGTGGCAGTTTGAGCCAATTTTTAACGAATTGTGCCCCTTTTCTTGCATGTTTTCTCAAATTATGCCAAATTGTGCCCAGTTCCTGTCTTTTTTGTCCCAGATTGGCACCCAATTTGTTCCCAATTTGTGGCCATTTGCACCAACTTGTTCCAAACTGTGCCCAATTTTATACTTTCATTGGCTTTTTTTTGACAATTTTTTTTTTCAACAATTTGTGACCAATTTGTGTGCAAATTTTGACCTTTCCATACCAGAATTTGGGCAAATTGTGCCCCTTCCGTACCAAAATTGTGGCAGTTTGAGCCAATTTTGAACAAACTGTGCCCTTTTTGTGGCAGCTTTTCACCAATTGTACCAAATTGTGCCCAATTCGTGACCTTTTTGTCCCAAATTTGCACCAAATGTCTGTCAATTTAAACCAACTTTTGCCAAATTGTGCCCAATTTTACACTCTCTGTGGCAATATTTGCCCAAATGGCCACAATTTGTGACCATGTTGTGCCATATTGTGCACAATTCGTGCCCATTTTTTGCCCAAAGTCTGCATATTTTTGAGACAATTTTTGCCAAAGCGTGCCCACATTTACAGTTTTTGTAGCAATTTTTGCCCAATTGGGCACAGTTTGTTCCCTATTGTGCACAATTCGTGCCCATTTTTTGCCCAAATCTGCATATTTTTGTGCCAATTTTTGCCAAAACGTGCCCACATTTACCCTTTTTGTAGCAATTTTTGCCCAATTGGGCACAGTTTGTTCCCTATTGTGCACAATTCGTGCCCATTTTTTGCCCAAAGTCTGCATATTTTTGCACAAATTTTTGCCAAAGCGTGCCCACATTTACCCTTTTTGTGGCAATGTTTGCCCAATTGGGCACAATTTGTGAACAAGTTGTGCCCTTTCTGTACCAAAACTGTGGCAGTTTGAGCCAATTTTTACCAAATTGTGTCCCTTTTCTTGCAAGTTTTCTCAAATTATGCCAAATTGTGCCCAGTTCCTGTCTTTTTTGTCCCAGACTGGCACCCAATTTGTTCCCAATTTGTGGCCATTTGCACCAACTTGTTCCAAACTGTGCCCAATTTTATACTTTCATTGGCTTTCTTTTGACAAATTTTTTTTCAACAATTTGTGACCAATTTGTGTGCAAATTTTGACCTTTCCATACCAGAATTTGGGCAAATTGTGCCCCTTCCGTACCAAAATTGTGGCAGTTTGAACCAATTTTGAACAAACTGTGCCCTTTTTGTGGCAGCTTTTCACCAATTGTACCAAATTGTGCCCAATTCGTGACCTTTTTGTCCCAAATTTGCACCAAATGTCTGTCAATTTAAACCAACTTTTGCCAAATTGTGCCCAATTTTACACTCTCTGTGGCAATGTTTGCCCAAATGGGCACAATTTGTGACCAAGTTCTGCCCTACTTTTGCACAAGTTGTGCTCTGTCTGTGCCAAAATTGTGGTAGTTTGAGCCAATTTTTACCGAATTGTGCCCCATTTGTGGGAACTTTTGACAGTTTGTGCCCTATTGTGCACAAATTGTGCCCATTTTTTGCCCAAAGTCTGCATATTTTTGCACAAATTTTTGCCAAAGCGTGCCCACATTTACCCTTTTTGTGGCAATGTTTGCCCAATTGGGCACAATTTGTGAACAAGTTGTGCCCTTTCTGTGCCAAAACTGTGGCAGTTTGAGCCAATTTTTAACGAATTGTGCCCCTTTTCTTGCATGTTTTCTCGAATTATGCCAAATTGTGCCCAGTTCCTGTCTTTTTTGTCCCAGATTGGCACCCAATTTGTTCCCAATTTGTGGCCATTTGCACCAACTTGTTCCAAACTGTGCCCAATTTTATACTTTCATTGGCTTTTTTTTGACAATTTTTTTTCAACAATTTGTGACCAATTTGTGTGCAAATTTTGACCTTTCCATACCAGAATTTGGGCAAATTGTGCCCCTTCCGTACCAAAATTGTGGCAGTTTGAGCCAATTTTGAACAAACTGTGCCCTTTTTGTGGCAGCTTTTCACCAATTGTACCAAATTGTGCCCAATTCGTGACCTTTTTGTCCCAAATTTGCACCAAATGTCTGTCAATTTAAACCAACTTTTGCCAAATTGTGCCCAATTTTACACTCTCTGTGGCAATATTTGCCCAAATGGCCACAATTTGTGACCATGTTGTGCCGTATTGTGCACAATTCGTGCCCATTTTTTGCCCAAAGTCTGCATATTTTTGAGACAATTTTTGCCAAAGCGTGCCCACATTTACCGTTTTTGTAGCAATTTTTGCCCAATTGGGCACAGTTTGTTCCCTATTGTGCACAATTCGTGCCCATTTTTTGCCCAAATCTGCATATTTTTGTGCCAATTTTTGCCAAAACGTGCCCACATTTACCCTTTTTGTAGCAATTTTTGCCCAATTGGGCACAGTTTGTTCCCTATTGTGCACAATTCGTGCCCATTTTTTGCCCAAAGTCTGCATATTTTTGCACAAATTTTTGCCAAAGCGTGCCCACATTTACCCTTTTTGTGGCAATGTTTGCCCAATTGGGCACAATTTGTGAACAAGTTGTGCCCTTTCTGTACCAAAACTGTGGCAGTTTGAGCCAATTTTTACCAAATTGTGTCCCTTTTCTTGCAAGCTTTGACGAATTATGCCAAATTGTGCCCAGTTCCTGTCTTTTTTGTCCCAGATTGGCACCCAATTTGTTCCCAATTTTTGGCCATTTGCACCAACTTGTTCCAAACTGTGCCCAATTTTATACTTTCATTGGCTTTCTTTTGACAAATTTTTTTTCAACAATTTGTGACCAATTTGTGTGCAAATTTTGACCTTTCCATACCAGAATTTGGGCAAATTGTGCCCCTTCCGTACCAAAATTGTGGCAGTTTGAACCAATTTTGAACAAACTGTGCCCTTTTTGTGGCAGCTTTTCACCAATTGTACCAAATTGTGCCCAATTCGTGACCTTTTTGTCCCAAATTTGCACCAAATGTCTGTCAATTTAAACCAACTTTTGCCAAATTGTGCCCAATTTTACACTCTCTGTGGCAATGTTTGCCCAAATGGGCACAATTTGTGACCAAGTTCTGCCCTACTTTTGCACAAGTTGTGCTCTGTCTGTGCCAAAATTGTGGCAGTTTGAGCCAATTTTTACCGAATTCTGCCCCATTTGTGGGAACTTTTGACAGTTTGTGCCCTATTGTGCACAAATCGTGCCCATTTTTTGCCCAAAGTCTGCATATTTTTGCGCCAATTTTTGCCAAAGCGTGCCCACATTTACCCTTTTTGTGGCAATGTTTGCCCAATTGGGCACAATTTGTGAACAAGTTGTGCCCTTTCTGTGCCAAAACTGTGGCAGTTTGAGCCAATTTTTAACGAATTGTGCCCCTTTTCTTGCATGTTTTCTCAAATTATGCCAAATTGTGCCCAGTTCCTGTCTTTTTTGTCCCAGATTGGCACCCAATTTGTTCCCAATTTGTGGCCATTTGCACCAACTTGTTCCAAACTGTGCCCAATTTTATACTTTCATTGGCTTTTTTTTGACAATTTTTTTTTTCAACAATTTGTGACCAATTTGTGTGCAAATTTTGACCTTTCCATACCAGAATTTGGGCAAATTGTGCCCCTTCCGTACCAAAATTGTGGCAGTTTGAGCCAATTTTGAACAAACTGTGCCCTTTTTGTGGCAGCTTTTCACCAATTGTACCAAATTGTGCCCAATTCGTGACCTTTTTGTCCCAAATTTGCACCAAATGTCTGTCAATTTAAACCAACTTTTGCCAAATTGTGCCCAATTTTACACTCTCTGTGGCAATATTTGCCCAAATGGCCACAATTTGTGACCATGTTGTGCCATATTGTGCACAATTCGTGCCCATTTTTTGCCCAAAGTCTGCATATTTTTGAGACAATTTTTGCCAAAGCGTGCCCACATTTACAGTTTTTGTAGCAATTTTTGCCCAATTGGGCACAGTTTGTTCCCTATTGTGCACAATTCGTGCCCATTTTTTGCCCAAATCTGCATATTTTTGTGCCAATTTTTGCCAAAACGTGCCCACATTTACCCTTTTTGTAGCAATTTTTGCCCAATTGGGCACAGTTTGTTCCCTATTGTGCACAATTCGTGCCCATTTTTTGCCCAAAGTCTGCATATTTTTGCACAAATTTTTGCCAAAGCGTGCCCACATTTACCCTTTTTGTGGCAATGTTTGCCCAATTGGGCACAATTTGTGAACAAGTTGTGCCCTTTCTGTACCAAAACTGTGGCAGTTTGAGCCAATTTTTACCAAATTGTGTCCCTTTTCTTGCAAGTTTTCTCAAATTATGCCAAATTGTGCCCAGTTCCTGTCTTTTTTGTCCCAGACTGGCACCCAATTTGTTCCCAATTTGTGGCCATTTGCACCAACTTGTTCCAAACTGTGCCCAATTTTATACTTTCATTGGCTTTCTTTTGACAAATTTTTTTTCAACAATTTGTGACCAATTTGTGTGCAAATTTTGACCTTTCCATACCAGAATTTGGGCAAATTGTGCCCCTTCCGTACCAAAATTGTGGCAGTTTGAACCAATTTTGAACAAACTGTGCCCTTTTTGTGGCAGCTTTTCACCAATTGTACCAAATTGTGCCCAATTCGTGACCTTTTTGTCCCAAATTTGCACCAAATGTCTGTCAATTTAAACCAACTTTTGCCAAATTGTGCCCAATTTTACACTCTCTGTGGCAATGTTTGCCCAAATGGGCACAATTTGTGACCAAGTTCTGCCCTACTTTTGCACAAGTTGTGCTCTGTCTGTGCCAAAATTGTGGTAGTTTGAGCCAATTTTTACCGAATTGTGCCCCATTTGTGGGAACTTTTGACAGTTTGTGCCCTATTGTGCACAAATTGTGCCCATTTTTTGCCCAAAGTCTGCATATTTTTGCACAAATTTTTGCCAAAGCGTGCCCACATTTACCCTTTTTGTGGCAATGTTTGCCCAATTGGGCACAATTTGTGAACAAGTTGTGCCCTTTCTGTGCCAAAACTGTGGCAGTTTGAGCCAATTTTTAACGAATTGTGCCCCTTTTCTTGCATGTTTTCTCGAATTATGCCAAATTGTGCCCAGTTCCTGTCTTTTTTGTCCCAGATTGGCACCCAATTTGTTCCCAATTTGTGGCCATTTGCACCAACTTGTTCCAAACTGTGCCCAATTTTATACTTTCATTGGCTTTTTTTTGACAATTTTTTTTCAACAATTTGTGACCAATTTGTGTGCAAATTTTGACCTTTCCATACCAGAATTTGGGCAAATTGTGCCCCTTCCGTACCAAAATTGTGGCAGTTTGAGCCAATTTTGAACAAATTGTGCCCTTTTTCTGGCAGCTTTTCACCAATTGTACCAAATTGTGCCCAATTCGTGACCTTTTTGTCCCAAATTTGCACCAAATGTCTGTCAATTTAAACCAACTTTTGCCAAATTGTGCCCAATTTTACACTCTCTGTGGCAATGTTTGCCCAAATGGGCACAATTTGTGACCAAGTTCTGCCCTACTTTTGCACAAGTTGTGCTCTGTCTGTGCCAAAATTGTGGCAGTTTGAGCCAATTTTTACCCAATTGTGCCCCATTTGTGGGAACTTTTGACAGTTTGTGCCCTATTGTGCACAATTCGTGCCCATTTTTTGCCCAAAGTCTGCATATTTTTGCACAAATTTTTGCCAAAGCGTGCCCACATTTACCCTTTTTGTGGCAATGTTTGCCCAATTGGGCACAATTTGTGAACAAGTTGTGCCCTTTCTGTGCCAAAACTGTGGCAGTTTGAGCCAATTTTTACCAAATTGTGTCCCTTTTCTTGCAAGCTTTGACGAATTATGCCAAATTGTGCCCAGTTCCTGTCTTTTTTGTCCCAGATTGGCACCCAATTTGTTCCCAATTTTTGGCCATTTGCACCAACTTGTTCCAAACTGTGCCCAATTTTATACTTTCATTGGCTTTCTTTTGACAATTTTTTTTTTCAACAATTTGTGACCAATTTGTGTGCAAATTTTGACCTTTCCATACCAGAATTTGGGCAAATTGTGCCCCTTCCGTACCAAAATTGTGGCAGTTTGAGCCAATTTTGAACAAACTGTGCCCTTTTTCTGGCAGCTTTTCACCAATTGTACCAAATTGTGCCCAATTCGTGACCTTTTTGTCCCAAATTTGCACCAAATGTCTGTCAATTTAAACCAACTTTTGCCAAATTGTGCCCAATTTTACACTCTCTGTGGCAATGTTTGCCCAAATGGGCACAATTTGTGACCAAGTTCTGCCCTACTTTTGCACAAGTTGTGCTCTGTCTGTGCCAAAATTGTGGCAGTTTGAGCCAATTTTTACCGAATTGTGCCCCATTTGTGGGAACTTTTGACAGTTTGTGCCCTATTGTGCACAATTCGTGCCCATTTTTTGCCCAAAGTCTGCATATTTTTGCACAAATTTTTGCCAAAGCGTGCCCACATTTACCCTTTTTGTGGCAATGTTTGCCCAATTGGGCACAATTTGTGAACAAGTTGTGCCCTTTCTGTGCCAAAACTGTGGCAGTTTGAGCCAATTTTTAACGAATTGTGCCCCTTTTCTTGCATGTTTTCTCGAATTATGCCAAATTGTGCCCAGTTCCTGTCTTTTTTGTCCCAGATTGGCACCCAATTTGTTCCCAATTTGTGGCCATTTGCACCAACTTGTTCCAAACTGTGCCCAATTTTATACTTTCATTGGCTTTTTTTTGACAAATTTTTTTTTCAACAATTTGTGACCAATTTGTGTGCAAATTTTGACCTTTCCATACCAGAATTTGGGCAAATTGTGCCCCTTCCGTACCAAAATTGTGGCAGTTTGAGCCAATTTTGAACAAACTGTGCCCTTTTTGTGGCAGCTTTTCACCAATTGTACCAAATTGTGCCCAA
Source organism: Gallinula chloropus (assembly GCF_964237585.1). Classification (NCBI taxonomy): domain Eukaryota; kingdom Metazoa; phylum Chordata; class Aves; order Gruiformes; family Rallidae; genus Gallinula; species Gallinula chloropus. Next base: position 170,259,354 of record NC_140085.1, on the reverse strand, counting down.
TTCGTGACCTTTTTGTCCCAAATTTGCACCAAATGTCTGTCAATTTAAACCAACTTTTGCCAAATTGTGCCCAATTTTACACTCTCTGTGGCAATGTTTGCCCAAATGGGCACAATTTGTGACCAAGTTCTGCCCTACTTTTGCACAAGTTGTGCTCTGTCTGTGCCAAAATTGTGGCAGTTTGAGCCAATTTTTACCCAATTGTGCCCCATTTGTGGGAACTTTTGACAGTTTGTGCCCTATTGTGCACAATTCGTGCCCATTTTTTGCCCAAAGTCTGCATATTTTTGTGCCAATTTTTGCCAAAGCGTGCCCACATTTACCCTTTTTGTGGCAATGTTTGCCCAATTGGGCACAATTTGTGAACAAGTTGTGCCCTTTCTGTGCCAAAACTGTGGCAGTTTGAGCCAATTTTTAACGAATTGTGCCCCTTTTCTTGCATGTTTTCTCGAATTATGCCAAATTGTGCCCAGTTCCTGTCTTTTTTGTCCCAGATTGGCACCCAATTTGTTCCCAATTTGTGGCCATTTGCACCAACTTGTTCCAAACTGTGCCCAATTTTATACTTTCATTGGCTTTTTTTTGACAAATTTTTTTTTAACAATTTGTGACCAATTTGTGTGCAAATTTTGACCTTTCCATACCAGAATTTGGGCAAATTGTGCCCCTTCCGTACCAAAATTGTGGCAGTTTGAGCCAATTTTGAACAAACTGTGCCCTTTTTCTGGCAGCTTTTCACCAATTGTACCAAATTGTGCCCAATTCGTGACCTTTTTGTCCCAAATTTGCACCAAATGTCTGTCAATTTAAACCAACTTTTGCCAAATTGTGCCCAATTTTACACTCTCTGTGGCAATATTTGCCCAAATGGCCACAATTTGTGACCATGTTGTGCCGTATTGTGCACAATTCGTGCCCATTTTTTGCCCAAAGTCTGCATATTTTTGAGACAATTTTTGCCAAAGCGTGCCCACATTTACCGTTTTTGTAGCAATTTTTGCCCAATTGGGCACAGTTTGTTCCCTATTGTGCACAATTCGTGCCCATTTTTTGCCCAAATCTGCATATTTTTGTGCCAATTTTTGCCAAAACGTGCCCACATTTACCCTTTTTGTAGCAATTTTTGCCCAATTGGGCACAGTTTGTTCCCTATTGTGCACAATTCGTGCCCATTTTTTGCCCAAAGTCTGCATATTTTTGCACAAATTTTTGCCAAAGCGTGCCCACATTTACCCTTTTTGTGGCAATGTTTGCCCAATTGGGCACAATTTGTGAACAAGTTGTGCCCTTTCTGTACCAAAACTGTGGCAGTTTGAGCCAATTTTTACCAAATTGTGTCCCTTTTCTTGCAAGCTTTGACGAATTATGCCAAATTGTGCCCAGTTCCTGTCTTTTTTGTCCCAGATTGGCACCCAATTTGTTCCCAATTTTTGGCCATTTGCACCAACTTGTTCCAAACTGTGCCCAATTTTATACTTTCATTGGCTTTCTTTTGACAAATTTTTTTTCAACAATTTGTGACCAATTTGTGTGCAAATTTTGACCTTTCCATACCAGAATTTGGGCAAATTGTGCCCCTTCCGTACCAAAATTGTGGCAGTTTGAACCAATTTTGAACAAACTGTGCCCTTTTTGTGGCAGCTTTTCACCAATTGTACCAAATTGTGCCCAATTCGTGACCTTTTTGTCCCAAATTTGCACCAAATGTCTGTCAATTTAAACCAACTTTTGCCAAATTGTGCCCAATTTTACACTCTCTGTGGCAATGTTTGCCCAAATGGGCACAATTTGTGACCAAGTTCTGCCCTACTTTTGCACAAGTTGTGCTCTGTCTGTGCCAAAATTGTGGTAGTTTGAGCCAATTTTTACCCAATTGTGCCCCATTTGTGGGAACTTTTGACAGTTTGTGCCCTATTGTGCACAAATCGTGCCCATTTTTTGCCCAAAGTCTGCATATTTTTGCACAAATTTTTGCCAAAGCGTGCCCACATTTACCCTTTTTGTGGCAATGTTTGCCCAATTGGGCACAATTTGTGAACAAGTTGTGCCCTTTCTGTGCCAAAACTGTGGCAGTTTGAGCCAATTTTTAACGAATTGTGCCCCTTTTCTTGCATGTTTTCTCGAATTATGCCAAATTGTGCCCAGTTCCTGTCTTTTTTGTCCCAGATTGGCACCCAATTTGTTCCCAATTTGTGGCCATTTGCACCAACTTGTTCCAAACTGTGCCCAATTTTATACTTTCATTGGCTTTTTTTTGACAAATTTTTTTTTCAACAATTTGTGACCAATTTGTGTGCAAATTTTGACCTTTCCATACCAGAATTTGGGCAAATTGTGCCCCTTCCATACCAAAATTGTGGCAGTTTGAGCCAATTTTGAACAAATTGTGCCCTTTTTGTGGAAGCTTTTCACCAATTGTACCAAATTGTGCCCAATTCGTGACCTTTTTGTCCCAAATTTGCACCAAATGTCTGTCAATTTAAACCAACTTTTGCCAAATTGTGCCCAATTTTACACTCTCTGTGGCAATATTTGCCCAAATGGCCACAATTTGTGACCATGTTGTGCCATATTGTGCACAATTCGTGCCCATTTTTTGCCCAAAGTCTGCATATTTTTGAGACAATTTTTGCCAAAGCGTGCCCACATTTACAGTTTTTGTAGCAATTTTTGCCCAATTGGGCACAGTTTGTTCCCTATTGTGCACAATTCGTGCCCATTTTTTGCCCAAATCTGCATATTTTTGTGCCAATTTTTGCCAAAACGTGCCCACATTTACCCTTTTTGTAGCAATTTTTGCCCAATTGGGCACAGTTTGTTCCCTATTGTGCACAATTCGTGCCCATTTTTTGCCCAAAGTCTGCATATTTTTGCACAAATTTTTGCCAAAGCGTGCCCACATTTACCCTTTTTGTGGCAATGTTTGCCCAATTGGGCACAATTTGTGAACAAGTTGTGCCCTTTCTGTACCAAAACTGTGGCAGTTTGAGCCAATTTTTACCAAATTGTGTCCCTTTTCTTGCAAGTTTTCTCAAATTATGCCAAATTGTGCCCAGTTCCTGTCTTTTTTGTCCCAGACTGGCACCCAATTTGTTCCCAATTTGTGGCCATTTGCACCAACTTGTTCCAAACTGTGCCCAATTTTATACTTTCATTGGCTTTCTTTTGACAAATTTTTTTTCAACAATTTGTGACCAATTTGTGTGCAAATTTTGACCTTTCCATACCAGAATTTGGGCAAATTGTGCCCCTTCCGTACCAAAATTGTGGCAGTTTGAACCAATTTTGAACAAACTGTGCCCTTTTTGTGGCAGCTTTTCACCAATTGTACCAAATTGTGCCCAATTCGTGACCTTTTTGTCCCAAATTTGCACCAAATGTCTGTCAATTTAAACCAACTTTTGCCAAATTGTGCCCAATTTTACACTCTCTGTGGCAATGTTTGCCCAAATGGGCACAATTTGTGACCAAGTTCTGCCCTACTTTTGCACAAGTTGTGCTCTGTCTGTGCCAAAATTGTGGTAGTTTGAGCCAATTTTTACCGAATTGTGCCCCATTTGTGGGAACTTTTGACAGTTTGTGCCCTATTGTGCACAAATTGTGCCCATTTTTTGCCCAAAGTCTGCATATTTTTGCACAAATTTTTGCCAAAGCGTGCCCACATTTACCCTTTTTGTGGCAATGTTTGCCCAATTGGGCACAATTTGTGAACAAGTTGTGCCCTTTCTGTGCCAAAACTGTGGCAGTTTGAGCCAATTTTTAACGAATTGTGCCCCTTTTCTTGCATGTTTTCTCGAATTATGCCAAATTGTGCCCAGTTCCTGTCTTTTTTGTCCCAGATTGGCACCCAATTTGTTCCCAATTTGTGGCCATTTGCACCAACTTGTTCCAAACTGTGCCCAATTTTATACTTTCATTGGCTTTTTTTTGACAATTTTTTTTCAACAATTTGTGACCAATTTGTGTGCAAATTTTGACCTTTCCATACCAGAATTTGGGCAAATTGTGCCCCTTCCGTACCAAAATTGTGGCAGTTTGAGCCAATTTTGAACAAACTGTGCCCTTTTTCTGGCAGCTTTTCACCAATTGTACCAAATTGTGCCCAATTCGTGACCTTTTTGTCCCAAATTTGCACCAAATGTCTGTCAATTTAAACCAACTTTTGCCAAATTGTGCCCAATTTTACACTCTCTGTGGCAATGTTTGCCCAAATGGGCACAATTTGTGACCAAGTTCTGCCCTACTTTTGCACAAGTTGTGCTCTGTCTGTGCCAAAATTGTGGCAGTTTGAGCCAATTTTTACCCAATTGTGCCCCATTTGTGGGAACTTTTGACAGTTTGTGCCCTATTGTGCACAATTCGTGCCCATTTTTTGCCCAAAGTCTGCATATTTTTGCACAAATTTTTGCCAAAGCGTGCCCACATTTACCCTTTTTGTGGCAATGTTTGCCCAATTGGGCACAATTTGTGAACAAGTTGTGCCCTTTCTGTGCCAAAACTGTGGCAGTTTGAGCCAATTTTTACCAAATTGTGTCCCTTTTCTTGCAAGCTTTGACGAATTATGCCAAATTGTGCCCAGTTCCTGTCTTTTTTGTCCCAGATTGGCACCCAATTTGTTCCCAATTTTTGGCCATTTGCACCAACTTGTTCCAAACTGTGCCCAATTTTATACTTTCATTGGCTTTCTTTTGACAATTTTTTTTTTCAACAATTTGTGACCAATTTGTGTGCAAATTTTGACCTTTCCATACCAGAATTTGGGCAAATTGTGCCCCTTCCGTACCAAAATTGTGGCAGTTTGAGCCAATTTTGAACAAACTGTGCCCTTTTTCTGGCAGCTTTTCACCAATTGTACCAAATTGTGCCCAATTCGTGACCTTTTTGTCCCAAATTTGCACCAAATGTCTGTCAATTTAAACCAACTTTTGCCAAATTGTGCCCAATTTTACACTCTCTGTGGCAATGTTTGCCCAAATGGGCACAATTTGTGACCAAGTTCTGCCCTACTTTTGCACAAGTTGTGCTCTGTCTGTGCCAAAATTGTGGCAGTTTGAGCCAATTTTTACCGAATTGTGCCCCATTTGTGGGAACTTTTGACAGTTTGTGCCCTATTGTGCACAATTCGTGCCCATTTTTTGCCCAAAGTCTGCATATTTTTGCACAAATTTTTGCCAAAGCGTGCCCACATTTACCCTTTTTGTGGCAATGTTTGCCCAATTGGGCACAATTTGTGAACAAGTTGTGCCCTTTCTGTGCCAAAACTGTGGCAGTTTGAGCCAATTTTTAACGAATTGTGCCCCTTTTCTTGCATGTTTTCTCGAATTATGCCAAATTGTGCCCAGTTCCTGTCTTTTTTGTCCCAGATTGGCACCCAATTTGTTCCCAATTTGTGGCCATTTGCACCAACTTGTTCCAAACTGTGCCCAATTTTATACTTTCATTGGCTTTTTTTTGACAAATTTTTTTTTCAACAATTTGTGACCAATTTGTGTGCAAATTTTGACCTTTCCATACCAGAATTTGGGCAAATTGTGCCCCTTCCGTACCAAAATTGTGGCAGTTTGAGCCAATTTTGAACAAACTGTGCCCTTTTTGTGGCAGCTTTTCACCAATTGTACCAAATTGTGCCCAATTCGTGACCTTTTTGTCCCAAATTTGCACCAAATGTCTGTCAATTTAAACCAACTTTTGCCAAATTGTGCCCAATTTTACACTCTCTGTGGCAATGTTTGCCCAAATGGGCACAATTTGTGACCAAGTTCTGCCCTACTTTTGCACAAGTTGTGCTCTGTCTGTGCCAAAATTGTGGCAGTTTGAGCCAATTTTTACCCAATTGTGCCCCATTTGTGGGAACTTTTGACAGTTTGTGCCCTATTGTGCACAATTCGTGCCCATTTTTTGCCCAAAGTCTGCATATTTTTGTGCCAATTTTTGCCAAAGCGTGCCCACATTTACCCTTTTTGTGGCAATGTTTGCCCAATTGGGCACAATTTGTGAACAAGTTGTGCCCTTTCTGTGCCAAAACTGTGGCAGTTTGAGCCAATTTTTAACGAATTGTGCCCCTTTTCTTGCATGTTTTCTCGAATTATGCCAAATTGTGCCCAGTTCCTGTCTTTTTTGTCCCAGATTGGCACCCAATTTGTTCCCAATTTGTGGCCATTTGCACCAACTTGTTCCAAACTGTGCCCAATTTTATACTTTCATTGGCTTTTTTTTGACAAATTTTTTTTTAACAATTTGTGACCAATTTGTGTGCAAATTTTGACCTTTCCATACCAGAATTTGGGCAAATTGTGCCCCTTCCGTACCAAAATTGTGGCAGTTTGAGCCAATTTTGAACAAACTGTGCCCTTTTTCTGGCAGCTTTTCACCAATTGTACCAAATTGTGCCCAATTCGTGACCTTTTTGTCCCAAATTTGCACCAAATGTCTGTCAATTTAAACCAACTTTTGCCAAATTGTGCCCAATTTTACACTCTCTGTGGCAATATTTGCCCAAATGGCCACAATTTGTGACCATGTTGTGCCGTATTGTGCACAATTCGTGCCCATTTTTTGCCCAAAGTCTGCATATTTTTGAGACAATTTTTGCCAAAGCGTGCCCACATTTACCGTTTTTGTAGCAATTTTTGCCCAATTGGGCACAGTTTGTTCCCTATTGTGCACAATTCGTGCCCATTTTTTGCCCAAATCTGCATATTTTTGTGCCAATTTTTGCCAAAACGTGCCCACATTTACCCTTTTTGTAGCAATTTTTGCCCAATTGGGCACAGTTTGTTCCCTATTGTGCACAATTCGTGCCCATTTTTTGCCCAAAGTCTGCATATTTTTGCACAAATTTTTGCCAAAGCGTGCCCACATTTACCCTTTTTGTGGCAATGTTTGCCCAATTGGGCACAATTTGTGAACAAGTTGTGCCCTTTCTGTACCAAAACTGTGGCAGTTTGAGCCAATTTTTACCAAATTGTGTCCCTTTTCTTGCAAGCTTTGACGAATTATGCCAAATTGTGCCCAGTTCCTGTCTTTTTTGTCCCAGACTGGCACCCAATTTGTTCCCAATTTGTGGCCATTGGCACCAACTTGTTCCAAACTGTGCCCAATTTTATACTTTCATTGGCTTTCTTTTGACAAATTTTTTTTCAACAATTTGTGACCAATTTGTGTGCAAATTTTGACCTTTCCATACCAGAATTTGGGCAAATTGTGCCCCTTCCGTACCAAAATTGTGGCAGTTTGAACCAATTTTGAACAAACTGTGCCCTTTTTGTGGCAGCTTTTCACCAATTGTACCAAATTGTGCCCAATTCGTGACCTTTTTGTCCCAAATTTGCACCAAATGTCTGTCAATTTAAACCAACTTTTGCCAAATTGTGCCCAATTTTACACTCTCTGTGGCAATGTTTGCCCAAATGGGCACAATTTGTGACCAAGTTCTGCCCTACTTTTGCACAAGTTGTGCTCTGTCTGTGCCAAAATTGTGGTAGTTTGAGCCAATTTTTACCCAATTGTGCCCCATTTGTGGGAACTTTTGACAGTTTGTGCCCTATTGTGCACAATTCGTGCCCATTTTTTGCCCAAAGTCTGCATATTTTTGCACAAATTTTTGCCAAAGCGTGCCCACATTTACCCTTTTTGTGGCAATGTTTGCCCAATTGGGCACAATTTGTGAACAAGTTGTGCCCTTTCTGTGCCAAAACTGTGGCAGTTTGAGCCAATTTTTAACGAATTGTGCCCCTTTTCTTGCATGTTTTCTCGAATTATGCCAAATTGTGCCCAGTTCCTGTCTTTTTTGTCCCAGATTGGCACCCAATTTGTTCCCAATTTGTGGCCATTTGCACCAACTTGTTCCAAACTGTGCCCAATTTTATACTTTCATTGGCTTTTTTTTGACAAATTTTTTTTTCAACAATTTGTGACCAATTTGTGTGCAAATTTTGACCTTTCCATACCAGAATTTGGGCAAATTGTGCCCCTTCCATACCAAAATTGTGGCAGTTTGAGCCAATTTTGAACAAATTGTGCCCTTTTTGTGGAAGCTTTTCACCAATTGTACCAAATTGTGCCCAATTCGTGACCTTTTTGTCCCAAATTTGCACCAAATGTCTGTCAATTTAAACCAACTTTTGCCAAATTGTGCCCAATTTTACACTCTCTGTGGCAATATTTGCCCAAATGGGCACAATTTGTGACCATGTTGTGCCCTATTGTGCACAATTCGTGCCCATTTTTTGCCCAAAGTCTGCATATTTTTGAGACAATTTTTGCCAAAGCGTGCCCACATTTACAGTTTTTGTAGCAATTTTTGCCCAATTGGGCACAGTTTGTTCCCTATTGTGCACAATTCGTGCCCATTTTTTGCCCAAATCTGCATATTTTTGTGCCAATTTTTGCCAAAGCGTGCCCACATTTACCCTTTTTGTGGCAACTTTTGCCCAATTGGGCACAGTTTGTTCCCTATTGTGCAAAATTCGTGCCCATTTTTTGCCCAAAGTCTGCATATTTTTGCACAAATTTTTGCCAAAGCGTGCCCACATTTACCCTTTTTGTGGCAATGTTTGCCCAATTGGGCACAATTTGTGAACAAGTTGGGCCCTTTCTGTACCAAAACTGTGGCAGTTTGAGCCAATTTTTACCAAATTGTGTCCCTTTTCTTGCAAGCTTTGACGAATTATGCCAAATTGTGCCCAGTTCCTGTCTTTTTTGTCCCAGACTGGCACCCAATTTGTTCCCAATTTGTGGCCATTGGCACCAACTTGTTCCAAACTGTGCCCAATCTTACACTTTCATCGGCTACTTTTTGACAAATTCTTTCTTGAACAATTTGTGACCAATTACTGCACAAATTTTGCCTTTTCTATACCACAATTTGGGCAAATTGTGCCACTTCTTTATCAAAATTGTGGCAGTTTGAGCCAATTTTTAACGAATTGTGCCCCTTTTCTTGCATGTTTTCTCGAATTATGCCAAATTGTGCCCAGTTCCTGTCTTTTTTGTCCCAGACTGGCACCCAATTTGTTCCCAATTTGTGGCCATTTGCACCAACTTGTTCCAAACTGTGCCCAATTTTATACTTTCATTGGCTTTCTTTTGACAAATTTTTTTTCAACAATTTGTGACCAATTTGTGTGCAAATTTTGACCTTTCCATACCAGAATTTGGGCAAATTGTGCCCCTTCCGTACCAAAATTGTGGCAGTTTGAGCCAATTTTGAACAAACTGTGCCCTTTTTCTGGCAGCTTTTCACCAATTGTACCAAATTGTGCCCAATTCGTGACCTTTTTGTCCCAAATTTGCACCAAATGTCTGTCAATTTAAACCAACTTTTGCCAAATTGTGCCCAATTTTACACTCTCTGTGGCAATGTTTGCCCAAATGGGCACAATTTGTGACCAAGTTCTGCCCTACTTTTGCACAAGTTGTGCTCTGTCTGTGCCAAAATTGTGGCAGTTTGAGCCAATTTTTACCCAATTGTGCCCCATTTGTGGGAACTTTTGACAGTTTGTGCCCTATTGTGCACAATTCGTGCCCATTTTTTGCCCAAAGTCTGCATATTTTTGCACAAATTTTTGCCAAAGCGTGCCCACATTTACCCTTTTTGTGGCAATGTTTGCCCAATTGGGCACAATTTGTGAACAAGTTGTGCCCTTTCTGTGCCAAAACTGTGGCAGTTTGAGCCAATTTTTAACGAATTGTGCCCCTTTTCTTGCATGTTTTCTCGAATTATGCCAAATTGTGCCCAGTTCCTGTCTTTTTTGTCCCAGATTGGCACCCAATTTGTTCCCAATTTGTGGCCATTTGCACCAACTTGTTCCAAACTGTGCCCAATTTTATACTTTCATTGGCTTTTTTTTGACAAATTTTTTTTTCAACAATTTGTGACCAATTTGTGTGCAAATTTTGACCTTTCCATACCAGAATTTGGGCAAATTGTGCCCCTTCCATACCAAAATTGTGGCAGTTTGAGCCAATTTTGAACAAATTGTGCCCTTTTTGTGGAAGCTTTTCACCAATTGTACCAAATTGTGCCCAATTCGTGACCTTTTTGTCCCAAATTTGCACCAAATGTCTGTCAATTTAAACCAACTTTTGCCAAATTGTGCCCAATTTTACACTCTCTGTGGCAATATTTGCCCAAATGGGCACAATTTGTGACCATGTTGTGCCCTATTGTGCACAATTCGTGCCCATTTTTTGCCCAAAGTCTGCATATTTTTGAGACAATTTTTGCCAAAGCGTGCCCACATTTACAGTTTTTGTAGCAATTTTTGCCCAATTGGGCACAGTTTGTTCCCTATTGTGCACAATTCGTGCCCATTTTTTGCCCAAATCTGCATATTTTTGTGCCAATTTTTGCCAAAGCGTGCCCACATTTACCCTTTTTGTGGCAACTTTTGCCCAATTGGGCACAGTTTGTTCCCTATTGTGCAAAATTCGTGCCCATTTTTTGCCCAAAGTCTGCATATTTTTGCACAAATTTTTGCCAAAGCGTGCCCACATTTACCCTTTTTGTGGCAATGTTTGCCCAATTGGGCACAATTTGTGAACAAGTTGGGCCCTTTCTGTACCAAAACTGTGGCAGTTTGAGCCAATTTTTACCAAATTGTGTCCCTTTTCTTGCAAGCTTTGACGAATTATGCCAAATTGTGCCCAGTTCCTGTCTTTTTTGTCCCAGACTGGCACCCAATTTGTTCCCAATTTGTGGCCATTGGCACCAACTTGTTCCAAACTGTGCCCAATCTTACACTTTCATCGGCTACTTTTTGACAAATTCTTTCTTGAACAATTTGTGACCAATTACTGCACAAATTTTGCCTTTTCTATACCACAATTTGGGCAAATTGTGCCACTTCTTTATCAAAATTGTGGCAGTTTGAGCCAATTTTTAACGAATTGTGCCCCTTTTCTTGCATGTTTTCTCGAATTATGCCAAATTGTGCCCAGTTCCTGTCTTTTTTGTCCCAGACTGGCACCCAATTTGTTCCCAATTTGTGGCCATTTGCACCAACTTGTTCCAAACTGTGCCCAATTTTATACTTTCATTGGCTTTCTTTTGACAAATTTTTTTTCAACAATTTGTGACCAATTTGTGTGCAAATTTTGACCTTTCCATACCAGAATTTGGGCAAATTGTGCCCCTTCCGTACCAAAATTGTGGCAGTTTGAGCCAATTTTGAACAAACTGTGCCCTTTTTCTGGCAGCTTTTCACCAATTGTACCAAATTGTGCCCAATTCGTGACCTTTTTGTCCCAAATTTGCACCAAATGTCTGTCAATTTAAACCAACTTTTGCCAAATTGTGCCCAATTTTACACTCTCTGTGGCAATGTTTGCCCAAATGGGCACAATTTGTGACCAAGTTCTGCCCTACTTTTGCACAAGTTGTGCTCTGTCTGTGCCAAAATTGTGGCAGTTTGAGCCAATTTTTACCCAATTGTGCCCCATTTGTGGGAACTTTTGACAGTTTGTGCCCTATTGTGCACAAATCGTGCCCATTTTTTGCCCAAAGTCTGCATATTTTTGCGCCAATTTTTGCCAAAGCGTGCCCACATTTACCCTTTTTGTGGCAATGTTTGCCCAATTGGGCACAATTTGTGAACAAGTTGTGCCCTTTCTGTGCCAAAACTGTGGCAGTTTGAGCCAATTTTTAACGAATTGTGCCCCTTTTCTTGCATGTTTTCTCGAATTATGCCAAATTGTGCCCAGTTCCTGTCTTTTTTGTCCCAGATTGGCACCCAATTTGTTCCCAATTTGTGGCCATTTGCACCAACTTGTTCCAAACTGTGCCCAATTTTATACTTTCATTGGCTTTTTTTTGACAATTTTTTTTCAACAATTTGTGACCAATTTGTGTGCAAATTTTGACCTTTCCATACCAGAATTTGGGCAAATTGTGCCCCTTCCGTACCAAAATTGTGGCAGTTTGAGCCAATTTTGAACAAATTGTGCCCTTTTTCTGGCAGCTTTTCACCAATTGTACCAAATTGTGCCCAATTCGTGACCTTTTTGTCCCAAATTTGCACCAAATGTCTGTCAATTTAAACCAACTTTTGCCAAATTGTGCCCAATTTTACACTCTCTGTGGCAATGTTTGCCCAAATGGGCACAATTTGTGACCAAGTTCTGCCCTACTTTTGCACAAGTTGTGCTCTGTCTGTGCCAAAATTGTGGCAGTTTGAGCCAATTTTTACCAAATTGTGCCCCATTTCTGGGAACTTTTGACAGTTTGTGCCCTATTGTGCACAATTCGTGCCCATTTTTTGCCCAAAGTCTGCATATTTTTGCACAAATTTTTGCCAAAGCGTGCCCACATTTACCCTTTTTGTGGCAATGTTTGCCCAATTGGGCACAATTTGTGAACAAGTTGTGCCCTTTCTGTGCCAAAACTGTGGCAGTTTGAGCCAATTTTTACCAAATTGTGTCCCTTTTCTTGCAAGCTTTGACGAATTATGCCAAATTGTGCCCACTTCCTGTCTTTTTTGTCCCAGATTGGCACCCAATTTGTTCCCAATTTTTGGCCATTTGCACCAACTTGTTCCAAACTGTGCCCAATTTTATACTTTCATTGGCTTTCTTTTGACAATTTTTTTTTTCAACAATTTGTGACCAATTTGTGTGCAAATTTTGACCTTTCCATACCAGAATTTGGGCAAATTGTGCCCCTTCCGTACCAAAATTGTGGCAGTTTGAGCCAATTTTGAACAAACTGTGCCCTTTTTCTGGCAGCTTTTCACCAATTGTACCAAATTGTGCCCAATTCGTGACCTTTTTGTCCCAAATTTGCACCAAATGTCTGTCAATTTAAACCAACTTTTGCCAAATTGTGCCCAATTTTACACTCTCTGTGGCAATGTTTGCCCAAATGGGCACAATTTGTGACCAAGTTCTGCCCTACTTTTGCACAAGTTGTGCTCTGTCTGTGCCAAAATTGTGGCAGTTTGAGCCAATTTTTACCGAATTGTGCCCCATTTGTGGGAACTTTTGACAGTTTGTGCCCTATTGTGCACAATTCGTGCCCATTTTTTGCCCAAAGTCTGCATATTTTTGCACAAATTTTTGCCAAAGCGTGCCCACATTTACCCTTTTTGTGGCAATGTTTGCCCAATTGGGCACAATTTGTGAACAAGTTGTGCCCTTTCTGTGCCAAAACTGTGGCAGTTTGAGCCAATTTTTAACGAATTGTGCCCCTTTTCTTGCATGTTTTCTCGAATTATGCCAAATTGCGCCCAGTTCCTGTCTTTTTTGTCCCAGATTGGCACCCAATTTGTTCCCAATTTGTGGCCATTTGCACCAACTTGTTCCAAACTGTGCCCAATTTTATACTTTCATTGGCTTTTTTTTGACAAATTTTTTTTTCAACAATTTGTGACCAATTTGTGTGCAAATTTTGACCTTTCCATACCAGAATTTGGGCAAATTGTGCCCCTTCCGTACCAAAATTGTGGCAGTTTGAGCCAATTTTGAACAAACTGTGCCCTTTTTGTGGCAGCTTTTCACCAATTGTACCAAATTGTGCCCAATTCGTGACCTTTTTGTCCCAAATTTGCACCAAATGTCTGTCAATTTAAACCAACTTTTGCCAAATTGTGCCCAATTTTACACTCTCTGTGGCAATGTTTGCCCAAATGGGCACAATTTGTGACCAAGTTCTGCCCTACTTTTGCACAAGTTGTGCTCTGTCTGTGCCAAAATTGTGGCAGTTTGAGCCAATTTTTACCCAATTGTGCCCCATTTGTGGGAACTTTTGACAGTTTGTGCCCTATTGTGCACAATTCGTGCCCATTTTTTGCCCAAAGTCTGCATATTTTTGTGCCAATTTTTGCCAAAGCGTGCCCACATTTACCCTTTTTGTGGCAATGTTTGCCCAATTGGGCACAATTTGTGAACAAGTTGTGCCCTTTCTGTGCCAAAACTGTGGCAGTTTGAGCCAATTTTTAACGAATTGTGCCCCTTTTCTTGCATGTTTTCTCGAATTATGCCAAATTGTGCCCAGTTCCTGTCTTTTTTGTCCCAGATTGGCACCCAATTTGTTCCCAATTTGTGGCCATTTGCACCAACTTGTTCCAAACTGTGCCCAATTTTATACTTTCATTGGCTTTTTTTTGACAAATTTTTTTTTAACAATTTGTGACCAATTTGTGTGCAAATTTTGACCTTTCCATACCAGAATTTGGGCAAATTGTGCCCCTTCCGTACCAAAATTGTGGCAGTTTGAGCCAATTTTGAACAAACTGTGCCCTTTTTCTGGCAGCTTTTCACCAATTGTACCAAATTGTGCCCAATTCGTGACCTTTTTGTCCCAAATTTGCACCAAATGTCTGTCAATTTAAACCAACTTTTGCCAAATTGTGCCCAATTTTACACTCTCTGTGGCAATATTTGCCCAAATGGCCACAATTTGTGACCATGTTGTGCCGTATTGTGCACAATTCGTGCCCATTTTTTGCCCAAAGTCTGCATATTTTTGAGACAATTTTTGCCAAAGCGTGCCCACATTTACCGTTTTTGTAGCAATTTTTGCCCAATTGGGCACAGTTTGTTCCCTATTGTGCACAATTCGTGCCCATTTTTTGCCCAAATCTGCATATTTTTGTGCCAATTTTTGCCAAAACGTGCCCACATTTACCCTTTTTGTAGCAATTTTTGCCCAATTGGGCACAGTTTGTTCCCTATTGTGCACAATTCGTGCCCATTTTTTGCCCAAAGTCTGCATATTTTTGCACAAATTTTTGCCAAAGCGTGCCCACATTTACCCTTTTTGTGGCAATGTTTGCCCAATTGGGCACAATTTGTGAACAAGTTGTGCCCTTTCTGTACCAAAACTGTGGCAGTTTGAGCCAATTTTTACCAAATTGTGTCCCTTTTCTTGCAAGCTTTGACGAATTATGCCAAATTGTGCCCAGTTCCTGTCTTTTTTGTCCCAGATTGGCACCCAATTTGTTCCCAATTTTTGGCCATTTGCACCAACTTGTTCCAAACTGTGCCCAATTTTATACTTTCATTGGCTTTCTTTTGACAAATTTTTTTTCAACAATTTGTGACCAATTTGTGTGCAAATTTTGACCTTTCCATACCAGAATTTGGGCAAATTGTGCCCCTTCCGTACCAAAATTGTGGCAGTTTGAACCAATTTTGAACAAACTGTGCCCTTTTTGTGGCAGCTTTTCACCAATTGTACCAAATTGTGCCCAATTCGTGACCTTTTTGTCCCAAATTTGCACCAAATGTCTGTCAATTTAAACCAACTTTTGCCAAATTGTGCCCAATTTTACACTCTCTGTGGCAATGTTTGCCCAAATGGGCACAATTTGTGACCAAGTTCTGCCCTACTTTTGCACAAGTTGTGCTCTGTCTGTGCCAAAATTGTGGTAGTTTGAGCCAATTTTTACCCAATTGTGCCCCATTTGTGGGAACTTTTGACAGTTTGTGCCCTATTGTGCACAATTCGTGCCCATTTTTTGCCCAAAGTCTGCATATTTTTGCACAAATTTTTGCCAAAGCGTGCCCACATTTACCCTTTTTGTGGCAATGTTTGCCCAATTGGGCACAATTTGTGAACAAGTTGTGCCCTTTCTGTGCCAAAACTGTGGCAGTTTGAGCCAATTTTTAACGAATTGTGCCCCTTTTCTTGCATGTTTTCTCGAATTATGCCAAATTGTGCCCAGTTCCTGTCTTTTTTGTCCCAGATTGGCACCCAATTTGTTCCCAATTTGTGGCCATTTGCACCAACTTGTTCCAAACTGTGCCCAATTTTATACTTTCATTGGCTTTTTTTTGACAAATTTTTTTTTCAACAATTTGTGACCAATTTGTGTGCAAATTTTGACCTTTCCATACCAGAATTTGGGCAAATTGTGCCCCTTCCATACCAAAATTGTGGCAGTTTGAGCCAATTTTGAACAAATTGTGCCCTTTTTGTGGAAGCTTTTCACCAATTGTACCAAATTGTGCCCAATTCGTGACCTTTTTGTCCCAAATTTGCACCAAATGTCTGTCAATTTAAACCAACTTTTGCCAAATTGTGCCCAATTTTACACTCTCTGTGGCAATATTTGCCCAAATGGGCACAATTTGTGACCATGTTGTGCCCTATTGTGCACAATTCGTGCCCATTTTTTGCCCAAAGTCTGCATATTTTTGAGACAATTTTTGCCAAAGCGTGCCCACATTTACAGTTTTTGTAGCAATTTTTGCCCAATTGGGCACAGTTTGTTCCCTATTGTGCACAATTCGTGCCCATTTTTTGCCCAAATCTGCATATTTTTGTGCCAATTTTTGCCAAAGCGTGCCCACATTTACCCTTTTTGTGGCAACTTTTGCCCAATTGGGCACAGTTTGTTCCCTATTGTGCAAAATTCGTGCCCATTTTTTGCCCAAAGTCTGCATATTTTTGCACAAATTTTTGCCAAAGCGTGCCCACATTTACCCTTTTTGTGGCAATGTTTGCCCAATTGGGCACAATTTGTGAACAAGTTGGGCCCTTTCTGTACCAAAACTGTGGCAGTTTGAGCCAATTTTTACCAAATTGTGTCCCTTTTCTTGCAAGCTTTGACGAATTATGCCAAATTGTGCCCAGTTCCTGTCTTTTTTGTCCCAGACTGGCACCCAATTTGTTCCCAATTTGTGGCCATTGGCACCAACTTGTTCCAAACTGTGCCCAATCTTACACTTTCATCGGCTACTTTTTGACAAATTCTTTCTTGAACAATTTGTGACCAATTACTGCACAAATTTTGCCTTTTCTATACCACAATTTGGGCAAATTGTGCCACTTCTTTATCAAAATTGTGGCAGTTTGAGCCAATTTTTAACGAATTGTGCCCCTTTTCTTGCATGTTTTCTCGAATTATGCCAAATTGTGCCCAGTTCCTGTCTTTTTTGTCCCAGACTGGCACCCAATTTGTTCCCAATTTGTGGCCATTTGCACCAACTTGTTCCAAACTGTGCCCAATTTTATACTTTCATTGGCTTTCTTTTGACAAATTTTTTTTCAACAATTTGTGACCAATTTGTGTGCAAATTTTGACCTTTCCATACCAGAATTTGGGCAAATTGTGCCCCTTCCGTACCAAAATTGTGGCAGTTTGAGCCAATTTTGAACAAACTGTGCCCTTTTTCTGGCAGCTTTTCACCAATTGTACCAAATTGTGCCCAATTCGTGACCTTTTTGTCCCAAATTTGCACCAAATGTCTGTCAATTTAAACCAACTTTTGCCAAATTGTGCCCAATTTTACACTCTCTGTGGCAATGTTTGCCCAAATGGGCACAATTTGTGACCAAGTTCTGCCCTACTTTTGCACAAGTTGTGCTCTGTCTGTGCCAAAATTGTGGCAGTTTGAGCCAATTTTTACCCAATTGTGCCCCATTTGTGGGAACTTTTGACAGTTTGTGCCCTATTGTGCACAATTCGTGCCCATTTTTTGCCCAAAGTCTGCATATTTTTGCACAAATTTTTGCCAAAGCGTGCCCACATTTACCCTTTTTGTGGCAATGTTTGCCCAATTGGGCACAATTTGTGAACAAGTTGTGCCCTTTCTGTGCCAAAACTGTGGCAGTTTGAGCCAATTTTTAACGAATTGTGCCCCTTTTCTTGCATGTTTTCTCGAATTATGCCAAATTGTGCCCAGTTCCTGTCTTTTTTGTCCCAGATTGGCACCCAATTTGTTCCCAATTTGTGGCCATTTGCACCAACTTGTTCCAAACTGTGCCCAATTTTATACTTTCATTGGCTTTTTTTTGACAAATTTTTTTTTCAACAATTTGTGACCAATTTGTGTGCAAATTTTGACCTTTCCATACCAGAATTTGGGCAAATTGTGCCCCTTCCATACCAAAATTGTGGCAGTTTGAGCCAATTTTGAACAAATTGTGCCCTTTTTGTGGAAGCTTTTCACCAATTGTACCAAATTGTGCCCAATTCGTGACCTTTTTGTCCCAAATTTGCACCAAATGTCTGTCAATTTAAACCAACTTTTGCCAAATTGTGCCCAATTTTACACTCTCTGTGGCAATATTTGCCCAAATGGGCACAATTTGTGACCATGTTGTGCCCTATTGTGCACAATTCGTGCCCATTTTTTGCCCAAAGTCTGCATATTTTTGAGACAATTTTTGCCAAAGCGTGCCCACATTTACAGTTTTTGTAGCAATTTTTGCCCAATTGGGCACAGTTTGTTCCCTATTGTGCACAATTCGTGCCCATTTTTTGCCCAAATCTGCATATTTTTGTGCCAATTTTTGCCAAAGCGTGCCCACATTTACCCTTTTTGTGGCAACTTTTGCCCAATTGGGCACAGTTTGTTCCCTATTGTGCAAAATTCGTGCCCATTTTTTGCCCAAAGTCTGCATATTTTTGCACAAATTTTTGCCAAAGCGTGCCCACATTTACCCTTTTTGTGGCAATGTTTGCCCAATTGGGCACAATTTGTGAACAAGTTGGGCCCTTTCTGTACCAAAACTGTGGCAGTTTGAGCCAATTTTTACCAAATTGTGTCCCTTTTCTTGCAAGCTTTGACGAATTATGCCAAATTGTGCCCAGTTCCTGTCTTTTTTGTCCCAGACTGGCACCCAATTTGTTCCCAATTTGTGGCCATTGGCACCAACTTGTTCCAAACTGTGCCCAATCTTACACTTTCATTGGCTACTTTTTGACAAATTCTTTCTTGAACAATTTGTGACCAATTACTGCACAAATTTTGCCTTTTCTATACCACAATTTGGGCAAATTGTGCCACTTCTTTATCAAAATTGTGGCAGTTTGAGCCAATTTTTAACGAATTGTGCCCCTTTTCTTGCATGTTTTCTCGAATTATGCCAAATTGTGCCCAGTTCCTGTCTTTTTTGTCCCAGACTGGCACCCAATTTGTTCCCAATTTGTGGCCATTTGCACCAACTTGTTCCAAACTGTGCCCAATTTTATACTTTCATTGGCTTTCTTTTGACAAATTTTTTTTCAACAATTTGTGACCAATTTGTGTGCAAATTTTGACCTTTCCATACCAGAATTTGGGCAAATTGTGCCCCTTCCGTACCAAAATTGTGGCAGTTTGAGCCAATTTTGAACAAACTGTGCCCTTTTTCTGGCAGCTTTTCACCAATTGTACCAAATTGTGCCCAATTCGTGACCTTTTTGTCCCAAATTTGCACCAAATGTCTGTCAATTTAAACCAACTTTTGCCAAATTGTGCCCAATTTTACACTCTCTGTGGCAATGTTTGCCCAAATGGGCACAATTTGTGACCAAGTTCTGCCCTACTTTTGCACAAGTTGTGCTCTGTCTGTGCCAAAATTGTGGCAGTTTGAGCCAATTTTTACCCAATTGTGCCCCATTTGTGGGAACTTTTGACAGTTTGTGCCCTATTGTGCACAAATCGTGCCCATTTTTTGCCCAAAGTCTGCATATTTTTGCGCCAATTTTTGCCAAAGCGTGCCCACATTTACCCTTTTTGTGGCAATGTTTGCCCAATTGGGCACAATTTGTGAACAAGTTGTGCCCTTTCTGTGCCAAAACTGTGGCAGTTTGAGCCAATTTTTAACGAATTGTGCCCCTTTTCTTGCATGTTTTCTCGAATTATGCCAAATTGTGCCCAGTTCCTGTCTTTTTTGTCCCAGATTGGCACCCAATTTGTTCCCAATTTGTGGCCATTTGCACCAACTTGTTCCAAACTGTGCCCAATTTTATACTTTCATTGGCTTTTTTTTGACAATTTTTTTTCAACAATTTGTGACCAATTTGTGTGCAAATTTTGACCTTTCCATACCAGAATTTGGGCAAATTGTGCCCCTTCCGTACCAAAATTGTGGCAGTTTGAGCCAATTTTGAACAAATTGTGCCCTTTTTCTGGCAGCTTTTCACCAATTGTACCAAATTGTGCCCAATTCGTGACCTTTTTGTCCCAAATTTGCACCAAATGTCTGTCAATTTAAACCAACTTTTGCCAAATTGTGCCCAATTTTACACTCTCTGTGGCAATGTTTGCCCAAATGGGCACAATTTGTGACCAAGTTCTGCCCTACTTTTGCACAAGTTGTGCTCTGTCTGTGCCAAAATTGTGGCAGTTTGAGCCAATTTTTACCAAATTGTGCCCCATTTCTGGGAACTTTTGACAGTTTGTGCCCTATTGTGCACAATTCGTGCCCATTTTTTGCCCAAAGTCTGCATATTTTTGCACAAATTTTTGCCAAAGCGTGCCCACATTTACCCTTTTTGTGGCAATGTTTGCCCAATTGGGCACAATTTGTGAACAAGTTGTGCCCTTTCTGTGCCAAAACTGTGGCAGTTTGAGCCAATTTTTACCAAATTGTGTCCCTTTTCTTGCAAGCTTTGACGAATTATGCCAAATTGTGCCCACTTCCTGTCTTTTTTGTCCCAGATTGGCACCCAATTTGTTCCCAATTTTTGGCCATTTGCACCAACTTGTTCCAAACTGTGCCCAATTTTATACTTTCATTGGCTTTCTTTTGACAATTTTTTTTTTCAACAATTTGTGACCAATTTGTGTGCAAATTTTGACCTTTCCATACCAGAATTTGGGCAAATTGTGCCCCTTCCGTACCAAAATTGTGGCAGTTTGAGCCAATTTTGAACAAACTGTGCCCTTTTTCTGGCAGCTTTTCACCAATTGTACCAAATTGTGCCCAATTCGTGACCTTTTTGTCCCAAATTTGCACCAAATGTCTGTCAATTTAAACCAACTTTTGCCAAATTGTGCCCAATTTTACACTCTCTGTGGCAATGTTTGCCCAAATGGGCACAATTTGTGACCAAGTTCTGCCCTACTTTTGCACAAGTTGTGCTCTGTCTGTGCCAAAATTGTGGCAGTTTGAGCCAATTTTTACCGAATTGTGCCCCATTTGTGGGAACTTTTGACAGTTTGTGCCCTATTGTGCACAATTCGTGCCCATTTTTTGCCCAAAGTCTGCATATTTTTGCACAAATTTTTGCCAAAGCGTGCCCACATTTACCCTTTTTGTGGCAATGTTTGCCCAATTGGGCACAATTTGTGAACAAGTTGTGCCCTTTCTGTGCCAAAACTGTGGCAGTTTGAGCCAATTTTTAACGAATTGTGCCCCTTTTCTTGCATGTTTTCTCGAATTATGCCAAATTGTGCCCAGTTCCTGTCTTTTTTGTCCCAGATTGGCACCCAATTTGTTCCCAATTTGTGGCCATTTGCACCAACTTGTTCCAAACTGTGCCCAATTTTATACTTTCATTGGCTTTTTTTTGACAAATTTTTTTTTCAACAATTTGTGACCAATTTGTGTGCAAATTTTGACCTTTCCATACCAGAATTTGGGCAAATTGTGCCCCTTCCGTACCAAAATTGTGGCAGTTTGAGCCAATTTTGAACAAACTGTGCCCTTTTTGTGGCAGCTTTTCACCAATTGTACCAAATTGTGCCCAATTCGTGACCTTTTTGTCCCAAATTTGCACCAAATGTCTGTCAATTTAAACCAACTTTTGCCAAATTGTGCCCAATTTTACACTCTCTGTGGCAATATTTGCCCAAATGGCCACAATTTGTGACCATGTTGTGCCGTATTGTGCACAATTCGTGCCCATTTTTTGCCCAAAGTCTGCATATTTTTGAGACAATTTTTGCCAAAGCGTGCCCACATTTACCGTTTTTGTAGCAATTTTTGCCCAATTGGGCACAGTTTGTTCCCTATTGTGCACAATTCGTGCCCATTTTTTGCCCAAAGTCTGCATATTTTTGCACAAATTTTTGCCAAAGCGTGCCCACATTTACCCTTTTTGTGGCAATGTTTGCCCAATTGGGCACAATTTGTGAACAAGTTGTGCCCTTTCTGTGCCAAAACTGTGGCAGTTTGAGCCAATTTTTAACGAATTGTGCCCCTTTTCTTGCATGTTTTCTCGAATTATGCCAAATTGTGCCCAGTTCCTGTCTTTTTTGTCCCAGATTGGCACCCAATTTGTTCCCAATTTGTGGCCATTTGCACCAACTTGTTCCAAACTGTGCCCAATTTTATACTTTCATTGGCTTTTTTTTGACAAATTTTTCTTTCAACAATTTGTGACCAATTTGTGTGCAAATTTTGACCTTTCCATACCAGAATTTGGGCAAATTGTGCCCCTTCCGTACCAAAATTGTGGCAGTTTGAGCCAATTTTGAACAAACTGTGCCCTTTTTGTGGCAGCTTTTCACCAATTGTACCAAATTGTGCCCAATTCGTGACCTTTTTGTCCCAAATTTGCACCAAATGTCTGTCAATTTAAACCAACTTTTGCCAAATTGTGCCCAATTTTACACTCTCTGTGGCAATGTTTGCCCAAATGGGCACAATTTGTGACCAAGTTCTGCCCTACTTTTGCACAAGTTGTGCTCTGTCTGTGCCAAAATTGTGGCAGTTTGAGCCAATTTTTACCCAATTGTGCCCCATTTGTGGGAACTTTTGACAGTTTGTGCCCTATTGTGCACAATTCGTGCCCATTTTTTGCCCAAAGTCTGCATATTTTTGCGCCAATTTTTGCCAAAGCGTGCCCACATTTACCCTTTTTGTGGCAATGTTTGCCCAATTGGGCACAATTTGTGAACAAGTTGTGCCCTTTCTGTGCCAAAACTGTGGCAGTTTGAGCCAATTTTTAACGAATTGTGCCCCTTTTCTTGCATGTTTTCTCGAATTATGCCAAATTGTGCCCAGTTCCTGTCTTTTTTGTCCCAGACTGGCACCCAATTTGTTCCCAATTTGTGGCCATTTGCACCAACTTGTTCCAAACTGTGCCCAATTTTATACTTTCATTGGCTTTCTTTTGACAAATTTTTTTTTCAACAATTTGTGACCAATTTGTGTGCAAATTTTGACCTTTCCATACCAGAATTTGGGCAAATTGTGCCCCTTCCGTACCAAAATTGTGGCAGTTTGAGCCAATTTTGAACAAACTGTGCCCTTTTTGTGGCAGCTTTTCACCAATTGTACCAAATTGTGCCCAATTCGTGACCTTTTTGTCCCAAATTTGCACCAAATGTCTGTCAATTTAAACCAACTTTTGCCAAATTGTGCCCAATTTTACACTCTCTGTGGCAATATTTGCCCAAATGGCCACAATTTGTGACCATGTTGTGCCGTATTGTGCACAATTCGTGCCCATTTTTTGCCCAAAGTCTGCATATTTTTGAGACAATTTTTGCCAAAGCGTGCCCACATTTACCGTTTTTGTAGCAATTTTTGCCCAATTGGGCACAGTTTGTTCCCTATTGTGCACAATTCGTGCCCATTTTTTGCCCAAATCTGCATATTTTTGTGCCAATTTTTGCCAAAACGTGCCCACATTTACCCTTTTTGTAGCAATTTTTGCCCAATTGGGCACAGTTTGTTCCCTATTGTGCACAATTCGTGCCCATTTTTTGCCCAAAGTCTGCATATTTTTGCACAAATTTTTGCCAAAGCGTGCCCACATTTACCCTTTTTGTGGCAATGTTTGCCCAATTGGGCACAATTTGTGAACAAGTTGTGCCCTTTCTGTACCAAAACTGTGGCAGTTTGAGCCAATTTTTACCAAATTGTGTCCCTTTTCTTGCAAGTTTTCTCAAATTATGCCAAATTGTGCCCAGTTCCTGTCTTTTTTGTCCCAGACTGGCACCCAATTTGTTCCCAATTTGTGGCCATTTGCACCAACTTGTTCCAAACTGTGCCCAATTTTATACTTTCATTGGCTTTCTTTTGACAAATTTTTTTTCAACAATTTGTGACCAATTTGTGTGCAAATTTTGACCTTTCCATACCAGAATTTGGGCAAATTGTGCCCCTTCCGTACCAAAATTGTGGCAGTTTGAACCAATTTTGAACAAACTGTGCCCTTTTTGTGGCAGCTTTTCACCAATTGTACCAAATTGTGCCCAATTCGTGACCTTTTTGTCCCAAATTTGCACCAAATGTCTGTCAATTTAAACCAACTTTTGCCAAATTGTGCCCAATTTTACACTCTCTGTGGCAATGTTTGCCCAAATGGGCACAATTTGTGACCAAGTTCTGCCCTACTTTTGCACAAGTTGTGCTCTGTCTGTGCCAAAATTGTGGCAGTTTGAGCCAATTTTTACCGAATTGTGCCCCATTTGTGGGAACTTTTGACAGTTTGTGCCCTATTGTGCACAATTCGTGCCCATTTTTTGCCCAAAGTCTGCATATTTTTGCACAAATTTTTGCCAAAGCGTGCCCACATTTACCCTTTTTGTGGCAATGTTTGCCCAATTGGGCACAATTTGTGAACAAGTTGTGCCCTTTCTGTGCCAAAACTGTGGCAGTTTGAGCCAATTTTTAACGAATTGTGCCCCTTTTCTTGCATGTTTTCTCGAATTATGCCAAATTGTGCCCAGTTCCTGTCTTTTTTGTCCCAGATTGGCACCCAATTTGTTCCCAATTTGTGGCCATTTGCACCAACTTGTTCCAAACTGTGCCCAATTTTATACTTTCATTGGCTTTCTTTTGACAAATTTTTTTTTCAACAATTTGTGACCAATTTGTGTGCAAATTTTGACCTTTCCATACCAGAATTTGGGCAAATTGTGCCCCTTCCGTACCAAAATTGTGGCAGTTTGAGCCAATTTTGAACAAACTGTGCCCTTTTTCTGGCAGCTTTTCACCAATTGTACCAAATTGTGCCCAATTCGTGACCTTTTTGTCCCAAATTTGCACCAAATGTCTGTCAATTTAAACCAACTTTTGCCAAATTGTGCCCAATTTTACACTCTCTGTGGCAATATTTGCCCAAATGGCCACAATTTGTGACCATGTTGTGCCCTATTGTGCACAATTCGTGCCCATTTTTTGCCCAAAGTCTGCATATTTTTGAGACAATTTTTGCCAAAGCGTGCCCACATTTACCGTTTTTGTAGCAATTTTTGCCCAATTGGGCACAGTTTGTTCCCTATTGTGCACAATTCGTGCCCATTTTTTGCCCAAATCTGCATATTTTTGTGCCAATTTTTGCCAAAACGTGCCCACATTTACCCTTTTTGTAGCAATTTTTGCCCAATTGGGCACAGTTTGTTCCCTATTGTGCACAATTCGTGCCCATTTTTTGCCCAAAGTCTGCATATTTTTGCACAAATTTTTGCCAAAGCGTGCCCACATTTACCCTTTTTGTGGCAATGTTTGCCCAATTGGGCACAATTTGTGAACAAGTTGTGCCCTTTCTGTACCAAAACTGTGGCAGTTTGAGCCAATTTTTACCAAATTGTGTCCCTTTTCTTGCAAGCTTTGACGAATTATGCCAAATTGTGCCCAGTTCCTGTCTTTTTTGTCCCAGATTGGCACCCAATTTGTTCCCAATTTTTGGCCATTTGCACCAACTTGTTCCAAACTGTGCCCAATTTTATACTTTCATTGGCTTTCTTTTGACAAATTTTTTTTCAACAATTTGTGACCAATTTGTGTGCAAATTTTGACCTTTCCATACCAGAATTTGGGCAAATTGTGCCCCTTCCGTACCAAAATTGTGGCAGTTTGAACCAATTTTGAACAAACTGTGCCCTTTTTGTGGCAGCTTTTCACCAATTGTACCAAATTGTGCCCAATTCGTGACCTTTTTGTCCCAAATTTGCACCAAATGTCTGTCAATTTAAACCAACTTTTGCCAAATTGTGCCCAATTTTACACTCTCTGTGGCAATGTTTGCCCAAATGGGCACAATTTGTGACCAAGTTCTGCCCTACTTTTGCACAAGTTGTGCTCTGTCTGTGCCAAAATTGTGGTAGTTTGAGCCAATTTTTACCCAATTGTGCCCCATTTGTGGGAACTTTTGACAGTTTGTGCCCTATTGTGCACAAATCGTGCCCATTTTTTGCCCAAAGTCTGCATATTTTTGCACAAATTTTTGCCAAAGCGTGCCCACATTTACCCTTTTTGTGGCAATGTTTGCCCAATTGGGCACAATTTGTGAACAAGTTGTGCCCTTTCTGTGCCAAAACTGTGGCAGTTTGAGCCAATTTTTAACGAATTGTGCCCCTTTTCTTGCATGTTTTCTCGAATTATGCCAAATTGTGCCCAGTTCCTGTCTTTTTTGTCCCAGACTGGCACCCAATTTGTTCCCAATTTGTGGCCATTTGCACCAACTTGTTCCAAACTGTGCCCAATTTTATACTTTCATTGGCTTTTTTTTGACAAATTTTTTTTTCAACAATTTGTGACCAATTTGTGTGCAAATTTTGACCTTTCCATACCAGAATTTGGGCAAATTGTGCCCCTTCCGTACCAAAATTGTGGCAGTTTGAGCCAATTTTGAACAAATTGTGCCCTTTTTGTGGCAGCTTTTCACCAATTGTACCAAATTGTGCCCAATTCGTGACCTTTTTGTCCCAAATTTGCACCAAATGTCTGTCAATTTAAACCAACTTTTGCCAAATTGTGCCCAATTTTACACTCTCTGTGGCAATATTTGCCCAAATGGGCACAATTTGTGACCATGTTGTGCCCTATTGTGCACAATTCGTGCCCATTTTTTGCCCAAAGTCTGCATATTTTTGAGACAATTTTTGCCAAAGCGTGCCCACATTTACAGTTTTTGTAGCAATTTTTGCCCAATTGGGCACAGTTTGTTCCCTATTGTGCACAATTCGTGCCCATTTTTTGCCCAAATCTGCATATTTTTGTGCCAATTTTTGCCAAAGCGTGCCCACATTTACCGTTTTTGTAGCAATTTTTGCCCAATTGGGCACAGTTTGTTCCCTATTGTGCACAATTCGTGCCCATTTTTTGCCCAAAGTCTGCATATTTTTGCACAAATTTTTGCCAAAGCGTGCCCACATTTACCCTTTTTGTGGCAATGTTTGCCCAATTGGGCACAATTTGTGAACAAGTTGTGCCCTTTCTGTGCCAAAACTGTGGCAGTTTGAGCCAATTTTTAACGAATTGTGCCCCTTTTCTTGCATGTTTTCTCGAATTATGCCAAATTGTGCCCAGTTCCTGTCTTTTTTGTCCCAGATTGGCACCCAATTTGTTCCCAATTTGTGGCCATTTGCACCAACTTGTTCCAAACTGTGCCCAATTTTATACTTTCATTGGCTTTTTTTTGACAAATTTTTCTTTCAACAATTTGTGACCAATTTGTGTGCAAATTTTGACCTTTCCATACCAGAATTTGGGCAAATTGTGCCCCTTCCGTACCAAAATTGTGGCAGTTTGAGCCAATTTTGAACAAACTGTGCCCTTTTTCTGGCAGCTTTTCACCAATTGTACCAAATTGTGCCCAATTCGTGACCTTTTTGTCCCAAATTTGCACCAAATGTCTGTCAATTTAAACCAACTTTTGCCAAATTGTGCCCAATTTTACACTCTCTGTGGCAATGTTTGCCCAAATGGGCACAATTTGTGACCAAGTTCTGCCCTACTTTTGCACAAGTTGTGCTCTGTCTGTGCCAAAATTGTGGCAGTTTGAGCCAATTTTTACCCAATTGTGCCCCATTTGTGGGAACTTTTGACAGTTTGTGCCCTATTGTGCACAATTCGTGCCCATTTTTTGCCCAAAGTCTGCATATTTTTGCGCCAATTTTTGCCAAAGCGTGCCCACATTTACCCTTTTTGTGGCAATGTTTGCCCAATTGGGCACAATTTGTGAACAAGTTGTGCCCTTTCTGTGCCAAAACTGTGGCAGTTTGAGCCAATTTTTAACGAATTGTGCCCCTTTTCTTGCATGTTTTCTCGAATTATGCCAAATTGTGCCCAGTTCCTGTCTTTTTTGTCCCAGACTGGCACCCAATTTGTTCCCAATTTGTGGCCATTTGCACCAACTTGTTCCAAACTGTGCCCAATTTTATACTTTCATTGGCTTTCTTTTGACAAATTTTTTTTTCAACAATTTGTGACCAATTTGTGTGCAAATTTTGACCTTTCCATACCAGAATTTGGGCAAATTGTGCCCCTTCCGTACCAAAATTGTGGCAGTTTGAGCCAATTTTGAACAAACTGTGCCCTTTTTGTGGCAGCTTTTCACCAATTGTACCAAATTGTGCCCAATTCGTGACCTTTTTGTCCCAAATTTGCACCAAATGTCTGTCAATTTAAACCAACTTTTGCCAAATTGTGCCCAATTTTACACTCTCTGTGGCAATATTTGCCCAAATGGCCACAATTTGTGACCATGTTGTGCCCTATTGTGCACAATTCGTGCCCATTTTTTGCCCAAAGTCTGCATATTTTTGAGACAATTTTTGCCAAAGCGTGCCCACATTTACCGTTTTTGTAGCAATTTTTGCCCAATTGGGCACAGTTTGTTCCCTATTGTGCACAATTCGTGCCCATTTTTTGCCCAAATCTGCATATTTTTGTGCCAATTTTTGCCAAAACGTGCCCACATTTACCCTTTTTGTAGCAATTTTTGCCCAATTGGGCACAGTTTGTTCCCTATTGTGCACAATTCGTGCCCATTTTTTGCCCAAAGTCTGCATATTTTTGCACAAATTTTTGCCAAAGCGTGCCCACATTTACCCTTTTTGTGGCAATGTTTGCCCAATTGGGCACAATTTGTGAACAAGTTGTGCCCTTTCTGTACCAAAACTGTGGCAGTTTGAGCCAATTTTTACCAAATTGTGTCCCTTTTCTTGCAAGTTTTCTCAAATTATGCCAAATTGTGCCCAGTTCCTGTCTTTTTTGTCCCAGACTGGCACCGAATTTGTTCCCAATTTGTGGCCATTTGCACCAACTTGTTCCAAACTGTGCCCAATTTTATACTTTCATTGGCTTTCTTTTGACAAATTTTTTTTCAACAATTTGTGACCAATTTGTGTGCAAATTTTGACCTTTCCATACCAGAATTTGGGCAAATTGTGCCCCTTCCGTACCAAAATTGTGGCAGTTTGAACCAATTTTGAACAAACTGTGCCCTTTTTGTGGCAGCTTTTCACCAATTGTACCAAATTGTGCCCAATTCGTGACCTTTTTGTCCCAAATTTGCACCAAATGTCTGTCAATTTAAACCAACTTTTGCCAAATTGTGCCCAATTTTACACTCTCTGTGGCAATGTTTGCCCAAATGGGCACAATTTGTGACCAAGTTCTGCCCTACTTTTGCACAAGTTGTGCTCTGTCTGTGCCAAAATTGTGGCAGTTTGAGCCAATTTTTACCGAATTGTGCCCCATTTGTGGGAACTTTTGACAGTTTGTGCCCTATTGTGCACAATTCGTGCCCATTTTTTGCCCAAAGTCTGCATATTTTTGCACAAATTTTTGCCAAAGCGTGCCCACATTTACCCTTTTTGTGGCAATGTTTGCCCAATTGGGCACAATTTGTGAACAAGTTGTGCCCTTTCTGTGCCAAAACTGTGGCAGTTTGAGCCAATTTTTAACGAATTGTGCCCCTTTTCTTGCATGTTTTCTCGAATTATGCCAAATTGTGCCCAGTTCCTGTCTTTTTTGTCCCAGATTGGCACCCAATTTGTTCCCAATTTGTGGCCATTTGCACCAACTTGTTCCAAACTGTGCCCAATTTTATACTTTCATTGGCTTTCTTTTGACAAATTTTTTTTTCAACAATTTGTGACCAATTTGTGTGCAAATTTTGACCTTTCCATACCAGAATTTGGGCAAATTGTGCCCCTTCCGTACCAAAATTGTGGCAGTTTGAGCCAATTTTGAACAAACTGTGCCCTTTTTGTGGCAGCTTTTCACCAATTGTACCAAATTGTGCCCAATTCGTGACCTTTTTGTCCCAAATTTGCACCAAATGTCTGTCAATTTAAACCAACTTTTGCCAAATTGTGCCCAATTTTACACTCTCTGTGGCAATATTTGCCCAAATGGCCACAATTTGTGACCATGTTGTGCCCTATTGTGCACAATTCGTGCCCATTTTTTGCCCAAAGTCTGCATATTTTTGAGACAATTTTTGCCAAAGCGTGCCCACATTTACCGTTTTTGTAGCAATTTTTGCCCAATTGGGCACAGTTTGTTCCCTATTGTGCACAATTCGTGCCCATTTTTTGCCCAAATCTGCATATTTTTGTGCCAATTTTTGCCAAAACGTGCCCACATTTACCCTTTTTGTAGCAATTTTTGCCCAATTGGGCACAGTTTGTTCCCTATTGTGCACAATTCGTGCCCATTTTTTGCCCAAAGTCTGCATATTTTTGCACAAATTTTTGCCAAAGCGTGCCCACATTTACCCTTTTTGTGGCAATGTTTGCCCAATTGGGCACAATTTGTGAACAAGTTGTGCCCTTTCTGTACCAAAACTGTGGCAGTTTGAGCCAATTTTTACCAAATTGTGTCCCTTTTCTTGCAAGTTTTCTCAAATTATGCCAAATTGTGCCCAGTTCCTGTCTTTTTTGTCCCAGATTGGCACCCAATTTGTTCCCAATTTGTGGCCATTTGCACCAACTTGTTCCAAACTGTGCCCAATTTTATACTTTCATTGGCTTTCTTTTGACAAATTTTTTTTTCAACAATTTGTGACCAATTTGTGTGCAAATTTTGACCTTTCCATACCAGAATTTGGGCAAATTGTGCCCCTTCCGTACCAAAATTGTGGCAGTTTGAACCAATTTTGAACAAACTGTGCCCTTTTTGTGGCAGCTTTTCACCAATTGTACCAAATTGTGCCCAATTCGTGACCTTTTTGTCCCAAATTTGCACCAAATGTCTGTCAATTTAAACCAACTTTTGCCAAATTGTGCCCAATTTTACACTCTCTGTGGCAATGTTTGCCCAAATGGGCACAATTTGTGACCAAGTTCTGCCCTACTTTTGCACAAGTTGTGCTCTGTCTGTGCCAAAATTGTGGCAGTTTGAGCCAATTTTTACCGAATTGTGCCCCATTTGTGGGAACTTTTGACAGTTTGTGCCCTATTGTGCACAATTCGTGCCCATTTTTTGCCCAAAGTCTGCATATTTTTGCACAAATTTTTGCCAAAGCGTGCCCACATTTACCCTTTTTGTGGCAATGTTTGCCCAATTGGGCACAATTTGTGAACAAGTTGTGCCCTTTCTGTACCAAAACTGTGGCAGTTTGAGCCAATTTTTACCAAATTGTGTCCCTTTTCTTGCAAGCTTTGACGAATTATGCCAAATTGTGCCCAGTTCCTGTCTTTTTTGTCCCAGACTGGCACCGAATTTGTTCCCAATTTGTGGCCATTTGCACCAACTTGTTCCAAACTGTGCCCAATTTTATACTTTCATTGGCTTTTTTTTGACAATTTTTTTTCAACAATTTGTGACCAATTTGTGTGCAAATTTTGACCTTTCCATACCAGAATTTGGGCAAATTGTGCCCCTTCCGTACCAAAATTGTGGCAGTTTGAGCCAATTTTGAACAAACTGTGCCCTTTTTCTGGCAGCTTTTCACCAATTGTACCAAATTGTGCCCAATTCGTGACCTTTTTGTCCCAAATTTGCACCAAATGTCTGTCAATTTAAACCAACTTTTGCCAAATTGTGCCCAATTTTACATTCTCTGTGGCAATGTTTGCCCAAATGGGCACAATTTGTGACCAAGTTCTGCCCTACTTTTGCACAAGTTGTGCTCTGTCTGTGCCAAAATTGTGGCAGTTTGAGCCAATTTTTACCCAATTGTGCCCCATTTGTGGGAACTTTTGACAGTTTGTGCCCTATTGTGCACAATTCGTGCCCATTTTTTGCCCAAAGTCTGCATATTTTTGCACAAATTTTTGCCAAAGCGTGCCCACATTTACCCTTTTTGTGGCAATGTTTGCCCAATTGGGCACAGTTTGTTCCCTATTGTGCACAATTTGTGCCCATTTTTTGCCCAAAGTCTGCATATTTTTGCGCCAATTTTTGCCAAAGCGTGCCCACATTTACCCTTTTTGTGGCAATGTTTGCCCAATTGGGCACAATTTGTGAACAAGTTGTGCCCTTTCTGTGCCAAAACTGTGGCAGTTTGAGCCAATTTTTAACGAATTGTGCCCCTTTTCTTGCATGTTTTCTCGAATTATGCCAAATTGTGCCCAGTTCCTGTCTTTTTTGTCCCAGTCTGGCACCCAATTTGTTCCCAATTTGTGGCCATTTGCACCAACTTGTTCCAAACTGTGCCCAATTTTATACTTTCATTGGCTTTCTTTTGACAAATTTTTTTTTCAACAATTTGTGACCAATTTGTGTGCAAATTTTGACCTTTCCATACCAGAATTTGGGCAAATTGTGCCCCTTCCGTACCAAAATTGTGGCAGTTTGAGCCAATTTTGAACAAACTGTGCCCTTTTTGTGGCAGCTTTTCACCAATTGTACCAAATTGTGCCCAATTCGTGACCTTTTTGTCCCAAATTTGCACCAAATGTCTGTCAATTTAAACCAACTTTTGCCAAATTGTGCCCAATTTTACACTCTCTGTGGCAATATTTGCCCAAATGGCCACAATTTGTGACCATGTTGTGCCCTATTGTGCACAATTCGTGCCCATTTTTTGCCCAAAGTCTGCATATTTTTGAGACAATTTTTGCCAAAGCGTGCCCACATTTGCCGTTTTTGTAGCAATTTTTGCCCAATTGGGCACAGTTTGTTCCCTATTGTGCACAATTCGTGCCCATTTTTTGCCCAAATCTGCATATTTTTGTGCCAATTTTTGCCAAAACGTGCCCACATTTACCCTTTTTGTAGCAATTTTTGCCCAATTGGGCACAGTTTGTTCCCTATTGTGCACAATTCGTGCCCATTTTTTGCCCAAAGTCTGCATATTTTTGCACAAATTTTTGCCAAAGCGTGCCCACATTTACCCTTTTTGTGGCAATGTTTGCCCAATTGGGCACAATTTGTGAACAAGTTGTGCCCTTTCTGTACCAAAACTGTGGCAGTTTGAGCCAATTTTTACCAAATTGTGTCCCTTTTCTTGCAAGTTTTCTCAAATTATGCCAAATTGTGCCCAGTTCCTGTCTTTTTTGTCCCAGACTGGCACCGAATTTGTTCCCAATTTGTGGCCATTTGCACCAACTTGTTCCAAACTGTGCCCAATTTTATACTTTCATTGGCTTTCTTTTGACAAATTTTTTTTCAACAATTTGTGACCAATTTGTGTGCAAATTTTGACCTTTCCATACCAGAATTTGGGCAAATTGTGCCCCTTCCGTACCAAAATTGTGGCAGTTTGAACCAATTTTGAACAAACTGTGCCCTTTTTGTGGCAGCTTTTCACCAATTGTACCAAATTGTGCCCAATTCGTGACCTTTTTGTCCCAAATTTGCACCAAATGTCTGTCAATTTAAACCAACTTTTGCCAAATTGTGCCCAATTTTACACTCTCTGTGGCAATATTTGCCCAAATGGCCACAATTTGTGACCATGTTGTGCCCTATTGTGCACAATTCGTGCCCATTTTTTGCCCAAAGTCTGCATATTTTTGAGACAATTTTTGCCAAAGCGTGCCCACATTTACCGTTTTTGTAGCAATTTTTGCCCAATTGGGCACAGTTTGTTCCCTATTGTGCACAATTCGTGCCCATTTTTTGCCCAAATCTGCATATTTTTGTGCCAATTTTTGCCAAAACGTGCCCACATTTACCCTTTTTGTAGCAATTTTTGCCCAATTGGGCACAGTTTGTTCCCTATTGTGCACAATTCGTGCCCATTTTTTGCCCAAAGTCTGCATATTTTTGCACAAATTTTTGCCAAAGCGTGCCCACATTTACCCTTTTTGTGGCAATGTTTGCCCAATTGGGCACAATTTGTGAACAAGTTGTGCCCTTTCTGTAGCAAAACTGTGGCAGTTTGAGCCAATTTTTACCAAATTGTGTCCCTTTTCTTGCAAGCTTTGACGAATTATGCCAAATTGTGCCCAGTTCCTGTCTTTTTTGTCCCAGATTGGCACCCAATTTGTTCCCAATTTGTGGCCATTTGCACCAACTTGTTCCAAACTGTGCCCAATTTTATACTTTCATTGGCTTTTTTTTGACAATTTTTTTTCAACAATTTGTGACCAATTTGTGTGCAAATTTTGACCTTTCCATACCAGAATTTGGGCAAATTGTGCCCCTTCCGTACCAAAATTGTGGCAGTTTGAACCAATTTTGAACAAACTGTGCCCTTTTTCTGGCAGCTTTTCACCAATTGTACCAAATTGTGCCCAATTCGTGACCTTTTTGTCCCAAATTTGCACCAAATGTCTGTCAATTTAAACCAACTTTTGCCAAATTGTGCCCAATTTTACACTCTCTGTGGCAATGTTTGCCCAAATGGGCACAATTTGTGACCAAGTTCTGCCCTACTTTTGCACAAGTTGTGCTCTGTCTGTGCCAAAATTGTGGCAGTTTGAGCCAATTTTTACCGAATTGTGCCCCATTTGTGGGAACTTTTGACAGTTTGTGCCTTATTGTGCACAATTCGTGCCCATTTTTTGCCCAAAGTCTGCATATTTTTTCACAAATTTTTGCCAAAGCGTGCCCACATTTAACCTTTTTGTAGCAATTTTTGCCCAATTGGGCACAGTTTGTTCCCTATTGTGCACAAATCGTGCCCATTTTTTGCCCAAAGTCTGCATATTTTTGCACAAATTTTTGCCAAAGCGTGCCCACATTTACCCTTTTTGTGGCAATGTTTGCCCAATTGGGCACAATTTGTGAACAAGTTGTGCCCTTTCTGTGCCAAAACTGTGGCAGTTTGAGCCAATTTTTAACGAATTGTGCCCCTTTTCTTGCATGTTTTCTCGAATTATGCCAAATTGTGCCCAGTTCCTGTCTTTTTTGTCCCAGATTGGCACCCAATTTGTTCCCAATTTGTGGCCATTTGCACCAACTTGTTCCAAACTGTGCCCAATTTTATACTTTCATTGGCTTTCTTTTGACAAATTTTTTTTTCAACAATTTGTGACCAATTTGTGTGCAAATTTTGACCTTTCCATACCAGAATTTGGGCAAATTGTGCCCCTTCCGTACCAAAATTGTGGCAGTTTGAGCCAATTTTGAACAAACTGTGCCCTTTTTGTGGCAGCTTTTCACCAATTGTACCAAATTGTGCCCAATTCGTGACCTTTTTGTCCCAAATTTGCACCAAATGTCTGTCAATTTAAACCAACTTTTGCCAAATTGTGCCCAATTTTACACTCTCTGTGGCAATATTTGCCCAAATGGCCACAATTTGTGACCATGTTGTGCCCTATTGTGCACAATTCGTGCCCATTTTTTGCCCAAAGTCTGCATATTTTTGAGACAATTTTTGCCAAAGCGTGCCCACATTTACCGTTTTTGTAGCAATTTTTGCCCAATTGGGCACAGTTTGTTCCCTATTGTGCACAATTCGTGCCCATTTTTTGCCCAAATCTGCATATTTTTGTGCCAATTTTTGCCAAAACGTGCCCACATTTAACCTTTTTGTAGCAATTTTTGCCCAATTGGGCACAGTTTGTTCCCTATTGCGCACAATTCGTGCCCATTTTTTGCCCAAAGTCTGCATATTTTTGCACAAATTTTTGCCAAAGCGTGCCCACATTTACCCTTTTTGTGGCAATGTTTGCCCAATTGGGCACAATTTGTGAACAAGTTGTGCCCTTTCTGTACCAAAACTGTGGCAGTTTGAGCCAATTTTTACCAAATTGTGTCCCTTTTCTTGCAAGTTTTCTCAAATTATGCCAAATTGTGCCCAGTTCCTGTCTTTTTTGTCCCAGACTGGCACCGAATTTGTTCCCAATTTGTGGCCATTTGCACCAACTTGTTCCAAACTGTGCCCAATTTTATACTTTCATTGGCTTTCTTTTGACAAATTTTTTTTCAACAATTTGTGACCAATTTGTGTGCAAATTTTGACCTTTCCATACCAGAATTTGGGCAAATTGTGCCCCTTCCGTACCAAAATTGTGGCAGTTTGAACCAATTTTGAACAAACTGTGCCCTTTTTGTGGCAGCTTTTCACCAATTGTACCAAATTGTGCCCAATTCGTGACCTTTTTGTCCCAAATTTGCACCAAATGTCTGTCAATTTAAACCAACTTTTGCCAAATTGTGCCCAATTTTACACTCTCTGTGGCAATGTTTGCCCAAATGGGCACAATTTGTGACCAAGTTCTGCCCTACTTTTGCACAAGTTGTGCTCTGTCTGTGCCAAAATTGTGGCAGTTTGAGCCAATTTTTACCCAATTGTGCCCCATTTGTGGGAACTTTTGACAGTTTGTGCCCTATTGTGCACAAATCGTGCCCATTTTTTGCCCAAAGTCTGCATATTTTTGCACAAATTTTTGCCAAAGCGTGCCCACATTTACCCTTTTTGTGGCAATGTTTGCCCAATTGGGCACAATTTGTGAACAAGTTGTGCCCTTTCTGTACCAAAACTGTGGCAGTTTGAGCCAATTTTTACCAAATTGTGTCCCTTTTCTTGCAAGCTTTGACGAATTATGCCAAATTGTGCCCAGTTCCTGTCTTTTTTGTCCCAGATTGGCACCCAATTTGTTCCCAATTTGTGGCCATTTGCACCAACTTGTTCCAAACTGTGCCCAATTTTATACTTTCATTGGCTTTTTTTTGACAATTTTTTTTCAACAATTTGTGACCAATTTGTGTGCAAATTTTGACCTTTCCATACCAGAATTTGGGCAAATTGTGCCCCTTCCGTACCAAAATTGTGGCAGTTTGAACCAATTTTGAACAAACTGTGCCCTTTTTCTGGCAGCTTTTCACCAATTGTACCAAATTGTGCCCAATTCGTGACCTTTTTGTCCCAAATTTGCACCAAATGTCTGTCAATTTAAACCAACTTTTGCCAAATTGTGCCCAATTTTACACTCTCTGTGGCAATGTTTGCCCAAATGGGCACAATTTGTGACCAAGTTCTGCCCTACTTTTGCACAAGTTGTGCTCTGTCTGTGCCAAAATTGTGGCAGTTTGAGCCAATTTTTACCGAATTGTGCCCCATTTGTGGGAACTTTTGACAGTTTGTGCCTTATTGTGCACAATTCGTGCCCATTTTTTGCCCAAAGTCTGCATATTTTTGCACAAATTTTTGCCAAAGCGTGCCCACATTTACCCTTTTTGTGGCAATGTTTGCCCAATTGGGCACAGTTTATTCCCTATTGTGCACAATTCGTGCCCATTTTTTGCCCAAAGTCTGCATATTTTTGCACAAATTTTTGCCAAAGCGTGCCCACATTTACCCTTTTTGTAGCAATTTTTGCCCAATTGGGCACAGTTTGTTCCCTATTTCGCACAATTCGTGCCCATTTTTTGCCCAAAGTCTGCATATTTTTGCACAAATTTTTGCCAAAGCGTGCCCACATTTACCCTTTTTGTGGCAATGTTTGCCCAATTGGGCACAATTTGTGAACAAGTTGTGCCCTTTCTGTACCAAAACTGTGGCAGTTTGAGCCAATTTTTACCAAATTGTGTCCCTTTTCTTGCAAGTTTTCTCAAATTATGCCAAATTGTGCCCAGTTCCTGTCTTTTTTGTCCCAGACTGGCACCGAATTTGTTCCCAATTTGTGGCCATTTGCACCAACTTGTTCCAAACTGTGCCCAATTTTATACTTTCATTGGCTTTCTTTTGACAAATTTTTTTTCAACAATTTGTGACCAATTTGTGTGCAAATTTTGACCTTTCCATACCAGAATTTGGGCAAATTGTGCCCCTTCCATACCAAAATTGTGGCAGTTTGAACCAATTTTGAACAAACTGTGCCCTTTTTGTGGCAGCTTTTCACCAATTGTACCAAATTGTGCCCAATTCGTGACCTTTTTGTCCCAAATTTGCACCAAATGTCTGTCAATTTAAACCAACTTTTGCCAAATTGTGCCCAATTTTACACTCTCTGTGGCAATGTTTGCCCAAATGGGCACAATTTGTGACCAAGTTCTGCCCTACTTTTGCACAAGTTGTGCTCTGTCTGTGCCAAAATTGTGGCAGTTTGAGCCAATTTTTACCCAATTGTGCCCCATTTGTGGGAACTTTTGACAGTTTGTGCCCTATTGTGCACAAATCGTGCCCATTTTTTGCCCAAAGTCTGCATATTTTTGCACAAATTTTTGCCAAAGCGTGCCCACATTTACCCTTTTTGTGGCAATGTTTGCCCAATTGGGCACAATTTGTGAACAAGTTGTGCCCTTTCTGTACCAAAACTGTGGCAGTTTGAGCCAATTTTTACCAAATTGTGTCCCTTTTCTTGCAAGCTTTGACGAATTATGCCAAATTGTGCCCAGTTCCTGTCTTTTTTGTCCCAGATTGGCACCCAATTTGTTCCCAATTTGTGGCCATTTGCACCAACTTGTTCCAAACTGTGCCCAATTTTATACTTTCATTGGCTTTTTTTTGACAATTTTTTTTCAACAATTTGTGACCAATTTGTGTGCAAATTTTGACCTTTCCATACCAGAATTTGGGCAAATTGTGCCCCTTCCGTACCAAAATTGTGGCAGTTTGAACCAATTTTGAACAAACTGTGCCCTTTTTCTGGCAGCTTTTCACCAATTGTACCAAATTGTGCCCAATTCGTGACCTTTTTGTCCCAAATTTGCACCAAATGTCTGTCAATTTAAACCAACTTTTGCCAAATTGTGCCCAATTTTACACTCTCTGTGGCAATGTTTGCCCAAATGGGCACAATTTGTGACCAAGTTCTGCCCTACTTTTGCACAAGTTGTGCTCTGTCTGTGCCAAAATTGTGGCAGTTTGAGCCAATTTTTACCAAATTGTGCCCCATTTGTGGGAACTTTTGACAGTTTGTGCCTTATTGTGCACAATTCGTGCCCATTTTTTGCCCAAAGTCTGCATATTTTTGCACAAATTTTTGCCAAAGCGTGCCCACATTTACCCTTTTTGTGGCAATGTTTGCCCAATTGGGCACAGTTTATTCCCTATTGTGCACAATTCGTGCCCATTTTTTGCCCAAAGTCTGCATATTTTTGCACAAATTTTTGCCAAAGCGTGCCCACATTTACCCTTTTTGTGGCAATGTTTGCCCAATTGGGCACAATTTGTGAACAAGTTGTGCCCTTTCTGTGCCAAAACTGTGGCAGTTTGAGCCAATTTTTAACGAATTGTGCCCCTTTTCTTGCATGTTTTCTCGAATTATGCCAAATTGTGCCCAGTTCCTGTCTTTTTTGTCCCAGACTGGCACCCAATTTGTTCCCAATTTGTGGCCATTTGCACCAACTTGTTCCAAACTGTGCCCAATCTTACACTTTCATTGGCTTTCTTTTGACAAATTTTTTTTCAACAATTTGTGACCAATTTGTGTGCAAATTTTGACCTTTCCATACCAGAATTTGGGCAAATTGTGCCCCTTCCGTACCAAAATTGTGGCAGTTTGAGCCAATTTTGAACAAATTGTGCCCTTTTTGTGGCAGCTTTTCACCAATTGTACCAAATTGTGCCCAATTCGTGACCTTTTTGTCCCAAATTTGCACCAAATGTCTGTCAATTTAAACCAACTTTTGCCAAATTGTGCCCAATTTTACACTCTCTGTGGCAATGTTTGCCCAAATGGGCACAATTTGTGACCAAGTTCTGCCCTACTTTTGCACAAGTTGTGCTCTGTCTGTGCCAAAATTGTGGCAGTTTGAGCCAATTTTTACTGAATTGTGCCCCATTTGTGGGAACTTTTGACAGTTTGTGCCCTATTGTGCACAATTCGTGCCCATTTTATGCCCAAAGTCTCCATATTTTTGCACAAATTTTTGCCAAAGCGTGCCCACATTTACCCTTTTTGTGGCAATGTTTGCCCAATTGGGCACAATTTGTGAACAAGTTGTGCCCTTTCTGTACCAAAACTGTGGCAGTTTGAGCCAATTTTTACCAAACTGTGTCCCTTTTCTTGCAAGTTTTCTCGAATTATGCCAAATTGTGCCCAGTTCCTGTCTTTTTTGTCCCAGACTGGCACCCAATTTGTTCCCAATTTGTGGCCATTTGCACCAACTTGTTCCAAACTGTGCCCAATTATATACTTTCATTGGCTTTCTTTTGACAAATTTTTTTTCAACAATTTGTGACCAATTTGTGTGCAAATTTTGACCTTTCCATACCAGAATTTGGGCAAATTGTGCCCCTTCCGTACCAAAATTGTGGCAGTTTGAGCCAATTTTGAACAAATTGTGCCCTTTTTGTGGCAGCTTTTCACCAATTGTACCAAATTGTGCCCAATTCGTGACCTTTTTGTCCCAAATTTGCACCAAATGTCTGTCAATTTAAACCAACTTTTGCCAAATTGTGCCCAATTTTACACTCTCTGTGGCAATGTTTGCCCAAATGGGCACAATTTGTGACCAAGTTCTGCCCTACTTTTGCACAAGTTGTGCTCTGTCTGTGCCAAAACTGTGGCAGTTTGAGCCAAGTTTTAAGGAATTGTGCCCCATTTGTGGGAACTTTTGACAGTTTGTGCCCTATTGTGCACAATTCGTGCCCATTTTTTGCCCAAAGTCTGCATATTTTTGTGCCAATTTTTGCCAAAGCGTGCCCACATTTACCCTTTTTGTGGCAATGTTTGCCCAATTGGGCACAATTTGTGAACAAGTTGTGCCCTTTCTGTACCAAAACTGTGGCAGTTTGAGCCGATTTTTACCAAATTGTGTCCCTTTTCTTGCAAGTTTTCTCGAATTATGCCAAATTGTGCCCAGTTCCTGTCTTTTTTGTCCCAGACTGGCACCCAATTTGTTCCCAATTTGTGGCCATTTGCACCAACTTGTTCCAAACTGTGCCCAATCTTACACTTTCATTGGCTACTTTTTGACAAATGCTTTCTTGAACAATTTGTGACCAATTACTGCACAAATTTTGCCTTTTCTATACCACAATTTGGGCAAATTGTGCCACTTCTTTATCAAAATTGTGGCAGTTTGAGCCAATTTTTAACGAATTGTGTCCCTTTTCTTGCATGTTTTCTCGAATTATGCCAAATTGTGCCCAGTTCCTGTCTTTTTTGTCCCAGACTGGCACCCAATTTGTTCCCAATTTGTGGCCATTTGCACCAACTTGTTCCAAACTGTGCCCAATCTTACACTTTCATTGGCTTTCTTTTGACAAATTTTTTTTCAACAATTTGTGACCAATTTGTGTGCAAATTTTGACCTTTCCATACCAGAATTTGGGCAAATTGTGCCCCTTCCGTACCAAAATTGTGGCAGTTTGAGCCAATTTTGAACAAATTGTGCCCTTTTTGTGGCAGCTTTTCACCAATTGTACCAAATTGTGCCCAATTCGTGACCTTTTTGTCCCAAATTTGCACCAAATGTCTGTCAATTTAAACCAACTTTTGCCAAATTGTGCCCAATTTTACACTCTCTGTGGCAATGTTTGCCCAAATGGGCACAATTTGTGACCAAGTTCTGCCCTACTTTTGCACAAGTTGTGCTCTGTCTGTGCCAAAACTGTGGCAGTTTGAGCCAATTTTTACCCAATTGTGCCCCATTTGTGGGAACTTTTGACAGTTTGTGCCCTATTGTGCACAATTCGTGCCCATTTTTTGCCCAAAGTCTGCATATTTTAGCGCCAATTTTTGCCAAAGCGTGCCCACATTTACCCTTTTTGTGGCAATGTTTGCCCAATTGGGCACAATTTGTGAACAAGTTGTGCCCTTTCTGTACCAAAACTGTGGCAGTTTGAGCCAATTTTTAACGAATTGTGTCCCTTTTCTTGCAAGTTTTCTCGAATTATGCCAAATTGTGCCCAGTTCCTGTCTTTTTTGTCCCAGACTGGCACCCAATTTGTTCCCAATTTGTGGCCATTTGCACCAACTTGTTCCAAACTGTGCCCAATTATATACTTTCATTGGCTTTCTTTTGACAAATTTTTTTTCAACAATTTGTGACCAATTTGTGTGCAAATTTTGACCTTTCCATACCAGAATTTGGGCAAATTGTGCCCCTTCCGTACCAAAATTGTGGCAGTTTGAGCCAATTTTGAACAAATTGTGCCCTTTTTGTGGCAGCTTTTCACCAATTGTACCAAATTGTGCCCAATTCGTGACCTTTTTGTCCCAAATTTGCACCAAATGTCTGTCAATTTAAACCAACTTTTGCCAAATTGTGCCCAATTTTACACTCTCTGTGGCAATGTTTGCCCAAATGGGCACAATTTGTGACCAAGTTCTGCCCTACTTTTGCACAAGTTGTGCTCTGTCTGTGCCAAAACTGTGGCAGTTTGAGCCAATTTTTACCGAATTGTGCCCCATTTGTGGGAACTTTTGACAGTTTGTGCCCTATTGTGCACAATTCGTGCCCATTTTTTGCCCAAAGTCTGCATATTTTTGCGCCAATTTTTGCCAAAGCGTGCCCACATTTACCCTTTTTGTGGCAATGTTTGCCCAATTGGGCACAATTTGTGAACAAGTTGTGCCACTTCTTTATCAAAATTGTGGCAGTTTGAGCCAATTTTTAACGAATTGTGTCCCTTTTCTTGCATGTTTTCTCGAATTATGCCAAATTGTGCCCAGTTCCTGTCTTTTTTGTCCCAGACTGGCACCCAATTTGTTCCCAATTTGTGGCCATTTGCACCAACTTGTTCCAAACTGTGCCCAATTTTATACTTTCATTGGCTTTCTTTTGACAAATTTTTTTTCAACAATTTGTGACCAATTTGTGTGCAAATTTTGACCTTTCCATACCAGAATTTGGGCAAATTGTGCCCCTTCCGTACCAAAATTGTGGCAGTTTGAGCCAATTTTGAACAAATTGTGCCCTTTTTGTGGCAGCTTTTCACCAATTGTACCAAATTGTGCCCAATTCGTGACCTTTTTGT
Organism: Gallinula chloropus; assembly: GCF_964237585.1. NCBI lineage: Eukaryota > Metazoa > Chordata > Aves > Gruiformes > Rallidae > Gallinula > Gallinula chloropus. The sequence goes on along the minus strand of NC_140085.1, from coordinate 170,216,749 downwards.
CCCAAATTTGCACCAAATGTCTGTCAATTTAAACCAACTTTTGCCAAATTGTGCCCAATTTTACACTCTCTGTGGCAATGTTTGCCCAAATGGGCACAATTTGTGACCAAGTTCTGCCCTACTTTTGCACAAGTTGTGCTCTGTCTGTGCCAAAATTGTGGCAGTTTGAGCCAATTTTTACCCAATTGTGCCCCATTTGTGGGAACTTTTGACAGTTTGTGCCCTATTGTGCACAATTCGTGCCCATTTTTTGCCCAAAGTCTGCATATTTTAGCGCCAATTTTTGCCAAAGCGTGCCCACATTTACCCTTTTTGTGGCAATGTTTGCCCAATTGGGCACAATTTGTGAACAAGTTGTGCCCTTTCTGTACCAAAACTGTGGCAGTTTGAGCCAATTTTTAACGAATTGTGTCCCTTTTGTGGGAACTTTTGACAGTTTGTGCCCTATTGTGCACAATTCGTGCCCATTTTTTGCCTAAAGTCTCCATATTTTTGCACAAATTTTTGCCAAAGCGTGCCCACATTTACCCTTTTTGTGGCAATGTTTGCCCAATTGGGCACAATTTGTGAACAAGTTGTGCCCTTTCTGTACCAAAACTGTGGCAGTTTGAGCCAATTTTTAACGAATTGTGTCCCTTTTCTTGCAAGTTTTCTCGAATTATGCCAAATTGTGCCCAGTTCCTGTCTTTTTTGTCCCAGACTGGCACCCAATTTGTTCCCAATTTGTGGCCATTTGCACCAACTTGTTCCAAACTGTGCCCAATTATATACTTTCATTGGCTTTCTTTTGACAAATTTTTTTTCAACAATTTGTGACCAATTTGTGTGCAAATTTTGACCTTTCCATACCAGAATTTGGGCAAATTGTGCCCCTTCCGTACCAAAATTGTGGCAGTTTGAGCCAATTTTGAACAAATTGTGCCCTTTTTGTGGCAGCTTTTCACCAATTGTACCAAATTGTGCCCAATTCGTGACCTTTTTGTCCCAAATTTGCACCAAATGTCTGTCAATTTAAACCAACTTTTGCCAAATTGTGCCCAATTTTACACTCTCTGTGGCAATGTTTGCCCAAATGGGCACAATTTGTGACCAAGTTCTGCCCTACTTTTGCACAAGTTGTGCTCTGTCTGTGCCAAAACTGTGGCAGTTTGAGCCAATTTTTACCGAATTGTGCCCCATTTGTGGGAACTTTTGACAGTTTGTGCCCTATTGTGCACAATTCGTGCCCATTTTTTGCCCAAAGTCTGCATATTTTTGCGCCAATTTTTGCCAAAGCGTGCCCACATTTACCCTTTTTGTGGCAATGTTTGCCCAATTGGGCACAATTTGTGAACAAGTTGTGCCACTTCTTTATCAAAATTGTGGCAGTTTGAGCCAATTTTTAACGAATTGTGTCCCTTTTCTTGCATGTTTTCTCGAATTATGCCAAATTGTGCCCAGTTCCTGTCTTTTTTGTCCCAGACTGGCACCCAATTTGTTCCCAATTTGTGGCCATTTGCACCAACTTGTTCCAAACTGTGCCCAATTTTATACTTTCATTGGCTTTCTTTTGACAAATTTTTTTTCAACAATTTGTGACCAATTTGTGTGCAAATTTTGACCTTTCCATACCAGAATTTGGGCAAATTGTGCCCCTTCCGTACCAAAATTGTGGCAGTTTGAACCTATTTTGAACAAACTGTGCCCTTTTTGTGGCAGCTTTTCACCAATTGTACCAAATTGTGCCCAATTCGTGACCTTTTTGTCCCAAATTTGCACCAAATGTCTGTCAATTTAAACCAACTTTTGCCAAATTGTGCCCAATTTTACACTCTCTGTGGCAATGTTTGCCCAAATGGGCACAATTTGTGACCAAGTTCTGCCCTACTTTTGCACAAGTTGTGCTCTGTCTGTGCCAAAATTGTGGCAGTTTGAGCCAATTTTTACCGAATTGTGCCCCATTTGTGGGAACTTTTGACAGTTTGTGCCCTATTGTGCACAATTCGTGCCCATTTTTTGCCCAAAGTCTGCATATTTTTGCACAAATTTTTGCCAAAGCGTGCCCACATTTACCCTTTTTGTGGCAATGTTTGCCCAATTGGGCACAATTTGTGAACATGTTGTGCCCTTTCTGTGCCAAAACTGTGGCAGTTTGAGCCAATTTTTACCAAATTGTGTCCCTTTTCTTGCAAGCTTTGACGAATTATGCCAAATTGTGCCCAGTTCCTGTCTTTTTTGTCCCAGACTGGCACCCAATTTGTTCCCAATTTGTGGCCATTTGCACCAACTTGTTCCAAACTGTGCCCAATTTTATACTTTCATTGGCTACTTTTTGACAAATTCTTTCTTGAACAATTTGTGACCAATTACTGCACAAATTTTACCTTTTCTATACCACAATTTGGGCAAATTGTGCCACTTCTTTATCAAAATTGTGGCAGTTTGAGCCAATTTTTAACGAATTGTGTCCCTTTTCTTGCATGTTTTCTCGAATTATGCCAAATTGTGCCCAGTTCCTGTCTTTTTTGTCCCAGACTGGCACCCAATTTGTTCCCAATTTGTGGCCATTTGCACCAACTTGTTCCAAACTGTGCCCAATTTTATACTTTCATTGGCTTTCTTTTGACAAATTTTTTTTCAGCAATTTGTGACCAATTTGTGTGCAAATTTTGACCTTTCCATACCAGAATTTGGGCAAATTGTGCCCCTTCCGTACCAAAATTGTGGCAGTTTGAACCAATTTTGAACAAACTGTGCCCTTTTTGTGGCAGCTTTTCACCAATTGTACCAAATTGTGCCCAATTCGTGACCTTTTTGTCCCAAATTTGCACCAAATGTCTGTCAATTTCAACCAACTTTTGCCAAATTGTGCCCAATTTTACACTCTCTGTGGCAATGTTTGCCCAAATGGGCACAATTTGTGACCAAGTTCTGCCCTACTTTTGCACAAGTTGTGCTCTGTCTGTGCCAAAATTGTGGCAGTTTGAGCCAATTTTTACCGAATTGTGCCCCATTTGTGGGAACTTTTGACAGTTTGTGCCCTATTGTGCACAATTCGTGCCCATTTTTTGCCCAAAGTCTGCATATTTTTGCACAAATTTTTGCCAAAGCGTGCCCACATTTACCCTTTTTGTGGCAATGTTTGCCCAATTGGGCACAATTTGTGAACAAGTTGTGCCCTTTCTGTACCAAAACTGTGGCAGTTTGAGCCGATTTTTACCAAATTGTGTCCCTTTTCTTGCAAGTTTTCTCAAATTATGCCAAATTGTGCCCAGTTCCTGTCTTTTTTGTCCCAGACTGGCACCCAATTTGTTCCCAATTTTTGGCCATTTGCACCAACTTGTTCCAAACTGTGCCCAATTTTATACTTTCATTGGCTTTCTTTTGACAAATTTTTTTTCAACAATTTGTGACCAATTTGTGTGCAAATTTTGACCTTTCCATACCAGAATTTGGGCAAATTGTGCCCCTTCCGTACCAAAATTGTGGCAGTTTGAACCTATTTTGAACAAACTGTGCCCTTTTTGTGGCAGCTTTTCACCAATTGTACCAAATTGTGCCCAATTCGTGACCTTTTTGTCCCAAATTTGCACCAAATGTCTGTCAATTTAAACCAACTTTTGCCAAATTGTGCCCAATTTTACACTCTCTGTGGCAATGTTTGCCCAAATGGGCACAATTTGTGACCAAGTTCTGCCCTACTTTTGCACAAGTTGTGCTCTGTCTGTGCCAAAATTGTGGCAGTTTGAGCCAATTTTTACTGAATTGTGCCCCATTTGTGGGAACTTTTGATAGTTTGTGCCCTATTGTGCACAATTCGTGCCCATTCTTTGCCCAAAGTCTGCATATTTTTGCACAAATTTTTGCCAAAGCGTGCCCACATTTACCCTTTTTGTGGCAATGTTTGCCCAATTGGGCACAATTTGTGAACAAGTTGTGCCCTTTCTGTGCCAAAACTGTGGCAGTTTGAGCCGATTTTTACCAAATTGTGTCCCTTTTCTTGCAAGCTTTGACGAATTATGCCAAATTGTGCCCAGTTCCTGTCTTTTTGTCCCAGACTGGCACCCAATTTGTTCCCAATTTGTGGCCATTTGCACCAACTTGTTCCAAACTGTGCCCAATCTTACACTTTCATTGGCTACTTTTTGACAAATGCTTTCTTGAACAATTTGTGACCAATTACTGCACAAATTTTACCTTTTCTATACCACAATTTGGGCAAATTGTGCCACTTCTTTATCAAAATTGTGGCAGTTTGAGCCAATTTTTAACGAATTGTGTCCCTTTTCTTGCATGTTTTCTCGAATTATGCCAAATTGTGCCCAGTTCCTGTCTTTTTTGTCCCAGACTGGCACCCAATTTGTTCCCAATTTTTGGCCATTTGCACCAACTTGTTCCAAACTGTGCCCAATTTTATACTTTCATTGGCTTTCTTTTGACAAATTTTTTTTCAGCAATTTGTGACCAATTTGTGTGCAAATTTTGACCTTTCCATACCAGAATTTGGGCAAATTGTGCCCCTTCCGTACCAAAATTGTGGCAGTTTGAACCTATTTTGAACAAACTGTGCCCTTTTTGTGGCAGCTTTTCACCAATTGTACCAAATTGTGCCCAATTCGTGACCTTTTTGTCCCAAATTTGCACCAAATGTCTGTCAATTTAAACCAACTTTTGCCAAATTGTGCCCAATTTTACACTCTCTGTGGCAATGTTTGCCCAAATGGGCACAATTTGTGACCAAGTTCTGCCCTACTTTTGCACAAGTTGTGCTCTGTCTGTGCCAAAATTGTGGCAGTTTGAGCCAATTTTTACCCAATTGTGCCCCATTTGTGGGAACTTTTGACAGTTTGTGCCCTATTGTGCACAATTCGTGCCCATTTTTTGCCCAAAGTCTGCATATTTTTGCACAAATTTTTGCCAAAGCGTGCCCACATTTACCCTTTTTGTGGCAATGTTTGCCCAATTGGGCACAATTTGTGAACAAGTTGTGCCCTTTCTGTGCCAAAACTGTGGCAGTTTGAGCCAATTTTTACCAAATTGTGTCCCTTTTCTTGCAAGCTTTGACGAATTATGCCAAATTGTGCCCAGTTCCTGTCTTTTTTGTCCCAGACTGGCACCCAATTTGTTCCCAATTTGTGGCCATTGGCACCAACTTGTTCCAAACTGTGCCCAATCTTACACTTTCATCGGCTACTTTTTGACCAATTCTTTCTTGAACAATTTGTGACCAATTACTGCACAAATTTTGCCTTTTCTATACCACAATTTGGGCAAATTGTGCCACTTCTTTATCAAAATTGTGGCAGTTTGAGCCAATTTTTAACGAATTGTGTCCCTTTTCTTGCAAGTTTTCTCGAATTATGCCAAATTGTGCCCAGTTCCTGTCTTTTTTGTCCCAGACTGGCACCCAATTTGTTCCCAATTTGTGGCCATTGGCACCAACTTGTTCCAAACTGTGCCCAATCTTACACTTTCATTGGCTACTTTTTGACAAATTCTTTCTTGAACAATTTGTGACCAATTTGTGTGCAAATTTTGACCTTTCCATACCAGAATTTGGGCAAATTGTGCCCCTTCCGTACCAAAATTGTGGCAGTTTGAACCTATTTTGAACAAACTGTGCCCTTTTTGTGGCAGCTTTTCACCAATTGTACCAAATTGTGCCCAATTCGTGACCTTTTTGTCCCAAATTTGCACCAAATGTCTGTCAATTTAAACCAACTTTTGCCAAATTGTGCCCAATTTTACACTCTCTGTGGCAATGTTTGCCCAAATGGGCACAATTTGTGACCAAGTTCTGCCCTACTTTTGCACAAGTTGTGCTCTGTCTGTGCCAAAATTGTGGCAGTTTGAGCCAATTTTTACCCAATTGTGCCCCATTTGTGGGAACTTTTGACAGTTTGTGCCCTATTGTGCACAATTCGTGCCCATTTTTTGCCCAAAGTCTGCATATTTTTGCGCCAATTTTTGCCAAAGCGTGCCCACATTTAACCTTTTTGTAGCAATTTTTGCCCAATTGGGCACAGTTTGTTCCCTATTGTGCACAATTCGTGCCCATTTTTTGCCCAAAGTCTGCATATTTTTGCACAAATTTTTGCCAAAGCGTGCCCACATTTACCCTTTTTGTGGCAATGTTTGCCCAATTGGGCACAATTTGTGAACAAGTTGTGCCCTTTCTGTGCCAAAACTGTGGCAGTTTGAGCCGATTTTTACCAAATTGTATCCCTTTTCTTGCAAGTTTTCTCAAATTATGCCAAATTGTGCCCAGTTCCTGTCTTTTTTGTTCCAGACTGGCACCCAATTTGTTCCCAATTTGTGGCCATTTGCACCAACTTGTTCCAAACTGTGCCCAATCTTACACTTTCATTGGCTACTTTTTGACAAATTCTTTCTTGAACAATTTGTGACCAATTACTGCACAAATTTTACCTTTTCTATACCACAATTTGGGCAAATTGTGCCACTTCTTTATCAAAATTGTGGCAGTTTGAGCCAATTTTTAACGAATTGTGTCCCTTTTCTTGCAGGTTTTCTCGAATTATGCCAAATTGTGCCCAGTTCCTGTCTTTTTTGTCCCAGACTGGCACCCAATTTGTTCCCAATTTGTGGCCATTTGCACCAACTTGTTCCAAACTGTGCCCAATTTTATACTTTCATTGGCTTTCTTTTGACAAATTTTTTTTCAACAATTTGTGACCAATTTGTGTGCAAATTTTGACCTTTCCATACCAGAATTTGGGCAAATTGTGCCCCTTCCGTACCAAAATTGTGGCAGTTTGAACCTATTTTGAACAAACTGTGCCCTTTTTGTGGCAGCTTTTCACCAATTGTACCAAATTGTGCCCAATTCGTGACCTTTTTGTCCCAAATTTGCACCAAATGTCTGTCAATTTAAACCAACTTTTGCCGAATTGTGCCCAATTTTACACTCTCTGTGGCAATGTTTGCCCAAATGGGCACAATTTGTGACCAAGTTCTGCCCTACTTTTGCACAAGTTGTGCTCTGTCTGTGCCAAAATTGTGGCAGTTTGAGCCAATTTTTACCGAATTGTGCCCCATTTGTGGGAACTTTTGACAGTTTGTGCCCTATTGTGCACAATTCGTGCCCATTTTTTGCCCAAAGTCTGCATATTTTTGCGCCAATTTTTGCCAAAGCGTGCCCACATTTACCCTTTTTGTGGCAATGTTTGCCCAATTGGGCACAATTTGTGAACAAGTTGTGCCCTTTCTGTGCCAAAACTGTGGCAGTTTGAGCCAATTTTTACCAAATTGTGTCCCTTTTCTTGCAAGCTTTGACGAATTATGCCAAATTGTGCCCAGTTCCTGTCTTTTTTGTCCCAGACTGGCACCCAATTTGTTCCCATTTTGTGGCCATTTGCACCAACTTGTTCCAAACTGTGCCCAATCTTACACTTTCATTGGCTACTTTTTGACAAATTCTTTCTTGAACAATTTGTGACCAATTACTGCACAAATTTTACCTTTTCTATACCACAATTTGGGCAAATTGTGCCACTTCTTTATCAAAATTGTGGCAGTTTGAGCCAATTTTTAACGAATTGTGTCCCTTTTCTTGCAGGTTTTCTCGAATTATGCCAAATTGTGCCCAGTTCCTGTCTTTTTTGTCCCAGACTGGCACCCAATTTGTTCCCAATTTGTGGCCATTTGCACCAACTTGTTCCAAACTGTGCCCAATTTTATACTTTCATTGGCTTTCTTTTGACAAATTTTTTTTCAACAATTTGTGACCAATTTGTGTGCAAATTTTGACCTTTCCATACCAGAATTTGGGCAAATTGTGCCCCTTCCGTACCAAAATTGTGGCAGTTTGAGCCAATTTTGAACAAACTGTGCCCTTTTTCTGGCAGCTTTTCACCAATTGTACCAAATTGTGCCCAATTCGTGACCTTTTTGTCCCAAATTTGCACCAAATGTCTGTCAATTTAAACCAACTTTTGCCAAATTGTGCCCAATTTTACACTCTCTGTGGCAATGTTTGCCCAAATGGGCACAATTTGTGACCAAGTTCTGCCCTACTTTTGCACAAGTTGTGCTCTGTCTGTGCCAAAATTGTGGCAGTTTGAGCCAATTTTTACCCAATTGTGCCCCATTTGTGGGAACTTTTGACAGTTTGTGCCCTATTGTGCACAATTCGTGCCCATTTTTTGCCCAAAGTCTGCATATTTTTGCGCCAATTTTTGCCAAAGCGTGCCCACATTTAACCTTTTTGTAGCAATTTTTGCCCAATTGGGCACAGTTTGTTCCCTATTGTGCACAATTCGTGCCCATTTTTTGCCCAAAGTCTGCATATTTTTGCACAAATTTTTGCCAAAGCGTGCCCACATTTACCCTTTTTGTGGCAATGTTTGCCCAACTGGGCACAATTTGTGAACAAGTTGTGCCCTTTCTGTACCAAAACTGTGGCAGTTTGAGCCAATTTTTACCAAATTGTGTCCCTTTTCTTGTAAGTTTTCTCAAATTATGCCAAATTGTGCCCAGTTCCTGTGTTTTTTGTCCCAGACTGGCACCCAATTTGTTCCCAATTTGTGGCCATTTGCACCAACTTGTTCCAAACTGTGCCCAATCTTACACTTTCATTGGCTACTTTTTGACAAATTCTTTCTTGAACAATTTGTGACCAATTACTGCACAAATTTTACCTTATCTATACCACAATTTGGGCAAATTGTGCCACTTCTTTATCAAAATTGTGGCAGTTTGAGCCAATTTTTAACGAATTGTGTCCCTTTTCTTGCAGGTTTTCTCGAATTATGCCAAATTGTGCCCAGTTCCTGTCTTTTTTGTCCCAGACTGGCACCCAATTTGTTCCCAATTTGTGGCCATTTGCACCAACTTGTTCCAAACTGTGCCCAATTTTATACTTTCATTGGCTTTCTTTTGACAAATTTTTTTTCAACAATTTGTGACCAATTTGTGTGCAAATTTTGACCTTTCCATACCAGAATTTGGGCAAATTGTGCCCCTTCCGTACCAAAATTGTGGCAGTTTGAACCTATTTTGAACAAACTGTGCCCTTTTTGTGGCAGCTTTTCACCAATTGTACCAAATTGTGCCCAATTCGTGACCTTTTTGTCCCAAATTTGCACCAAATGTCTGTCAATTTAAACCAACTTTTGCCAAATTGTGCCCAATTTTACACTCTCTGTGGCAATGTTTGCCCAAATGGGCACAATTTGTGACCAAGTTCTGCCCTACTTTTGCACAAGTTGTGCTCTGTCTGTGCCAAAATTGTGGCAGTTTGAGCCAATTTTTACCCAATTGTGCCCCATTTGTGGGAACTTTTGACAGTTTGTGCCCTATTGTGCACAATTCGTGCCCATTTTTTGCCCAAAGTCTGCATATTTTTGCACAAATTTTTGCCAAAGCGTGCCCACATTTACCCTTTTTGTGGCAATGTTTGCCCAATTGGGCACAATTTGTGAACAAGTTGTGCCCTTTCTGTGCCAAAACTGTGGCAGTTTGAGCCAATTTTTACCAAATTGTGTCCCTTTTCTTGCAAGCTTTGACGAATTATGCCAAATTGTGCCCAGTTCCTGTCTTTTTTGTCCCAGACTGGCACCCAATTTGTTCCCATTTTGTGGCCATTTGCACCAACTTGTTCCAAACTGTGCCCAATCTTACACTTTCATCGGCTACTTTTTGACAAATTCTTTCTTGAACAATTTGTGACCAATTACTGCACAAATTTTACCTTTTCTATACCACAATTTGGGCAAATTGTGCCACTTCTTTATCAAAATTGTGGCAGTTTGAGCCAATTTTTAACGAATTGTGTCCCTTTTCTTGCAGGTTTTCTCGAATTATGCCAAATTGTGCCCAGTTCCTGTCTTTTTTGTCCCAGACTGGCACCCAATTTGTTCCCAATTTGTGGCCATTTGCACCAACTTGTTCCAAACTGTGCCCAATTTTATACTTTCATTGGCTTTCTTTTGACAAATTTTTTTTCAACAATTTGTGACCAATTTGTGTGCAAATTTTGACCTTTCCATACCAGAATTTGGGCAAATTGTGCCCCTTCCGTACCAAAATTGTGGCAGTTTGAACCTATTTTGAACAAACTGTGCCCTTTTTGTGGCAGCTTTTCACCAATTGTACCAAATTGTGCCCAATTCGTGACCTTTTTGTCCCAAATTTGCACCAAATGTCTGTCAATTTAAACCAACTTTTGCCAAATTGTGCCCAATTTTACACTCTCTGTGGCAATATTTGCCCAAATGGGCACAATTTGTGACCAAGTTCTGCCCTACTTTTGCACAAGTTGTGCTCTGTCTGTGCCAAAATTGTGGCAGTTTGAGCCAATTTTTACTGAATTGTGCCCCATTTGTGGGAACTTTTGACAGTTTGTGCCCTATTGTGCACAATTCGTGCCCATTTTTTGCCCAAAGTCTGCATATTTTTGCACAAATTTTTGCCAAAGCGTGCCCACATTTACCCTTTTTGTGGCAATGTTTGCCCAACTGGGCACAATTTGTGAACAAGTTGTGCCCTTTCTGTGCCAAAACTGTGGCAGTTTGAGCCGATTTTTACCAAATTGTGTCCCTTTTCTTGCAAGTTTTCTCAAATTATGCCAAATTGTGCCCAGTTCCTGTCTTTTTTGTCCCAGACTGGCACCCAATTTGTTCCCAATTTGTGGCCATTTGCACCAACTTGTTCCAAACTGTGCCCAATCTTACACTTTCATTGGCTACTTTTTGACAAATTCTTTCTTGAACAATTTGTGACCAATTACTGCACAAATTTTACCTTTTCTATACCACAATTTGGGCAAATTGTGCCACTTCTTTATCAAAATTGTGGCAGTTTGAGCCAATTTTTAACGAATTGTGTCCCTTTTCTTGCAGGTTTTCTCGAATTATGCCAAATTGTGCCCAGTTCCTGTCTTTTTTGTCCCAGACTGGCACCCAATTTGTTCCCAATTTGTGGCCATTTGCACCAACTTGTTCCAAACTGTGCCCAATTTTATACTTTCATTGGCTTTCTTTTGACAAATTTTTTTTCAACAATTTGTGACCAATTTGTGTGCAAATTTTGACCTTTCCATACCAGAATTTGGGCAAATTGTGCCCCTTCCGTACCAAAATTGTGGCAGTTTGAACCTATTTTGAACAAACTGTGCCCTTTTTGTGGCAGCTTTTCACCAATTGTACCAAATTGTGCCCAATTCGTGACCTTTTTGTCCCAAATTTGCACCAAATGTCTGTCAATTTAAACCAACTTTTGCCAAATTGTGCCCAATTTTACACTCTCTGTGGCAATGTTTGCCCAAATGGGCACAATTTGTGACCAAGTTCTGCCCTACTTTTGCACAAGTTGTGCTCTGTCTGTGCCAAAATTGTGGCAGTTTGAGCCAATTTTTACCGAATTGTGCCCCATTTGTGGGAACTTTTGACAGTTTGTGCCCTATTGTGCACAATTCGTGCCCATTTTTTGCCCAAAGTCTGCATATTTTTGCGCCAATTTTTGCCAAAGCGTGCCCACATTTAACCTTTTTGTAGCAATTTTTGCCCAATTGGGCACAGTTTGTTCCCTATTGTGCACAATTCGTGCCCATTTTTTGCCCAAAGTCTGCATATTTTTGCACAAATTTTTGCCAAAGCGTGCCCACATTTACCCTTTTTGTGGCAATGTTTGCCCAACTGGGCACAATTTGTGAACAAGTTGTGCCCTTTCTGTACCAAAACTGTGGCAGTTTGAGCCAATTTTTACCAAATTGTGTCCCTTTTCTTGTAAGTTTTCTCAAATTATGCCAAATTGTGCCCAGTTCCTGTGTTTTTTGTCCCAGACTGGCACCCAATTTGTTCCCAATTTGTGGCCATTTGCACCAACTTGTTCCAAACTGTGCCCAATCTTACACTTTCATTGGCTACTTTTTGACAAATTCTTTCTTGAACAATTTGTGACCAATTACTGCACAAATTTTACCTTTTCTATACCACAATTTGGGCAAATTGTGCCACTTCTTTATCAAAATTGTGGCAGTTTGAGCCAATTTTTAACGAATTGTGTCCCTTTTCTTGCAGGTTTTCTCGAATTATGCCAAATTGTGCCCAGTTCCTGTCTTTTTTGTCCCAGACTGGCACCCAATTTGTTCCCAATTTGTGGCCATTTGCACCAACTTGTTCCAAACTGTGCCCAATTTTATACTTTCATTGGCTTTCTTTTGACAAATTTTTTTTCAACAATTTGTGACCAATTTGTGTGCAAATTTTGACCTTTCCATACCAGAATTTGGGCAAATTGTGCCCCTTCCGTACCAAAATTGTGGCAGTTTGAACCTATTTTGAACAAACTGTGCCCTTTTTGTGGCAGCTTTTCACCAATTGTACCAAATTGTGCCCAATTCGTGACCTTTTTGTCCCAAATTTGCACCAAATGTCTGTCAATTTAAACCAACTTTTGCCAAATTGTGCCCAATTTTACACTCTCTGTGGCAATGTTTGCCCAAATGGGCACAATTTGTGACCAAGTTCTGCCCTACTTTTGCACAAGTTGTGCTCTGTCTGTGCCAAAATTGTGGCAGTTTGAGCCAATTTTTACCCAATTGTGCCCCATTTGTGGGAACTTTTGACAGTTTGTGCCCTATTGTGCACAATTCGTGCCCATTTTTTGCCCAAAGTCTGCATATTTTTGCACAAATTTTTGCCAAAGCGTGCCCACATTTACCCTTTTTGTGGCAATGTTTGCCCAATTGGGCACAATTTGTGAACAAGTTGTGCCCTTTCTGTGCCAAAACTGTGGCAGTTTGAGCCAATTTTTACCAAATTGTGTCCCTTTTCTTGCAAGCTTTGACGAATTATGCCAAATTGTGCCCAGTTCCTGTCTTTTTTGTCCCAGACTGGCACCCAATTTGTTCCCATTTTGTGGCCATTTGCACCAACTTGTTCCAAACTGTGCCCAATCTTACACTTTCATCGGCTACTTTTTGACAAATTCTTTCTTGAACAATTTGTGACCAATTACTGCACAAATTTTACCTTTTCTATACCACAATTTGGGCAAATTGTGCCACTTCTTTATCAAAATTGTGGCAGTTTGAGCCAATTTTTAACGAATTGTGTCCCTTTTCTTGCAGGTTTTCTCGAATTATGCCAAATTGTGCCCAGTTCCTGTCTTTTTTGTCCCAGACTGGCACCCAATTTGTTCCCAATTTGTGGCCATTTGCACCAACTTGTTCCAAACTGTGCCCAATTTTATACTTTCATTGGCTTTCTTTTGACAAATTTTTTTTCAACAATTTGTGACCAATTTGTGTGCAAATTTTGACCTTTCCATACCAGAATTTGGGCAAATTGTGCCCCTTCCGTACCAAAATTGTGGCAGTTTGAACCTATTTTGAACAAACTGTGCCCTTTTTGTGGCAGCTTTTCACCAATTGTACCAAATTGTGCCCAATTCGTGACCTTTTTGTCCCAAATTTGCACCAAATGTCTGTCAATTTAAACCAACTTTTGCCAAATTGTGCCCAATTTTACACTCTCTGTGGCAATATTTGCCCAAATGGGCACAATTTGTGACCAAGTTCTGCCCTACTTTTGCACAAGTTGTGCTCTGTCTGTGCCAAAATTGTGGCAGTTTGAGCCAATTTTTACTGAATTGTGCCCCATTTGTGGGAACTTTTGACAGTTTGTGCCCTATTGTGCACAATTCGTGCCCATTTTTTGCCCAAAGTCTGCATATTTTTGCACAAATTTTTGCCAAAGCGTGCCCACATTTACCCTTTTTGTGGCAATGTTTGCCCAACTGGGCACAATTTGTGAACAAGTTGTGCCCTTTCTGTGCCAAAACTGTGGCAGTTTGAGCCGATTTTTACCAAATTGTGTCCCTTTTCTTGCAAGTTTTCTCAAATTATGCCAAATTGTGCCCAGTTCCTGTCTTTTTTGTCCCAGACTGGCACCCAATTTGTTCCCAATTTGTGGCCATTTGCACCAACTTGTTCCAAACTGTGCCCAATCTTACACTTTCATTGGCTACTTTTTGACAAATTCTTTCTTGAACAATTTGTGACCAATTACTGCACAAATTTTACCTTTTCTATACCACAATTTGGGCAAATTGTGCCACTTCTTTATCAAAATTGTGGCAGTTTGAGCCAATTTTTAACGAATTGTGTCCCTTTTCTTGCAGGTTTTCTCGAATTATGCCAAATTGTGCCCAGTTCCTGTCTTTTTTGTCCCAGACTGGCACCCAATTTGTTCCCAATTTGTGGCCATTTGCACCAACTTGTTCCAAACTGTGCCCAATTTTATACTTTCATTGGCTTTCTTTTGACAAATTTTTTTTCAACAATTTGTGACCAATTTGTGTGCAAATTTTGACCTTTCCATACCAGAATTTGGGCAAATTGTGCCCCTTCCGTACCAAAATTGTGGCAGTTTGAACCTATTTTGAACAAACTGTGCCCTTTTTGTGGCAGCTTTTCACCAATTGTACCAAATTGTGCCCAATTCGTGACCTTTTTGTCCCAAATTTGCACCAAATGTCTGTCAATTTAAACCAACTTTTGCCAAATTGTGCCCAATTTTACACTCTCTGTGGCAATGTTTGCCCAAATGGGCACAATTTGTGACCAAGTTCTGCCCTACTTTTGCACAAGTTGTGCTCTGTCTGTGCCAAAATTGTGGCAGTTTGAGCCAATTTTTACCGAATTGTGCCCCATTTGTGGGAACTTTTGACAGTTTGTGCCCTATTGTGCACAATTCGTGCCCATTTTTTGCCCAAAGTCTGCATATTTTTGCACAAATTTTTGCCAAAGCATGCCCACATTTACCCTTTTTGTGGCAATGTTTGCCCAATTGGGCACAATTTGTGAACAAGTTGTGCCCTTTCTGTACCAAAACTGTGGCAGTTTGAGCCAATTTTTACCAAATTGTGTCCCTTTTCTTGCAAGCTTTGACGAATTATGCCAAATTGTGCCCAGTTCCTGTCTTTTTTGTCCCAGACTGGCACCCAATTTGTTCCCATTTTGTGGCCATTGGCACCAACTTCTTCCAAACTGTGCCCAATCTTACACTTTCATCGGCTACTTTTTGACAAATTCATTCTTGAACAATTTGTGACCAATTACTGCACAAATTTTGCCTTTTCTATACCACAATTTGGGCAAATTGTGCCACTTCTTTATCAAAATTGTGGCAGTTTGAGCCAATTTTTACTGAATTGTGTCCCTTTTCTTGCATGTTTTCTCGAATTATGCCAAATTGTGCCCAGTTCCTGTCTTTTTTGTCCCAGACTGGCACCCAATTTGTTCCCAATTTGTGGCCATTTGCACCAACTTGTTCCAAACTGTGCCCAATTTTATACTTTCATTGGCTTTCTTTTGACAAATTTTTTTTCAACAATTTGTGACCAATTTGTGTGCAAATTTTGACCTTTCCATACCAGAATTTGGGCAAATTGTGCCCCTTCCGTACCAAAATTGTGGCAGTTTGAACCTATTTTGAACAAACTGTGCCCTTTTTGTGGCAGCTTTTCACCAATTGTACCAAATTGTGCCCAATTCGTGACCTTTTTGTCCCAAATTTGCACCAAATGTCTGTCAATTTAAACCAACTTTTGCCAAATTGTGCCCAATTTTACACTCTCTGTGGCAATGTTTGCCCAAATGGGCACAATTTGTGACCAAGTTCTGCCCTACTTTTGCACAAGTTGTGCTCTGTCTGTGCCAAAATTGTGGCAGTTTGAGCCAATTTTTACTGAATTGTGTCCCATTTGTGGGAACTTTTGACAGTTTGTGCCCTATTGTGCACAATTCGTGCCCATTTTTTGCCCAAAGTCTGCATATTTTTGCACAAATTTTTGCCAAAGCGTGCCCACATTTACCCTTTTTGTGGCAATGTTTGCCCAACTGGGCACAATTTGTGAACAAGTTGTGCCCTTTCTGTGCCAAAACTGTGGCAGTTTGAGCCGATTTTTACCAAATTGTATCCCTTTTCTTGCAAGTTTTCTCAAATTATGCCAAATTGTGCCCAGTTCCTGTCTTTTTTGTCCCAGACTGGCACCCAATTTGTTCCCAATTTGTGGCCATTTGCACCAACTTGTTCCAAACTGTGCCCAATCTTACACTTTCATTGGCTACTTTTTGACAAATTCTTTCTTGAACAATTTGTGACCAATTACTGCACAAATTTTACCTTTTCTATACCACAATTTGGGCAAATTGTGCCACTTCTTTATCAAAATTGTGGCAGTTTGAGCCAATTTTTAACGAATTGTGTCCCTTTTCTTGCAGGTTTTCTCGAATTATGCCAAATTGTGCCCAGTTCCTGTCTTTTTTGTCCCAGACTGGCACCCAATTTGTTCCCAATTTGTGGCCATTTGCACCAACTTGTTCCAAACTGTGCCCAATTTTATACTTTCATTGGCTTTCTTTTGACAAATTTTTTTTCAACAATTTGTGACCAATTTGTGTGCAAATTTTGACCTTTCCATACCAGAATTTGGGCAAATTGTGCCCCTTCCGTACCAAAATTGTGGCAGTTTGAACCTATTTTGAACAAACTGTGCCCTTTTTGTGGCAGCTTTTCACCAATTGTACCAAATTGTGCCCAATTCGTGACCTTTTTGTCCCAAATTTGCACCAAATGTCTGTCAATTTAAACCAACTTTTGCCAAATTGTGCCCAATTTTACACTCTCTGTGGCAATGTTTGCCCAAATGGGCACAATTTGTGACCAAGTTCTGCCCTACTTTTGCACAAGTTGTGCTCTGTCTGTGCCAAAATTGTGGCAGTTTGAGCCAATTTTTACCCAATTGTGCCCCATTTGTGGGAACTTTTGACAGTTTGTGCCCTATTGTGCACAATTCGTGCCCATTTTTTGCCCAAAGTCTGCATATTTTTGCACAAATTTTTGCCAAAGCGTGCCCACATTTACCCTTTTTGTGGCAATGTTTGCCCAATTGGGCACAATTTGTGAACAAGTTGTGCCCTTTCTGTACCAAAACTGTGGCAGTTTGAGCCAATTTTTACCAAATTGTGTCCCTTTTCTTGCAAGCTTTGACGAATTATGCCAAATTGTGCCCAGTTCCTGTCTTTTTTGTCCCAGACTGGCACCCAATTTGTTCCCAATTTGTGGCCATTTGCACCAACTTGTTCCAAACTGTGCCCAATCTTACACTTTCATTGGCTACTTTTTGACAAATTCTTTCTTGAACAATTTGTGACCAATTACTGCACAAATTTTACCTTTTCTATACCACAATTTGGGCAAATTGTGCCACTTCTTTATCAAAATTGTGGCAGTTTGAGCCAATTTTTAACGAATTGTGTCCCTTTTCTTGCAGGTTTTCTCGAATTATGCCAAATTGTGCCCAGTTCCTGTCTTTTTTGTCCCAGACTGGCACCCAATTTGTTCCCAATTTGTGGCCATTTGCACCAACTTGTTCCAAACTGTGCCCAATTTTATACTTTCATTGGCTTTCTTTTGACAAATTTTTTTTCAACAATTTGTGACCAATTTGTGTGCAAATTTTGACCTTTCCATACCAGAATTTGGGCAAATTGTGCCCCTTCCGTACCAAAATTGTGGCAGTTTGAACCTATTTTGAACAAACTGTGCCCTTTTTGTGGCAGCTTTTCACCAATTGTACCAAATTGTGCCCAATTCGTGACCTTTTTGTCCCAAATTTGCACCAAATGTCTGTCAATTTAAACCAACTTTTGCCAAATTGTGCCCAATTTTACACTCTCTGTGGCAATGTTTGCCCAAATGGGCACAATTTGTGACCAAGTTCTGCCCTACTTTTGCACAAGTTGTGCTCTGTCTGTGCCAAAATTGTGGCAGTTTGAGCCAATTTTTACCCAATTGTGCCCCATTTGTGGGAACTTTTGACAGTTTGTGCCCTATTGTGCACAATTCGTGCCCATTTTTTGCCCAAAGTCTGCATATTTTTGCGCCAATTTTTGCCAAAGCGTGCCCACATTTAACCTTTTTGTAGCAATTTTTGCCCAATTGGGCACAGTTTGTTCCCTATTGTGCACAATTCGTGCCCATTTTTTGCCCAAAGTCTGCATATTTTTGCACAAATTTTTGCCAAAGCGTGCCCACATTTACCCTTTTTGTGGCAATGTTTGCCCAACTGGGCACAATTTGTGAACAAGTTGTGCCCTTTCTGTACCAAAACTGTGGCAGTTTGAGCCAATTTTTACCAAATTGTGTCCCTTTTCTTGTAAGTTTTCTCAAATTATGCCAAATTGTGCCCAGTTCCTGTGTTTTTTGTCCCAGACTGGCACCCAATTTGTTCCCAATTTGTGGCCATTTGCACCAACTTGTTCCAAACTGTGCCCAATCTTACACTTTCATTGGCTACTTTTTGACAAATTCTTTCTTGAACAATTTGTGACCAATTACTGCACAAATTTTACCTTATCTATACCACAATTTGGGCAAATTGTGCCACTTCTTTATCAAAATTGTGGCAGTTTGAGCCAATTTTTAACGAATTGTGTCCCTTTTCTTGCAGGTTTTCTCGAATTATGCCAAATTGTGCCCAGTTCCTGTCTTTTTTGTCCCAGACTGGCACCCAATTTGTTCCCAATTTGTGGCCATTTGCACCAACTTGTTCCAAACTGTGCCCAATTTTATACTTTCATTGGCTTTCTTTTGACAAATTTTTTTTCAACAATTTGTGACCAATTTGTGTGCAAATTTTGACCTTTCCATACCAGAATTTGGGCAAATTGTGCCCCTTCCGTACCAAAATTGTGGCAGTTTGAACCTATTTTGAACAAACTGTGCCCTTTTTGTGGCAGCTTTTCACCAATTGTACCAAATTGTGCCCAATTCGTGACCTTTTTGTCCCAAATTTGCACCAAATGTCTGTCAATTTAAACCAACTTTTGCCAAATTGTGCCCAATTTTACACTCTCTGTGGCAATGTTTGCCCAAATGGGCACAATTTGTGATCAAGTTCTGCCCTACTTTTGCACAAGTTGTGCTCTGTCTGTGCCAAAATTGTGGCAGTTTGAGCCAATTTTTACTGAATTGTGCCCCATTTGTGGGAACTTTTGACAGTTTGTGCCCTATTGTGCACAATTCGTGCCCATTTTTTGCCCAAAGTCTGCATATTTTTGCACAAATTTTTGCCAAAGCGTGCCCACATTTACCCTTTTTGTGGCAATGTTTGCCCAATTGGGCACAATTTGTGAACAAGTTGTGCCCTTTCTGTGCCAAAACTGTGGCAGTTTGAGCCAATTTTTACCAAATTGTATCCCTTTTCTTGCAAGTTTTCTCAAATTATGCCAAATTGTGCCCAGTTCCTGTCTTTTTTGTCCCAGACTGGCACCCAATTTGTTCCCAATTTGTGGCCATTTGCACCAACTTGTTCCAAACTGTGCCCAATCTTACACTTTCATTGGCTACTTTTTGACAAATTCTTTCTTGAACAATTTGTGACCAATTACTGCACAAATTTTACCTTTTCTATACCACAATTTGGGCAAATTGTGCCACTTCTTTATCAAAATTGTGGCAGTTTGAGCCAATTTTTAACGAATTGTGTCCCTTTTCTTGCAGGTTTTCTCGAATTATGCCAAATTGTGCCCAGTTCCTGTCTTTTTTGTCCCAGACTGGCACCCAATTTGTTCCCAATTTGTGGCCATTTGCACCAACTTGTTCCAAACTGTGCCCAATTTTATACTTTCATTGGCTTTCTTTTGACAAATTTTTTTTCAACAATTTGTGACCAATTTGTGTGCAAATTTTGACCTTTCCATACCAGAATTTGGGCAAATTGTGCCCCTTCCGTACCAAAATTGTGGCAGTTTGAACCTATTTTGAACAAACTGTGCCCTTTTTGTGGCAGCTTTTCACCAATTGTACCAAATTGTGCCCAATTCGTGACCTTTTTGTCCCAAATTTGCACCAAATGTCTGTCAATTTAAACCAACTTTTGCCAAATTGTGCCCAATTTTACACTCTCTGTGGCAATGTTTGCCCAAATGGGCACAATTTGTGACCAAGTTCTGCCCTACTTTTGCACAAGTTGTGCTCTGTCTGTGCCAAAATTGTGGCAGTTTGAGCCAATTTTTACCGAATTGTGTCCCATTTGTGGGAACTTTTGACAGTTTGTGCCCTATTGTGCACAATTCGTGCCCATTTTTTGCCCAAAGTCTGCATATTTTTGCACAAATTTTTGCCAAAGCATGCCCACATTTACCCTTTTTGTGGCAATGTTTGCCCAATTGGGCACAATTTGTGAACAAGTTGTGCCCTTTCTGTACCAAAACTGTGGCAGTTTGAGCCAATTTTTACCAAATTGTGTCCCTTTTCTTGCAAGCTTTGACGAATTATGCCAAATTGTGCCCAGTTCCTGTCTTTTTTGTCCCAGACTGGCACCCAATTTGTTCCCATTTTGTGGCCATTGGCACCAACTTCTTCCAAACTGTGCCCAATCTTACACTTTCATTGGCTACTTTTTGACAAATTCATTCTTGAACAATTTGTGACCAATTACTGCACAAATTTTGCCTTTTCTATACCACAATTTGGGCAAATTGTGCCACTTCTTTATCAAAATTGTGGCAGTTTGAGCCAATTTTTACTGAATTGTGTCCCTTTTCTTGCATGTTTTCTCGAATTATGCCAAATTGTGCCCAGTTCCTGTCTTTTTTGTCCCAGACTGGCACCCAATTTGTTCCCAATTTGTGGCCATTTGCACCAACTTGTTCCAAACTGTGCCCAATTTTATACTTTCATTGGCTTTCTTTTGACAAATTTTTTTTCAACAATTTGTGACCAATTTGTGTGCAAATTTTGACCTTTCCATACCAGAATTTGGGCAAATTGTGCCCCTTCCGTACCAAAATTGTGGCAGTTTGAACCTATTTTGAACAAACTGTGCCCTTTTTGTGGCAGCTTTTCACCAATTGTACCAAATTGTGCCCAATTCGTGACCTTTTTGTCCCAAATTTGCACCAAATGTCTGTCAATTTAAACCAACTTTTGCCAAATTGTGCCCAATTTTACACTCTCTGTGGCAATGTTTGCCCAAATGGGCACAATTTGTGACCAAGTTCTGCCCTACTTTTGCACAAGTTGTGCTCTGTCTGTGCCAAAATTGTGGCAGTTTGAGCCAATTTTTACTGAATTGTGTCCCATTTGTGGGAACTTTTGACAGTTTGTGCCCTATTGTGCACAATTCGTGCCCATTTTTTGCCCAAAGTCTGCATATTTTTGCACAAATTTTTGCCAAAGCGTGCCCACATTTACCCTTTTTGTGGCAATGTTTGCCCAACTGGGCACAATTTGTGAACAAGTTGTGCCCTTTCTGTGCCAAAACTGTGGCAGTTTGAGCCGATTTTTACCAAATTGTATCCCTTTTCTTGCAAGTTTTCTCAAATTATGCCAAATTGTGCCCAGTTCCTGTCTTTTTTGTCCCAGACTGGC
This sequence comes from Gallinula chloropus, assembly GCF_964237585.1. Lineage (NCBI taxonomy): Eukaryota > Metazoa > Chordata > Aves > Gruiformes > Rallidae > Gallinula > Gallinula chloropus. The sequence goes on along the minus strand of NC_140085.1, from coordinate 170,195,366 downwards.
ACCCAATTTGTTCCCAATTTGTGGCCATTTGCACCAACTTGTTCCAAACTGTGCCCAATCTTACACTTTCATTGGCTACTTTTTGACAAATTCTTTCTTGAACAATTTGTGACCAATTACTGCACAAATTTTACCTTTTCTATACCACAATTTGGGCAAATTGTGCCACTTCTTTATCAAAATTGTGGCAGTTTGAGCCAATTTTTAACGAATTGTGTCCCTTTTCTTGCAGGTTTTCTCGAATTATGCCAAATTGTGCCCAGTTCCTGTCTTTTTTGTCCCAGACTGGCACCCAATTTGTTCCCAATTTGTGGCCATTTGCACCAACTTGTTCCAAACTGTGCCCAATTTTATACTTTCATTGGCTTTCTTTTGACAAATTTTTTTTCAACAATTTGTGACCAATTTGTGTGCAAATTTTGACCTTTCCATACCAGAATTTGGGCAAATTGTGCCCCTTCCGTACCAAAATTGTGGCAGTTTGAACCTATTTTGAACAAACTGTGCCCTTTTTGTGGCAGCTTTTCACCAATTGTACCAAATTGTGCCCAATTCGTGACCTTTTTGTCCCAAATTTGCACCAAATGTCTGTCAATTTAAACCAACTTTTGCCAAATTGTGCCCAATTTTACACTCTCTGTGGCAATGTTTGCCCAAATGGGCACAATTTGTGACCAAGTTCTGCCCTACTTTTGCACAAGTTGTGCTCTGTCTGTGCCAAAATTGTGGCAGTTTGAGCCAATTTTTACTGAATTGTGCCCCATTTGTGGGAACTTTTGACAGTTTGTGCCCTATTGTGCACAATTCGTGCCCATTTTTTGCCCAAAGTCTGCATATTTTTGCACAAATTTTTGCCAAAGCGTGCCCACATTTACCCTTTTTGTGGCAATGTTTGCCCAATTGGGCACAATTTGTGAACAAGTTGTGCCCTTTCTGTACCAAAACTGTGGCAGTTTGAGCCAATTTTTACCAAATTGTGTCCCTTTTCTTGCAAGCTTTGACGAATTATGCCAAATTGTGCCCAGTTCCTGTCTTTTTTGTCCCAGACTGGCACCCAATTTGTTCCCAATTTGTGGCCATTTGCACCAACTTGTTCCAAACTGTGCCCAATCTTACACTTTCATTGGCTACTTTTTGACAAATTCTTTCTTGAACAATTTGTGACCAATTACTGCACAAATTTTACCTTTTCTATACCACAATTTGGGCAAATTGTGCCACTTCTTTATCAAAATTGTGGCAGTTTGAGCCAATTTTTAACGAATTGTGTCCCTTTTCTTGCAGGTTTTCTCGAATTATGCCAAATTGTGCCCAGTTCCTGTCTTTTTTGTCCCAGACTGGCACCCAATTTGTTCCCAATTTGTGGCCATTTGCACCAACTTGTTCCAAACTGTGCCCAATTTTATACTTTCATTGGCTTTCTTTTGACAAATTTTTTTTCAACAATTTGTGACCAATTTGTGTGCAAATTTTGACCTTTCCATACCAGAATTTGGGCAAATTGTGCCCCTTCCGTACCAAAATTGTGGCAGTTTGAACCTATTTTGAACAAACTGTGCCCTTTTTGTGGCAGCTTTTCACCAATTGTACCAAATTGTGCCCAATTCGTGACCTTTTTGTCCCAAATTTGCACCAAATGTCTGTCAATTTAAACCAACTTTTGCCAAATTGTGCCCAATTTTACACTCTCTGTGGCAATGTTTGCCCAAATGGGCACAATTTGTGACCAAGTTCTGCCCTACTTTTGCACAAGTTGTGCTCTGTCTGTGCCAAAATTGTGGCAGTTTGAGCCAATTTTTACCCAATTGTGCCCCATTTGTGGGAACTTTTGACAGTTTGTTCCCTATTGTGCACAATTCGTGCCCATTTTTTGCCCAAAGTCTGCATATTTTTGCACAAATTTTTGCCAAAGCGTGCCCACATTTACCCTTTTTGTGGCAATGTTTGCCCAACTGGGCACAATTTGTGAACAAGTTGTGCCCTTTCTGTACCAAAACTGTGGCAGTTTGAGCCAATTTTTACCAAATTGTGTCCCTTTTCTTGTAAGTTTTCTCAAATTATGCCAAATTGTGCCCAGTTCCTGTGTTTTTTGTCCCAGACTGGCACCCAATTTGTTCCCAATTTGTGGCCATTTGCACCAACTTGTTCCAAACTGTGCCCAATCTTACACTTTCATTGGCTACTTTTTGACAAATTCTTTCTTGAACAATTTGTGACCAATTACTGCACAAATTTTACCTTTTCTATACCACAATTTGGGCAAATTGTGCCACTTCTTTATCAAAATTGTGGCAGTTTGAGCCAATTTTTAACGAATTGTGTCCCTTTTCTTGCAGGTTTTCTCGAATTATGCCAAATTGTGCCCAGTTCCTGTCTTTTTTGTCCCAGACTGGCACCCAATTTGTTCCCAATTTGTGGCCATTTGCACCAACTTGTTCCAAACTGTGCCCAATTTTATACTTTCATTGGCTTTCTTTTGACAAATTTTTTTTCAACAATTTGTGACCAATTTGTGTGCAAATTTTGACCTTTCCATACCAGAATTTGGGCAAATTGTGCCCCTTCCGTACCAAAATTGTGGCAGTTTGAACCTATTTTGAACAAACTGTGCCCTTTTTGTGGCAGCTTTTCACCAATTGTACCAAATTGTGCCCAATTCGTGACCTTTTTGTCCCAAATTTGCACCAAATGTCTGTCAATTTAAACCAACTTTTGCCAAATTGTGCCCAATTTTACACTCTCTGTGGCAATGTTTGCCCAAATGGGCACAATTTGTGATCAAGTTCTGCCCTACTTTTGCACAAGTTGTGCTCTGTCTGTGCCAAAATTGTGGCAGTTTGAGCCAATTTTTACTGAATTGTGCCCCATTTGTGGGAACTTTTGACAGTTTGTGCCCTATTGTGCACAATTCGTGCCCATTTTTTGCCCAAAGTCTGCATATTTTTGCACAAATTTTTGCCAAAGCGTGCCCACATTTACCCTTTTTGTGGCAATGTTTGCCCAATTGGGCACAATTTGTGAACAAGTTGTGCCCTTTCTGTACCAAAACTGTGGCAGTTTGAGCCAATTTTTACCAAATTGTGTCCCTTTTCTTGCAAGCTTTGACGAATTATGCCAAATTGTGCCCAGTTCCTGTCTTTTTTGTCCCAGACTGGCACCCAATTTGTTCCCAATTTGTGGCCATTTGCACCAACTTGTTCCAAACTGTGCCCAATCTTACACTTTCATTGGCTACTTTTTGACAAATTCTTTCTTGAACAATTTGTGACCAATTACTGCACAAATTTTACCTTTTCTATACCACAATTTGGGCAAATTGTGCCACTTCTTTATCAAAATTGTGGCAGTTTGAGCCAATTTTTAACGAATTGTGTCCCTTTTCTTGCAGGTTTTCTCGAATTATGCCAAATTGTGCCCAGTTCCTGTCTTTTTTGTCCCAGACTGGCACCCAATTTGTTCCCAATTTGTGGCCATTTGCACCAACTTGTTCCAAACTGTGCCCAATTTTATACTTTCATTGGCTTTCTTTTGACAAATTTTTTTTCAACAATTTGTGACCAATTTGTGTGCAAATTTTGACCTTTCCATACCAGAATTTGGGCAAATTGTGCCCCTTCCGTACCAAAATTGTGGCAGTTTGAACCTATTTTGAACAAACTGTGCCCTTTTTGTGGCAGCTTTTCACCAATTGTACCAAATTGTGCCCAATTCGTGACCTTTTTGTCCCAAATTTGCACCAAATGTCTGTCAATTTAAACCAACTTTTGCCAAATTGTGCCCAATTTTACACTCTCTGTGGCAATGTTTGCCCAAATGGGCACAATTTGTGACCAAGTTCTGCCCTACTTTTGCACAAGTTGTGCTCTGTCTGTGCCAAAATTGTGGCAGTTTGAGCCAATTTTTACCCAATTGTGCCCCATTTGTGGGAACTTTTGACAGTTTGTTCCCTATTGTGCACAATTCGTGCCCATTTTTTGCCCAAAGTCTGCATATTTTTGCACAAATTTTTGCCAAAGCGTGCCCACATTTACCCTTTTTGTGGCAATGTTTGCCCAACTGGGCACAATTTGTGAACAAGTTGTGCCCTTTCTGTACCAAAACTGTGGCAGTTTGAGCCAATTTTTACCAAATTGTGTCCCTTTTCTTGTAAGTTTTCTCAAATTATGCCAAATTGTGCCCAGTTCCTGTCTTTTTTGTCCCAGACTGGCACCCAATTTGTTCCCAATTTGTGGCCATTTGCACCAACTTGTTCCAAACTGTGCCCAATCTTACACTTTCATTGGCTACTTTTTGACAAATTCTTTCTTGAACAATTTGTGACCAATTACTGCACAAATTTTACCTTATCTATACCACAATTTGGGCAAATTGTGCCACTTCTTTATCAAAATTGTGGCAGTTTGAGCCAATTTTTAACGAATTGTGTCCCTTTTCTTGCAGGTTTTCTCGAATTATGCCAAATTGTGCCCAGTTCCTGTCTTTTTTGTCCCAGACTGGCACCCAATTTGTTCCCAATTTGTGGCCATTTGCACCAACTTGTTCCAAACTGTGCCCAATTTTATACTTTCATTGGCTTTCTTTTGACAAATTTTTTTTCAACAATTTGTGACCAATTTGTGTGCAAATTTTGACCTTTCCATACCAGAATTTGGGCAAATTGTGCCCCTTCCGTACCAAAATTGTGGCAGTTTGAACCTATTTTGAACAAACTGTGCCCTTTTTGTGGCAGCTTTTCACCAATTGTACCAAATTGTGCCCAATTCGTGACCTTTTTGTCCCAAATTTGCACCAAATGTCTGTCAATTTAAACCAACTTTTGCCAAATTGTGCCCAATTTTACACTCTCTGTGGCAATGTTTGCCCAAATGGGCACAATTTGTGATCAAGTTCTGCCCTACTTTTGCACAAGTTGTGCTCTGTCTGTGCCAAAATTGTGGCAGTTTGAGCCAATTTTTACTGAATTGTGCCCCATTTGTGGGAACTTTTGACAGTTTGTGCCCTATTGTGCACAATTCGTGCCCATTTTTTGCCCAAAGTCTGCATATTTTTGCACAAATTTTTGCCAAAGCATGCCCACATTTACCCTTTTTGTGGCAATGTTTGCCCAATTGGGCACAATTTGTGAACAAGTTGTGCCCTTTCTGTGCCAAAACTGTGGCAGTTTGAGCCAATTTTTACCAAATTGTGTCCCTTTTCTTGCAAGCTTTGACGAATTATGCCAAATTGTGCCCAGTTCCTGTCTTTTTTGTCCCAGATTGGCACCCAATTTGTTCCCATTTTGTGGCCATTTGCACCAACTTGTTCCAAACTGTGCCCAATCTTACACTTTCATTGGCTACTTTTTGGCAAATTCTTTCTTGAACAATTTGTGACCAATTACTGCACAAATTTTACCTTATCTATACCACAAGTTAGAACAAGTTGTGCCACTTCTTTATCAAAATTGTGGCAGTTTGAGCCAATTTTTAACGAATTGTGTCCCTTTTCTTGCAGGTTTTCTCGAATTATGCCAAATTGTGCCCAGTTCCTGTCTTTTTTGTCCCAGACTGGCACCCAATTTGTTCCCAATTTGTGGCCATTTGCACCAACTTGTTCCAAACTGTGCCCAATTTTATACTTTCATTGGCTTTCTTTTGACAAATTTTTTTTCAACAATTTGTGACCAATTTGTGTGCAAATTTTGACCTTTCCATACCAGAATTTGGGCAAATTGTGCCCCTTCCGTACCAAAATTGTGGCAGTTTGAACCTATTTTGAACAAACTGTGCCCTTTTTGTGGCAGCTTTTCACCAATTGTACCAAATTGTGCCCAATTCGTGACCTTTTTGTCCCAAATTTGCACCAAATGTCTGTCAATTTAAACCAACTTTTGCCAAATTGTGCCCAATTTTACACTCTCTGTGGCAATGTTTGCCCAAATGGGCACAATTTGTGACCAAGTTCTGCCCTACTTTTGCACAAGTTGTGCTCTGTCTGTGCCAAAATTGTGGCAGTTTGAGCCAATTTTTACCCAATTGTGCCCCATTTGTGGGAACTTTTGACAGTTTGTGCCCTATTGTGCACAATTCGTGCCCATTTTTTGCCCAAAGTCTGCATATTTTTGCGCCAATTTTTGCCAAAGCGTGCCCACATTTAACCTTTTTGTAGCAATTTTTGCCCAATTGGGCACAGTTTGTTCCCTATTGTGCACAATTCGTGCCCATTTTTTGCCCAAAGTCTGCATATTTTTGCACAAATTTTTGCCAAAGCGTGCCCACATTTACCCTTTTTGTGGCAATGTTTGCCCAACTGGGCACAATTTGTGAACAAGTTGTGCCCTTTCTGTGCCAAAACTGTGGCAGTTTGAGCCAATTTTTACCAAATTGTATCCCTTTTCTTGCAAGTTTTCTCAAATTATGCCAAATTGTGCCCAGTTCCTGTCTTTTTTGTCCCAGACTGGCACCCAATTTGTTCCCAATTTGTGGCCATTTGCACCAACTTGTTCCAAACTGTGCCCAATCTTACACTTTCATTGGCTACTTTTTGACAAATTCTTTCTTGAACAATTTGTGACCAATTACTGCACAAATTTTACCTTTTCTATACCACAATTTGGGCAAATTGTGCCACTTCTTTATCAAAATTGTGGCAGTTTGAGCCAATTTTTAACGAATTGTGTCCCTTTTCTTGCAGGTTTTCTCGAATTATGCCAAATTGTGCCCAGTTCCTGTCTTTTTTGTCCCAGACTGGCACCCAATTTGTTCCCAATTTGTGGCCATTTGCACCAACTTGTTCCAAACTGTGCCCAATTTTATACTTTCATTGGCTTTCTTTTGACAAATTTTTTTTCAACAATTTGTGACCAATTTGTGTGCAAATTTTGACCTTTCCATACCAGAATTTGGGCAAATTGTGCCCCTTCCGTACCAAAATTGTGGCAGTTTGAACCTATTTTGAACAAACTGTGCCCTTTTTGTGGCAGCTTTTCACCAATTGTACCAAATTGTGCCCAATTCGTGACCTTTTTGTCCCAAATTTGCACCAAATGTCTGTCAATTTAAACCAACTTTTGCCAAATTGTGCCCAATTTTACACTCTCTGTGGCAATGTTTACCCAAATGGGCACAATTTGTGACCAAGTTCTGCCCTACTTTTGCACAAGTTGTGCTCTGTCTGTGCCAAAATTGTGGCAGTTTGAGCCAATTTTTACCGAATTGTGCCCCATTTGTGGGAACTTTTGACAGTTTGTGCCCTATTGTGCACAATTCGTGCCCATTTTTTGCCCAAAGTCTACATATTTTTGCACAAATTTTTGCCAAAGCGTGCCCACATTTACCCTTTTTGTGGCAATGTTTGCCCAATTGGGCACAATTTGTGAACAAGTTGTGCCCTTTCTGTGCCAAAACTGTGGCAGTTTGAGCCAATTTTTACCAAATTGTGTCCCTTTTCTTGCAAGCTTTGACGAATTATGCCAAATTGTGCCCAGTTCCTGTCTTTTTTGTCCCAGACTGGCACCCAATTTGTTCCCATTTTGTGGCCATTTGCACCAACTTGTTCCAAACTGTGCCCAATCTTACACTTTCATTGGCTACTTTTTGACAAATTCTTTCTTGAACAATTTGTGACCAATTACTGCACAAATTTTACCTTTTCTATACCACAAGTTAGAACAAGTTGTGCCACTTCTTTATCAAAATTGTGGCAGTTTGAGCCAATTTTTAACGAATTGTGTCCCTTTTCTTGCAGGTTTTCTCGAATTATGCCAAATTGTGCCCAGTTCCTGTCTTTTTTGTCCCAGACTGGCACCCAATTTGTTCCCAATTTGTGGCCATTTGCACCAACTTGTTCCAAACTGTGCCCAATTTTATACTTTCATTGGCTTTCTTTTGACAAATTTTTTTTCAACAATTTGTGACCAATTTGTGTGCAAATTTTGACCTTTCCATACCAGAATTTGGGCAAATTGTGCCCCTTCCGTACCAAAATTGTGGCAGTTTGAACCTATTTTGAACAAACTGTGCCCTTTTTCTGGCAGCTTTTCACCAATTGTACCAAATTGTGCCCAATTCGTGACCTTTTTGTCCCAAATTTGCACCAAATGTCTGTCAATTTAAACCAACTTTTGCCAAATTGTGCCCAATTTTACACTCTCTGTGGCAATGTTTGCCCAAATGGGCACAATTTGTGACCAAGTTCTGCCCTACTTTTGCACAAGTTGTGCTCTGTCTGTGCCAAAATTGTGGCAGTTTGAGCCAATTTTTACCCAATTGTGCCCCATTTGTGGGAACTTTTGACAGTTTGTGCCCTATTGTGCACAATTCGTGCCCATTTTTTGCCCAAAGTCTGCATATTTTTGCGCCAATTTTTGCCAAAGCGTGCCCACATTTAACCTTTTTGTAGCAATTTTTGCCCAATTGGGCACAGTTTGTTCCCTATTGTGCACAATTCGTGCCCATTTTTTGCCCAAAGTCTGCATATTTTTGCACAAATTTTTGCCAAAGCGTGCCCACATTTACCCTTTTTGTGGCAATGTTTGCCCAACTGGGCACAATTTGTGAACAAGTTGTGCCCTTTCTGTACCAAAACTGTGGCAGTTTGAGCCAATTTTTACCAAATTGTGTCCCTTTTCTTGTAAGTTTTCTCAAATTATGCCAAATTGTGCCCAGTTCCTGTGTTTTTTGTCCCAGACTGGCACCCAATTTGTTCCCAATTTGTGGCCATTTGCACCAACTTGTTCCAAACTGTGCCCAATCTTACACTTTCATTGGCTACTTTTTGACAAATTCTTTCTTGAACAATTTGTGACCAATTACTGCACAAATTTTACCTTATCTATACCACAATTTGGGCAAATTGTGCCACTTCTTTATCAAAATTGTGGCAGTTTGAGCCAATTTTTAACGAATTGTGTCCCTTTTCTTGCAGGTTTTCTCGAATTATGCCAAATTGTGCCCAGTTCCTGTCTTTTTTGTCCCAGACTGGCACCCAATTTGTTCCCAATTTGTGGCCATTTGCACCAACTTGTTCCAAACTGTGCCCAATTTTATACTTTCATTGGCTTTCTTTTGACAAATTTTTTTTCAACAATTTGTGACCAATTTGTGTGCAAATTTTGACCTTTCCATACCAGAATTTGGGCAAATTGTGCCCCTTCCGTACCAAAATTGTGGCAGTTTGAACCTATTTTGAACAAACTGTGCCCTTTTTGTGGCAGCTTTTCACCAATTGTACCAAATTGTGCCCAATTCGTGACCTTTTTGTCCCAAATTTGCACCAAATGTCTGTCAATTTAAACCAACTTTTGCCAAATTGTGCCCAATTTTACACTCTCTGTGGCAATGTTTGCCCAAATGGGCACAATTTGTGACCAAGTTCTGCCCTACTTTTGCACAAGTTGTGCTCTGTCTGTGCCAAAATTGTGGCAGTTTGAGCCAATTTTTACTGAATTGTGCCCCATTTGTGGGAACTTTTGACAGTTTGTGCCCTATTGTGCACAATTCGTGCCCATTTTTTGCCCAAAGTCTGCATATTTTTGCACAAATTTTTGCCAAAGCGTGCCCACATTTACCCTTTTTGTGGCAATGTTTGCCCAACTGGGCACAATTTGTGAACAAGTTGTGCCCTTTCTGTGCCAAAACTGTGGCAGTTTGAGCCAATTTTTACCAAATTGTATCCCTTTTCTTGCAAGTTTTCTCAAATTATGCCAAATTGTGCCCAGTTCCTGTCTTTTTTGTCCCAGACTGGCACCCAATTTGTTCCCAATTTGTGGCCATTTGCACCAACTTGTTCCAAACTGTGCCCAATCTTACACTTTCATTGGCTACTTTTTGACAAATTCTTTCTTGAACAATTTGTGACCAATTACTGCACAAATTTTACCTTTTCTATACCACAATTTGGGCAAATTGTGCCACTTCTTTATCAAAATTGTGGCAGTTTGAGCCAATTTTTAACGAATTGTGTCCCTTTTCTTGCAGGTTTTCTCGAATTATGCCAAATTGTGCCCAGTTCCTGTCTTTTTTGTCCCAGACTGGCACCCAATTTGTTCCCAATTTGTGGCCATTTGCACCAACTTGTTCCAAACTGTGCCCAATTTTATACTTTCATTGGCTTTCTTTTGACAAATTTTTTTCAACAATTTGTGACCAATTTGTGTGCAAATTTTGACCTTTCCATACCAGAATTTGGGCAAATTGTGCCCCTTCCGTACCAAAATTGTGGCAGTTTGAACCTATTTTGAACAAACTGTGCCCTTTTTGTGGCAGCTTTTCACCAATTGTACCAAATTGTGCCCAATTCGTGACCTTTTTGTCCCAAATTTGCACCAAATGTCTGTCAATTTAAACCAACTTTTGCCGAATTGTGCCCAATTTTACACTCTCTGTGGCAATGTTTATCCAAATGGGCACAATTTGTGACCAAGTTCTGCCCTACTTTTGCACAAGTTGTGCTCTGTCTGTGCCAAAATTGTGGCAGTTTGAGCCAAGTTTTAAGGAATTGTGCCCCATTTGTGGGAACTTTTGACAGTTTGTGCCCTATTGTGCACAATTCGTGCCCATTTTTTGCCCAAAGTCTGCATATTTTTGCACAAATTTTTGCCAAAGCATGCCCACATTTACCCTTTTTGTGGCAATGTTTGCCCAATTGGGCACAATTTGTGAACAAGTTGTGCCCTTTCTGTGCCAAAACTGTGGCAGTTTGAGCCAATTTTTACCAAATTGTGTCCCTTTTCTTGCAAGCTTTGACGAATTATGCCAAATTGTGCCCAGTTCCTGTCTTTTTTGTCCCAGATTGGCACCCAATTTGTTCCCATTTTGTGGCCATTTGCACCAACTTGTTCCAAACTGTGCCCAATCTTACACTTTCATTGGCTACTTTTTGGCAAATTCTTTCTTGAACAATTTGTGACCAATTACTGCACAAATTTTACCTTATCTATACCACAAGTTAGAACAAGTTGTGCCACTTCTTTATCAAAATTGTGGCAGTTTGAGCCAATTTTTAACGAATTGTGTCCCTTTTCTTGCATGTTTTCTCGAATTATGCCAAATTGTGCCCAGTTCCTGTCTTTTTTGTCCCAGACTGGCACCCAATTTGTTCCCAATTTGTGGCCATTTGCACCAACTTGTTCCAAACTGTGCCCAATTTTATACTTTCATTGGCTTTCTTTTGACAAATTTTTTTTCAACAATTTGTGACCAATTTGTGTGCAAATTTTGACCTTTCCATACCAGAATTTGGGCAAATTGTGCCCCTTCCGTACCAAAATTGTGGCAGTTTGAACCAATTTTGAACAAACTGTGCCCTTTTTGTGGCAGCTTTTCACCAATTGTACCAAATTGTGCCCAATTCGTGACCTTTTTGTCCCAAATTTGCACCAAATGTCTGTCAATTTAAACCAACTTTTGCCAAATTGTGCCCAATTTTACACTCTCTGTGGCAATGTTTGCCCAAATGGGCACAATTTGTGACCAAGTTCTGCCCTACTTTTGCACAAGTTGTGCTCTGTCTGTGCCAAAATTGTGGCAGTTTGAGCCAATTTTTACCCAATTGTGCCCCATTTGTGGGAACTTTTGACAGTTTGTGCCCTATTGTGCACAATTCGTGCCCATTTTTTGCCCAAAGTCTGCATATTTTTGCGCCAATTTTTGCCAAAGCGTGCCCACATTTAACCTTTTTGTAGCAATTTTTGCCCAATTGGGCACAGTTTGTTCCCTATTGTGCACAATTCGTGCCCATTTTTTGCCCAAAGTCTGCATATTTTTGCACAAATTTTTGCCAAAGCGTGCCCACATTTACCCTTTTTGTGGCAATGTTTGCCCAACTGGGCACAATTTGTGAACAAGTTGTGCCCTTTCTGTGCCAAAACTGTGGCAGTTTGAGCCAATTTTTACCAAATTGTGTCCCTTTTCTTGCAAGTTTTCTCAAATTATGCCAAATTGTGCCCAGTTCCTGTCTTTTTTGTCCCAGACTGGCACCCAATTTGTTCCCAATTTGTGGCCATTTGCACCAACTTGTTCCAAACTGTGCCCAATCTTACACTTTCATTGGCTACTTTTTGACAAATTCTTTCTTGAACAATTTGTGACCAATTACTGCACAAATTTTACCTTTTCTATACCACAATTTGGGCAAATTGTGCCACTTCTTTATCAAAATTGTGGCAGTTTGAGCCAATTTTTAACGAATTGTGTCCCTTTTCTTGCAGGTTTTCTCGAATTATGCCAAATTGTGCCCAGTTCCTGTCTTTTTTGTCCCAGACTGGCACCCAATTTGTTCCCAATTTGTGGCCATTTGCACCAACTTGTTCCAAACTGTGCCCAATTTTATACTTTCATTGGCTTTCTTTTGACAAATTTTTTTTCAACAATTTGTGACCAATTTGTGTGCAAATTTTGACCTTTCCATACCAGAATTTGGGCAAATTGTGCCCCTTCCGTACCAAAATTGTGGCAGTTTGAACCTATTTTGAACAAACTGTGCCCTTTTTGTGGCAGCTTTTCACCAATTGTACCAAATTGTGCCCAATTCGTGACCTTTTTGTCCCAAATTTGCACCAAATGTCTGTCAATTTAAACCAACTTTTGCCAAATTGTGCCCAATTTTACACTCTCTGTGGCAATGTTTACCCAAATGGGCACAATTTGTGACCAAGTTCTGCCCTACTTTTGCACAAGTTGTGCTCTGTCTGTGCCAAAATTGTGGCAGTTTGAGCCAATTTTTACCCAATTGTGCCCCATTTGTGGGAACTTTTGACAGTTTGTGCCCTATTGTGCACAATTCGTGCCCATTTTTTGCCCAAAGTCTGCATATTTTTGCACAAATTTTTGCCAAAGCGTGCCCACATTTACCCTTTTTGTGGCAATGTTTGCCCAATTGGGCACAATTTGTGAACAAGTTGTGCCCTTTCTGTGCCAAAACTGTGGCAGTTTGAGCCAATTTTTACCAAATTGTGTCCCTTTTCTTGCAAGCTTTGACGAATTATGCCAAATTGTGCCCAGTTCCTGTCTTTTTTGTCCCAGACTGGCACCCAATTTGTTCCCATTTTGTGGCCATTTGCACCAACTTGTTCCAAACTGTGCCCAATCTTACACTTTCATTGGCTACTTTTTGACAAATTCTTTCTTGAACAATTTGTGACCAATTACTGCACAAATTTTACCTTATCTATACCACAAGTTAGAACAAGTTGTGCCACTTCTTTATCAAAATTGTGGCAGTTTGAGCCAATTTTTAACGAATTGTGTCCCTTTTCTTGCATGTTTTCTCGAATTATGCCAAATTGTGCCCAGTTCCTGTCTTTTTTGTCCCAGACTGGCACCCAATTTGTTCCCAATTTGTGGCCATTTGCACCAACTTGTTCCAAACTGTGCCCAATTTTATACTTTCATTGGCTTTCTTTTGACAAATTTTTTTTCAACAATTTGTGACCAATTTGTGTGCAAATTTTGACCTTTCCATACCAGAATTTGGGCAAATTGTGCCCCTTCCGTACCAAAATTGTGGCAGTTTGAATCAATTTTGAACAAACTGTGCCCTTTTTCTGGCAGCTTTTCACCAATTGTACCAAATTGTGCCCAATTCGTGACCTTTTTGTCCCAAATTTGCACCAAATGTCTGTCAATTTAAACCAACTTTTGCCAAATTGTGCCCAATTTTACACTCTCTGTGGCAATGTTTGCCCAAATGGGCACAATTTGTGACCAAGTTCTGCCCTACTTTTGCACAAGTTGTGCTCTGTCTGTGCCAAAATTGTGGCAGTTTGAGCCAATTTTTACTGAATTGTGCCCCATTTGTGGGAACTTTTGACAGTTTGTGCCCTATTGTGCACAATTCGTGCCCATTTTTTGCCCAAAGTCTGCATATTTTTGCGCCAATTTTTGCCAAAGCGTGCCCACATTTAACCTTTTTGTAGCAATTTTTGCCCAATTGGGCACAGTTTGTTCCCTATTGTGCACAATTCGTGCCCATTTTTTGCCCAAAGTCTGCATATTTTTGCACAAATTTTTGCCAAAGCGTGCCCACATTTACCCTTTTTGTGGCAATGTTTGCCCAACTGGGCACAATTTGTGAACAAGTTGTGCCCTTTCTGTGCCAAAACTGTGGCAGTTTGAGCCAATTTTTACCAAATTGTGTCCCTTTTCTTGCAAGCTTTGACGAATTATGCCAAATTGTGCCCAGTTCCTGTCTTTTTTGTCCCAGATTGGCACCCAATTTGTTCCCATTTTGTGGCCATTTGCACCAACTTGTTCCAAACTGTGCCCAATCTTACACTTTCATTGGCTACTTTTTGACAAATTCTTTCTTGAACAATTTGTGACCAATTACTGCACAAATTTTACCTTATCTATACCACAAGTTAGAACAAGTTGTGCCACTTCTTTATCAAAATTGTGGCAGTTTGAGCCAATTTTTAACGAATTGTGTCCCTTTTCTTGCATGTTTTCTCGAATTATGCCAAATTGTGCCCAGTTCCTGTCTTTTTTGTCCCAGACTGGCACCCAATTTGTTCCCAATTTGTGGCCATTTGCACCAACTTGTTCCAAACTGTGCCCAATTTTATACTTTCATTGGCTTTCTTTTGACAAATTTTTTTTCAACAATTTGTGACCAATTTGTGTGCAAATTTTGACCTTTCCATACCAGAATTTGGGCAAATTGTGCCCCTTCCGTACCAAAATTGTGGCAGTTTGAACCAATTTTGAACAAACTGTGCCCTTTTTGTGGCAGCTTTTCACCAATTGTACCAAATTGTGCCCAATTCGTGACCTTTTTGTCCCAAATTTGCACCAAATGTCTGTCAATTTAAACCAACTTTTGCCAAATTGTGCCCAATTTTACACTCTCTGTGGCAATGTTTGCCCAAATGGGCACAATTTGTGACCAAGTTCTGCCCTACTTTTGCACAAGTTGTGCTCTGTCTGTGCCAAAATTGTGGCAGTTTGAGCCAATTTTTACCCAATTGTGCCCCATTTGTGGGAACTTTTGACAGTTTGTGCCCTATTGTGCACAATTCGTGCCCATTTTTTGCCCAAAGTCTGCATATTTTTGCGCCAATTTTTGCCAAAGCGTGCCCACATTTAACCTTTTTGTAGCAATTTTTGCCCAATTGGGCACAGTTTGTTCCCTATTGTGCACAATTCGTGCCCATTTTTTGCCCAAAGTCTGCATATTTTTGCACAAATTTTTGCCAAAGCGTGCCCACATTTACCCTTTTTGTGGCAATGTTTGCCCAACTGGGCACAATTTGTGAACAAGTTGTGCCCTTTCTGTGCCAAAACTGTGGCAGTTTGAGCCAATTTTTACCAAATTGTGTCCCTTTTCTTGCAAGTTTTCTCAAATTATGCCAAATTGTGCCCAGTTCCTGTCTTTTTTGTCCCAGACTGGCACCCAATTTGTTCCCAATTTGTGGCCATTTGCACCAACTTGTTCCAAACTGTGCCCAATCTTACACTTTCATTGGCTACTTTTTGACAAATTCTTTCTTGAACAATTTGTGACCAATTACTGCACAAATTTTACCTTTTCTATACCACAATTTGGGCAAATTGTGCCACTTCTTTATCAAAATTGTGGCAGTTTGAGCCAATTTTTAACGAATTGTGTCCCTTTTCTTGCAGGTTTTCTCGAATTATGCCAAATTGTGCCCAGTTCCTGTCTTTTTTGTCCCAGACTGGCACCCAATTTGTTCCCAATTTGTGGCCATTTGCACCAACTTGTTCCAAACTGTGCCCAATTTTATACTTTCATTGGCTTTCTTTTGACAAATTTTTTTTCAACAATTTGTGACCAATTTGTGTGCAAATTTTGACCTTTCCATACCAGAATTTGGGCAAATTGTGCCCCTTCCGTACCAAAATTGTGGCAGTTTGAACCTATTTTGAACAAACTGTGCCCTTTTTGTGGCAGCTTTTCACCAATTGTACCAAATTGTGCCCAATTCGTGACCTTTTTGTCCCAAATTTGCACCAAATGTCTGTCAATTTAAACCAACTTTTGCCAAATTGTGCCCAATTTTACACTCTCTGTGGCAATGTTTACCCAAATGGGCACAATTTGTGACCAAGTTCTGCCCTACTTTTGCACAAGTTGTGCTCTGTCTGTGCCAAAATTGTGGCAGTTTGAGCCAATTTTTACCCAATTGTGCCCCATTTGTGGGAACTTTTGACAGTTTGTGCCCTATTGTGCACAATTCGTGCCCATTTTTTGCCCAAAGTCTGCATATTTTTGCACAAATTTTTGCCAAAGCGTGCCCACATTTACCCTTTTTGTGGCAATGTTTGCCCAATTGGGCACAATTTGTGAACAAGTTGTGCCCTTTCTGTGCCAAAACTGTGGCAGTTTGAGCCAATTTTTACCAAATTGTGTCCCTTTTCTTGCAAGCTTTGACGAATTATGCCAAATTGTGCCCAGTTCCTGTCTTTTTTGTCCCAGACTGGCACCCAATTTGTTCCCATTTTGTGGCCATTTGCACCAACTTGTTCCAAACTGTGCCCAATCTTACACTTTCATTGGCTACTTTTTGACAAATTCTTTCTTGAACAATTTGTGACCAATTACTGCACAAATTTTACCTTATCTATACCACAAGTTAGAACAAGTTGTGCCACTTCTTTATCAAAATTGTGGCAGTTTGAGCCAATTTTTAACGAATTGTGTCCCTTTTCTTGCATGTTTTCTCGAATTATGCCAAATTGTGCCCAGTTCCTGTCTTTTTTGTCCCAGACTGGCACCCAATTTGTTCCCAATTTGTGGCCATTTGCACCAACTTGTTCCAAACTGTGCCCAATTTTATACTTTCATTGGCTTTCTTTTGACAAATTTTTTTTCAACAATTTGTGACCAATTTGTGTGCAAATTTTGACCTTTCCATACCAGAATTTGGGCAAATTGTGCCCCTTCCGTACCAAAATTGTGGCAGTTTGAATCAATTTTGAACAAACTGTGCCCTTTTTCTGGCAGCTTTTCACCAATTGTACCAAATTGTGCCCAATTCGTGACCTTTTTGTCCCAAATTTGCACCAAATGTCTGTCAATTTAAACCAACTTTTGCCAAATTGTGCCCAATTTTACACTCTCTGTGGCAATGTTTGCCCAAATGGGCACAATTTGTGACCAAGTTCTGCCCTACTTTTGCACAAGTTGTGCTCTGTCTGTGCCAAAATTGTGGCAGTTTGAGCCAATTTTTACTGAATTGTGCCCCATTTGTGGGAACTTTTGACAGTTTGTGCCCTATTGTGCACAATTCGTGCCCATTTTTTGCCCAAAGTCTGCATATTTTTGCGCCAATTTTTGCCAAAGCGTGCCCACATTTAACCTTTTTGTAGCAATTTTTGCCCAATTGGGCACAGTTTGTTCCCTATTGTGCACAATTCGTGCCCATTTTTTGCCCAAAGTCTGCATATTTTTGCACAAATTTTTGCCAAAGCGTGCCCACATTTACCCTTTTTGTGGCAATGTTTGCCCAACTGGGCACAATTTGTGAACAAGTTGTGCCCTTTCTGTACCAAAACTGTGGCAGTTTGAGCCAATTTTTACCAAATTGTGTCCCTTTTCTTGTAAGTTTTCTCAAATTATGCCAAATTGTGCCCAGTTCCTGTCTTTTTTGTCCCAGACTGGCACCCAATTTGTTCCCAATTTGTGGCCATTTGCACCAACTTGTTCCAAACTGTGCCCAATCTTACACTTTCATTGGCTACTTTTTGACAAATTCTTTCTTGAACAATTTGTGACCAATTACTGCACAAATTTTACCTTTTCTATACCACAATTTGGGCAAATTGTGCCACTTCTTTATCAAAATTGTGGCAGTTTGAGCCAATTTTTAACGAATTGTGTCCCTTTTCTTGCAGGTTTTCTCGAATTATGCCAAATTGTGCCCAGTTCCTGTCTTTTTTGTCCCAGACTGGCACCCAATTTGTTCCCAATTTGTGGCCATTTGCACCAACTTGTTCCAAACTGTGCCCAATTTTATACTTTCATTGGCTTTCTTTTGACAAATTTTTTTTCAACAATTTGTGACCAATTTGTGTGCAAATTTTGACCTTTCCATACCAGAATTTGGGCAAATTGTGCCCCTTCCGTACCAAAATTGTGGCAGTTTGAACCTATTTTGAACAAACTGTGCCCTTTTTGTGGCAGCTTTTCACCAATTGTACCAAATTGTGCCCAATTCGTGACCTTTTTGTCCCAAATTTGCACCAAATGTCTGTCAATTTAAACCAACTTTTGCCAAATTGTGCCCAATTTTACACTCTCTGTGGCAATGTTTACCCAAATGGGCACAATTTGTGACCAAGTTCTGCCCTACTTTTGCACAAGTTGTGCTCTGTCTGTGCCAAAATTGTGGCAGTTTGAGCCAATTTTTACTGAATTGTGCCCCATTTGTGGGAACTTTTGACAGTTTGTGCCCTATTGTGCACAATTCGTGCCCATTTTTTGCCCAAAGTCTGCATATTTTTGCACAAATTTTTGCCAAAGCGTGCCCACATTTACCCTTTTTGTGGCAATGTTTGCCCAATTGGGCACAATTTGTGAACAAGTTGTGCCCTTTCTGTGCCAAAACTGTGGCAGTTTGAGCCAATTTTTACCAAATTGTGTCCCTTTTCTTGCAAGCTTTGACGAATTATGCCAAATTGTGCCCAGTTCCTGTCTTTTTTGTCCCAGACTGGCACCCAATTTGTTCCCATTTTGTGGCCATTTGCACCAACTTGTTCCAAACTGTGCCCAATCTTACACTTTCATTGGCTACTTTTTGACAAATTCTTTCTTGAACAATTTGTGACCAATTACTGCACAAATTTTACCTTATCTATACCACAAGTTAGAACAAGTTGTGCCACTTCTTTATCAAAATTGTGGCAGTTTGAGCCAATTTTTAACGAATTGTGTCCCTTTTCTTGCATGTTTTCTCGAATTATGCCAAATTGTGCCCAGTTCCTGTCTTTTTTGTCCCAGACTGGCACCCAATTTGTTCCCAATTTGTGGCCATTTGCACCAACTTGTTCCAAACTGTGCCCAATTTTATACTTTCATTGGCTTTCTTTTGACAAATTTTTTTTCAACAATTTGTGACCAATTTGTGTGCAAATTTTGACCTTTCCATACCAGAATTTGGGCAAATTGTGCCCCTTCCGTACCAAAATTGTGGCAGTTTGAACCAATTTTGAACAAACTGTGCCCTTTTTGTGGCAGCTTTTCACCAATTGTACCAAATTGTGCCCAATTCGTGACCTTTTTGTCCCAAATTTGCACCAAATGTCTGTCAATTTAAACCAACTTTTGCCAAATTGTGCCCAATTTTACACTCTCTGTGGCAATGTTTGCCCAAATGGGCACAATTTGTGACCAAGTTCTGCCCTACTTTTGCACAAGTTGTGCTCTGTCTGTGCCAAAATTGTGGCAGTTTGAGCCAATTTTTACCCAATTGTGCCCCATTTGTGGGAACTTTTGACAGTTTGTGCCCTATTGTGCACAATTCGTGCCCATTTTTTGCCCAAAGTCTGCATATTTTTGCGCCAATTTTTGCCAAAGCGTGCCCACATTTAACCTTTTTGTAGCAATTTTTGCCCAACTGGGCACAGTTTGTTCCCTATTGTGCACAATTCGTGCCCATTTTTTGCCCAAAGTCTGCATATTTTTGCACAAATTTTTGCCAAAGCGTGCCCACATTTACCCTTTTTGTGGCAATGTTTGCCCAATTGGGCACAATTTGTGAACAAGTTGTGCCCTTTCTGTGCCAAAACTGTGGCAGTTTGAGCCAATTTTTACCAAATTGTGTCCCTTTTCTTGCAAGCTTTGACGAATTATGCCAAATTGTGCCCAGTTCCTGTCTTTTTTGTCCCAGACTGGCACCCAATTTGTTCCCAATTTGTGGCCATTGGCACCAACTTGTTCCAAACTGTGCCCAATCTTACACTTTCATCGGCTACTTTTTGACAAATTCTTTCTTGAACAATTTGTGACCAATTACTGCACAAATTTTGCCTTTTCTATACCACAATTTGGGCAAATTGTGCCACTTCTTTATCAAAATTGTGGCAGTTTGAGCCAATTTTTAACGAATTGTGTCCCTTTTCTTGCAGGTTTTCTCGAATTATGCCAAATTGTGCCCAGTTCCTGTCTTTTTTGTCCCAGACTGGCACCCAATTTGTTCCCAATTTGTGGCCATTTGCACCAACTTGTTCCAAACTGTGCCCAATTTTATACTTTCATTGGCTTTCTTTTGACAAATTTTTTTTCAACAATTTGTGACCAATTTGTGTGCAAATTTTGACCTTTCCATACCAGAATTTGGGCAAATTGTGCCCCTTCCGTACCAAAATTGTGGCAGTTTGAACCAATTTTGAACAAACTGTGCCCTTTTTGTGGCAGCTTTTCACCAATTGTACCAAATTGTGCCCAATTCGTGACCTTTTTGTCCCAAATTTGCACCAAATGTCTGTCAATTTAAACCAACTTTTGCCAAATTGTGCCCAATTTTACACTCTCTGTGGCAATGTTTGCCCAAATGGGCACAATTTGTGACCAAGTTCTGCCCTACTTTTGCACAAGTTGTGCTCTGTCTGTGCCAAAATTGTGGCAGTTTGAGCCAATTTTTACCCAATTGTGCCCCATTTGTGGGAACTTTTGACAGTTTGTGCCCTATTGTGCACAATTCGTGCCCATTTTTTGCCCAAAGTCTGCATATTTTTGCACAAATTTTTGCCAAAGCGTGCCCACATTTACCCTTTTTGTGGCAATGTTTGCCCAATTGGGCACAATTTGTGAACAAGTTGTGCCCTTTCTGTGCCAAAACTGTGGCAGTTTGAGCCAATTTTTACCAAATTGTGTCCCTTTTCTTGCAAGCTTTGACGAATTATGCCAAATTGTGCCCAGTTCCTGTCTTTTTTGTCCCAGACTGGCACCCAATTTGTTCCCAATTTGTGGCCATTGGCACCAACTTGTTCCAAACTGTGCCCAATCTTACACTTTCATCGGCTACTTTTTGACAAATTCTTTCTTGAACAATTTGTGACCAATTACTGCACAAATTTTGCCTTTTCTATACCACAATTTGGGCAAATTGTGCCACTTCTTTATCAAAATTGTGGCAGTTTGAGCCAATTTTTAACGAATTGTGTCCCTTTTCTTGCATGTTTTCTCGAATTATGCCAAATTGTGCCCAGTTCCTGTCTTTTTTGTCCCAGACTGGCACCCAATTTGTTCCCAATTTGTGGCCATTTGCACCAACTTGTTCCAAACTGTGCCCAATTTTATACTTTCATTGGCTTTCTTTTGACAAATTTTTTTTCAACAATTTGTGACCAATTTGTGTGCAAATTTTGACCTTTCCATACCAGAATTTGGGCAAATTGTGCCCCTTCCGTACCAAAATTGTGGCAGTTTGAACCAATTTTGAACAAACTGTGCCCTTTTTGTGGCAGCTTTTCACCAATTGTACCAAATTGTGCCCAATTCGTGACCTTTTTGTCCCAAATTTGCACCAAATGTCTGTCAATTTAAACCAACTTTTGCCAAATTGTGCCCAATTTTACACTCTCTGTGGCAATGTTTGCCCAAATGGGCACAATTTGTGACCAAGTTCTGCCCTACTTTTGCACAAGTTGTGCTCTGTCTGTGCCAAAATTGTGGCAGTTTGAGCCAATTTTTACTGAATTGTGCCCCATTTGTGGGAACTTTTGACAGTTTGTGCCCTATTGTGCACAATTCGTGCCCATTTTTTGCCCAAAGTCTGCATATTTTTGCACAAATTTTTGCCAAAGCGTGCCCACATTTACCCTTTTTGTGGCAATGTTTGCCCAATTGGGCACAATTTGTGAACAAGTTGTGCCCTTTCTGTGCCAAAACTGTGGCAGTTTGAGCCAATTTTTACCAAATTGTGTCCCTTTTCTTGTAAGTTTTCTCAAATTATGCCAAATTGTGCCCAGTTCCTGTGTTTTTTGTCCCAGACTGGCACCCAATTTGTTCCCAATTTGTGGCCATTGGCACCAACTTGTTCCAAACTGTGCCCAATCTTACACTTTCATCGGCTACTTTTTGACAAATTCTTTCTTGAACAATTTGTGACCAATTACTGCACAAATTTTGCCTTTTCTATACCACAATTTGGGCAAATTGTGCCACTTCTTTATCAAAATTGTGGCAGTTTGAGCCAATTTTTAACGAATTGTGTCCCTTTTCTTGCATGTTTTCTCGAATTATGCCAAATTGTGCCCAGTTCCTGTCTTTTTTGTCCCAGACTGGCACCCAATTTGTTCCCAATTTTTGGCCATTTGCACCAACTTGTTCCAAACTGTGCCCAATTTTATACTTTCATTGGCTTTCTTTTGACAAATTTTTTTTCAACAATTTGTGACCAATTTGTGTGCAAATTTTGACCTTTCCATACCAGAATTTGGGCAAATTGTGCCCCTTCCGTACCAAAATTGTGGCAGTTTGAACCAATTTTGAACAAACTGTGCCCTTTTTGTGGCAGCTTTTCACCAATTGTACCAAATTGTGCCCAATTCGTGACCTTTTTGTCCCAAATTTGCACCAAATGTCTGTCAATTTAAACCAACTTTTGCCAAATTGTGCCCAATTTTACACTCTCTGTGGCAATGTTTGCCCAAATGGGCACAATTTGTGACCAAGTTCTGCCCTACTTTTGCACAAGTTGTGCTCTGTCTGTGCCAAAATTGTGGCAGTTTGAGCCAATTTTTACCCAATTGTGCCCCATTTGTGGGAACTTTTGACAGTTTGTGCCCTATTGTGCACAATTCGTGCCCATTCTTTGCCCAAAGTCTGCATATTTTTGCACAAATTTTTGCCAAAGCGTGCCCACATTTACCCTTTTTGTGGCAATGTTTGCCCAATTGGGCACAATTTGTGAACAAGTTGTGCCCTTTCTGTGCCAAAACTGTGGCAGTTTGAGCCAATTTTTACCAAATTGTGTCCCTTTTCTTGCAAGCTTTGACGAATTATGCCAAATTGTGCCCAGTTCCTGTCTTTTTTGTCCCAGACTGGCACCCAATTTGTTCCCAATTTGTGGCCATTTGCACCAACTTGTTCCAAACTGTGCCCAATCTTACACTTTCATTGGCTACTTTTTGACAAATTCTTTCTTGAACAATTTGTGACCAATTACTGCACAAATTTTACCTTATCTATACCACAAGTTAGAACAAGTTGTGCCACTTCTTTATCAAAATTGTGGCAGTTTGAGCCAATTTTTAACGAATTGTGTCCCTTTTCTTGCAGGTTTTCTCGAATTATGCCAAATTGTGCCCAGTTCCTGTCTTTTTTGTCCCAGACTGGCACCCAATTTGTTCCCAATTTTTGGCCATTTGCACCAACTTGTTCCAAACTGTGCCCAATTTTATACTTTCATTGGCTTTCTTTTGACAAATTTTTTTTCAACAATTTGTGACCAATTTGTGTGCAAATTTTGACCTTTCCATACCAGAATTTGGGCAAATTGTGCCCCTTCCGTACCAAAATTGTGGCAGTTTGAACCAATTTTGAACAAACTGTGCCCTTTTTGTGGCAGCTTTTCACCAATTGTACCAAATTGTGCCCAATTCGTGACCTTTTTGTCCCAAATTTGCACCAAATGTCTGTCAATTTAAACCAACTTTTGCCAAATTGTGCCCAATTTTACACTCTCTGTGGCAATGTTTGCCCAAATGGGCACAATTTGTGACCAAGTTCTGCCCTACTTTTGCACAAGTTGTGCTCTGTCTGTGCCAAAATTGTGGCAGTTTGAGCCAATTTTTACCCAATTGTGCCCCATTTGTGGGAACTTTTGACAGTTTGTGCCCTATTGTGCACAATTCGTGCCCATTTTTTGCCCAAAGTCTGCATATTTTTGCGCCAATTTTTGCCAAAGCGTGCCCACATTTAACCTTTTTGTAGCAATTTTTGCCCAATTGGGCACAGTTTGTTCCCTATTGTGCACAATTCGTGCCCATTTTTTGCCCAAAGTCTGCATATTTTTGCACAAATTTTTGCCAAAGCGTGCCCACATTTACCCTTTTTGTGGCAATGTTTGCCCAACTGGGCACAATTTGTGAACAAGTTGTGCCCTTTCTGTGCCAAAACTGTGGCAGTTTGAGCCAATTTTTACCAAATTGTGTCCCTTTTCTTGTAAGTTTTCTCAAATTATGCCAAATTGTGCCCAGTTCCTGTCTTTTTTGTCCCAGACTGGCACCCAATTTGTTCCCATTTTGTGGCCATTTGCACCAACTTGTTCCAAACTGTGCCCAATCTTACACTTTCATTGGCTACTTTTTGACAAATTCTTTCTTGAACAATTTGTGACCAATTACTGCACAAATTTTACCTTATCTATACCACAAGTTAGAACAAGTTGTGCCACTTCTTTATCAAAATTGTGGCAGTTTGAGCCAATTTTTAACGAATTGTGTCCCTTTTCTTGCATGTTTTCTCGAATTATGCCAAATTGTGCCCAGTTCCTGTCTTTTTTGTCCCAGACTGGCACCCAATTTGTTCCCAATTTGTGGCCATTTGCACCAACTTGTTCCAAACTGTGCCCAATTTTATACTTTCATTGGCTTTCTTTTGACAAATTTTTTTTCAACAATTTGTGACCAATTTGTGTGCAAATTTTGACCTTTCCATACCAGAATTTGGGCAAATTGTGCCCCTTCCGTACCAAAATTGTGGCAGTTTGAACCAATT
Source organism: Gallinula chloropus (assembly GCF_964237585.1). Lineage (NCBI taxonomy): Eukaryota > Metazoa > Chordata > Aves > Gruiformes > Rallidae > Gallinula > Gallinula chloropus. The sequence continues at coordinate 170,170,706 of NC_140085.1, read as the reverse complement.
TTGAACAAACTGTGCCCTTTTTGTGGCAGCTTTTCACCAATTGTACCAAATTGTGCCCAATTCGTGACCTTTTTGTCCCAAATTTGCACCAAATGTCTGTCAATTTAAACCAACTTTTGCCAAATTGTGCCCAATTTTACACTCTCTGTGGCAATGTTTGCCCAAATGGGCACAATTTGTGACCAAGTTCTGCCCTACTTTTGCACAAGTTGTGCTCTGTCTGTGCCAAAATTGTGGCAGTTTGAGCCAATTTTTACCCAATTGTGCCCCATTTGTGGGAACTTTTGACAGTTTGTGCCCTATTGTGCACAATTCGTGCCCATTTTTTGCCCAAAGTCTGCATATTTTTGCACAAATTTTTGCCAAAGCGTGCCCACATTTACCCTTTTTGTGGCAATGTTTGCCCAATTGGGCACAATTTGTGAACAAGTTGTGCCCTTTCTGTGCCAAAACTGTGGCAGTTTGAGCCAATTTTTACCAAATTGTGTCCCTTTTCTTGCAAGCTTTGACGAATTATGCCAAATTGTGCCCAGTTCCTGTCTTTTTTGTCCCAGACTGGCACCCAATTTGTTCCCAATTTGTGGCCATTGGCACCAACTTGTTCCAAACTGTGCCCAATCTTACACTTTCATCGGCTACTTTTTGACAAATTCTTTCTTGAACAATTTGTGACCAATTACTGCACAAATTTTGCCTTTTCTATACCACAATTTGGGCAAATTGTGCCACTTCTTTATCAAAATTGTGGCAGTTTGAGCCAATTTTTAACGAATTGTGTCCCTTTTCTTGCATGTTTTCTCGAATTATGCCAAATTGTGCCCAGTTCCTGTCTTTTTTTCCCAGACTGGCACCCAATTTGTTCCCAATTTGTGGCCATTTGCACCAACTTGTTCCAAACTGTGCCCAATTTTATACTTTCATTGGCTTTCTTTTGACAAATTTTTTTTCAACAATTTGTGACCAATTTGTGTGCAAATTTTGACCTTTCCATACCAGAATTTGGGCAAATTGTGCCCCTTCCGTACCAAAATTGTGGCAGTTTGAACCAATTTTGAACAAACTGTGCCCTTTTTGTGGCAGCTTTTCACCAATTGTACCAAATTGTGCCCAATTCGTGACCTTTTTGTCCCAAATTTGCACCAAATGTCTGTCAATTTAAACCAACTTTTGCCAAATTGTGCCCAATTTTACACTCTCTGTGGCAATGTTTGCCCAAATGGGCACAATTTGTGACCAAGTTCTGCCCTACTTTTGCACAAGTTGTGCTCTGTCTGTGCCAAAATTGTGGCAGTTTGAGCCAATTTTTACCCAATTGTGCCCCATTTGTGGGAACTTTTGACAGTTTGTGCCCTATTGTGCACAATTCGTGCCCATTTTTTGCCCAAAGTCTGCATATTTTTGCACAAATTTTTGCCAAAGCGTGCCCACATTTACCCTTTTTGTGGCAATGTTTGCCCAATTGGGCACAATTTGTGAACAAGTTGTGCCCTTTCTGTGCCAAAACTGTGGCAGTTTGAGCCAATTTTTACCAAATTGTGTCCCTTTTCTTGCAAGCTTTGACGAATTATGCCAAATTGTGCCCAGTTCCTGTCTTTTTTGTCCCAGACTGGCACCCAATTTGTTCCCAATTTGTGGCCATTGGCACCAACTTGTTCCAAACTGTGCCCAATCTTACACTTTCATCGGCTACTTTTTGACAAATTCTTTCTTGAACAATTTGTGACCAATTACTGCACAAATTTTGCCTTTTCTATACCACAATTTGGGCAAATTGTGCCACTTCTTTATCAAAATTGTGGCAGTTTGAGCCAATTTTTAACGAATTGTGTCCCTTTTCTTGCATGTTTTCTCGAATTATGCCAAATTGTGCCCAGTTCCTGTCTTTTTTGTCCCAGACTGGCACCCAATTTGTTCCCAATTTGTGGCCATTTGCACCAACTTGTTCCAAACTGTGCCCAATTTTATACTTTCATTGGCTTTCTTTTGACAAATTTTTTTTCAACAATTTGTGACCAATTTGTGTGCAAATTTTGACCTTTCCATACCAGAATTTGGGCAAATTGTGCCCCTTCCGTACCAAAATTGTGGCAGTTTGAACCAATTTTGAACAAACTGTGCCCTTTTTGTGGCAGCTTTTCACCAATTGTACCAAATTGTGCCCAATTCGTGACCTTTTTGTCCCAAATTTGCACCAAATGTCTGTCAATTTAAACCAACTTTTGCCAAATTGTGCCCAATTTTACACTCTCTGTGGCAATGTTTGCCCAAATGGGCACAATTTGTGACCAAGTTCTGCCCTACTTTTGCACAAGTTGTGCTCTGTCTGTGCCAAAATTGTGGCAGTTTGAGCCAATTTTTACCCAATTGTGCCCCATTTGTGGGAACTTTTGACAGTTTGTGCCCTATTGTGCACAATTCGTGCCCATTTTTTGCCCAAAGTCTGCATATTTTTGCACAAATTTTTGCCAAAGCGTGCCCACATTTACCCTTTTTGTGGCAATGTTTGCCCAATTGGGCACAATTTGTGAACAAGTTGTGCCCTTTCTGTGCCAAAACTGTGGCAGTTTGAGCCAATTTTTACCAAATTGTGTCCCTTTTCTTGCAAGCTTTGACGAATTATGCCAAATTGTGCCCAGTTCCTGTCTTTTTTGTCCCAGACTGGCACCCAATTTGTTCCCAATTTGTGGCCATTGGCACCAACTTGTTCCAAACTGTGCCCAATCTTACACTTTCATCGGCTACTTTTTGACAAATTCTTTCTTGAACAATTTGTGACCAATTACTGCACAAATTTTGCCTTTTCTATACCACAATTTGGGCAAATTGTGCCACTTCTTTATCAAAATTGTGGCAGTTTGAGCTAATTTTTAACGAATTGTGCCCCTTTTCTTGCATGTTTTCTCGAATTATGCCAAATTGTGCCCAGTTCCTGTCTTTTTTGTCCCAGACTGGCACCCAATTTGTTCCCAATTTGTGGCCATTTGCACCAACTTGTTCCAAACTGTGCCCAATCTTACACTTTCATTGGCTACTTTTTGACAAATTCTTTCTTGAACAATTTGTGACCAATTACTGCACAAATTTTACCTTTTCTATACCACAAGTTAGAACAAGTTGTGCCACTTCTTTATCAAAATTGTGGCAGTTTGAGCCAATTTTTAACGAATTGTGTCCCTTTTCTTGCATGTTTTCTCGAATTATGCCAAATTGTGCCCAGTTCCTGTCTTTTTTGTCCCAGACTGGCACCCAATTTGTTCCCAATTTGTGGCCATTTGCACCAACTTGTTCCAAACTGTGCCCAATTTTATACTTTCATTGGCTTTCTTTTGACAAATTTTTTTTCAACAATTTGTGACCAATTTGTGTGCAAATTTTGACCTTTCCATACCAGAATTTGGGCAAATTGTGCCCCTTCCGTACCAAAATTGTGGCAGTTTGAACCAATTTTGAACAAACTGTGCCCTTTTTGTGGCAGCTTTTCACCAATTGTACCAAATTGTGCCCAATTCGTGACCTTTTTGTCCCAAATTTGCACCAAATGTCTGTCAATTTAAACCAACTTTTGCCAAATTGTGCCCAATTTTACACTCTCTGTGGCAATGTTTGCCCAAATGGGCACAATTTGTGACCAAGTTCTGCCCTACTTTTGCACAAGTTGTGCTCTGTCTGTGCCAAAATTGTGGCAGTTTGAGCCAATTTTTACCCAATTGTGCCCCATTTGTGGGAACTTTTGACAGTTTGTGCCCTATTGTGCACAATTCGTGCCCATTTTTTGCCCAAAGTCTGCATGTTTTTGCACCAATTTTTGCCAAAGCGTGCCCACATTTACCCTTTTTGTGGCAATTTTTGCCCAATTGGGCACAGTTTGTTCCCTATTGTGCACAATTCGTGCCCATTTTTTGCCCAAAGTCTGCATATTTTTGCACAAATTTTTGCCAAAGCGTGCCCACATTTACCCTTTTTGTGGCAATGTTTGCCCAACTGGGCACAATTTGTGAACAAGTTGTGCCCTTTCTGTACCAAAACTGTGGCAGTTTGAGCCGATTTTTACCAAATTGTGTCCCTTTTCTTGCAAGTTTTCTCGAATTATGCCAAATTGTGCCCAGTTCCTGTCTTTTTTGTCCCAGACTGGCACCCAATTTGTTCCCAATTTGTGGCCATTTGCACCAACTTGTTCCAAACTGTGCCCAATCTTACACTTTCATCGGCTAGTTTTTGACAAATTCTTTCTTGAACAATTTGTGACCAATTACTGCAAAAATTTTGCCTTTTCTATACCACAAGTTAGAACAAGTTGTGCCACTTCTTTATCAAAATTGTGGCAGTTTGAGCCAATTTTTAACGAATTGTGTCCCTTTTCTTGCATGTTTTCTCGAATTATGCCAAATTGTGCCCAGTTCCTGTCTTTTTTGTCCCAGACTGGCACCCAATTTGTTCCCAATTTGTGGCCATTTGCACCAACTTGTTCCAAACTGTGCCCAATTTTATACTTTCATTGGCTTTCTTTTGACAAATTTTTTTTCAACAATTTGTGACCAATTTGTGTGCAAATTTTGACCTTTCCATACCAGAATTTGGGCAAATTGTGCCCCTTCCGTACCAAAATTGTGGCAGTTTGAACCAATTTTGAACAAACTGTGCCCTTTTTGTGGCAGCTTTTCACCAATTGTACCAAATTGTGCCCAATTCGTGACCTTTTTGTCCCAAATTTGCACCAAATGTCTGTCAATTTAAACCAACTTTTGCCAAATTGTGCCCAATTTTACACTCTCTGTGGCAATGTTTGCCCAAATGGGCACAATTTGTGACCAAGTTCTGCCCTACTTTTGCACAAGTTGTGCTCTGTCTGTGCCAAAATTGTGGCAGTTTGAGCCAATTTTTACCCAATTGTGCCCCATTTGTGGGAACTTTTGACAGTTTGTGCCCTATTGTGCACAATTCGTGCCCATTTTTTGCCCAAAGTCTGCATATTTTTGCGCCAATTTTTGCCAAAGCGTGCCCACATTTACCCTTTTTGTGGCAATTTTTGCCCAATTGGGCACAGTTTGTTCCCTATTGTGCACAATTCGTGCCCATTTTTTGCCCAAAGTCTGCATATTTTTGCACAAATTTTTGCCAAAGCGTGCCCACATTTACCCTTTTTGTGGCAATGTTTGCCCAACTGGGCACAATTTGTGAACAAGTTGTGCCCTTTCTGTACCAAAACTGTGGCAGTTTGAGCCGATTTTTACCAAATTGTGTCCCTTTTCTTGCAAGTTTTCTCGAATTATGCCAAATTGTGCCCAGTTCCTGTCTTTTTTGTCCCAGACTGGCACCCAATTTGTTCCCAATTTGTGGCCATTTGCACCAACTTGTTCCAAACTGTGCCAAATTTTATACTTTCATTGGCTTTCTTTTGACAAATTTTTTTTCAACAATTTGTGACCAATTTGTGTGCAAATTTTGACCTTTCCATACCAGAATTTGGGCAAATTGTGCCCCTTCCGTACCAAAATTGTGGCAGTTTGAACCAATTTTGAACAAACTGTGCCCTTTTTGTGGCAGCTTTTCACCAATTGTACCAAATTGTGCCCAATTCGTGACCTTTTTGTCCCAAATTTGCACCAAATGTCTGTCAATTTAAACCAACTTTTGCCAAATTGTGCCCAATTTTACACTCTCTGTGGCAATGTTTGCCCAAATGGGCACAATTTGTGACCAAGTTCTGCCCTACTTTTGCACAAGTTGTGCTCTGTCTGTGCCAAAATTGTGGCAGTTTGAGCCAATTTTTACCCAATTGTGCCCCATTTGTGGGAACTTTTGACAGTTTGTGCCCTATTGTGCACAATTCGTGCCCATTTTTTGCCCAAAGTCTGCATATTTTTGCACAAATTTTTGCCAAAGCGTGCCCACATTTACCCTTTTTGTGGCAATGTTTGCCCAATTGGGCACAATTTGTGAACAAGTTGTGCCCTTTCTGTGCCAAAACTGTGGCAGTTTGAGCCAATTTTTACCAAATTGTGTCCCTTTTCTTGCAAGCTTTGACGAATTATGCCAAATTGTGCCCAGTTCCTGTCTTTTTTGTCCCAGACTGGCACCCAATTTGTTCCCAATTTGTGGCCATTGGCACCAACTTGTTCCAAACTGTGCCCAATCTTACACTTTCATCGGCTACTTTTTGACAAATTCTTTCTTGAACAATTTGTGACCAATTACTGCACAAATTTTGCCTTTTCTATACCACAATTTGGGCAAATTGTGCCACTTCTTTATCAAAATTGTGGCAGTTTGAGCCAATTTTTAACGAATTGTGTCCCTTTTCTTGCATGTTTTCTCGAATTATGCCAAATTGTGCCCAGTTCCTGTCTTTTTTGTCCCAGACTGGCACCCAATTTGTTCCCAATTTGTGGCCATTTGCACCAACTTGTTCCAAACTGTGCCCAATTTTATACTTTCATTGGCTTTCTTTTGACAAATTTTTTTTCAACAATTTGTGACCAATTTGTGTGCAAATTTTGACCTTTCCATACCAGAATTTGGGCAAATTGTGCCCCTTCCGTACCAAAATTGTGGCAGTTTGAACCAATTTTGAACAAACTGTGCCCTTTTTGTGGCAGCTTTTCACCAATTGTACCAAATTGTGCCCAATTCGTGACCTTTTTGTCCCAAATTTGCACCAAATGTCTGTCAATTTAAACCAACTTTTGCCAAATTGTGCCCAATTTTACACTCTCTGTGGCAATGTTTGCCCAAATGGGCACAATTTGTGACCAAGTTCTGCCCTACTTTTGCACAAGTTGTGCTCTGTCTGTGCCAAAATTGTGGCAGTTTGAGCCAATTTTTACCCAATTGTGCCCCATTTGTGGGAACTTTTGACAGTTTGTGCCCTATTGTGCACAATTCGTGCCCATTTTTTGCCCAAAGTCTGCATATTTTTGCACAAATTTTTGCCAAAGCGTGCCCACATTTACCCTTTTTGTGGCAATGTTTGCCCAATTGGGCACAATTTGTGAACAAGTTGTGCCCTTTCTGTGCCAAAACTGTGGCAGTTTGAGCCAATTTTTACCAAATTGTGTCCCTTTTCTTGCAAGCTTTGACGAATTATGCCAAATTGTGCCCAGTTCCTGTCTTTTTTGTCCCAGACTGGCACCCAATTTGTTCCCAATTTGTGGCCATTGGCACCAACTTGTTCCAAACTGTGCCCAATCTTACACTTTCATCGGCTACTTTTTGACAAATTCTTTCTTGAACAATTTGTGACCAATTACTGCACAAATTTTGCCTTTTCTATACCACAATTTGGGCAAATTGTGCCACTTCTTTATCAAAATTGTGGCAGTTTGAGCTAATTTTTAACGAATTGTGCCCCTTTTCTTGCATGTTTTCTCGAATTATGCCAAATTGTGCCCAGTTCCTGTCTTTTTTGTCCCAGACTGGCACCCAATTTGTTCCCAATTTGTGGCCATTTGCACCAACTTGTTCCAAACTGTGCCCAATTTTATACTTTCATTGGCTTTCTTTTGACAAATTTTTTTTCAACAATTTGTGACCAATTTGTGTGCAAATTTTGACCTTTCCATACCAGAATTTGGGCAAATTGTGCCCCTTCCGTACCAAAATTGTGGCAGTTTGAACCAATTTTGAACAAACTGTGCCCTTTTGTGGCAGCTTTTCACCAATTGTACCAAATTGTGCCCAATTCGTGACCTTTTTGTCCCAAATTTGCACCAAATGTCTGTCAATTTAAACCAACTTTTGCCAAATTGTGCCCAATTTTACACTCTCTGTGGCAATGTTTGCCCAAATGGGCACAATTTGTGACCAAGTTCTGCCCTACTTTTGCACAAGTTGTGCTCTGTCTGTGCCAAAATTGTGGCAGTTTGAGCCAATTTTTACCCAATTGTGCCCCATTTGTGGGAACTTTTGACAGTTTGTGCCCTATTGTGCACAATTCGTGCCCATTTTTTGCCCAAAGTCTGCATATTTTTGCGCCAATTTTTGCCAAAGCGTGCCCACATTTACCCTTTTTGTGGCAATTTTTGCCCAATTGGGCACAGTTTGTTCCCTATTGTGCACAATTCGTGCCCATTTTTTGCCCAAAGTCTGCATATTTTTGCACAAATTTTTGCCAAAGCGTGCCCACATTTACCCTTTTTGTGGCAATGTTTGCCCAACTGGGCACAATTTGTGAACAAGTTGTGCCCTTTCTGTACCAAAACTGTGGCAGTTTGAGCCGATTTTTACCAAATTGTGTCCCTTTTCTTGCAAGCTTTGACGAATTATGCCAAATTGTGCCCAGTTCCTGTCTTTTTGTCCCAGACTGGCACCCAATTTGTTCCCAATTTGTGGCCATTTGCACCAACTTGTTCCAAACTGTGCCCAATCTTACACTTTCATTGGCTACTTTTTGACAAATTCTTTCTTGAACAATTTGTGACCAATTACTGCACAAATTTTACCTTATCTATACCACAAGTTAGAACAAGTTGTGCCACTTCTTTATCAAAATTGTGGCAGTTTGAGCCAATTTTTAACGAATTGTGTCCCTTTTCTTGCATGTTTTCTCGAATTATGCCAAATTGTGCCCAGTTCCTGTCTTTTTTGTCCCAGACTGGCACCCAATTTGTTCCCAATTTGTGGCCATTTGCACCAACTTGTTCCAAACTGTGCCCAATTTTATACTTTCATTGGCTTTCTTTTGACAAATTTTTTTTCAACAATTTGTGACCAATTTGTGTGCAAATTTTGACCTTTCCATACCAGAATTTGGGCAAATTGTGCCCCTTCCGTACCAAAATTGTGGCAGTTTGAACCAATTTTGAACAAACTGTGCCCTTTTTGTGGCAGCTTTTCACCAATTGTACCAAATTGTGCCCAATTCGTGACCTTTTTGTCCCAAATTTGCACCAAATGTCTGTCAATTTAAACCAACTTTTGCCAAATTGTGCCCAATTTTACACTCTCTGTGGCAATGTTTGCCCAAATGGGCACAATTTGTGACCAAGTTCTGCCCTACTTTTGCACAAGTTGTGCTCTGTCTGTGCCAAAATTGTGGCAGTTTGAGCCAATTTTTACCCAATTGTGCCCCATTTGTGGGAACTTTTGACAGTTTGTGCCCTATTGTGCACAATTCGTGCCCATTTTTTGCCCAAAGTCTGCATATTTTTGCGCCAATTTTTGCCAAAGCGTGCCCACATTTACCCTTTTTGTGGCAATTTTTGCCCAATTGGGCACAGTTTGTTCCCTATTGTGCACAATTCGTGCCCATTTTTTGCCCAAAGTCTGCATATTTTTGCACAAATTTTTGCCAAAGCGTGCCCACATTTACCCTTTTTGTGGCAATGTTTGCCCAACTGGGCACAATTTGTGAACAAGTTGTGCCCTTTCTGTACCAAAACTGTGGCAGTTTGAGCCGATTTTTACCAAATTGTGTCCCTTTTCTTGCAAGTTTTCTCGAATTATGCCAAATTGTGCCCAGTTCCTGTCTTTTTTGTCCCAGACTGGCACCCAATTTGTTCCCAATTTGTGGCCATTTGCACCAACTTGTTCCAAACTGTGCCCAATCTTACACTTTCATCGGCTAGTTTTTGACAAATTCTTTCTTGAACAATTTGTGACCAATTACTGCAAAAATTTTGCCTTTTCTATACCACAAGTTAGAACAAGTTGTGCCACTTCTTTATCAAAATTGTGGCAGTTTGAGCCAATTTTTAACGAATTGTGTCCCTTTTCTTGCATGTTTTCTCGAATTATGCCAAATTGTGCCCAGTTCCTGTCTTTTTTGTCCCAGACTGGCACCCAATTTGTTCCCAATTTGTGGCCATTTGCACCAACTTGTTCCAAACTGTGCCCAATTTTATACTTTCATTGGCTTTCTTTTGACAAATTTTTTTTCAACAATTTGTGACCAATTTGTGTGCAAATTTTGACCTTTCCATACCAGAATTTGGGCAAATTGTGCCCCTTCCGTACCAAAATTGTGGCAGTTTGAACCAATTTTGAACAAACTGTGCCCTTTTTGTGGCAGCTTTTCACCAATTGTACCAAATTGTGCCCAATTCGTGACCTTTTTGTCCCAAATTTGCACCAAATGTCTGTCAATTTAAACCAACTTTTGCCAAATTGTGCCCAATTTTACACTCTCTGTGGCAATGTTTGCCCAAATGGGCACAATTTGTGACCAAGTTCTGCCCTACTTTTGCACAAGTTGTGCTCTGTCTGTGCCAAAATTGTGGCAGTTTGAGCCAATTTTTACCCAATTGTGCCCCATTTGTGGGAACTTTTGACAGTTTGTGCCCTATTGTGCACAATTCGTGCCCATTTTTTGCCCAAAGTCTGCATATTTTTGCGCCAATTTTTGCCAAAGCGTGCCCACATTTACCCTTTTTGTGGCAATTTTTGCCCAATTGGGCACAGTTTGTTCCCTATTGTGCACAATTCGTGCCCATTTTTTGCCCAAAGTCTGCATATTTTTGCACAAATTTTTGCCAAAGCGTGCCCACATTTACCCTTTTTGTGGCAATGTTTGCCCAACTGGGCACAATTTGTGAACAAGTTGTGCCCTTTCTGTACCAAAACTGTGGCAGTTTGAGCCGATTTTTACCAAATTGTGTCCCTTTTCTTGCAAGCTTTGACGAATTATGCCAAATTGTGCCCAGTTCCTGTCTTTTTGTCCCAGACTGGCACCCAATTTGTTCCCAATTTGTGGCCATTTGCACCAACTTGTTCCAAACTGTGCCCAATCTTACACTTTCATTGGCTACTTTTTGACAAATTCTTTCTTGAACAATTTGTGACCAATTACTGCACAAATTTTACCTTATCTATACCACAAGTTAGAACAAGTTGTGCCACTTCTTTATCAAAATTGTGGCAGTTTGAGCCAATTTTTAACGAATTGTGTCCCTTTTCTTGCATGTTTTCTCGAATTATGCCAAATTGTGCCCAGTTCCTGTCTTTTTTGTCCCAGACTGGCACCCAATTTGTTCCCAATTTGTGGCCATTTGCACCAACTTGTTCCAAACTGTGCCCAATTTTATACTTTCATTGGCTTTCTTTTGACAAATTTTTTTTCAACAATTTGTGACCAATTTGTGTGCAAATTTTGACCTTTCCATACCAGAATTTGGGCAAATTGTGCCCCTTCCGTACCAAAATTGTGGCAGTTTGAACCAATTTTGAACAAACTGTGCCCTTTTTGTGGCAGCTTTTCACCAATTGTACCAAATTGTGCCCAATTCGTGACCTTTTTGTCCCAAATTTGCACCAAATGTCTGTCAATTTAAACCAACTTTTGCCAAATTGTGCCCAATTTTACACTCTCTGTGGCAATGTTTGCCCAAATGGGCACAATTTGTGACCAAGTTCTGCCCTACTTTTGCACAAGTTGTGCTCTGTCTGTGCCAAAATTGTGGCAGTTTGAGCCAATTTTTACCCAATTGTGCCCCATTTGTGGGAACTTTTGACAGTTTGTGCCCTATTGTGCACAATTCGTGCCCATTTTTTGCCCAAAGTCTGCATATTTTTGCACCAATTTTTGCCAAAGCGTGCCCACATTTACCCTTTTTGTGGCAATTTTTGCCCAATTGGGCACAGTTTGTTCCCTATTGTGCACAATTCGTGCCCATTTTTTGCCCAAAGTCTGCATATTTTTGCACAAATTTTTGCCAAAGCGTGCCCACATTTACCCTTTTTGTGGCAATGTTTGCCCAACTGGGCACAATTTGTGAACAAGTTGTGCCCTTTCTGTACCAAAACTGTGGCAGTTTGAGCCGATTTTTACCAAATTGTGTCCCTTTTCTTGCAAGTTTTCTCGAATTATGCCAAATTGTGCCCAGTTCCTGTCTTTTTTGTCCCAGACTGGCACCCAATTTGTTCCCAATTTGTGGCCATTTGCACCAACTTGTTCCAAACTGTGCCCAATCTTACACTTTCATCGGCTAGTTTTTGACAAATTCTTTCTTGAACAATTTGTGACCAATTACTGCAAAAATTTTGCCTTTTCTATACCACAAGTTAGAACAAGTTGTGCCACTTCTTTATCAAAATTGTGGCAGTTTGAGCCAATTTTTAACGAATTGTGTCCCTTTTCTTGCATGTTTTCTCGAATTATGCCAAATTGTGCCCAGTTCCTGTCTTTTTTGTCCCAGACTGGCACCCAATTTGTTCCCAATTTGTGGCCATTTGCACCAACTTGTTCCAAACTGTGCCCAATTTTATACTTTCATTGGCTTTCTTTTGACAAATTTTTTTTCAACAATTTGTGACCAATTTGTGTGCAAATTTTGACCTTTCCATACCAGAATTTGGGCAAATTGTGCCCCTTCCGTACCAAAATTGTGGCAGTTTGAACCAATTTTGAACAAACTGTGCCCTTTTTGTGGCAGCTTTTCACCAATTGTACCAAATTGTGCCCAATTCGTGACCTTTTTGTCCCAAATTTGCACCAAATGTCTGTCAATTTAAACCAACTTTTGCCAAATTGTGCCCAATTTTACACTCTCTGTGGCAATGTTTGCCCAAATGGGCACAATTTGTGACCAAGTTCTGCCCTACTTTTGCACAAGTTGTGCTCTGTCTGTGCCAAAATTGTGGCAGTTTGAGCCAATTTTTACCCAATTGTGCCCCATTTGTGGGAACTTTTGACAGTTTGTGCCCTATTGTGCACAATTCGTGCCCATTTTTTGCCCAAAGTCTGCATATTTTTGCGCCAATTTTTGCCAAAGCGTGCCCACATTTACCCTTTTTGTGGCAATTTTTGCCCAATTGGGCACAGTTTGTTCCCTATTGTGCACAATTCGTGCCCATTTTTTGCCCAAAGTCTGCATATTTTTGCACAAATTTTTGCCAAAGCGTGCCCACATTTACCCTTTTTGTGGCAATGTTTGCCCAACTGGGCACAATTTGTGAACAAGTTGTGCCCTTTCTGTACCAAAACTGTGGCAGTTTGAGCCGATTTTTACCAAATTGTGTCCCTTTTCTTGCAAGTTTTCTCGAATTATGCCAAATTGTGCCCAGTTCCTGTCTTTTTTGTCCCAGACTGGCACCCAATTTGTTCCCAATTTGTGGCCATTGGCACCAACTTGTTCCAAACTGTGCCCAATCTTACACTTTCATCGGCTAGTTTTTGACAAATTCTTTCTTGAACAATTTGTGACCAATTACTGCAAAAATTTTGCCTTTTCTATACCACAAGTTAGAACAAGTTGTGCCACTTCTTTATCAAAATTGTGGCAGTTTGAGCCAATTTTTAACGAATTGTGTCCCTTTTCTTGCATGTTTTCTCGAATTATGCCAAATTGTGCCCAGTTCCTGTCTTTTTTGTCCCAGACTGGCACCCAATTTGTTCCCAATTTGTGGCCATTTGCACCAACTTGTTCCAAACTGTGCCCAATTTTATACTTTCATTGGCTTTCTTTTGACAAATTTTTTTTCAACAATTTGTGACCAATTTGTGTGCAAATTTTGACCTTTCCATACCAGAATTTGGGCAAATTGTGCCCCTTCCGTACCAAAATTGTGGCAGTTTGAACCAATTTTGAACAAACTGTGCCCTTTTTGTGGCAGCTTTTCACCAATTGTACCAAATTGTGCCCAATTCGTGACCTTTTTGTCCCAAATTTGCACCAAATGTCTGTCAATTTAAACCAACTTTTGCCAAATTGTGCCCAATTTTACACTCTCTGTGGCAATGTTTGCCCAAATGGGCACAATTTGTGACCAAGTTCTGCCCTACTTTTGCACAAGTTGTGCTCTGTCTGTGCCAAAATTGTGGCAGTTTGAGCCAATTTTTACCCAATTGTGCCCCATTTGTGGGAACTTTTGACAGTTTGTGCCCTATTGTGCACAATTCGTGCCCATTTTTTGCCCAAAGTCTGCATATTTTTGCGCCAATTTTTGCCAAAGCGTGCCCACATTTACCCTTTTTGTGGCAATTTTTGCCCAATTGGGCACAGTTTGTTCCCTATTGTGCACAATTCGTGCCCATTTTTTGCCCAAAGTCTGCATATTTTTGCACAAATTTTTGCCAAAGCGTGCCCACATTTACCCTTTTTGCGGCAATGTTTGCCCAATTGGGCACAATTTGTGAACAAGTTGTGCCCTTTCTGTGCCAAAACTGTGGCAGTTTGAGCCAATTTTTACCAAATTGTGTCCCTTTTCTTGCAAGCTTTGACGAATTATGCCAAATTGTGCCCAGTTCCTGTCTTTTTTGTCCCAGACTGGCACCCAATTTGTTCCCAATTTGTGGCCATTTGCACCAACTTGTTCCAAACTGTGCCCAATCTTACACTTTCATTGGCTACTTTTTGACAAATTCTTTCTTGAACAATTTGTGACCAATTACTGCACAAATTTTACCTTATCTATACCACAAGTTAGAACAAGTTGTGCCACTTCTTTATCAAAATTGTGGCAGTTTGAGCCAATTTTTAACGAATTGTGTCCCTTTTCTTGCATGTTTTCTCGAATTATGCCAAATTGTGCCCAGTTCCTGTCTTTTTTGTCCCAGACTGGCACCCAATTTGTTCCCAATTTGTGGCCATTTGCACCAACTTGTTCCAAACTGTGCCCAATTTTATACTTTCATTGGCTTTCTTTTGACAAATTTTTTTTCAACAATTTGTGACCAATTTGTGTGCAAATTTTGACCTTTCCATACCAGAATTTGGGCAAATTGTGCCCCTTCCGTACCAAAATTGTGGCAGTTTGAACCAATTTTGAACAAACTGTGCCCTTTTTGTGGCAGCTTTTCACCAATTGTACCAAATTGTGCCCAATTCGTGACCTTTTTGTCCCAAATTTGCACCAAATGTCTGTCAATTTAAACCAACTTTTGCCAAATTGTGCCCAATTTTACACTCTCTGTGGCAATGTTTGCCCAAATGGGCACAATTTGTGACCAAGTTCTGCCCTACTTTTGCACAAGTTGTGCTCTGTCTGTGCCAAAATTGTGGCAGTTTGAGCCAATTTTTACCCAATTGTGCCCCATTTGTGGGAACTTTTGACAGTTTGTGCCCTATTGTGCACAATTCGTGCCCATTTTTTGCCCAAAGTCTGCATATTTTTGCACCAATTTTTGCCAAAGCGTGCCCACATTTACCCTTTTTGTGGCAATTTTTGCCCAATTGGGCACAGTTTGTTCCCTATTGTGCACAATTCGTGCCCATTTTTTGCCCAAAGTCTGCATATTTTTGCACAAATTTTTGCCAAAGCGTGCCCACATTTACCCTTTTTGTGGCAATGTTTGCCCAACTGGGCACAATTTGTGAACAAGTTGTGCCCTTTCTGTACCAAAACTGTGGCAGTTTGAGCCGATTTTTACCAAATTGTGTCCCTTTTCTTGCAAGTTTTCTCGAATTATGCCAAATTGTGCCCAGTTCCTGTCTTTTTTGTCCCAGACTGGCACCCAATTTGTTCCCAATTTGTGGCCATTTGCACCAACTTGTTCCAAACTGTGCCCAATCTTACACTTTCATCGGCTAGTTTTTGACAAATTCTTTCTTGAACAATTTGTGACCAATTACTGCAAAAATTTTGCCTTTTCTATACCACAAGTTAGAACAAGTTGTGCCACTTCTTTATCAAAATTGTGGCAGTTTGAGCCAATTTTTAACGAATTGTGTCCCTTTTCTTGCATGTTTTCTCGAATTATGCCAAATTGTGCCCAGTTCCTGTCTTTTTTGTCCCAGACTGGCACCCAATTTGTTCCCAATTTGTGGCCATTTGCACCAACTTGTTCCAAACTGTGCCCAATTTTATACTTTCATTGGCTTTCTTTTGACAAATTTTTTTTCAACAATTTGTGACCAATTTGTGTGCAAATTTTGACCTTTCCATACCAGAATTTGGGCAAATTGTGCCCCTTCCGTACCAAAATTGTGGCAGTTTGAACCAATTTTGAACAAACTGTGCCCTTTTTGTGGCAGCTTTTCACCAATTGTACCAAATTGTGCCCAATTCGTGACCTTTTTGTCCCAAATTTGCACCAAATGTCTGTCAATTTAAACCAACTTTTGCCAAATTGTGCCCAATTTTACACTCTCTGTGGCAATGTTTGCCCAAATGGGCACAATTTGTGACCAAGTTCTGCCCTACTTTTGCACAAGTTGTGCTCTGTCTGTGCCAAAATTGTGGCAGTTTGAGCCAATTTTTACCCAATTGTGCCCCATTTGTGGGAACTTTTGACAGTTTGTGCCCTATTGTGCACAATTCGTGCCCATTTTTTGCCCAAAGTCTGCATATTTTTGCGCCAATTTTTGCCAAAGCGTGCCCACATTTACCCTTTTTGTGGCAATTTTTGCCCAATTGGGCACAGTTTGTTCCCTATTGTGCACAATTCGTGCCCATTTTTTGCCCAAAGTCTGCATATTTTTGCACAAATTTTTGCCAAAGCGTGCCCACATTTACCCTTTTTGCGGCAATGTTTGCCCAATTGGGCACAATTTGTGAACAAGTTGTGCCCTTTCTGTGCCAAAACTGTGGCAGTTTGAGCCAATTTTTACCAAATTGTGTCCCTTTTCTTGCAAGCTTTGACGAATTATGCCAAATTGTGCCCAGTTCCTGTCTTTTTTGTCCCAGACTGGCACCCAATTTGTTCCCAATTTGTGGCCATTTGCACCAACTTGTTCCAAACTGTGCCCAATCTTACACTTTCATTGGCTACTTTTTGACAAATTCTTTCTTGAACAATTTGTGACCAATTACTGCACAAATTTTACCTTTTCTATACCACAATTTGGGCAAATTGTGCCACTTCTTTATCAAAATTGTGGCAGTTTGAGCCAATTTTTAACGAATTGTGTCCCTTTTCTTGCATGTTTTCTCGAATTATGCCAAATTGTGCCCAGTTCCTGTCTTTTTTGTCCCAGACTGGCACCCAATTTGTTCCCAATTTGTGGCCATTTGCACCAACTTGTTCCAAACTGTGCCCAATTTTATACTTTCATTGGCTTTCTTTTGACAAATTTTTTTTCAACAATTTGTGACCAATTTGTGTGCAAATTTTGACCTTTCCATACCAGAATTTGGGCAAATTGTGCCCCTTCCGTACCAAAATTGTGGCAGTTTGAACCAATTTTGAACAAACTGTGCCCTTTTTGTGGCAGCTTTTCACCAATTGTACCAAATTGTGCCCAATTCGTGACCTTTTTGTCCCAAATTTGCACCAAATGTCTGTCAATTTAAACCAACTTTTGCCAAATTGTGCCCAATTTTACACTCTCTGTGGCAATGTTTGCCCAAATGGGCACAATTTGTGACCAAGTTCTGCCCTACTTTTGCACAAGTTGTGCTCTGTCTGTGCCAAAATTGTGGCAGTTTGAGCCAATTTTTACCCAATTGTGCCCCATTTGTGGGAACTTTTGACAGTTTGTGCCCTATTGTGCACAATTCGTGCCCATTTTTTGCCCAAAGTCTGCATATTTTTGCGCCAATTTTTGCCAAAGCGTGCCCACATTTACGCTTTTTGTGGCAATTTTTGCCCAATTGGGCACAGTTTGTTCCCTATTGTGCACAATTCGTGCCCATTTTTTGCCCAAAGTCTGCATATTTTTGCACAAATTTTTGCCAAAGCGTGCCCACATTTACCCTTTTTGTGGCAATGTTTGCCCAACTGGGCACAATTTGTGAACAAGTTGTGCCCTTTCTGTACCAAAACTGTGGCAGTTTGAGCCGATTTTTACCAAATTGTGTCCCTTTTCTTGCAAGTTTTCTCGAATTATGCCAAATTGTGCCCAGTTCCTGTCTTTTTTGTCCCAGACTGGCACCCAATTTGTTCCCAATTTGTGGCCATTGGCACCAACTTGTTCCAAACTGTGCCCAATCTTACACTTTCATCGGCTAGTTTTTGACAAATTCTTTCTTGAACAATTTGTGACCAATTACTGCAAAAATTTTGCCTTTTCTATACCACAAGTTAGAACAAGTTGTGCCACTTCTTTATCAAAATTGTGGCAGTTTGAGCCAATTTTTAACGAATTGTGTCCCTTTTCTTGCATGTTTTCTCGAATTATGCCAAATTGTGCCCAGTTCCTGTCTTTTTTGTCCCAGACTGGCACCCAATTTGTTCCCAATTTGTGGCCATTTGCACCAACTTGTTCCAAACTGTGCCCAATTTTATACTTTCATTGGCTTTCTTTTGACAAATTTTTTTTCAACAATTTGTGACCAATTTGTGTGCAAATTTTGACCTTTCCATACCAGAATTTGGGCAAATTGTGCCCCTTCCGTACCAAAATTGTGGCAGTTTGAACCAATTTTGAACAAACTGTGCCCTTTTTGTGGCAGCTTTTCACCAATTGTACCAAATTGTGCCCAATTCGTGACCTTTTTGTCCCAAATTTGCACCAAATGTCTGTCAATTTAAACCAACTTTTGCCAAATTGTGCCCAATTTTACACTCTCTGTGGCAATGTTTGCCCAAATGGGCACAATTTGTGACCAAGTTCTGCCCTACTTTTGCACAAGTTGTGCTCTGTCTGTGCCAAAATTGTGGCAGTTTGAGCCAATTTTTACCCAATTGTGCCCCATTTGTGGGAACTTTTGACAGTTTGTGCCCTATTGTGCACAATTCGTGCCCATTTTTTGCCCAAAGTCTGCATATTTTTGCGCCAATTTTTGCCAAAGCGTGCCCACATTTACCCTTTTTGTGGCAATTTTTGCCCAATTGGGCACAGTTTGTTCCCTATTGTGCACAATTCGTGCCCATTTTTTGCCCAAAGTCTGCATATTTTTGCACAAATTTTTGCCAAAGCGTGCCCACATTTACCCTTTTTGCGGCAATGTTTGCCCAATTGGGCACAATTTGTGAACAAGTTGTGCCCTTTCTGTGCCAAAACTGTGGCAGTTTGAGCCAATTTTTACCAAATTGTGTCCCTTTTCTTGCAAGCTTTGACGAATTATGCCAAATTGTGCCCAGTTCCTGTCTTTTTTGTCCCAGACTGGCACCCAATTTGTTCCCAATTTGTGGCCATTTGCACCAACTTGTTCCAAACTGTGCCCAATCTTACACTTTCATTGGCTACTTTTTGACAAATTCTTTCTTGAACAATTTGTGACCAATTACTGCACAAATTTTACCTTTTCTATACCACAATTTGGGCAAATTGTGCCACTTCTTTATCAAAATTGTGGCAGTTTGAGCCAATTTTTAACGAATTGTGTCCCTTTTCTTGCATGTTTTCTCGAATTATGCCAAATTGTGCCCAGTTCCTGTCTTTTTTGTCCCAGACTGGCACCCAATTTGTTCCCAATTTGTGGCCATTTGCACCAACTTGTTCCAAACTGTGCCCAATTTTATACTTTCATTGGCTTTCTTTTGACAAATTTTTTTTCAACAATTTGTGACCAATTTGTGTGCAAATTTTGACCTTTCCATACCAGAATTTGGGCAAATTGTGCCTCTTCCGTACCAAAATTGTGGCAGTTTGAGCCAATTTTGAACAAACTGTGCCCTTTTTGTGGCAGCTTTTCACCAATTGTACCAAATTGTGCCCAATTCGTGACCTTTTTGTCCCAAATTTGCACCAAATGTCTGTCAATTTAAACCAACTTTTGCCAAATTGTGCCCAATTTTACACTCTCTGTGGCAATGTTTGCCCAAATGGGCACAATTTGTGACCAAGTTCTGCCCTACTTTTGCACAAGTTGTGCTCTGTCTGTTCCAAAATTGTGGCAGTTTGAGCCAATTTTTACCGAATTGTGCCCCATTTGTGGGAACTTTTGACAGTTTGTGCCCTATTGTGCACAATTCGTGCCCATTTTTTGCCCAAAGTCTGCATATTTTTGCGCCAATTTTTGCCAAAGCGTGCCCACATTTAACCTTTTTGTAGCAATTTTTGCCCAATTGGGCACAGTTTGTTCCCTATTGTGCACAATTCGTGCCCATTTTTTGCCTAAAGTCTGCATATTTTTGCACAAACTTTTGCCAAAGCGTGCCCACATTTACCCTTTTTGTGGCAATGTTTGCCCAACTGGGCACAATTTGTGAACAAGTTGTGCCCTTTCTGTGCCAAAACTGTGGCAGTTTGAGCCAATTTTTACCAAATTGTGTCCCTTTTCTTGCATGTTTTCTCAAATTATGCCAAATTGTGCCCAGTTCCTGTCTTTTTTGTCCCAGACTGGCACCCAATTTGTTCCCAATTTGTGGCCATTGGCACCAACTTGTTCCAAACTGTGCCCAATCTTACACTTTCATCGGCTACTTTTTGACAAATTCTTTCTTGAACAATTTGTGACCAATTACTGCACAAATTTTACCTTTTCTATACCACAATTTGGGCAAATTGTGCCACTTCTTTATCAAAATTGTGGCAGTTTGAGCCAATTTTTACCAAATTGTGTCCCTTTTCTTGCATGTTTTCTCGAATTATGCCAAATTGTGCCCAGTTCCTGTCTTTTTTGTCCCAGACTGGCACCCAATTTGTTCCCAATTTGTGGCCATTTGCACCAACTTGTTCCAAACTGTGCCCAATTTTATACTTTCATTGGCTTTCTTTTGACAAATTTTTTTTCAACAATTTGTGACCAATTTGTGTGCAAATTTTGACCTTTCCATACCAGAATTTGGGCAAATTGTGCCCCTTCCGTACCAAAATTGTGGCAGTTTGAACCAATTTTGAACAAATTGTGCCCTTTTTGTGGCAGCTTTTCACCAATTGTACCAAATTGTGCCCAATTCGTGACCTTTTTGTCCCAAATTTGCACCAAATGTCTGTCAATTTAAACCAACTTTTGCCAAATTGTGCCCAATTTTACACTCTCTGTGGCAATGTTTGCCCAAATGGGCACAATTTGTGACCAAGTTCTGCCCTACTTTTGCACAAGTTGTGCTCTGTCTGTGCCAAAATTGTGGCAGTTTGAGCCAATTTTTACCCAATTGTGCCCCATTTGTGGGAACTTTTGACAGTTTGTGCCCTATTGTGCACAATTCGTGCCCATTTTTTGCCCAAAGTCTGCATATTTTTGCGCCAATTTTTGCCAAAGCGTGCCCACATTTAACCTTTTTGTAGCAATTTTTGCCCAATTGGGCACAGTTTGTTCCCTATTGTGCACAATTCGTGCCCATTTTTTGCCCAAAGTCTGCATATTTTTGCACAAATTTTTGCCAAAGCGTGCCCACATTTACCCTTTTTGTGGCAATGTTTGCCCAATTGGGCACAATTTGTGAACAAGTTGTGCCCTTTCTGTACCAAAACTGTGGCAGTTTGAGCCAATTTTTACCAAATTGTGTCCCTTTTCTTGCAAGCTTTGACGAATTATGCCAAATTGTGCCCAGTTCCTGTCTTTTTTGTCCCAGACTGGCACCCAATTTGTTCCCATTTTGTGGCCATTTGCACCAACTTGTTCCAAACTGTGCCCAATCTTACACTTTCATCGGCTACTTTTTGACAAATTCTTTCTTGAACAATTTGTGACCAATTACTGCACAAATTTTGCCTTTTCTATACCACAATTTGGGCAAATTGTGCCACTTCTTTATCAAAATTGTGGCAGTTTGAGCCAATTTTTAACGAATTGTGCCCCTTTTCTTGCATGTTTTCTCGAATTATGCCAAATTGTGCCCAGTTCCTGTCTTTTTTGTCCCAGACTGGCACCCAATTTGTTCCCAATTTGTGGCCATTTGCACCAACTTGTTCCAAACTGTGCCCAATTTTATACTTTCATTGGCTTTCTTTTGACAAATTTTTTTTCAACAATTTGTGACCAATTTGTGTGCAAATTTTGACCTTTCCATACCAGAATTTGGGCAAATTGTGCCCCTTCCGTACCAAAATTGTGGCAGTTTGAACCAATTTTGAACAAATTGTGCCCTTTTTGTGGCAGCTTTTCACCAATTGTACCAAATTGTGCCCAATTCGTGACCTTTTTGTCCCAAATTTGCACCAAATGTCTGTCAATTTAAACCAACTTTTGCCAAATTGTGCCCAATTTTACACTCTCTGTGGCAATATTTGCCCAAATGGCCACAATTTGTGACCATGTTGTGCCCTATTGTGCACAATTCGTGCCCATTTTTTGCCCAAAGTCTGCATATTTTTGCACAAATTTTTGCCAAAGCGTGCCCACATTTACCCTTTTTGTGGCAATGTTTGCCCAATTGGGCACAATTTGTGAACAAGTTGTGCCCTTTCTGTACCAAAACTGTGGCAGTTTGAGCCAATTTTTACCAAATTGTGTCCCTTTTCTTGCAAGCTTTGACGAATTATGCCAAATTGTGCCCAGTTCCTGTCTTTTTTGTCCCAGACTGGCACCCAATTTGTTCCCAATTTGTGGCCATTTGCACCAACTTGTTCCAAACTGTGCCCAATTTTATACTTTCATTGGCTTTTTTTTGACAATTTTTTTTCAACAATTTGTGCGCAAATTTTGACCTTTCCATACCAGAATTTGGGCAAATTGTGCCCCTTCCGTACCAAAATTGTGGCAGTTTGAACCTATTTTGAACAAACTGTGCCCTTTTTGTGGCAGCTTTTCACCAATTGTACCAAATTGTGCCCAATTCGTGACCTTTTTGTCCCAAATTTGCACCAAATGTCTGTCAATTTAAACCAACTTTTGCCAAATTGTGCCCAATTTTACTCTTTCTGTGGCAATGTTTGCCCAAATGGGCACAATTTGTGACCAAGTTCTGCCCTACTTTTGCACAAGTTGTGCTCTGTCTGTGCCAAAATTGTGGCAATTTGAGCCAATTTTTACCGAATTGTGCCCCATTTGTGGGAACTTTTGACAGTTTGTGCCCTATTGTGCACAATTCGTGCCCATTTTTTGCCCAAAGTCTGCATATTTTTGCGCCAATTTTTGCCAAAGCGTGCCCACATTTAACCTTTTTGTAGCAATTTTTGCCCAATTGGGCACAGTTTGTTCCCTATTGTGCACAATTCGTGCCCATTTTTTGCCCAAAGTCTGCATATTTTTGCACAAATTTTTGCCAAAGCGTGCCCACATTTACCCTTTTTGTGGCAATGTTTGCCCAATTGGGCACAATTTGTGAACAAGTTGTGCCCTTTCTGTACCAAAACTGTGGCAGTTTGAGCCAATTTTTACCAAATTGTGTCCCTTTTCTTGCAAGCTTTGACGAATTATGCCAAATTGTGCCCAGTTCCTGTCTTTTTTGTCCCAGATTGGCACCCAATTTGTTCCCAATTTGTGGCCATTTGCACCAACTTGTTCCAAACTGTGCCCAATTTTATACTTTCATTGGCTTTTTTTTGACAATTTTTTTTCAACAATTTGTGACCAATTTGTGTGCAAATTTTGACCTTTCCATACCAGAATTTGGGCAAATTGTGCCCCTTCCGTACCAAAATTGTGGCAGTTTGAGCCAATTTTTAACAAACTGTGCCCTTTTTGTGGCAGCTTTTCACCAATTGTACCAAATTGTGCCCAATTCGTGACCTTTTTGTCCCAAATTTGCACCAAATGTCTGTCAATTTAAACCAACTTTTGCCAAATTGTGCCCAATTTTACACTCTCTGTGGCAATGTTTGCCCAAATGGGCACAATTTGTGACCAAGTTCTGCCCTACTTTTGCACAAGTTGTGCTCTGTCTGTGCCAAAATTGTGGTAGTTTGAGCCAATTTTTACCGAATTGTGCCCCATTTGTGGGAACTTTTGACAGTTTGTGCCCTATTGTGCACAAATCGTGCCCATTTTTTGCCCAAAGTCTGCATATTTTTGCACAAATTTTTGCCAAAGCGTGCCCACATTTACCCTTTTTGTGGCAATGTTTGCCCAATTGGGCACAATTTGTGAACAAGTTGTGCCACTTCTTTATCAAAATTGTGGCAGTTTGAGCCAATTTTTACCGAATTGTGTCCCTTTTCTTGCATGTTTTCTCGAATTATGCCAGATTGTGCCCAGTTCCTGTCTTTTTTGTCCCAGACTGGCACCCAATTTGTTCCCAATTTGTGGCCATTTGCACCAACTTGTTCCAAACTGTGCCCAATTTTATACTTTCATTGGCTTTCTTTTGACAAATTTTTTTTCAACAATTTGTGACCAATTTGTGTGCAAATTTTGACCTTTCCATACCAGAATTTGGGCAAATTGTGCCCCTTCCGTACCAAAATTGTGGCAGTTTGAACCAATTTTGAACAAACTGTGCCCTTTTTGTGGCAGCTTTTCACCAATTGTACCAAATTGTGCCCAATTCGTGACCTTTTTGTCCCAAATTTGCACCAAATGTCTGTCAATTTAAACCAACTTTTGCCAAATTGTGCCCAATTTTACACTCTCTGTGGCAATGTTTGCCCAAATGGGCACAATTTGTGACCAAGTTCTGCCCTACTTTTGCACAAGTTGTGCTCTGTCTGTGCCAAAATTGTGGCAGTTTGAGCCAATTTTTACCCAATTGTGCCCCATTTGTGGGAACTTTTGACAGTTTGTGCCCTATTGTGCACAATTCGTGCCCATTTTTTGCCCAAAGTCTGCATATTTTTGCGCCAATTTTTGCCAAAGCGTGCCCACATTTAACCTTTTTGTAGCAATTTTTGCCCAACTGGGCACAGTTTGTTCCCTATTGTGCACAATTCGTGCCCATTTTTTGCCCAAAGTCTGCATATTTTTGCACAAATTTTTGCCAAAGCGTGCCCACATTTACCCTTTTTGTGGCAATGTTTGCCCAATTGGGCACAATTTGTGAACAAGTTGTGCCCTTTCTGTACCAAAACTGTGGCAGTTTGAGCCAATTTTTACCAAATTGTGTCCCTTTTCTTGCAAGTTTTCTCAAATTATGCCAAATTGTGCCCAGTTCCTGTCTTTTTTGTCCCAGACTGGCACCCAATTTGTTCCCATTTTGTGGCCATTTGCACCAACTTGTTCCAAACTGTGCCCAATCTTACACTTTCATCGGCTACTTTTTGACAAATTCTTTCTTGAACAATTTGTGACCAATTACTGCACAAATTTTGCCTTTTCTATACCACAATTTGGGCAAATTGTGCCACTTCTTTATCAAAATTGTGGCAGTTTGAGCCAATTTTTAACGAATTGTGCCCCTTTTCTTGCATGTTTTCTCGAATTATGCCAAATTGTGCCCAGTTCCTGTCTTTTTTGTCCCAGACTGGCACCCAATTTGTTCCCAATTTGTGGCCATTTGCACCAACTTGTTCCAAACTGTGCCCAATTTTATACTTTCATTGGCTTTCTTTTGACAAATTTTTTTTCAACAATTTGTGACCAATTTGTGTGCAAATTTTGACCTTTCCATACCAGAATTTGGGCAAATTGTGCCCCTTCCGTACCAAAATTGTGGCAGTTTGAACCAATTTTGAACAAACTGTGCCCTTTTTGTGGCAGCTTTTCACCAATTGTACCAAATTGTGCCCAATTCGTGACCTTTTTGTCCCAAATTTGCACCAAATGTCTGTCAATTTAAACCAACTTTTGCCAAATTGTGCCCAATTTTACACTCTCTGTGGCAATATTTGCCCAAATGGCCACAATTTGTGACCATGTTGTGCCCTATTGTGCACAATTCGTGCCCATTTTTTGCCCAAAGTCTGCATATTTTTGCACAAATTTTTGCCAAAGCGTGCCCACATTTACCCTTTTTGTGGCAATGTTTGCCCAATTGGGCACAATTTGTGAACAAGTTGTGCCCTTTCTGTACCAAAACTGTGGCAGTTTGAGCCAATTTTTACCAAATTGTGTCCCTTTTCTTGCAAGCTTTGACGAATTATGCCAAATTGTGCCCAGTTCCTGTCTTTTTTGTCCCAGATTGGCACCCAATTTGTTCCCAATTTGT
Source organism: Gallinula chloropus (assembly GCF_964237585.1). Classification (NCBI taxonomy): domain Eukaryota; kingdom Metazoa; phylum Chordata; class Aves; order Gruiformes; family Rallidae; genus Gallinula; species Gallinula chloropus. The sequence continues at coordinate 170,144,983 of NC_140085.1, read as the reverse complement.
GGCCATTTGCACCAACTTGTTCCAAACTGTGCCCAATTTTATACTTTCATTGGCTTTTTTTTGACAATTTTTTTTCAACAATTTGTGCGCAAATTTTGACCTTTCCATACCAGAATTTGGGCAAATTGTGCCCCTTCCGTACCAAAATTGTGGCAGTTTGAACCTATTTTGAACAAACTGTGCCCTTTTTCTGGCAGCTTTTCACCAATTGTACCAAATTGTGCCCAATTCGTGACCTTTTTGTCCCAAATTTGCACCAAATGTCTGTCAATTTAAACCAACTTTTGCCAAATTGTGCCCAATTTTACACTCTCTGTGGCAATGTTTGCCCAAATGGGCACAATTTGTGACCAAGTTCTGCCCTACTTTTGCACAAGTTGTGCTCTGTCTGTGCCAAAATTGTGGCAGTTTGAGCCAATTTTTATCGAATTGTGCCCCATTTGTGGGAACTTTTGACAGTTTGTGCCCTATTGTGCACAATTCGTGCCCATGTTTTGCCCAAAGTCTGCATATTTTTGCACCAATTTTTGCCAAAGCGTGCCCACATTTACCATTTTTGTGGCAATGTTTGCCCAATTGGGCACAGTTAGTTCCCTGTTGAGCACAATTCATGCCCATTTTTTGCCCAAAGTCTGCATATTTTTGTGCCAAATTTTGCGAAAGCGTGCCCACATTTACCCTTTTTGTGGCAATGTTTGCCCAATTGGGCACAATTTGTGAACAAGTTGTGCCCTTTCTGTACCAAAACTGTGGCAGTTTGAGCCAATTTTTACCAAATTCTGCCCCTTTTCTTGCAAGCTTTGACTGGCCATTTGCAAGTTGGGCCCTTACTGTACCAAAATTGTGGCAGTTTGAGGCAATTTGTGAACAAGTTGTGCCCTTTCTGTACCAAAACTGTGGCAGTTTGAGCCAATTTTTACCAAATTCTGCCCCTTTTCTTGCAAGCTTTGACGAATTATGCCAAATTGTGCCCAGTTCCTGTCTTTTCTGTCCCAGACTGGCACCCAATTTGTTCCCAATTTTTGGCCATTTGCACCAACTTGTTCCAAATTGTGCCAAATTTTGCACTTTCTGTGGCTATTTTTGACATTGTTTTTTCAACAATTTGTGACCAATTAGTGAGCAAATTGTGCCCTTTCTGTACCAGAATTTGGGCAAATTGTGCCCCATTCCGTACCAAAATTGTGGCAGTTTGAGCCAATTTTTACCAAATTGTTCCCCTTTTCTTGCAAATTTTCACGAATTATGCCAAATTGTGCCCAATTCGTGACCATTTTGTCCCAAATTTCCAACAAATTTGTAGCACTTTGAGCCAGTTTTTACCGAATTATGCCCCTTTTGTGGGAACTTTTGATGGTTTGTGCCCTATTGTGCCCAATTCGTGCCCTTTTTATGCCCAATTTTTGCCCAATTTCTGTGCATTTTGGCACAACCTTTTCTGAATTGTGCCCACATTTACCCTTTTTGTGGCAATTTTTGCCGAATTGTGAACAATTTGTGCCTGATTTGTGCCAAATTTGTGCTCTTTCTGTACCAAAATTGTGGGAGTCTGATCCAATTTTGAATGAATTGTGCCATTTTATGTATCAATTTTTGAGGAATTTTGCCAAATTGTGCCCCAATCATGACCTTTTTTTTACCTTTAGGAGCCAAATTTGTTCGCAAATCGTGCCAAATTTGTGCTAAATTGTGCTCTTTTTGTGCCAAATTTGTGGCATCTTACGGAGTTTATGGAGCACAGCCAGCAGCAGGCAGAGAGCCAGCCCGAAGGGGCCCTGGCAAAGGATCCTGCCCAGTGCTGCCCAAGAAGGCAGAACCCCCGGGGCCCAGTGCCGGGGGAAATGCCTTCCCGACCCCAGCGGCAGAGCCGGCGCTCGGCTATTCCCTGAGCACGGGAGCAAGAGCGCCTCCCTCCTCCCACCGCCTGGTCACGCTCCCCTGGCCCGCTCTCAACCTCCGGAGCAAGGATCCGTCCGGCGCCTGGCAGAAGGTCGGGCGGTGTGCTCCGAACCTCCGGGACCCCTCGCAACCTCTGTGCACCCGGTTTGCTTACAGCTGCTGCTCCGCAGGGGATGAGGATGATGAGCGCTCCCAGAAGGTATCCCTGTGCTCTGGCCGCAGCCTCAGCCGCCTTCGAGTTGCTTTACCAGCTCCCCTAAGAGCTCCTCTCTGGGCCGTGCCCAGGACAGCTCTGGCAGGGGCACTCGCCGGATGCCCCTTTGATCCTGCCCCGGGGCCCTGTGACCTCATCGCTGCCCCCCCACGCACTGCCTGGCCTGCTGCAGCCCCATCCAGCATCCATCAGAGGAAGGCCTCTGAGCTCTTGGCCCCCAAAACAGTGCCCCTGTGAAGTCCTTGTGCCCAGGAGGCTCAGGGGCTGTCCCTGCCTTTGGTGGCCACAGAGTAGACACAGCTGCTGGGAGTCCCTCATGAGTCCTCTGCCAAATTCGTGCCCTTTTTGTGCCTTCAGGAGCCAAGTTTGTTCACAATTTGTTGCAAAATTGTGCCAACTTTTGCTGAATTGTGCCCAATTTTACACATTCTGTGCCTATTTTTGCCAAATTGTGCACAATTTGTGATCAAGTTGTGCCCTTTCTGTACCATAATTGTGGCAGTTTGACCCAATTTTTACGAAATTGTGCCCCTTTTCTTGGAAGCTTTTGACAGTTTGTGCCAAATTGTGTCCAAATCATGACCTTTTTGTCCCAAATTTATACCCAATTTGTGGCAGTTTGAGCCAATTTTTAACAAATTGTGCCCCTTTTTGTTGCAAGTTTTGACGAATTATGCCAAATTGTGCCCAGTTCCTGTCTTTTTTCTCCCAGATTGGCACCCAATTTGTGGCCATTTGCACCAACTTGTTCCAAATTGGGCCCAATTTTATACTTTCCTTGGCTTTTTTTTTGACAAATTCTTTCTTGAACAATTTGTGACCAATTACTGCGCAAATTTTGCCTTTTCTATACCAGAATTTGGGCAAATTGTGACCTTTCTGTATCAAGAGTGTGGCAGCTTGAACCAATTTTTAACGAATTGTGCCCCTTTTCCTGCAAGCTTTGACGAATTATGCCAAATTGTGCCCAGTTCCTGTCTTTTTTGTCCCAGATTGGCACCCAATTTGTTCCCAATTTGTGTCAATTTGCATCAACTTGCTCCAAACTGTGCCCAATTTTATACTTTCATTGGCTACTTTTTGACAAATTCTTTCTTGAACAATTTGTGACCAATTACTGCGCAAATTTTGCCTTTTCTATACCAAAATTTGGGCAAATTGTGCCCCTTCCGTACCAAAATTGTGGCAGTTTGAGCCACTTTTCAACAAATTGTGCCCTTTTTCTGGCAGCTTTTCACCAATTGTACGAAATTGTGCCCAATTCGTGACCTTTTTGTCCCAAATTTGCACCAAATGTCTGTCAATTTAAACCAACTTTTGCCAAATTGTGCCCAATTTTACACTCTCTGTGGCAATGTTTGCCCAAATGGGCACAATTTGTGACCAAGTTCTGCCCTACTTTTGCACAAGTTGTGCTCTGTCTGTGCCAAAATTGTGGCAGTTTGAGCCAATTTTTACCGAATTGTGCCCCATTTGTGGGAACTTTTGACAGTTTGTGCCCTATTGTGCACAATTCGTGCCCATTTTTTGCCCAAAGTCTGCATATTTTTGCGCCAATTTTTGCCAAAGCGTGCCCACATTTAACCTTTTTGTAGCAATTTTTGCCCAATTGGGCACAGTTTGTTCCCTATTGTGCACAATTCGTGCCCATTTTTTGCCCAAAGTCTGCATATTTTTGCACAAATTTTTGCCAAAGCGTGCCCACATTTACCCTTTTTGTGGCAATGTTTGCCCAATTGGGCACAATTTGTGAACAAGTTGTGCCCTTTCTGTGCCAAAACTGTGGCAGTTTGAGCCAATTTTTACCAAATTGTGTCCCTTTTCTTGCAAGCTTTGACTGGCCATTTGCAAGTTGGGCCCTTACTGTACCAAAATTGTGGCAGTTTGAGGCAATTTGTGAACAAGTTGTGCCCTTTCTGTACCAAAACTGTGGCAGTTTGAGCCAATTTTTACCAAATTCTGCCCCTTTTCTTGCAAGCTTTGACGAATTATGCCAAATTGTGCCCAGTTCCTGTCTTTTCTGTCCCAGACTGGCACCCAATTTGTTCCCAATTTTTGGCCATTTGCACCAACTTGTTCCAAATTGTGCCAAATTTTGCACTTTCTGTGGCTATTTTTGACATTGTTTTTTCAACAATTTGTGACCAATTAGTGAGCAAATTGTGCCCTTTCTGTACCAGAATTTGGGCAAATTGTGCCCCATTCCGTACCAAAATTGTGGCAGTTTGAGCCAATTTTTACCAAATTGTTCCCCTTTTCTTGCAAATTTTCACGAATTATGCCAAATTGTGCCCAATTCGTGACCATTTTGTCCCAAATTTCCAACCAATTTGTAGCACTTTGAGCCAGTTTTTACCGAATTATGCCCCTTTTGTGGGAACTTTTGATGGTTTGTGCCCTATTGTGCCCAATTCGTGCCCTTTTTATGCCCAATTTTTGCCCAATTTCTGTGCATTTTGGCACAACCTTTTCTGAATTGTGCCCACATTTACCCTTTTTGTGGCAATTTTTGCCGAATTGTGAACAATTTGTGCCTGATTTGTGCCAAATTTGTGCTCTTTCTGTACCAAAATTGTGGGAGTCTGAGCCAATTTTGAATGAATTGTGCCCTTTTATGTATCAATTTTTAAGGAATTTTGCCAAATTGTGCCCCAATCATGACCTTTTTTTTACCTTTAGGAGCCAAATTTGTTCGCAAATCGTGCCAAATTTGTGCTAAATTGTGCTCTTTTTGTGCCAAATTTGTGGCATCTTACGGAGTTTATGGAGCACAGCCAGCAGCAGGCAGAGAGCCAGCCCGAAGGGGCCCTGGCAAAGGATCCTGCCCAGTGCTGCCCAAGAAGGCAGAACCCCCGGGGCCCAGTGCCGGGGGAAATGCCTTCCCGACCCCAGCGGCAGAGCCGGCGCTCGGCTATTCCCTGAGCACGGGAGCAAGAGCGCCTCCCTCCTCCCACCGCCTGGTCACGCTCCCCTGGCCCGCTCTCAACCTCCGGAGCAAGGATCCGTCCGGCGCCTGGCAGAAGGTCGGGCGGTGTGCTCCGAACCTCCGGGACCCCTCGCAACCTCTGTGCACCCGGTTTGCTTACAGCTGCTGCTCCGCAGGGGATGAGGATGATGAGCGCTCCCAGAAGGTATCCCTGTGCTCTGGCCGCAGCCTCAGCCGCCTTCGAGTTGCTTTACCAGCTCCCCTAAGAGCTCCTCTCTGGGCCGTGCCCAGGACAGCTCTGGCAGGGGCACTCGCCGGATGCCCCTTTGATCCTGCCCCGGGGCCCTGTGACCTCATCGCTGCCCCCCCACGCACTGCCTGGCCTGCTGCAGCCCCATCCAGCATCCATCAGAGGAAGGCCTCTGAGCTCTTGGCCCCCAAAACAGTGCCCCTGTGAAGTCCTTGTGCCCAGGAGGCTCAGGGGCTGTCCCTGCCTTTGGTGGCCACAGAGTAGACACAGCTGCTGGGAGTCCCTCATGAGTCCTCTGCCAAATTCGTGCCCTTTTTGTGCCTTCAGGAGCCAAGTTTGTTCACAATTTGTTGCAAAATTGTGCCAACTTTTGCTGAATTGTGCCCAATTTTACACATTCTGTGCCTATTTTTGCCAAATTGTGCACAATTTGTGATCAAGTTGTGCCCTTTCTGTACCATAATTGTGGCAGTTTGACCCAATTTTTACGAAATTGTGCCCCTTTTCTTGGAAGCTTTTGACAGTTTGTGCCAAATTGTGTCCAAATCATGACCTTTTTGTCCCAAATTTATACCCAATTTGTGGCAGTTTGAGCCAATTTTTAACAAATTGTGCCCCTTTTTGTTGCAAGTTTTGACGAATTATGCCAAATTGTGCCCAGTTCCTGTCTTTTTTCTCCCAGATTGGCACCCAATTTGTGGCCATTTGCACCAACTTGTTCCAAATTGGGCCCAATTTTATACTTTCCTTGGCTTTTTTTTTGACAAATTCTTTCTTGAACAATTTGTGACCAATTACTGCGCAAATTTTGCCTTTTCTATACCAGAATTTGGGCAAATTGTGACCTTTCTGTATCAAGAGTGTGGCAGCTTGAACCAATTTTTAACGAATTGTGCCCCTTTTCCTGCAAGCTTTGACGAATTATGCCAAATTGTGCCCAGTTCCTGTCTTTTTTGTCCCAGATTGGCACCCAATTTGTTCCCAATTTGTGTCAATTTGCATCAACTTGCTCCAAACTGTGCCCAATTTTATACTTTCATTGGCTACTTTTTGACAAATTCTTTCTTGAACAATTTGTGACCAATTACTGCGCAAATTTTGCCTTTTCTATACCAAAATTTGGGCAAATTGTGCCCCTTCCGTACCAAAATTGTGGCAGTTTGAGCCACTTTTCAACAAATTGTGCCCTTTTTCTGGCAGCTTTTCACCAATTGTACGAAATTGTGCCCAATTCGTGACCTTTTTGTCCCAAATTTGCACCAAATGTCTGTCAATTTAAACCAACTTTTGCCAAATTGTGCCCAATTTTACACTCTCTGTGGCAATGTTTGCCCAAATGGGCACAATTTGTGACCAAGTTCTGCCCTACTTTTGCACAAGTTGTGCTCTGTCTGTGCCAAAATTGTGGCAGTTTGAGCCAATTTTTACCGAATTGTGCCCCATTTGTGGGAACTTTTGACAGTTTGTGCCCTATTGTGCACAATTCGTGCCCATTTTTTGCCCAAAGTCTGCATATTTTTGCGCCAATTTTTGCCAAAGCGTGCCCACATTTAACCTTTTTGTAGCAATTTTTGCCCAATTGGGCACAGTTTGTTCCCTATTGTGCACAATTCGTGCCCATTTTTTGCCCAAAGTCTGCATATTTTTGCACAAATTTTTGCCAAAGCGTGCCCACATTTACCCTTTTTGTGGCAATGTTTGCCCAATTGGGCACAATTTGTGAACAAGTTGTGCCCTTTCTGTGCCAAAACTGTGGCAGTTTGAGCCAATTTTTACCAAATTGTGTCCCTTTTCTTGCAAGCTTTGACTGGCCATTTGCAAGTTGGGCCCTTACTGTACCAAAATTGTGGCAGTTTGAGGCAATTTGTGAACAAGTTGTGCCCTTTCTGTACCAAAACTGTGGCAGTTTGAGCCAATTTTTACCAAATTCTGCCCCTTTTCTTGCAAGCTTTGACGAATTATGCCAAATTGTGCCCAGTTCCTGTCTTTTCTGTCCCAGACTGGCACCCAATTTGTTCCCAATTTTTGGCCATTTGCACCAACTTGTTCCAAATTGTGCCAAATTTTGCACTTTCTGTGGCTATTTTTGACATTGTTTTTTCAACAATTTGTGACCAATTAGTGAGCAAATTGTGCCCTTTCTGTACCAGAATTTGGGCAAATTGTGCCCCATTCCGTACCAAAATTGTGGCAGTTTGAGCCAATTTTTACCAAATTGTTCCCCTTTTCTTGCAAATTTTCACGAATTATGCCAAATTGTGCCCAATTCGTGACCATTTTGTCCCAAATTTCCAACCAATTTGTAGCACTTTGAGCCAGTTTTTACCGAATTATGCCCCTTTTGTGGGAACTTTTGATGGTTTGTGCCCTATTGTGCCCAATTCGTGCCCTTTTTATGCCCAATTTTTGCCCAATTTCTGTGCATTTTGGCACAACCTTTTCTGAATTGTGCCCACATTTACCCTTTTTGTGGCAATTTTTGCCGAATTGTGAACAATTTGTGCCTGATTTGTGCCAAATTTGTGCTCTTTCTGTACCAAAATTGTGGGAGTCTGAGCCAATTTTGAATGAATTGTGCCCTTTTATGTATCAATTTTTGAGGAATTTTGCCAAATTGTGCCCCAATCATGACCTTTTTTTTACCTTTAGGAGCCAAATTTGTTCGCAAATCGTGCCAAATTTGTGCTAAATTGTGCTCTTTTTGTGCCAAATTTGTGGCATCTTACGGAGTTTATGGAGCACAGCCAGCAGCAGGCAGAGAGCCAGCCCGAAGGGGCCCTGGCAAAGGATCCTGCCCAGTGCTGCCCAAGAAGGCAGAACCCCCGGGGCCCAGTGCCGGGGGAAATGCCTTCCCGACCCCAGCGGCAGAGCCGGCGCTCGGCTATTCCCTGAGCACGGGAGCAAGAGCGCCTCCCTCCTCCCACCGCCTGGTCACGCTCCCCTGGCCCGCTCTCAACCTCCGGAGCAAGGATCCGTCCGGCGCCTGGCAGAAGGTCGGGCGGTGTGCTCCGAACCTCCGGGACCCCTCGCAACCTCTGTGCACCCGGTTTGCTTACAGCTGCTGCTCCGCAGGGGATGAGGATGATGAGCGCTCCCAGAAGGTATCCCTGTGCTCTGGCCGCAGCCTCAGCCGCCTTCGACTTGCTTTACCAGCTCCCCTAAGAGCTCCTCTCTGGGCCGTGCCCAGGACAGCTCTGGCAGGGGCACTCGCCGGATGCCCCTTTGATCCTGCCCCGGGGCCCTGTGACCTCATCGCTGCCCCCCCACGCACTGCCTGGCCTGCTGCAGCCCCATCCAGCATCCATCAGAGGAAGGCCTCTGAGCTCTTGGCCCCCAAAACAGTGCCCCTGTGAAGTCCTTGTGCCCAGGAGGCTCAGGGGCTGTCCCTGCCTTTGGTGGCCACAGAGTAGACACAGCTGCTGGGAGTCCCTCATGAGTCCTCTGCCAAATTCGTGCCCTTTTTGTGCCTTCAGGAGCCAAGTTTGTTCACAATTTGTTGCAAAATTGTGCCAACTTTTGCTGAATTGTGCCCAATTTTACACATTCTGTGCCTATTTTTGCCAAATTGTGCACAATTTGTGATCAAGTTGTGCCCTTTCTGTACCATAATTGTGGCAGTTTGACCCAATTTTTACGAAATTGTGCCCCTTTTCTTGGAAGCTTTTGACAGTTTGTGCCAAATTGTGTCCAAATCATGACCTTTTTGTCCCAAATTTATACCCAATTTGTGGCAGTTTGAGCCAATTTTTAACAAATTGTGCCCCTTTTTGTTGCAAGTTTTGACGAATTATGCCAAATTGTGCCCAGTTCCTGTCTTTTTTCTCCCAGATTGGCACCCAATTTGTGGCCATTTGCACCAACTTGTTCCAAATTGGGCCCAATTTTATACTTTCCTTGGCTTTTTTTTTGACAAATTCTTTCTTGAACAATTTGTGACCAATTACTGCGCAAATTTTGCCTTTTCTATACCAGAATTTGGGCAAATTGTGACCTTTCTGTATCAAGAGTGTGGCAGCTTGAACCAATTTTTAACGAATTGTGCCCCTTTTCCTGCAAGCTTTGACGAATTATGCCAAATTGTGCCCAGTTCCTGTCTTTTTTGTCCCAGATTGGCACCCAATTTGTTCCCAATTTGTGTCAATTTGCATCAACTTGCTCCAAACTGTGCCCAATTTTATACTTTCATTGGCTACTTTTTGACAAATTCTTTCTTGAACAATTTGTGACCAATTACTGCGCAAATTTTGCCTTTTCTATACCAAAATTTGGGCAAATTGTGCCCCTTCCGTACCAAAATTGTGGCAGTTTGAGCCACTTTTCAACAAATTGTGCCCTTTTTCTGGCAGCTTTTCACCAATTGTACGAAATTGTGCCCAATTCGTGACCTTTTTGTCCCAAATTTGCACCAAATGTCTGTCAATTTAAACCAACTTTTGCCAAATTGTGCCCAATTTTACACTCTCTGTGGCAATGTTTGCCCAAATGGGCACAATTTGTGACCAAGTTCTGCCCTACTTTTGCACAAGTTGTGCTCTGTCTGTGCCAAAATTGTGGCAGTTTGAGCCAATTTTTACCGAATTGTGCCCCATTTGTGGGAACTTTTGACAGTTTGTGCCCTATTGTGCACAATTCGTGCCCATTTTTTGCCCAAAGTCTGCATATTTTTGCGCCAATTTTTGCCAAAGCGTGCCCACATTTAACCTTTTTGTAGCAATTTTTGCCCAATTGGGCACAGTTTGTTCCCTATTGTGCACAATTCGTGCCCATTTTTTGCCCAAAGTCTGCATATTTTTGCACAAATTTTTGCCAAAGCGTGCCCACATTTACCCTTTTTGTGGCAATGTTTGCCCAATTGGGCACAATTTGTGAACAAGTTGTGCCCTTTCTGTGCCAAAACTGTGGCAGTTTGAGCCAATTTTTACCAAATTGTGTCCCTTTTCTTGCAAGCTTTGACTGGCCATTTGCAAGTTGGGCCCTTACTGTACCAAAATTGTGGCAGTTTGAGGCAATTTGTGAACAAGTTGTGCCCTTTCTGTACCAAAACTGTGGCAGTTTGAGCCAATTTTTACCAAATTCTGCCCCTTTTCTTGCAAGCTTTGACGAATTATGCCAAATTGTGCCCAGTTCCTGTCTTTTCTGTCCCAGACTGGCACCCAATTTGTTCCCAATTTTTGGCCATTTGCACCAACTTGTTCCAAATTGTGCCAAATTTTGCACTTTCTGTGGCTATTTTTGACATTGTTTTTTCAACAATTTGTGACCAATTAGTGAGCAAATTGTGCCCTTTCTGTACCAGAATTTGGGCAAATTGTGCCCCATTCCGTACCAAAATTGTGGCAGTTTGAGCCAATTTTTACCAAATTGTTCCCCTTTTCTTGCAAATTTTCACGAATTATGCCAAATTGTGCCCAATTCGTGACCATTTTGTCCCAAATTTCCAACCAATTTGTAGCACTTTGAGCCAGTTTTTACCGAATTATGCCCCTTTTGTGGGAACTTTTGATGGTTTGTGCCCTATTGTGCCCAATTCGTGCCCTTTTTATGCCCAATTTTTGCCCAATTTCTGTGCATTTTGGCACAACCTTTTCTGAATTGTGCCCACATTTACCCTTTTTGTGGCAATTTTTGCCGAATTGTGAACAATTTGTGCCTGATTTGTGCCAAATTTGTGCTCTTTCTGTACCAAAATTGTGGGAGTCTGAGCCAATTTTGAATGAATTGTGCCCTTTTATGTATCAATTTTTAAGGAATTTTGCCAAATTGTGCCCCAATCATGACCTTTTTTTTACCTTTAGGAGCCAAATTTGTTCGCAAATCGTGCCAAATTTGTGCTAAATTGTGCTCTTTTTGTGCCAAATTTGTGGCATCTTACGGAGTTTATGGAGCACAGCCAGCAGCAGGCAGAGAGCCAGCCCGAAGGGGCCCTGGCAAAGGATCCTGCCCAGTGCTGCCCAAGAAGGCAGAACCCCCGGGGCCCAGTGCCGGGGGAAATGCCTTCCCGACCCCAGCGGCAGAGCCGGCGCTCGGCTATTCCCTGAGCACGGGAGCAAGAGCGCCTCCCTCCTCCCACCGCCTGGTCACGCTCCCCTGGCCCGCTCTCAACCTCCGGAGCAAGGATCCGTCCGGCGCCTGGCAGAAGGTCGGGCGGTGTGCTCCGAACCTCCGGGACCCCTCGCAACCTCTGTGCACCCGGTTTGCTTACAGCTGCTGCTCCGCAGGGGATGAGGATGATGAGCGCTCCCAGAAGGTATCCCTGTGCTCTGGCCGCAGCCTCAGCCGCCTTCGAGTTGCTTTACCAGCTCCCCTAAGAGCTCCTCTCTGGGCCGTGCCCAGGACAGCTCTGGCAGGGGCACTCGCCGGATGCCCCTTTGATCCTGCCCCGGGGCCCTGTGACCTCATCGCTGCCCCCCCACGCACTGCCTGGCCTGCTGCAGCCCCATCCAGCATCCATCAGAGGAAGGCCTCTGAGCTCTTGGCCCCCAAAACAGTGCCCCTGTGAAGTCCTTGTGCCCAGGAGGCTCAGGGGCTGTCCCTGCCTTTGGTGGCCACAGAGTAGACACAGCTGCTGGGAGTCCCTCATGAGTCCTCTGCCAAATTCGTGCCCTTTTTGTGCCTTCAGGAGCCAAGTTTGTTCACAATTTGTTGCAAAATTGTGCCAACTTTTGCTGAATTGTGCCCAATTTTACACATTCTGTGCCTATTTTTGCCAAATTGTGCACAATTTGTGATCAAGTTGTGCCCTTTCTGTACCATAATTGTGGCAGTTTGACCCAATTTTTACGAAATTGTGCCCCTTTTCTTGGAAGCTTTTGACAGTTTGTGCCAAATTGTGTCCAAATCATGACCTTTTTGTCCCAAATTTATACCCAATTTGTGGCAGTTTGAGCCAATTTTTAACAAATTGTGCCCCTTTTTGTTGCAAGTTTTGACGAATTATGCCAAATTGTGCCCAGTTCCTGTCTTTTTTCTCCCAGATTGGCACCCAATTTGTGGCCATTTGCACCAACTTGTTCCAAATTGGGCCCAATTTTATACTTTCCTTGGCTTTTTTTTTGACAAATTCTTTCTTGAACAATTTGTGACCAATTACTGCGCAAATTTTGCCTTTTCTATACCAGAATTTGGGCAAATTGTGACCTTTCTGTATCAAGAGTGTGGCAGCTTGAACCAATTTTTAACGAATTGTGCCCCTTTTCCTGCAAGCTTTGACGAATTATGCCAAATTGTGCCCAGTTCCTGTCTTTTTTGTCCCAGATTGGCACCCAATTTGTTCCCAATTTGTGTCAATTTGCATCAACTTGCTCCAAACTGTGCCCAATTTTATACTTTCATTGGCTACTTTTTGACAAATTCTTTCTTGAACAATTTGTGACCAATTACTGCGCAAATTTTGCCTTTTCTATACCAAAATTTGGGCAAATTGTGCCCCTTCCGTACCAAAATTGTGGCAGTTTGAGCCACTTTTCAACAAATTGTGCCCTTTTTCTGGCAGCTTTTCACCAATTGTACGAAATTGTGCCCAATTCGTGACCTTTTTGTCCCAAATTTGCACCAAATGTCTGTCAATTTAAACCAACTTTTGCCAAATTGTGCCCAATTTTACACTCTCTGTGGCAATGTTTGCCCAAATGGGCACAATTTGTGACCAAGTTCTGCCCTACTTTTGCACAAGTTGTGCTCTGTCTGTGCCAAAATTGTGGCAGTTTGAGCCAATTTTTACCGAATTGTGCCCCATTTGTGGGAACTTTTGACAGTTTGTGCCCTATTGTGCACAATTCGTGCCCATTTTTTGCCCAAAGTCTGCATATTTTTGCGCCAATTTTTGCCAAAGCGTGCCCACATTTAACCTTTTTGTAGCAATTTTTGCCCAATTGGGCACAGTTTGTTCCCTATTGTGCACAATTCGTGCCCATTTTTTGCCCAAAGTCTGCATATTTTTGCACAAATTTTTGCCAAAGCGTGCCCACATTTACCCTTTTTGTGGCAATGTTTGCCCAATTGGGCACAATTTGTGAACAAGTTGTGCCCTTTCTGTGCCAAAACTGTGGCAGTTTGAGCCAATTTTTACCAAATTGTGTCCCTTTTCTTGCAAGCTTTGACTGGCCATTTGCAAGTTGGGCCCTTACTGTACCAAAATTGTGGCAGTTTGAGGCAATTTGTGAACAAGTTGTGCCCTTTCTGTACCAAAACTGTGGCAGTTTGAGCCAATTTTTACCAAATTCTGCCCCTTTTCT